>NC_136296.1:2411719-3011719 GCF_964198595.1 Lampetra fluviatilis
TCAGAGACCAGCAAGAACTTTCTGATCCGTTCCCAATCATAAACGGGGTGAAGCAAGGCTGCGTTTTAGCACCAGCGCTCCTCAGCATGGTGTTTTCTGCCATGCTGCAAGACTTATTCCAGAACCACAACACTGGGATTAGCTTAATCTACCATTTTGATGGTGAGCTATTCAATCTGCGGAGGATGCAAGCCAAAACTAGAGTGGAGGAAGTCACTGTTCGAGAAATTTTGTTTCCTGATGACTGTGCTCTGGCTGCTGGCTCAAATAAAGATCTACAGGACAGTATGGACCACTTCTCCTCAGCTTGTAACAACTTCGGCCTAACAATCAGCACAAAGAAGACTGAAGTCATATACCAACCTGCTCCTGGGACACACTACACTGAGCCCACCATCTTTGTGAATGGGCAAAAGCTTTCAGCCGTTGACAAGTTTACTTACCTTGGTAGTACTCTGTCTCACGCTGTGCACATAGATGATGAAGTTAACATCAGGATTATCAAGGCCAGTGCAGCCTTTGGACATCTACGTGACTCGGTATGGGAAAGGACTGGCATCAAGCAGGAGACAAAATTGAAGGTCTACCAGGCTGTTGTCTTATCAACTCTTTTGTATGGGTGCGAAGCCTGGACAGTCTACCAGCGCCATGCCAAGAAATTGAATCATCTCCACTTGAGCTGTCTGAGGAAACTGCTGAGGATCAAGTGGCAAGACAGAATCCCTGACACGGAAGTCCTCAGCAAGGCCAATATCCCCAGCATCCACACCTTGCTTGCGAAGGAACATCTTAAATGGACTGGCCACGTGACCAGAATGCCCTGCGATAGACTGCCAAAACAAGTATTATTTGGCGAGCTGAAGAATGGCAGGCGAGTGCAAGGTGGCCCCAAAAATCGCTACAAGGACACCCTTAAAGCTTCCTTGAAGAGCTTTGGATTCGACATGAAAAGCTGGGAACCCCTAGCTCAAGACCGACCTGCCTGAGAAGAAAAGTACAGGACGGTGCAGTCCTCTGTGAGAGTAGGAGAAGCTCCTGTGCTATCTTGAAGAGGCAGCAGCGCGAATCTACCATGGAAGGACTTGTGGCTGCACATCAGAGCTCTACATCATCCCTGACCTGTCCAATGCGCCACAGAGAATTCCGGGCTTGGATTGGCCTGTTCAGCCATCTGCGCACTCATCAAAACCCAACAAAATGACAAACGTGTCATGGTCATCAACTTGATGGACGAACAAGAGAGAGAGAGATGGTTCGAAATGAGTATGGCTCTATGGGTCTCTATAATTCTTTACAAGTATGGGTTTCTAAGGGTCTCTATGGTTATATGTAAGTATGCGTCTTTATGGGTCTCTTTGTTTCTATATGAGTATGGATCTCGATGGTTCTATATGAGTATGGGACTCAATGGGTCTCTGGTTCTATATAAGTATAGGTCTCTGTGGGTCTCTATGGTCCTATAAGAATATGGGTCCACATGGGTCTCTATGGTTCTATATGAGCATGGGTCTCTGTGGGCCTCTATGGTTCTATGAGTATGGGTCCCTATGGTTCTATATAAGTATGGGTCTCTATGGTCTTTGTGGGTCTATATGAGTATGGGTCTGTATGGGTTTCTGTGGGACTCTATAGTCTCTATGGGTCTCTATGGATCTATATGAGTATGGGTCTCTATGGATCTATATGAGTATGGGTCTCTATGGGTCTAAATGAGTATGGGTCTCTATGGGTCTCTGTGGTCTCCATCGGTCTCTATGGTCTCTAAGGGTCTCTATAGTCTCTATGGATCTCTGTGGGTCTCTATGAATCTCTGTGGTTTATATGGTCTCTATAGGTCTATATGGGTTTCTATGGTTCTCTATGGACTCTATGGGTCTCTATGGACTCTATGGGTCTCTATGGTCTCCATGCGCCGATGATCCCGGCCACTTGGGTGGGGTGGTGTGGTGCCTTAACCCCAGTGTGTGTGTGTGTGTGTATGTGACAATTCGTTTCTAAATTAAGTTGTTGTTGATGTTGTTTTTGATGTTGTCAATGTTGTTGTTTTTGTTATTGTTGTTGCTGTTGTGGATGTTGTTATTATTGTTGCTGTTGTTGCTGTTGTTGTTGATGTTGTTGCTGTTGTTGATTATGTGTTGCTGTTGATGATGTTGTTGCTGTTGTTGCTGTTATTGATGTTGTTGATGTTGTTGTCATGTCCGCAGCAATCCTGGCTCTCTTCGAGCCTCACCTCACCGAGCGCCAGAAGCTTGAGCTCACCACGATGGACGAGATCTGGTACTTTACTCTGGACGACGGCGAGGAGGAAACGTCGCGAGGCGGCATCAGGAACCACGGCTACGATGACCAAGAGAACAATTACATTCCTGTGAGGCTCACGGAGACACACAGCGATGCAGAGACACCAATAGAGACCCATAAAGACCCAAAGAGACACCCATAGAGATCAACAACTACATTCCTGTGAGACACACGGAGATGCAGAGACACCCATAGAGACACATAGAGACCCATAGAGACGCATAGAGACACCAGAGGTGGGCCATCAGGGCCAGCATGGCCTTCTCTGCTGGCCTAGAGATTGTCAGAATCAGAAGATTATATTTTTTATAATTGAATATATTTTCATTAATGCTATACGTATTTTACAAAGTTCGTTCTCATCAGTCTATTAACGTCATTTCATTGCTACTCTCTCCCTCAGTTGCGCTGCTTCCAGTGCATCTAATAAATTCCAATCAGATTTTCCTGTGCAGTCTCCGCCTCTCCGGGTGAAAATCTACCCTGAGGCCTTCAGAATGTCGAGTGAATCCCCTCTGCTGTTGAAGCAAATGGGGACGATGTTGTTTATTATTATATTCTTTAACTAATCAGATTTTGAGTTTGCCATGTTTGGCGTATTCTTTCACATGCCGGAGCCTTCTCGCTGGCCTAGCCGCCTACGTTAGCATTTTTCGTGTGGCGTGATTGGAGGGCCAGTTAGATAACTGAAGTAAAACTAGCTAGCACGTAACGTAGCATCATCTAATGTTTGTTTAAACTTTCTTTAGTGACGTTTATATATTTAGATGTAGTGCTTTTGATTTTTAGTTTTTTTCTGTGGGGAAGCCTGTTGAATCCTGATTTTGTTATTTGTGTTTTACGGCATTTTTGCTTGCTTGGTGGTCGTATGAGTAAATGTTGCTGGTTGTTGTGAGTTTGTTCTTGTTTCTTTGGTAATGACATTGATTTGGGCTATGTGATGTCTATTTGTGATGCAGCATCCTGTCCGTCTGCATAATATTGGTACATCCTTGATGTTTTCATTCGCCATGTATTATTCATGTCTCTGCAATTAGTGTATTGTAACTCTCATAGGTATTGAGCCTTGTGTTAAATCACTTTGTTCTACTCCATAAAGGTTACTGTCACTGTGAATATGGGGTGGTTAAATTTTGATTTAAAGCTTTCGTGACTGTAGGGATTCATCTTCTTGGTTCTTTCGGTAAAGTCACGTAGAAGGGAAATAATAAAATAATAAAAATAAAACTTAATAAAATACAATTCTCACGACGTTTCGGCCACAACGCAAGCAGCCGTCCTCAGGTGAAGAACAGGTCTGTCGGAAAGATAGCATCTGAATGAACACCACCAAGTTTGGCAGCGTATATTTAAGATGGGTTAGAGGAGGAAGGGCACCTTGACAAAGGAATTTGCATATCAACATAAGAATTTAGCATATTTATGGAAAATGCAGATATGGGATTAGTCACTACTTGTGGAATGCGTCGGAGGTTGGGGGGGGGGCTCAAAGTCATATTATGCCCGTGCATTATGTAGGATTAGCAGCAACAAAAGGAGGAAGTAGGGTTAGCAGTAATAAAGGGAAGGAATTTTAATAGTAAGAATATACAGTGAGGGAAAAAGTATTTGATCCCCTGCTGGTTTTGTACGTTTTCCCACTGACAAAGAAATGATCAGTCTATAATTTTAATGGTAGGTTTATTTGAACAGTGAGAGACAGAATAACAACAACAAAATCCAGAAAAACGCATGTCAAAAATTGTATAAATTGATTTGCATTTTAATGAGGGAAATAAGCATTTGACCCCTCTGCAAAACATGACTTAGTACTTGGTGGCAAAATCCTTGTTGGCAATCACAGAGGTCAGACGTTTCTTGTAGTTGGCCACCAGGTTTGCACACATCTCAGGAGGGATTTTGTCCCACTCCTATTTGCAGATCTTCTCCAAGTCATTAAGGTTTCGAGGATGACGTTTGTCAACTCGAACCTTCAGCTCCCTCCACAGATTTTCTATGAGATTAAGGTCTGGAGACTGACTAGGCCACTCCAGGACCTTAATGTGCTTCTTCTTGAGCCACTCCTTTGTTGCCTTGGCCGTGTGTTTTGGGTCATTGTCATGCTGGAATACCCATCCACGACCCATTTTCAATTCCCTGGCTGAGGGAAGGAGGTTCTCGCCCGAGATTTGATGGTACATGGCCCCGTCCATCGTCCCTTTGATGCGGTGAAGTTGTCCTGTCCCCTTAGCAGAAAAACACCCCCAAAGCATAATGTTTCCACCTCCATGTTTGACGGTGGGGATGGTGTTCTTGGGGTCATAGGCAGCATTCCTCCCCCTCCAAACACGGCGAGTTGAGTTGATACCAAAGAGCTCCATTTTGGTCTCATCTGACCACAACACTTTCACCAAGCTGTACTCTGAATCATTCAGATGTTCATTGGCAAACTTCAGAGGGGCATGTATATGTGCTTTCTTGAGCAGGGGGACCTTGCGGGCGCTGCAGGATTTCAGTCCTTCACGGCGTAGTGTGTTACCAACTGTTTTCTTGGTGACTATGGTCCCAGCTGCCTTGAGATCATTGACAAGATCCTCCCGTGTAGTTCTGGGCTGATTCCTCACCGTTGTCATGATCATTGCAACTCCACGAGCGTGAGATCTTGCATGGAGCCCCAGGCCGAGGGAGATTGACAGTTATTTTGTGTTTCTTCCATTTGCGAATAATCGCACCAACTGTTGTCACCTTCTCACCAAGATGCTTGGCGATGGTCTTGTCGCCCATTCCAGCCTTGTGTAGGTCTACAATCTTGTCCCTGACATCCTTGGAGAGCTCTTTGGTCTTGGCCATGGTGGAGAGTTTGGAATTTGATTGATTGATTGCTTCTGTGAACAGGTCTTTTATACAGGTAACAAGCTGAGATTAGGAGCACTCCCTTTAAGAGTATGCACGTGACTTTACCGAAAGAACCAAGAAGATAAATTTATAACATTTTTGACATGCGTTTTTCTGGATTTTGTTGTTGTTATTCTGTCTCTCACTGTTCAAATAAACCTACCATTAAAATTATAGACTGATCATTTCTTTGTCAGTGGGCAAACGTACAAAATCAGCAGGGGATCAAATACTTTTTTCCCTCACTGTAGTCTAAGGTATAGGGTGGTGTATAGTAAATATAGTCTAAGGTATAGGGTGGTGTATAGTAATGCAGTATATAATTTAATGTTGGGTTTGTCTATGGCAGTATATAGTACGGGGTAGATCCGTGTGATGTAAGGAAAAAGTTTAGCTGGAGGCATATATTTTTTTCGACATAGAATTGTAATGTATGACTTACTGTTAGTAGCTCAGCTTATTGGAGAGTATATTTAGTATATTGATGATATTGAAGTAGTTTATATTTTAGTTTTTTACGTGGTGGTTTGGCTGCTGCTAAATTCCTCTGTTGATATGCAAATTCCTTTGTCAAGGCACCCTTCCTCCTCCAACCCAGCTTACGCTGCCAAGCTTTTGGTGTTCATTCAGATGCTATATTTCCGACAGACCTGTTCTTCACCTGAGGACCGCTGCTTGCGTTGTGGCCGAAACGTCGTGAGAATTGTATTTTATTATGTTTTCTTTTCATTATTTTATTATTTCCCTTCTACGTGACTTTACCGAAAGAACCAAGAAGATGGGGTGGTTACATCGAATGACCAATAGCCTATAGCCCTAGTGTCATGGTGAGGTTATTCGAAGGTGGTGTAAAATACACGGCCCGCCACTGAGAGACACCCATAGAGACACACAACTAAATCCCAGTGAGGCTCACAGAGATGTAGAGGCACCTATAGAGACCCATAGAAGCACCCATAGACACCCATATAGACTATAGAGACTCATAGAGACATGCAGACGCACAGTCTCACAGATACACACGCAAGTACATCCATGTGAGGCTCACGGAGACATACAGATACATAGACACCCATAGAGATCTACAGCTTCATTCCTATGAGACTCACAGAGATACAAAGACTCCCATAGAGACCCACAGAGACACCCATAGACACCCATCGAGACCCATAGACACCCATCGAGACCCACAACTAAATCGCTGTGAGGCTCACGGAGACACAGACACACCTATAGCGACACCCATAGAGACCCACAGAGACCTCCACCCACATATATCCAAAGAGACACCGATAGAGACCCAGAGAGACCAGCAGAGACACCCATAGAGACCCGTATAGACACCCACAGAGACAGCCATAGAGACCCACCGAGACCTAGACTCCCAGAGATCCTCAGAAACACATATAGAGACCCACAGAGACACACAGAGATCCACGGGACCCCCCACCCTGACCCCCACCCTGACTACCTTTCCGTGACCTCCCCATGACCCTCTCGACCCTGACTACCTCCCCCCCCGCCTGGTGACCCCCTGCAGGTCAAGCACGAGCACTTCAACTACCGATTTGAGCTGGGCAGGAAGATCGGGCAGGGCGGGCAGGGCATGGTCGTGCGGTGTCTGGACCACAAGACGCAGACTCTGGTGGCGCTCAAGATCCTCGCCTCTCCCACCCAGTGAGTGGTATCCTGGAGCAGCCGTGCAGTCAACAAACCAACAACAAAAACAAACAACAATACAGAGATTATGAGGCAGCCCCTGGCTGTGAAGTCACAGCAGCAGCGGGCAGCAGCGACAAACTAGGGCTGCCCGTCCTTGCCTGCAGCTTTGCCGTGACTCTCCGTCACTCAACCATACACCCACCCGCCCACTTGCCGACCCACCCGCCCACCCACCCACGACTACCTCTCCCCACCACCACTACCCACCCACCCACCACCACCCCACCCACCACCACCTCCTCTCCCCACCACCACCCACCCACCCCCAGCACCTCCCCACCACCCATTGCCACCACCACCCACTTCCCACCAACACACAACCGGTTAAGTGCTGAACTTTTCTCTGTCTGTCTCCATTTCTGTCTCTTTCTGTCTGTCTGTGTCTGTCTGTCTCTCTCTGTGTCTCTCTGTATCTCTCTCTGTCTGTCTCTATATCTGTGTCTCTCTGCCTACATCTCACTCGATCACAGCTTCAAGGACGAAGCGTACCAGATGATGGAGCTGCGGATGTCCATGGAGCTCCAGACGGTCCGTAGTGACGTGGACTACAACGTAGCCAACGTCATGGATATTTTTTACTTCCGGGGACACAAATGCATCGTAATGGAGCTGTTGAAGTACGGGCACCACAAGCACCACCACCGCCACCCACCAATCACTCACTCACTCACCCACCCACCCACTTATTCACCCACCCACCCACTCATTCACCCACCCACCTAAACACTCACTCACCCACCCACTCACCCACCGACCCACCCACTCATCCACCAACCCACACACTCACCCACTCACTCACTCACCCACTAATCTATCCACCCACCCACCCATTCACTCAGTCACCTACCCACCCACTCATCCACTAACCCACTCACCCACTCACCCACCCACCCGCTCACCCATTCATCCACTCATCCACCAACCCAGTCACCCACCCACTCACCCACCCACCCGCTCACTCACTCATCCACTCAATCACCCACCCACCACTACCACCACAACACACTCACTCACCTACTCACTCACCGACTCACTCACTCACCCACTCACGCACTCACCCACTCACCCACTCACTCAACCACCCACCCACTTACTCACCCACTCACCCACCCATCCACTTATGCACCCACCCACCCTGTGACTCACCCACCCACCCATTCATCCACTCATCCACCCACCCACTCATCCACCCACCCAATACTACAACCACCACACACTCACTCACTCACTCACCCACCACCACCCAATCACTCAACCACCCACTCACTTATCCAACCACCCACCAACTCAGTCACTCATTCAGCCACCCATCACTACCACCATCACCACACACCCACTCACTCACCCACCCACCCAGTCATCTACCCACCCACCGACTCACTCACCCACTCACCCATCCACTTATCCACCCACCCACTAATCCAGGAACTCACTCACTCACCCACTCACTCATCCACTCATCCACCCACTCACTCACGCTCCCACCCACCACCCACTCATCCACTCACCCACCCACTCACCCACCCACCCACCCACTCACTCATCCACCCACTCACTCACTCATTCACGCACTCACCCACTCATTCACCCACCAACTACTACAAATACCACACACCCACTCACTCACCCACCACCACCACACATCCACTCACTCACCCATCACCCACTGACTCACTCACTCATCCACTCACTCACCTACCCACCCACCAACCCGCTCACCCATCCACCGACCCACCACCACAACACACCCACCACCATCACCACCCACAGACCCTCAGACCTATAGACACGTACAAAGACACCCACAGATACCCACAGAGACTCACAGAGACACACAAAGACTCACAGAAACTCACAGAGACACCTACAGAGACCCATAGAGACCCACAGAGACACCCATAGAGAATCACAGAGACCCACAGAGAACCACACAGACATTCACAGAGACCCACAGAGACACCCACAGAGACCCACAGAGACAACCACACAGAGACCCAGAGACCCACAGAGACACCCATAGAGACCCACAGAGACCCTAACGTCGCCTCCCGTCGCTGCCGCTGTCTCCCCATCACAGGAAGAGCCTCCATCAGGTGCTCATAGATATGGGGCAGTGGCGCATCGACGAGGACGATTTGAGGTCGTACGCCAGGGGCATCGTCCGCTTCCTCGCCTACACCAAGTCCCGGGGCATCGTCCACGGGGACATCAAGCCGGTGAGTGGAGGGCATGCTGGGGGGACGCTGGAGGGACGCTGGGGGCATGATCGGGGCACGCTGGGGGCACGATGGGGGCACACTGGGGTAACGGTCACTCACTACAACGCACCCCCACAAAGCCATCTACCCACCCACCCACTCACTGACCAATTCATCTACTCACCCAGCCAACCACCCACACACCCATCCACTCACCCACCCATCCACTCACCCACCCATCCATCCACCAACCCAATCATCCATCCACCCACCCACCCATCCACCCATTCACCCAACCATCCACCCATCCATCCATCCACCCACCCACCCACCCGCCCATCCACTCACCCACCCACCCATCCATCTATTCACCCATCCACCCACCCCCCAATCCACCACCCATCCATCCACCCATCTACACATCCACTCACCCACCCATCCACCCACCCACAAATCCACTCACCCATTCACCCAACCACCCACTCACCCACTCACCCATCCACCCATTCACTCAACCACCCATTCACCCATCCATCCACTCACCCACCCACCTTGTCCCCGCTGAGTAGTGTTAATCCTCTCTCTCTCTCTGTCTGCCGCTCGCTCACCATCCAGGGCAATGTTCTCTTGAAGAACAACTCAAGCAGTGTGGTCAGAGTCACCGACTTCGGCTTCAGCTTCTTTGTGGACCAACAAAGTGAGTGGTGACCCGCCCACACACCTGCACGTGTGCGTAAGTGTGTGTCTGGGTGGGTGGCTAGAGCACAGCAAGTTGGCACAGTAAGGGGCACAGGTGGTGCATCAGCCAGTCATCTCAGTCAGTCGACCTGTGGAATCTGGGTCTGCCCCGTGACCTCCTGCCAGCGGGCGTTTGACACTTCACGTGGCCTCAACATGCACATAGCCTGGCACAAGCGTCGTGGTGACATCACCGCCACTCAGTGGCGAATGGCAGTTGTTGTTGTTTGTCCATGTGTGTGGGAGTCACACCCATCCACTCACCAAACCATCCACCCACCCATCCATCCATCCACCCACCCAACCATCCACCCATCCACCAACTCACCCACCCATCCTGCTGCTTTCGTTGTCGTCCGCACAGCGTCGTTCATTGGAGGCACCCTCCCCTACATGGCCCCCGAGGTGGTTCTGGGCTACCCGGCCACCTGCGCCGCGGACATGTGGTCCCTGGGCTGCACCGTCGCCAAGCTGGTCATCAGAAAGGAGCTCTTCGTCTCCGACATGAACAACGACCACGTGGCCTGCTGCATCGAGGTGACCAGGGCATCTCGGGGAGGCACCAGCCGACTTGGCCAGGCAGCCACATACCCATCTACTCACTCACCTACCCACCCAATTAGCCACCCAACCACCCAGCCACCCACCCACCCAGCCATCCACTTACCCACCAGCCACCCATCCACCCACCCATCTACACACTGACCCACTCACCCAAATAGTCACCCATCCACCCACTCACCCACCCATCCACCCATCCACCCACTCACCCACCCGCCTAGTCAGCCATCCACCCACTCATCCACTCACCCACCCATCCACCCATTCACCCACCCCCCCGGTCACCCACCCACCTACCTATCTAGCCACCCAGCCAACCACCCACCCATCCACCCACCCATCAACCCATCTAGTCACCCCTCCACCCACTTACCCACCCATTCACCCACTCACCCATCCACCCACCCACATAGTTACCCATCCACCCACTCACTCACCCACCCACCCATCGAGTCACCCATCCACCCACTCACCCACCCATCCACCCATCTAGTCACCCATCCACCCACTCACCCACCCATCTATCCACTTACCAGCCTTGCAGCTGGAACAATAAACATAGTTTAATTTAAGTATGGGTCTCTGTGAGTATGGGTCTCTCCGAGTATGGGTCTCTACGAGTATGGGTCTCTGTGGGTTCATGTGGGTCTCTATGAGTATGGGTCTCTGTGGGTCCCTCTATGAGTCTCTGTGAGTCTCTGCGGGTCTATGGGTCTCTATGAGTATGATTCTTTATGGGTTTCTATGAGTATGGGTCTCTTTGGGTCTCAGTGAGTCTCTGTGGGTCTTTATGAGTGAGTCTATGAGGAGTCTCTGTGGGTCTCTATGAGTCTCTATGGGTCTCTATGTGTATGGGTCTCTATGTGTCTGTAGAACGTGATGATGATGATGATGATGATATCAGCCACTTGGTTAAGTTGCTGTAATTTGTGATGGCCAGGTCGCTTCTGAAAAAGAGCTACACAGTAGCTCAGTGGGGGCCTTACCTGGTGTCTCTGTGTCTCTCTGTGTCTGTGTCTCTCTGCCTTGAAATGGTTGAGCAGATCCTGGGCATGCCTCCCAAACGAATGGTGAAGAAAGCTCCCCGCAGGGCGTCCTTCTTTGGTGAGTTTAAGGGTGGTGGTCATGTGGTGGTGATGATTATGATGGAGAGATGGTGGTGGTGGTGGTTTGGTGGTGGAGATGGTGGTGGTGGTGGTATAGTGGTGGTGGTGTGGTGGTACTTATATGGTGGTTATGATGATGGTGGAGAGGGTGGTGGTGGTGGTGGAGGTGGTGGTGGGGATGGAGATGGCGTTGTTGGTAGTGATGGAGATGGTTATGATGGAGATGATGGTCTGTCTCTCTGTCTCTCTACTGCAGACCCTTTCGGAAAGCCTCACTGGCCTTCCAGGACGCGTCTCCCTGGAAGCGTTCCTCTGGACCACGTGCTGCAGGGATGTGGGGCGCAACTCGTGAGCTTCGTGAAATGCTGCCTGCAGTAAGAACAAACTTACACACACACACACACCACACACACACACTACACACACACACTACACACACACACCGCACACACATGACACACACCGCACACTACACACACCACACACACAACACACTCGCACACACCGCACACACCACCCATCTATCCCACACACACCCACACACCTACCCAACCACCCCACACACCACACACACAAGACAAAGATCCCCCCAGTATAGCCTTAATAGACTGTAGGGGCAAGTGCTGTTTGCAAGCACCTACGGAGGCCGGCACTCTGGCACACGAGTGGGTGGGTGGCCAGCAACAAAGCCCAGCCGCCTTTGTCTCCATAGTGGCGATGTTGCCTACACAGCAGGTACTTATTTGAGGATGAGTCGACCTAGGGAAGGAGGCCCATGTACCGGATCAGATAATCGCAAATCACTGGCGGTGTTGGTGGCCGTGAGCGGGAATAGAAACTCGAGTCTCTGCCGGGTTCGTGGTAGCGCATTGTAGCGTTAACCACTGCACCACCGCTCCCCCCTCTCCTCTCCGTGCCCCCCCCCCCCACCACCCCCCCTCTTCTCCCCCTCCACCACTCCCACCCCAGATGGGATCCGAAACTGCGGATGACTCCAGATCAGGCGCTGGCTCACGGCTGGCTCCAGAGCAAGGACACCGCCACCACCCCCAGCTGGGACACCCACAGCACGGACACCCCCACCACGGCCACTGTCACCCCCACCAAGGCCACTGCCATCCCCACCACGACCACTGCCACCCCCACCAGGGCCACTGCCACCCCCACCACGACCACTGCCACCCCCACCACGGCCACTGCCACCCCCACCACGATCACTGCCATCCCCACCACGACCACTGCCACCCCCACCACGACCACTGCCACCCCCACCAAGGCCACTGCCACCCCCACGATGACCACTGCCACCCCCACCAAGGCCACTGCCACCCCCACCAAGGCCACTGCCACCCCCACCATGACCACTGCCACCCCCACCAGGGCCACTGCCACCCCCACAAAGGCCACTGCCACCCCCACCACGACCACTGCCACCCCCACCACGACCACTGCCACCCACACCACGACCACTGCCACCCCCACCAAGGCCACTGCCACCCCCACTAAGGCCACTGCCACTGCCACCCCCACCACGACCACGGCCACCCCCACCACGACCACTGCCACCCCCACCAAGGCCACTGCCACCCCCACCACAACCACTGCCACCCCCACCACGACCACTGCCACCCCCACCAAGGCCACTGCCACCCCCACCACGACCACTGCCACCCCCACCACGACCACTGCCACCCCCACCAAGGCCACTGCCACCCCCACCACGACCACTGCCACCCCCACCACGACCACTGCCACCCCCACCACGACCACTGCCACCCCCACCACGACCACTGCCACCCCCACCAAGGCCACTGCTATCCCCACCACGACCACTGCCACCCCCACCACGACCACTGCCACCCCCACCACGACCACTGCCACCCCCACCACGACCACTGCCACCCCCACCACGACCACTGCCACCCTCACCACGACCACTGCCACCCCCACCAGGGCCAATGCCACCCCCACCAGGGCCACTGCCACCCCCACCAGGGCCAATGCCACCCCCACCAGGGCCAATGCTACCCCCACCAGGGCCAATTCCACCCCCACCACGACCACTGCCACCCCCACCAGGGCCAATGCCACCCCCACCAGGGCCAATGCCACCCTCACCAGGGCCAATGCCACCCCCACCAGGGCCAATGCCACCACCACCAGAGCCAATGCCACCCCCACCAGGGCCAACGCCACCTCCACCAGGGCCAATGCCACCCCCACCAGAGCCAACGCCACCTCCACCAGGGCCAATGCCACCCCCACTAGGGCCAACACCACCTCCACCAGGGCCAATGCCACCTCCACCAGGGCCAACGCCACCTCCACCAGGGCCAATGCCACACCCACCAGGGCCAACGCCACCCCCACCAGGGCCAACGCCACCTCCACCAGGGCCAACGCCACCTCCACCAGGGCCAATACCACCCCCACCAGGGCCAACGCCACCTCCACCAGGGCCAATACCACCTCTACCAGGGCCACTGCCACCCCCACCAGGGCCAATGCCACCCCCACTAGGGCCAACGCCACCTCCACCAGGGCCAATGCCACCTCCACCACGACCACTGCCACCCCCACGAGGGCCAATGCCACCCCCACCAGGACCAATGCCACCCCCACCAGGGCAACTGCCACCCCCACCAGGGCAACTGCCACCCCCACCAGGGCCACTGCCACCCCCACCAGGGCCAATGCCACCCCCACCAGGGCCAATGCCACCCCCACCAGGGCCAATGCCACCCCCACCAGGGCCACTGCCACCCCCACCAGGGCCAATGCCACCAGGGCCAATGCCACCCCCACCAGGGCCAATGCCACCCCCACCAGGGCCACTGCCACCCCCACCAGGGCCACTGCCACCCCCATCAGGGCCAATTCCACCCCCACCAGGGCCAATGCCACCCCCACCAGGGCCAATGCCACCCCCACCAGGGCCAATGCCACCACTGGCAGGGCCAACGCCACCACCACCATTGCCCCCACCACCACCAGCGAGTCCACCACCACCACTGCTGGGGATCTGCAGGCCTCTAAAGCTGCAGAGCCACGGTGAGACTCCCACTGTGTTCACAGTGCAGGGCTGAGATGTCAACTACCTCGCCTGTTACGCAGGAGGCGTTGTGTTCAATCACGATCCCTGACGATGCCTGTTGCTGTTGTATATTCTGAGTCTGCATCTCTCTCTACCCGTGGAGATGTTAACTACCTCGCCATGTGCACAGGAGGTTGTGGGTTCAATCCCGACCCCTGACGATGCCTGCTGCTGCTGCTCTATATTTGGAGTCTGCGTCTCTCCACCATGGTGGTCACTGCGTGAATTTTTCTCCAGGTCCTCTGGGCTTTTCTGTCCACATTTAGAATCGACATTACCACGCGGTTAGACTCTTTGGCTGCTGCTGTTAAATGGCCACTTGATGATGATGATATCAGCCACTTTGTTGAGCTGATATCATTTGTGATGGCTAGGTAACTCCTGAAAAAGATGCTACGTAGCTTAGTGAGCCTTACCTGGTAAAATAAAAATACAGTAGTTTAGTTTTAGTATGGATCTGTATGGGGCCCTGTGGTTCTATGAGAGTCTCTGTGGGTATCCGTGAGTCTCTGTGAGTCTCTGTGGGTGTTTGTAATTCTCTGTGTGTCTCGTGAGTCTCTGTGAGTCTTTATGGGTGTATGTGAGGCTGTGTGGGTCTCTGTGAGTTTCTGTGGGTCTCTGTCGGTCTCTGAGTCTCTGCGAGTCTCTGTGGGTATCTCTAAGTCTCTGTGAGTCTCTGTGGGTATCTGTAATTCTCTGTGGGCCTCTATGAGTCTCCGTGGGTCTCTGTGGTTTGATATGATGAGTCTCTAGATCTCTGTGGATTTCTGTATGTGTCTCTGTGGGTCTCTATGGTTCTATACGAGTCTCTGGATCTCTATGGGTCTTCTGAAAGAAAGCTACACAGTAGCTCAGTGGGAACCTTACGCCTGGTTAAAATAAAAAGAGTTTAGATTTAGAATGGGTCTCTGTGGGTGTCTAAACATTTCAACCCGATGAAGATGGTGATATTAGCCACTTCGTTGAGCTGCTATCATTTGTGATGGCCAGGTTGCTTCTAAACAAGAGCTACACAGTATTTCAGTGTGATCTTACATGTGGTAAAATAAACATAATTTAGCTTTAGTTTGTATTGCTGTGGGTCTCTGTGAGTAATGGTCTCTGTGGGTCTGTATGGGTCTTTCTGGGTGTCTATGAGTCTGTAGAAACACGCGCTTAGAGTATTTGGCTACTGCTATAAATATCCATACGATGATGATGATATCAGCCACTTGGTGGAGCTGCTATCGCTTGTGATGGCCAGGGCCGCTACTGAAAAAGAGCTACACAGCAGCTCAGTGGGAGCATTACAGCTGGTAAAATAAAGTCGTAGTTTTAATCCGTTAGTTCACCCATGGGAAGATCTGGTGGTGGTGGTGAAGACCGACTGCGACTTTCTGACCGTAGTAGTGAGATGCTGAAGTGATGGTGCTATGGTGCTGTGGTCCTGCTGTCTCCGCAGAGTTAAGACTGAGGAGAAGCCCCTATCATCGTCATTCTCACTGCTCGACCACATCGATGGAGAGCGGTTGAAGCTTGTGGAAGAGGAGGTGAAAGAGGAGAAAGAGGGGGACGAGACGGAGAAGGATGAGGACAAGGATAAGGAGGAGAAGGACAAAGATGGGAATGAGGAGAAGGACAAATATGGGAATGAGGAAGAGGACAAACATAGAAAGGAGGAGGATACTACAGAGGTGGAGAAGACAAAGGAGGAGATAGAAGAGGAGGAAGAAAATACAGAAGAGGAGAAAGAGAAGACGGAGGAGGAGGTGGAGGAGGTGCAGCAGCCACAGGAGAATAAGAAGCACGGGGGCCTGGCGAGGATGGGCAAGACACTCCACTCACACCGCTCGCTCATCCGCCACATGGTGCTGTGCGGTGGCCAGGCCACGGCACAATAGCGGGGTGGTGGTGGTGGTGGAGTTGGTGCCACCCACCACCACGAGCAGCACCACCACCGCATCACCCACCCAGCTACCCACCCTGTAATACCACGCTAACCACACACGCTCACCACACTCACCACACACACTCCCGCAGGGAGCAGCTGTGGCTCAAAGACTTAAGAGTGGACACCAGACATGGACTGGACACAGCTACTCTCACTGCACTCACCACACGCTCACCTCACACCCCTTTACCCCAACTCTAACTATAATATATAGTGTCGTACGTAATGTAGATTTTTGGTATATTGTTATTATTGTAAATATATTGTAATTGTAAGGAGTATTGTTATTATAAGATAATTGTTATAAGAGTCTTGTTGTTATACGTAAAGTCACAAGGACATGAAATGTCGTTGCAGACGTGTTTTGGGGTTGGTGCCTTCGATTGTAAGTGTCGTGTGGGTCGGAGTTCATAATTGCCGTGTCACCCACCCACTCATCTACCCACCCACTTGTTCACACACCCACCCACTTGTTCACACACCCACCAACTCGTTCACTCACCCACCTACCCACTCGTCCACTCACCCACCCACGTAGGTGGTCACTCACCCATCCACTCGTTCATTCACCCACCCATCCAGTCACTCGATTAATCTCCCACCCACCTACTCACTCGTTCACTCACCAACCCACCCACTCGTTCACTCACCCACCTACCCACCCACTCGTTGACTCACCCACCCTCCCACTCGTTCACTCACCCAACCCACTCGTTCACTCACACACCTACGCACTCGTTCACTCACCTACCCACTCAATTGTTCATTCGCCCACCCACTCGTTCACTCACTCACCCAATCGTTCACTCACCCACACACCCACCCACTCGCTCACTGATCTACCTGCCCACTCATGCGTTCACTCAAATACCCAACTACTCGTTCAATCACCCACCCACCCACTCGTTCACTCACCCACCCACTCGTTCACTCACCCACTCACTCGTTTACTCACCCACCCACACACTCGTTCACTCACCCACCCACCCACTCGTTCACTCACCCACCCACCCACTCGTTGACTCACTCACCCACCCACTCGTTCACTCACCCACCCACCCCCATCTACTTGTTCATTCACCCATTCACTCGTTCTCTCACCCACCCACCCACTTGTACACTCACCCACCTACCCATTCGTTCACTCACCCACCCACCCACCCACCGACTCGTCCACTCACCCACTCTCCCACCCACTCTATCACTCACCCACCCACCCATCCACTGGTTCACTCACCCACCCACTCGTTCACTCATCCACATGCCCACTTACGTGTTCACTCACCCACCCACGTACGTGTTCACTCACCCACCCACCCACTTGTTCATTCACCCATCCAGCCACTTGTTCACTAACCCACCCACTCGTTCACTCACCCAACCCACTAGTTCATTAACCCACCCACCAACTTGTTCACTCACCAACCCACCCACTCGTTCACACACCCACCCACCCACCCACTTGTTTATTCGCCCACACACTCCTTCTCTCACCCACCCACTCATTCAATCACTCACGCAATCTTTCACTCACCCGCCCACCCGCTCGGTCACTCATCCACCCACCCAGTCATTCGATCAATCTCCCACCCACCTACTCACTCGTTCACTCACCAACCCACCCACTCGTTCACTCACCCACCTACCCACCCACCCACTCGTTGACTCATCCACCCACCCACTCGTTCACTCACACACCTACGCATTCGTACACTCACCCCCCCACCCAATTGTTCATTCGCCCACCGACTCGTTTTCTCACCCACCCACTCGTTCACTCACTCACCATATCGTTCACTCACCCACACACCCACCCACTCGTTCACTGATCTACCTGCCCACTCATGCGTTCACTCAAATACCCAACTACTCGTTCAATCACCCACCCACCCACTCGTTCACTCACTCACCCACTTGTTCACTCACCAACCCACCCACTCGTTCATTCGCCCACCCACCCACACGTTCACTCACCGACCCACTCGTTCACTCACCCACCCACCCACTTGTTCACTCCTCAACCCACCCACTCGTTCACTCACCCACCCACCCACTCGTTCACTCACCCACCCACCCACTCGTTCACTCACCCACCCACCCATCTACTTGTTCATTCACCCACTAACTCGTTATCTCACCCACCCACGCACTCATTCACTCACACACCCACCAATCCACTTGTTCATTCGCCCACTCACTCGTTCTCTCACCCACCCACTTGTTCACTCACTCACTCACCCACCCACTCGTTCACTCAACCACACACTCGTTGACTCACCCAACCACCCACTCATTCACTCGCCCACCCACCCATCTACTTGTTCATTCACCCACTCACTCGTTCTCTCACCCACCCACCCACTCATTCACTCACACACCCACCAATCCACTTGTTCATTCGCCCACTCGTTCTCTCACCCACCCACCCACTCGTTCACTCACTCACCCACTCGTTCACTCACTCACCCACTCGTTCACTCACTCACCCACTCGTTCACTCACTCACCCACTCGTTCACTCACTCACCCACTCGTTCACTCACTCACCCACTCGTTCACTCACTCACCCACTCGTTCACTCACTCACCCACTCGTTCACTCACTCACCCACTCGTTCACTCACTCACCCACTCGTTCACTCACTCACCCACTCGTTCACTCACTCACCCACTCGTTCACTCACTCACCCACTCGTTCACTCACTCACCCACTCGTTCACTCACTCACCCACTCGTTCACTCACCCACCCACTCGTTCCCCCACCCACCCACTCGTTCACTCACACACCCACCAATCCAATTGTTCATTCGCCCACTCACTCGTTCTCTCACCCACCCACTCGTTCACTCAACCACCCACTCGTTGACTCACCCAACCACCCACTCATTCACTCATTCACTTACAGACACACCTATTCATTCTCTCACCCAACCACCCACCCACTCATTCACTCAGTCACCCATCCAGTCATTTATACACCCACTCACTCTACCAGCTGCCCAGTCATCCACCCACCCACTCACTCTACCAACCACCCACCAACTCACTCTACCACTCACCAACCCACCCACTCACCCACCTACAAACTCACTCTAACACCCAACCACTCACCAAGCCACCAACTCACTCTATGAGCCACCCACCCATTCCCTCTCCAAATAACTTTACCACCCACGCAAACACTCAACCACCAACTAACTTTACGATCCACCCAGTCACCGACCAACTCACTCTATCACCCATCCAATCAACAACCCACCAACTCACTCTACCACCCACTCATCCACCCACCCACTCACTCTACCACACATTCACCAATCCACCAAGTCACTCTACCACCCACTCACTCTATCACTCACCAACCCACCAACACACTCTACCAGCCACCCACTTATTCACCCACCAAACTCACTCTACCACCCATGCACCCATCCACTCACCAACCCACCAACCCACTCTATCACCCACCCACTCACTCACCCACCACCTCACTCTACCACCCGTTCACCCAACAACTCAGAGTGAGTTGGTGGGTTTGTGGGTGGATGGTAGAGTGAGTTGGTGGGTGGGGGTTAGAGCGAGTTTGGTCGATGAGTGTGTGGGTTGTAGAGTTAGTTGGTGGGTGGGAAAGTTGGTGAGTGATAGAGTGAGTTGGGTTGATGAGTGGGTGGTAGAGTAAGTGGGTTGGTGTATGAGTGGTTGGATGATAGAATGAGTTGGTGGGTGAATGAGTGGGTGGGTGGTATAGTGAGTTTGTGGGCTGGTGAGTGGGTGGGTGGTAGAGTAAGTTGGTGGGTGAGTGGATGGGTGGTGGAGTGAGTCGGTGGTTGCATAGGTGGGTGGTCTAGTGAGTTGGTGGGTAGATGAGTGGATGTTAGAGTGAGTTTTGTGGTAATTTATTGAAGGTGAGTCTGGACGGGTTCCGCAGGATTGTAAGGATGCCCTTGTGGTTCCCCTCTTTAAGAAGGGGGACCGCACAGACTAACAACAACAGGGGAATCTCACTCCTCAGTGTGCCAGGAAAGGTCCTGTCAAGGATTATTCAACATCGCCTTGCCAGGCACGCTGAGGAGAGGCTTGCGGAGCCTCAATGTGGTTTCAGGAAAGGGCAGTCCTGCACAGATGCCATATTTTCTGTCCGTTTGCTACAGCAGAGGTGTAGAGAATTCCAACAAGACCAACATCTCTGCTTTATTGACCTGGTCAAGGCCTATTATATCAGTAAGCCTGGGCTCTGGGTTGTTCTTCGTGCTTTCGAAGTCCCTGGCCCCCTGCTCACGATCATTAAGGACCTTCATGATGGCAGAGCGGGCCTGGGTAAATTTACGTGGCCTGGAGTTGGAGCCATTCCATGTTCATCTTGGGGTGCGACAGGGATGTCCTCTGGCTCCCACATTATTTTACATCTTTTTCGACCACGTAGTTTGTGAAGCATTTGATGGCTGTACCAGAGGAATTTCCATTTGGTACAGATACAATGCGAGGCTGATCGATGCCTGGGTGCGGTCAAGGGATGGGTCCCTATTGCTCAACCATGTTATGTATGCCGATGATCTGGTAATTTCCGCTCACTCAGAGGAGGAGTTGGAGGCGCTGCTGCTGAAACTGGAGTGTGCCACTAAGAGGTAGGGTCTTACCATCAGCTCCACCAAAACTAAGCAACTGCCTGGGTATTTTGTACCATCGGGCACTCCACCCCCACAACTGCCCCATCAGTGATCGGTGATGGGGCAGTTGTGGAGAGAGTGGAGAGTGTCCCATACCTGGACAGTGTGCTCATGACCGGCTCCGGTTTGACAGCAGAGGTCTCACACAGTCGAGCGTTATTTTCTTTTCATCGGTTGTGAAACACTGGAAGCTACCTGGTCTGTCGCTCCGCACGAAGCTTCAAGTCTTCTTGGCCATGGTCATTCCCTCCCTTCTCTATCGAGCATCTTCGCCGATTGGAAACATATAGGCTGGCCTGCCTACGATTCATCCTGGGTTTAACCAGGCTGGATTGTGTGGAGCTCAGAAATCCTTGAAAGATCTGGGAAAAGTCCCATCGGTGAGCTCCTCCGCCAGGCAAGGTTGCGTTGGCTGGGTCATGTAGCCTGTATACCCAGCCACTGCATGCCTAAACAGCTTTTGTTCGGCTGGATAGAGGGGGCTAAATGGGCGCGGCACGGGCTAGACAAGAGATGGAGTGATGTGATACAGGAGGATGTGGAGCTGAATGGACTTGCCGATGACTGGTACCAGCGGTGTCAAGATCGGCCGCTGTGGAGGAGGCTCGTGAAAGACGCTGCTGGGCAATTGAAGGCAGTCGCCCCCCATAACAACGGAGGGCAGAGGAGCGACGCTCACAACAACGAGCGGAGCACCGGGTGGCTAAAGCACAGCAAGTTGGCACAGTAGGGGGCACAGGTGGTGCATCAGCCAGTCATCTCAGTCAGTCGACCCGTGGCACCTGGGTCTGCCCCGTGACCTGCCAGCGGGCGTTCGACACTTCACGTGGCCTCAGGGTGCATCGTCACTTAGTGGCGAATGGCTGTTGTTGTTGGTAGAGTGAGTGGGTGGGTGGTAGAGTGAGTTGATGGCTGAATGGGTGGGTGGGTGGTGGAGTGAATTGGGGGGTGAGTGAGTGGGTGGTAGAGTAAGTTTATGGATGAGTGAGTCGGTGGGTTGTAGAGTGAGTTGGTGGGTGGGTGAATGAATGAGTGGGTGGGTCGGTGTGTTGGGGGATGAGATAATTAGTGCGTGGTTGAGTGGGTGGTTGGTAGAGTGAGTTGGTGGGTGGGTGAGTGAATGAATGAATGAATGGGTGGGTGTGTTTGGTAGTGACTGAATGAGTGGGTGGGTGAGTGAAGGAGTGGAAGAGTGAGTGAATGAGTGAGTAGGTGGGTGAGTATATAAAAGTGAATGGGTGAGTGAATGAGCGGTTGGGTGAGTGAGTGAGTGAGTGAATGAGTGGGTGGGAGGCTGGGTTGTAGAGTAAGTTGGTGAGTGGGTGGGTGTGTGGGAGAGTGAGTAGGTAGTTTAGTGAGTGGCTGGGTGGTAGACTGAGTTGCTGGTTTGGTGAGTGTGTGGGTGGGTGGTAGAGTGAGTTGGTGGGTTTGGGAGTGACTGAGTTAATGGGTGAGTGAAGGACTGACAGTGGTTGGGTGAGTGAGTGAGTGAGTGAATGAGTGGTTGGTTAAGTGAGTGAATGAGTGAGTCGGTAGAGGTGTAGAGTGAGTAGGTGGGTGAGTGAATGGGTGGTAGAGTGGGTGGATTGGTGAGTGGGTGGGTGGTAGAGTGAGTTGGTGGGTTGGTGAGTGAGTGGATGAGTAATTGGGTGGGTGGTAGAGTGAGTGGGTGGTAGAGTGAGTTGGTGGGTTAGTGAGTGGGTCGGTGGGTGGTAGAGTGAGTTGGTGGGTTAGTGAGTGGGTGGGTGGGTGGTAGAGTGAGTTGGTGGGTGCGTGAGTGGGGTGTAGCGTGAATTGGTGGGTGAGTGGGTGGGTGGGTGGTAGAGTGAGTTGGTAGTAGCGTAATTGGATGCATGGGTGTTAGAGCGAGTTGGTGGGTTGGTGAGTGGGTGGGTGGTAGAGTGAGTTGGTGGTTGGGTGGGTGGTACAGTAAGTTTGTGGGTGGGTGAGAGGGTGGGTGAGAGGGTGGGTGTTCGAGTGAGTTGGTGGCTGAATGGGAGGGCGTCTCGGCGATCCATCGGCGGTGGCCCAGAGCGCGACACCGCTCCCCCTCGAGGAACCCACTGGTCCGCCGCCGCCGCAGTGAGATCGCCAGGCCCCCTCTCGTCCGGCACGAAGACAGCCTTCGACGGAGTCCACCCGATGGCGTCTCCCTCCACGGTCGTGCTCCCCGTCCAGGCGGTCATCTGCGCTCAACGGCGCAAGTTGAACTGCGCGTCGAGGCACTTGGCAGCCATCCGGGAGGTCAGCTGCTCATGGCCGCACACCGGCAGTAGAATGCCCAAGTCCTTGGACAGCTCCAACATCTTACCCAGTATCAAGGGCTCCAACAAGTCGGGCTCCGTCTCTAGATACGCGGCCATGGCCAGCTCAAGCACAGCGCCTCGGAAGGCCACAGGCGACTCCTCCATTGCCCGTTGCCTCTGGATGAACCAGCGGTGTGCGTCGTCCGGAGGCTCGTACGCTTCCACCATTTTGTCGAACGCCCCTTTCAGCGTCACCTTCTTTGCGGCTGCGATGGAGCGGAAGAATTTCAAAGACTTGTCATTCAGGAGCGTCGGCAGAACTTCCAAGGCCTCCGCATCCGACCACTTGGCGGATCGGACGGCCGACTCAAAACGCCACGCAAATGCGCTCCAATTTCCTCCAATTGAGAATTATTTAACCGTCGTCAGGTGATGGCTGCGAGTCCCCAAGCTGCTGTCTTCCGATGCAGGCGTCCCATGTGGCAGCGACAAGATGGCGGCTTCCCGCTATGGCGGCGACAAGATGGCGGCTTCCCGCCGTTCGGCCGCGACCATACCCAAGATGGCAGCGTCCTGCCGCGTGCCGGGAAGGGCGGGAAGCCCCGCAGAGGCCCCAATGGCAGACGGCTCGGCCCCACCCGAAGGCTCCCCGCTTGAAGGCCCGACGCGTGGCTGTCCCAGCTTCGTCGCTGGCGCGACCAGGGTGACTAAATCCAGCAGAACGGCCCGTAGCGAATCAAGTTGGTCTGCCACGTGTCATCAGCCGTCCTCGGCGCCCGTCGACGCAGATGGCCCAGCCGCCGTGACGACATCTTGTACTCCTGTCGTGTCGCTCGCCGCCACTTCGCCCACGCCCTCCATGGTCGGGACCGCCACCGCCGGAGGAAGGTCCTCTTCGTCTTCTGAAGATGGTGCAGGTATATTATTTTTCTTGAGATGTTTTGACATCTCGAAGCACTTCTGACCCCAGTGTAATAAAAGACTCCGTCAGGCACTGCTGGTCTCCGTTTGTCTTTTATTTAGGTTCTTTCTCCGCACCCCGCTGGTCTCTTCCGCAGACCAGCGTCGTCTCGCGCGCGCCCCGCACACGCTCCCTCGTCAGCTCCTACACCCTTCCTCACACCCCGCTGGTCCTGATAAGGGACCAGCGTCTCCTCTCGCGTGCCGCGCACGCTCCTCCGTTAGCTCCTCCACTCCCGCACTCCACACACCGCTGGCTGTCGGCATGCTGAGGTCCTTCGGCTATGTGGCCGATGGCGCGGATCTCCTCTCACCACCCAACATGGCTCAGCCTCTTAACTTCCCCAACTGCCCCGATCTCTTCCGGGCTCCCACTTATATCCATTCCCCCCATGTGACCCTGACTCCTCCCCTTCCGGATCGTCAGATCCGGCCTTCCCATCTACCCTGCTGGCTCCGCCCCCATTCACCTCGCTTCCCATTGGAGCCGAGGTGAACGGTGGCCCCTCCCACAGGCCCCGCAAACCAGGCTCCGCCCCCCAATACCCCGGGCCGTGTGATTGGGCCAGAGCCCAGCAACAACCCGATTTACGCTCGCATTACACTTGGAATTAGGCCTTGGCAAGGTAAGGTAATTTACCCTTTTTACCGGGTAAAAGGGTAAAGGTAAAGGGTAAAGGTGTCGACATGCCAAGGGGTAAGGTAGGGTAAAGGGTAGCTCGGAAGAATTATCCGGTAGGGTAAAGGTAGCACGAATAATTACCCGGTAAATACGGTACCTTGTTTACCGCTAAAAGTTCCGTGGGTCAGTCCGTGGCCTACATTTAATAAGTAATATTAAAACAAACTTTATTAAAAACATGCTTTTATAAAATGTGCTAGTAATGGCAGAACTCCACGACTCCAGGAAGTGGCCCCGAGGCTTGCCATAACGTAAGGGACCGTGGCCAATTACAGCCAACGTCAGTTTAGCGTGGACAATTAGACCCAAGCCGAAACATAACATATAAAAAATAATGTTTAAAAACATATATTTTTTATGATAGAATATAGTATTGTCATCAGTATGACCAAAGTATATCAAGTTTGCAGTCGATACCACATTAGAAAGTGGGTAAAAATTGAGTTTCAAGATTTTAGGATACAACAACAATAACGACAACAAAGACAACAACAACAGACAGAGTGAGTTAAAAGAAAGCGTGTAAAATTGGAATCATCGAGAGTATTCTATATGATTAAAGCGCTCTACCTAGCATTTACCATTATAAACCTTGTTCATGTGTAGTAGATCCCTAGTAATTACCCTGTAATCAGGCAATTTGTATGGGGTAAGGGTAAAATGTAGGGTAAAGGTAAGCTCGTTGCTTTTTACCTTTTACCTTACCTGCTAAAGGGTAAAAGGTAGGGTAGAGTGAATGTATTGTGGTAAGGTAAAAGGTAGGGTAAAGGAAGGCTCGTTTTTACCTTTTAACTTTTACCTTACCTTGCCGAGGCCTACTTGGAATAGAGGAGGGGGGAGATAGAGAGAAACAACCATGGTGCGTTACAACTATGCTATAAACTAGACTACTATACATTACAATATTATACCTTCCAATATAAACTACACTATGATATCGTATACACAGCCCAATATAAGCTCTAACATTATGCATTATATTGAAATGCCTCCAACTAAACTTTTTTCTACATAACACAACTATACACCATACTATACACTGCCATAGACAAACCCCAACATTGAATTATACACTGCGTTACTATACACTACCCTATACCTTAGACTATACATTGTAATATTACACACTATTGTCTACAATCAGATGATATGTTGTGCAATGGCCCTTTGTAGCGCATAGAGAGGCCACAGCAATGGAGTTAATAACCAGGGTCGGAGATTGCACTTAGCACCATGGGACCTAACTAGAATTATATTGAAAACAAGTTTTAAGATCACCAGGTTTTCTGATGGGCATACTAAGTTAGCTCATAGCGGTGACAAATCATGTTGCACCATGAGGGAAAGTGATGTCGAATGCAAGAAGTAAACTAGAGTCGATAGGCTCGGTGTTAGCGAGCAATGGTCGAGCGAGCGTCCTTGCTTGGCCCAGCCAGACAGCGGTGTTGTTGTTGTGTTGTTGTTGTGTTATTGTGTTGAGCAGCTCACTGCCTCTCCTGCTCTTTGGCAGTGAAATGAGATGAGCTGCAACTTGGGACACGACAGCAAACACTGAGTGAAGGTGATGGCTGAGCGAGCCGTGCGGTTGATGAGAGTTGTGTAATACATCGCTTTTGTTTTTAATTACGTGGCGAGACGACTATGTGAAGGAGACATTGTCTGCTTATTTGTGTTACAATGCGCACAAAGGTGCGTTTATTGCAGTTTTCAGTGCAGCTTAATACGAAGTAAGTCAATCGTGATGATTCCGTCGTCGGATAGCGCGCAGCTCCTCCGCTGCTGGATGTCTTGTCTGTTCTCAGCGGGTGCTGGTCGATGTGTGTGTGTGTATTAAACACACGGCGCATTCGATGGCGCTCTCCTCTTCCTCACAGGCGGCCGATCAGGCTCTATCCACTGCTCCGTTCTCTCTCCTTGCTTTCGCCTTTGGCGTGCAGCTGACAGCTTCACACGGGCACCCGCTGATGCCTCTCCCGCCCTCACTTCAGGGCTGCGCTGCTGAGGCTCTTTCACGAGAGTGATAGCTGAAATTTCGCAAGCTTCACTCGCACTTAACCACACAGCCGGAGCAAGGCTGAAACCAGCCTCGACCCAGACTGAACTCAGACTTCTGCCACTCTAACGACCCCTCCTCGTCCCATCTCTCCTCGAGGCACGACCCATGGTTGGTGTCGGTGCCTGCTGGCAAGCCTCCGCCCCAACTCCCTTGCGGGCCTCCCTCGCAACGCTGCATCGCAAGCCGAGTCACAAGACTGAGCAAGACTCGAACCAGACTGCGTGATGTGCGTTGTGCTTAAAACCCAAAAACGTGAAACCCTCCCCAACCCCCTCATTGCGCATCTCTTGCGAGAGAAAAACAAACCGAAAAAAACAGACACCCTCCCGACCCCTCCTCGCGACCGCCCTGACCCCCCACTCCCTCTGAGTGGGTCATCCTGAGGCCAGACCTCTCCATACAGATTTATGGCCGGCCTGTTTTCGTGCCGAACTGCTGGAAGGCAAAGGTGGCCGGGGAGGTCCTGAGGTTTGCTGTTTAATGGCATTCCACGACCTATGGTTGGTGTGGCCTGTGAGGAGTAGAGTTGAGAATTTTGGGAATATCTGTTTTGTTATATATTTAAATTATTATTAATATTATTGGCCGAATTATTCTTAATATGAATTTGGAAAAAGGGGCATAAATACAACAGAAGACAATCATGTATTGTGTCCGGTGCTTTTTATGAACCCTGAGAAAAATGTTATGTTAAAATTCCATCGATAAAGGAATTTAGAATATTCACAGAATAGTAATTTTCTTTAAAGTCTTCCACATTGTCTCCATGACATTCACAGTAAATTATACTTTTCCCTGCTCACCCTTACTTAATTGTATCTCAATAAACGTGAAGTGCGCACAATTTGACTTAAAAGTATAGGTTTTTGTATGCAACAAGATGGTCCACATTTATTGTAAGGTTAGACCACGTGGTGGTAGTTTTATTGCAACGTTTTTGTCGTTAACCCTACACCACCTGATACGATTGTCACGTTTATACAGACATTATTTTTACGTGCTAGTGTATTGATAATTTATGACCAATGGCTTAATCATTTCCACGGCTGAGTTTAACTTCAGCATACGACGTTTCACTCACATTGCTGAGCTTCATCAGGTCATGAACTCGGAAATGCTGTGGCGGCCTTAGCTGTGTCAGGAACGTCTATAAATGAATGTGGGGATTAACAATTCTAAAGTATTTATCAGAATATGTTTATGAATGAAGGTGTGTACAATATCCACTGGAGCATAATTGGCCAAAGAAAACGAATCTTGATGAATAATAATGCACAGATATTTATCAATCCACTGCTATATGAAGGCCTTCCCGTGCCTTTTGGTCATGGGCTTTTTTACCATAATTTACCTAAGATTTATTTCTGTTAATATATCTCATCGACTTAAATATATATTTATAATGATTTCCTACTTTTATACTATTTTCTATGTTTAGAAACCGGCACCAGTCTCCAGCACTGCAAATGTTGACATACTCTACGCTACACACCAATGTGTTGCAACACTTAACCGCAAGGTAATATGAAGGACACGATTGCAATATCTTCGACGTATTTATAATTTATATTGTAGTTTGATTTGTACTCCCATCAACCGCAGATACTGTTGGCTTGTAGAAGACAATTGAGTTTTGTGTATGTTGCTCTTAATGAAACCTGAACAAAATGCTTTTTTGTTTATTCCACAAAGGGGTTTGGAATTTTCATGGAAAGTTTGCAGATATGGTTGCTCAGAATTTAAATAATAATGAATTTCCATGGAATTCCCATGACAGCTTTCAACATGCTTTCCATTAAATTTTCCAAACATATTTTGCCGTGATCACCTTCACTTAATGGTGCTTTAATAATGTGATGTGTACACATTTGACTTAAAGTACTCATATCCATTGCACAGGTCCGTATTTGGTTCAGCAACGTGATGGTAGTTTGTCCAATAATACAAAAGAACACCAAAGAAATATAAAATTATCTCAAACACAACTGTCGGCAGTGGCAGAACATGCTTGCCAACAGGGACACTCAATTGATTTTGATAACATTGAAGTGTTGTGTAAAACTAATTACTACTGGTAAAGATTAATTAGGGAATCCATTGAAATTGAGAGAAACAGAAATAACTTACATCGCTCAGACAGCCACAGGCTTAGTGCGGCCTGGAAGCATATTATTAAATAATACATATTACAATTCCTTATAGGGGAAAAAATACTAATTAACTGATTACTAACATAGCATATAATTACAATAACACATCTTCTTGGTTCTTTCGGTAAAGTCACGTAGAAGGGAAGTAATAAAATAATAAAACATAAAATAATTCTCACGACGTTTCGGCCACAACGCAAGCAGCCGTCCTTAGGTGAAAACCAGGTCTGTCGAGGCGACAGCATCTGAATGAAACAGCACACGTGCTTGAAGCATATATACAAGCTAGGTTGGAAGGGGGGGAAAGGGCACCTTGACAAAATAATTTGCATATCAAGAGGAATTTAGCATATTTATGGGAAATGCAGGTATGTGATTACATATGCCCGTGCATTATGCAGGATTAGCAGCATCAAAGGGAGGGGATAGGGGTAGCATTAATAAAGGGAAGGAGTGTTAATAGTATGTAGCTGCAGTAACTAAAACCACCACGTAAACAACTAAAGTATAAACTACATAGTATCATCAGTATACTACATATACTCTACAATAAGCTGAGTTACTAACAGTAAGTAATATATTACAATTCTACGTCGTAAAAAATATAATATGCTTCCATCTAAACTTTATTCTCTTACATCACACGAGTCTACACCGCACTATATATTGCCATAGACAACCCCAACATTAAATTACATACTGTATTGCTATAAACCACCTTATACATTGTAATATTACACTATGTATTATTCTACCCACCCTAATGTATATCACACTGCTGTATATTCACTATACAATTACGATACTATATATTACTTTGTACATTGTATTAAGCATATACATTTTATACTATTTGTTATTATACACTGTACCATTGACCGTCGTGTGAAAGATACTAAGAGGAAGCAACGAAATATGTCAATGGGAGAGTAGTGTGAGGAAACTTGCAGCGGAGCAAAGAATCCATTCCCTGCGGAGAATACAATGCCAGTGAGTGGAACGCGGCCTGAAAGTCACTGTAAACGTGAACACAATCAGTTAAGATCCGAAATGGTTTATTACGTCCTTCCAATGATTGCTAAGCCAAAATCCATCTTTTCGGTTGAAATTGTCTGTGTTTACCGAAAGAACCAAGAAGATGAATCCCTGCAGTCACGAAAGCTTTAAATCGAAATACAATAACACACATTACAACTGATTACTAATCTACAACTCACATCGTAACAATTGCCTGATTACCAATCTAGTATATAAATACAATAACCCCCGTCCCCCCTCCGCCTCAAATCGTTGCACCTGATGAGTTAAATGATGACGTCACCCTGCTGCTGCTCTATTTAAGACCGGCAGCAAGAGCAGAGCCTGAGCATTCTGGCGAATTGCCCAATGAGGGGGAAACTGCCCTGGCTTGCCAGGGGAGACACCAGGAGCATCGAGGTGATCCTTCCAGCCCGTCCGGATCTCAAGTGAGACCTAGCCACCAGCCCCGAGGCCTGCGAGGGCCCTGACCATGTGGCCAGGGTTGACCACGCTGCCAAGAAGCGGGGACTGCTGGAGAATGGAGACGGAAATCGCAACAGATGAAGAGGGGAAACGGCGAGAGTCAAGGACCACGAGGGCCACCCGAGTTGCTGAAGGAGACCGGGATGACCGAGCCGCCCAGCTTATGCTCGCAGCAGATGAAGAGGAAGCAGGGAGAGCGCCAAGAGAAATGAATGCCACCTGCACTGCTGAGGGAGCCAGGGACGACAGAGTCGGCCAGACGGTGACTGCACGAGACAAGAAGAAGACGTGGCGAAAGCAGAGGGCCACCGACATCACCTGTGCCGCCGGAGGGGACTGGGGCAACCAGACCGACCCGCTGGCAGCAGGGGGATGTAGCTGTTGTATCTATGCCCTGTTTTCCGTTATTAATATTAAGAATAATTAAGAAAAAAAAATGTTTTTTTTTTATCTATATATTTTTTCTTTATTAAATAATGGAAACAACCCACTTCTCCTCACAAGCACACCAGGAATCTATGACGATAAGAATTCGGTCACAGAGAGGTCATAGACATCCAGATGGACAAAAGATCGATGGACTAACCTCCCAATACATCTGGAGATGTACAGATAGGGTGCAGAGCAGAGAAAAACAACTTTTGCAACTCGCGTTTTCCTTAAACGTTTTCCGTACCGAAAAGTAGAAACTTAACAAAAAGAATTAACCAACAAACAATAGGGGCCTTTTATTAGTAATTCCCTTATATTACTCGTATTCACCGCATACATATTATTTAGAATTATGTTTTTTTTTTACATGACCCTCCTTAAAACTAAAGAGTACGAATTCCAGAAAGCTTAAGTGGAAACTTAGTTACACTTAACCTCAGGACATTAAAATATAACTCAGAATAAACACCAATCTCTGGAGAACTAAACTTGGCAAAGCCCTCAAAATAATCATGTGACGAGGATCATTACGAATATTCATTAAACATAGACGAATGATAACCACGATACTAAGACCGAAGGAACTCATAAAATATAACTCAAGAATAAATGTAACACACAGGACCACATAAATGTATTGCAAAAATCTCCTCGACTACCTTTGTCTTCCAGCGGGGTCTGGCCTCTGAATGACCCACGCGGGGCAAGCAAGAAGGGAGCAAAAAGGTCACAAGGGGGGGGGGTTCGTGCTAACATTCCGAGAACATCTGTTTTTTTCCTGTTTGTTTTCTCTCGCAAGAGACGCGGAGAGAGGAGAGGGTGTTCACGTTTTGAGTTAAACACGCGCAGGGTGCTCCGACGACAGAGTACGGCCGTCTTTGTCTCCCCGCAGCACGGACAGCAAGATTTGCACACGCGAGCAAATAACATTCCCCACCCCTCCTTCCAGAATGATTACACAGCTGTGTCTTTACTAATAAACACGCACACGACACACAACTCACACGGACGCAGATGTGTTCACCCCCACAGGAAGATATATGACACGGCCTTTTGAACAACTCGGGAAAACTGAGTGGATTTTCCCGATATAAGCCGAGGAAAAATCCATTCAACTTAGATCGTCAGGGGCTCTGGCCCCCACCACAGATCTCCACGGGGCTTCGGCCTCCATCTCTCCTCGTCGCCGCCAACGAAGAAGCTCTCGTCATCCAGAATGACAAGGTTCGCGGGGTAGCGACGTGCAGCAACAAGCCGAGGTCTGCACCACCTGAGAAGAATCGCTACCCTGAGTCGCCGAGCTGCGAGTGAAGCTGACGGAGACTCCAGCTATCACTCCCAAGCCAACAAAGACACCCATCGTCCACCCTGCAACGAACGAAGCATCGCTCCTCGTCAGAGTGACGACCAGCGAACAACCTGCAGGAAGTGCGGAGATCGCCAAGCGTCGACCAAGCGAGCAAAGCAGAGAGCACGAAGCAGTGGAGGAAGCCTGATCGAACGGCTGTGAGGAGGAGGACAGCGCCATCGAATGCGCCGTGTGTTTAAAACACACTGACCAACACCCAGTGAGAACAGCAGTAGGGGGAGAGAGAGCGCAAGAGCAGCACGACTCGGATGTCACCGAGTGTCGTGCCGACTCGTGGAGGAGCTGCGCGCTATCCGACGATGGAATCATCGCGCACCACGACGGCGAGCGTCGTGCAAACTCAATCGAGCACTGGAGAGAGGAAGGCAGCACGGCTCGCTGCGGCCACGCCCAACCCAAAGAGGAACTTCGCTGGCCGCTGTTTGTATCCTCCCACACCACACAAGCTAACGACACAACTCCCGGCTCTAAGGAAAATTTAATTAACTTCACGAGGGGACAACGCACACACAGCACGCACACGAATAAGACTTTAAAAAAAAAAATTATCTTTGCGTTTCAAAAAAGGGTTGCCATTTCAAGGTGGTGCGTTCAATATCAACTGATCGTGCAAAGCAGTTGCTGCCGTCGAGTTACATGAATAAGAAATGTTTTAGTCATTCATTTTCGTTAAATGCATAATCTCGCAAATGAATAAGTTTTAGTCATTCATTTTAGTTAATTGCATAGTCTCGCCAATGAGTAAGTTTTAGTCATTTATTTTCGTTAATTGCATAATCTTGCCCATGAATTTATTGACGTATACTTGCTTTTGCATATTAGAGTGTCATGTGTTTGTTTAGAATTAAAATTGCTTAACACCAAGTCTCGAGTGCTTCTTTCCAAGTCCATGCAACACTGTCTTATTCCTAAGAACTGTAGCCTGTGATGAGATCTGAAACTGGAGACCTAAAATAACATAACACACACTAAGATAATCGGTAAATGTTTAATCAATGATAATCGTGTTATCCTGATTGATATAACTCTGGATAAACGAAACTAAACTTAATTATCATAACTGCTCACATTAACATAATCGCAAGCATCCGCATAAATTACTACGATTATCTCCGTGATTATCATAATGTATGCATATAATTACACACATTATCATAATTATGCATATTAATACATACCTTATCATAATTTATGCGATTTGCGCATTTTTCGGAAAATTATTAATTTTTATTATTTTTATCAAAATTTCCTAACCCAACACATACATTTCGATTTAAAGCTTTCGTGACTGCAGGGATTCATCTTCTTGGTTCTTTCGGTAAAGTCACGTAGAAGGGAAGTAATAAAATAATAAAAATAAAACATATTTTATTACTTCCCTTCTACGTGACTTTACCGAAAGAACCAAGAAGACCAACACATACAACATAATGGGGTGGCGTCGTCCGGAATCTCTCAAAGACAGTGTTTTGCTTGGATGAAGGAATGAATCACTACGTGTTAACTAGAATATCGTGATCGAACATTGCATGGTGATTGTAAACGGGCGTAAAACAAAAAAAAACGTCCTCTGAGGTTAAAACCCAGAATAGCAGGTTGAAACAAAGACAGTGGAATTAAGATAATATCATATCGACCTGTGATAAATTGTGTCAGAGATACGCACTCTGAATCGGAAAATAACAGAATAGCTTGAGTCAAACTGACTACACTCTGTGAGATAATTGTTTTATATGCACTCTGAAAGGGAATGTCAAAGTAACTCCTGCCATACTTGAGATGCTAGGATTAAGAATATTTTTTGAATTGATTACGGGATACTGGGAGCTCGTAGTAAAACGTACCGACCGATCTGTTACAAAGCAGTACAGTCAGAGAGACATATGGGAAGGGAGCTGTATTGATAACACGAACACACCTCGGGGGAAACTAATTGACTGGATAAAATGTAACGAAGGCGAACACGATACAAAAACTGCAGAGAAGGCAGGACAGGACTCATGCCTTCCCACACAGGCATACAGACAGGGATTGTGAAATGAGGAAAAATTCGGAAAGGAAACGGGAGAGAAATCGTCTCTAATAAACGAGGAAAAACGTCCTCACACCCTCGAATGGGAGGAGAAATCAGTGCTCGCGACACCAGCGAAACTCACAGACGTTGATCCACAGAATAAATATGAAAGTAACAGTAAATCACACTCTTGGGTACGTGGACATAGTCCAGGGATAGATCACACAAAAATCATGGGTATCGAACAAAACATCCCTGACAAGGAAAATCCCTCACAATTCGAGAGAAGGGATGGAGAGATACAGATGCAAATAAAAACAGGGCAGACTAACAACTTCGCAGCTAGAGGGAGGCAAAATGTTAAAGTAAAGTCGCCAGGACATGCTTCACTAAGGGCAGAGACAAAAACTGAAGGGAAATGGCAACACGAGCAACACAGCACAGAGCGCTCACACAAAAAATGCACGCCGCTGAAACACGCCCGACACAGCACAAATGAAAGTGACAGATTGCCTGATGATAACTTGTTTGATGACGCTGACGGCGATCAACTTTCGGAATACCTGTTCAACAGTAAAACCCTTAAATTGATGGACAAAGCTCTAGTCAGAATTCCCGATTTTGACCCACACAATAAGTCCATGGATATACACACACACATATCGCAACAGTAGAAGAGGAGGCAATGATTAGAGGGCTGATGAGACGGGATGAAAAAGCGAGTTTGTTGAAACGGAGCTTACATAAATAATCTATACCATGGGTAAAGTCGCTACCACACAAGGTTAGAAATGATTTTAAACAACTGAGCCTGGCAGTGATTCGGAAGTTTGGAGATTATTCGACACTCACTGAGGGGTTTTATGCGGTAAAATCGATGACCCAGGGCATGGACCAAGACCCACGTGACTACCTTTTACAATTTAAAAGAGCGTATTACGCAGGCGATGTGAATCGATACCACAAAGGAGATCACATGTTCAAAATTATGTTTTTTGAATCCTTGAGCCCAAAGATTACAGAAAGGGTGAGAATGGTTTTGAATCCGGAAACCGCATCCTTACGCCGCATAGAGAGCAAGGCGTACATGGCATGGTTATACAGAGCTAAGAATCATAATTCGGATCCAGAACACAGGGAGAGGGATAAGGAACCCAGCCTCTCAGAGAAAAAAAAATCACCGAGCAGTCCCACAATGCAGGGAGGAGCAAACACGCACGCACCTATGGCAAAATAAACCAGAGAGAGGTTGGCACGAGAATGAGAGCGGCACAAAGCCGAACATTCAGGAGAATCGCAGAATGTGGAGACCAAGGGCAGAACCATATCAACACCCCATGCCACGACACACGCAAGGCCAAAGTTACACACAAAGATGGCGAGATAACCATCTAGCGGGAAGGTGGTACACAGACTGCGGAGGTACGGAGGCGAACATTCATGAAAATCGCAGAATGTGGAGACCAAGGGCAGAATTATATCAGCACCCCATGCCCCGACATACGCAAGGTCAAAATTACGCACAAAGATGTCAAAGTAACAATCCAGGAAAAATTTGGCACCCAAATGGGAGTAACACTGGGCCAAAAATGTACGAGAATCGCAGGGGGAGGTTCAGAGCAGAACCATATCAACACCCCATGCCACGACACACGCAAGGTCAAAATTACACGCAAAGATGGCGAGATAACCATCTAGCGGGAAGGTGGTACACAGACTGTGGAGGTATGGAGGCGAACATTCAGGAGAATCGCAGGATGGGAGGTGAAACACAATCGGTCCAATTCCGACCAATTCCTCCACCGGCTATACCAGGAGGGAATAGAGGAATAACACAGAATGCGGTCCAAATACGTGATGAACCACCCACAGTGATTGAGAGCGAACGCCCCATACGCGCCCCGCCCGCTGAGGTTTTGTTAAACCCTGGCCTCATTGGGAAATGCAAGCAGGCTGCAAGTGACAGGGCGGACAAATACCACCACGACCGGGAAACATTAAATGCATACGATGCGGTAGGAAACACGAGCAGTGATCCCGTAAATGACGCGCAGATCGAATACAAGGACAGGGCTGCATTGAAGCGTGATCGGACAGTAGATAACAGACAGCAGAGACAAAGAGGACAACCAGAGCGCACAGGAAAAACAGTGCCGCACGTCGCAAGAGAGAGCGATAATGGTGCAGGGAGAGGGAACACAGAGACCCACCCTGGGAAGTGCAGGCGTGAGCCTCTGAATGGAAAATATCCAAATGAAACAAAAATTAATGTGGATTGGAGTGCTGAAATGGAGACGAATGTTCATGACGTATCGGGAATGGTGTTGAAATCCAACCCACTCGTAAAAACCAAAAGGGCAACATTACGAGGCATGAAATTAAATCAACACACTGACTCGGTAAATGTGCATGTAATCGCAGAGAGCGAATGCCATTGATAACGGAGTACAGAAGTTGGTTGTGTGCGCGAATTCTGATTATGTGCAGCACAATTTTACACCACACACCCCCACGACGCGAGAGAGTGAGAGAGGAAACTACAAAAACGAACCTGAAAATTGTGATTGAATGATCAAAGTGATAAGTGGTAAACCAGACACTCGGAGCTTGAAAAATTATGGCGACGAGGTAACATGAGGAAGGTAACGCATACATGCGTTCGAAACCGCTACCTAGCGTTTCCCAGGATTTAACAAAAACAAAAAAAATAATATCCGCCGTAGTTATGATGGATGAGAATCGATGTAACTTGTGGTATTGATGTTTAACGTTTTGTTGTATTTTCCTTGCTTATATCAAATGTAACCATGTGAAGATTGTGATATGTACGCGCGCACGTTGTAAGGAATGCGTTATGGATTAGTACCGATGTTTAACATTTTTGTTTTATTTTCTTTGCTTATTTCAAATGTAACCATGTTAAGATTGTGATACGTACGCGCGCGTGGTAAGGAATAACCGCCGAGAGTGAGGGCGGCTGATGGATTTATAACGAAAAAAAAGGGGCATTTACTTTGTTTGAAAATTCGCCAGTGGCCAAATCGACCCCTGATAATTTTCAAAAGGGCGGATTGTTGTATCTATGCCCTGTTTTCCGTTATTAATATTAAGAATAATTAAGAAAAAAAAATGTTTTTTTTTTATCTATATATTTTTTTAAATTAAATAATGGAAACAACCCACTTCTCCTCACAAGCACACCAGGAATCTATGACGATAAGAATTCGGTCACAGAGAGGTCATAGACATCCAGATGGACAAAAGATCGATGGACTAACCTCCCAAGACATCTGGAGATGTACAGATAGGGTGCAGAGCAGAGAAAAACAACTTTTGCAACTCGCGTTTTCCTTAGACGTTTTCCGTACCGAAAAGTTGAAACTTAACAAAAAGAATCAACCAACAAACAATAGGGGCCTTTTATTAGTAATTCCCTTATATTACTCGTATTCACCGCATACTTATTATTTAGAATTATGTTTTTTTTTTTTACATGACCCTCCTAAAAACTAAAAAGTACGAATTCCAGAAAGCTTAAGTGGAAACTTAGTTACACTTAACCTCAGGACATTAAAATATAACTCAGAATAAACACCAATCTCTGGAGAACTAAACTTGGCAAAGCCCTCAAAATAATGATGTGACGAGGATCATTACGAATATTCATTAAACATAGACGAATGATAACCACGATACTAAGACCGAAGGAATTCATAAAATATAACTCAAGAATAAATGTAACACACAGGACCACATAAATGTATTGCAAAAATCTCCTCGACCACCTTTGTCTTCCAGCGGGGTCTGGCCTCTGAATGACCCACGCGGGGCAAGCAAGAAGGGAGCAAAAAGGCCACAAGGGGGGGGGGTTCGTGCTAACATTCCGAGAACATCTGTTTTTTTACTGTTTGTTTTCTCTCGCAAGAGACGCGGAGAGAGGAGAGGGTGTTCACGTTTTGAGTTAAACACGCGCAGGGTGCTCCGACGACAGAGTACGGCCGTCTTTGTCTCCCCGCAGCACGGACAGCAAGATTTGCACACACGAGCCAAATAACATTCCCCACCCCTCCTTCCAGAATGATTACACAGCTGTGTCTTTACTAATAAACACGCACACGACACACAACACACACGGACGCAGATGTGTTCACCCCCACAGGAAGATATATGACACGGCCTTTTGAACAACTCGGGAAAACTGAGTGGATTTTCCCGATATAAGCCGAGGAAAAATCCATTCAACTTAGATCGTCAGGGGCTCTGGCCCCCACCACAGATCTCCACGGGGCTTCGGCCTCCATCTCTCCTCGTCGCTGCCAACGAAGAAGCTCTCATCATCCAGAATGACGAGGTTCGCGGGGTAGCGACGTGCAGCTGCAAGCCGAGGTCTGCACCACCTGAGAAGAATCGCTACCCTGAGTCGCCGAGCTGCGAGTGAAGCTGACGGAGACTCCAGCTATCACTCCCGAGCCAACAAAGACACCCATCGTCCACCCTGCAACGAACGAAGCATCGCTCCTCGTCAGAGTGACGACCAGCGAACAACCTGCAGGAAGGGCGGAGATCGCCAAGCGTCGACCAAGCGAGCAAAGCAGAGAGCACGAAGCAGTGGAGGAAGCCTGATCGAACGGCTGTGAGGAGGACAGCGCCATCGAATGCGCCGTGTGTTTAAAACACACCGACCAACACCCAGTGAGAACAGACAAGACGTCGCAGCGACGACGGAATCATCGCGCACCGCGCCGGCGAGCGTCGTGCCAACTCGTCATCTAGCAGTAGGGGGAGAGAGAGCGCAAGAGCAGTACGACTCGGACGTCACCGAGTGTCGTGCCGACTCGTGGAGGAGCTGCGCGCTATCCGACGACGGAATCATTGCGCACCACGACGGCGAGCGTCGTGCAAACTCAATCGAGCAGTGGAGAGAGGAAGGCAGCACGGCTCGCTGCGGCCACGCCCAACCCAAAGAGGAACTTCGCTGGCCGCTGTTTGTATCCTCCCACACCACACAAGCTAACGACACAACTCCCGGCTCTAAGGAAAATTTAATTAATTTCACGAGGGGACAACGCACACACAGCACGCACACGAATAAGACTTAAAAAAAAAATTATCTTTGCGTTTCAAAAAGGGGTTGCCATTTCAAGGTGGTGCGTTCAATATCAACTGATCGTGCAAAGCAGTTGCTGCCGTCGAGTTACATGAATAAGAAATGTTTTAGTCATTCATTTTCGTTAAATGCATAATCTCGCAAATGAATAAGTTTTAGTCATTTATTTTCGTTAATTGCATAATCTTGCCCATGAATTTATTGACGTATACTTGCTTTTGCATACTAGAGTGTCATGTGTTTGTATAGAATTAAAATTGCTTAACACCAAGTCTCGAGTGCTTCTTTCCAAGTCCATGCAAAACTGTCTTATTCCTAAGAACTGTAGCCTGTGATGAGATCTGAAACTGGAGACCTAAAATAACATAACACACACTAAGATAATCGGTAAATGTTTAATCAATGATAATCGTGTTATCCTGATTGATATAACTCTGCATAAACGAAACTAAACTTAATTATCATAACTGCTCACATTAACATAATCGCAAGCATCCGCATAAATCACTACGATTATCTCCTCGATTATCATAATTTATGCATATAATTACACACATTATCATAATTTATGCATATTAATACACACATTATCATAATTTATGCGATTTGCGCATTTTTCTGAAAATTATTAATTTTTATTATTTTTATCAAAATTTCATAACCCAACACATACAACATAGCCTCCAGCCGACCCGGCTGTCAAAAAAATACAATGGTACAATAAATTATTTGTTAATCATCAGAATGAGTGTATGCGTGTCAATGACAAAATGGATGACAAAACAAGAAAAATGATAAGAAAGCGCCTCTCCCCCTCCTGTGGTCACACGTATATAAAAAAAAAACTCCAGGCCACCGATGCAAAACAACACTGTATAAACATATATGCAGGACAAACGCACGCCCCAACCACCCACTGTACATGATGGCAAGGTTAGTGGCGGCGCGTTGGGACGAGAGTTCGTGGGCGGGGGTCATGAAAATAGTTTCAGTTTGGGGCGAGTCCGAGTGGCAGGTCCATCGGCCGGGATGGAGGCGGGAGGGGACCGACGCCCCGTTGTTGCGCTAGTGTCCTGGGTCGCTGATCCCGCGGGCAAGCTTGTTCCTGCTGGGTCGGCCGTGGTGGGTTTCATTCCCAAGGCACCTGAGGGCGGGACAGTGGGACCTGCCCGAGAGTTAGATCCAGCATCATCGCGGCGCGGCTCGTCGGACATGTCGCGGTCTCGGGCCCCGAGAAGTGAAGGAGGTGTGTAGGGTTGAATGTAAGGTTTTAGACGTGACAGGTGCACGAACCAACGGCGCTTGCCATGCTGGATCCTGACACACTGCGGGTGGAGAACGCGAATAATAACAACCGGGCCTCTCCAAGGCTTAAGCAGTTTTGAGGAAGTAGCCAATGGTACCTGCGGGCAGTGGAGCCAGGCGCGGCCCCCTTCTACCCAAACGTGGCGGGACGTGCGGAGGTTCCGCAACCGCTCGTTGGCAAGCTGACGGGCTTCTGAGTTATTTTGAGCAGCCTCCCGGGCATCCACGAGACGATGCACATTAGCACGGATGTGGTCGCCAATCTTAGCCTTAGGTGCGGGCTGTTTAATGTGCAATTGTACGTCGATTGGGGGCAAACCTCCCTACCATACATAAGATAAAATGGCGAGTACCCCGTGGCAGCATGGGGCGCCATTCTATAGGCGGCCAAGACACCAGGTATGTGGAGATCCCAATCAGTCTGTGACACCTGGTGGCTTAGCATGGAGGTAAGTGTCCTATGTAATCGCTCGACCATACCGTCAGTCTGGGGGTGATATGGCGAGGTGCGAATTTTGTGTGTCCCTAGCAGGTTGCACACATCCCGCAACAGGGTGGAAGAGAATTTTTTCCCTTGGTCGGTCAGCAGGCGTTCGGGAGCACCCTTATCCAGGACGAAGCCCTGGAAAAAGGCCTCCGTAATGGCTGCTGCAGACTGGTTGGGGAGTGGCCAGGCCATGGCCCATCGGGTAAAATATTCCACCCCAAACAAAAGGTACTTATTACCCCGAGGAGTAGCGGGAAACAGACCCAAAATATCCAATGTGACGATCTCATTGACCCGGGAAACCTTAATGGATTGGAGCGGCGGGCAGGATGGCCTAGCAGGTAGTTTCCGCCGTGCACATTCTGTGCAACCTTGCACAAGGTCAGCCACATCGTTTGCCATGCACGGCCAAAAAAATATCCAATTGGATTTTAGCTCGTGTTTTCTGAACACCCAAGTGCAAGAGGCGACTGTGGGCTTCCCACACAAGCCGCCCCCACAGGGAGGTGGGCACCACCAACGTGTGGGATTGGGACCCCCCATCCCAATGCATGAGGACGCCTTCCCGGATGACAAATGATACGGGGCCCCCCTGCCGCCTGTGACCCTCGGCATCCCTAGCGCGGCGTCTTAATTTGAAGAGGGAGACGTCTTCCATCTGAAGACGTTCCCAGTCGTCCAACCCGAGGCCCAGCAATGTGTCCTGCGGAACTTGCGTGGAGGGAGCCCCGTGGTCCCCGACCCCATCCCCGGCCGCGGCCGCAAGGGATGGGGGCGGTACCCCGTCAGGCTACCTACAACGCCCCGCACCCAAAAATCAAGCACAGCGCCCGTCGGTCGGCAGTCGCGACAACCCGTCGGCGTTCCCGTGTTGAATCCCCTTGCGGTAAATGACAGTGAACGCAAAGTCCTGCAGGATCTCGAGCCAACGCGAAAGCTGTCCAGATGGTTGGTCCACTCGCAAGGCGTATTGTAGTGCCGCGTGGTCGGAGCGTACTGTGAAATGCCTGCCATACAGGTAGGGTCTGTACTGCTTTATGAAAAAAACGATAGCAAGCAATTCGCGGCGCGTCACGCAGTAACGTTGCTCTGCGGGCGACAGCACCCTCCTGCCATAGGCGACGACGCGCTCCACTCCATTGACAATTTGCGACAGCACCCCTCCAATTCCGGTGTTGCTGGCATCTGTATCCAGAATGAAAGGAAGTGGTAAAAACTGGATAAGACAGGGTAGGAGCATCGACCAGTGCTTTTCGAATGGCATTGAATGAGGCCTGTTCTAACTCTCCCCAATGGAATTTTACCCCTTTGGCCGTTAATGCGTGGACAGGCTTCGCGATGGATGCGAATCCCGCAACAAATCGGCGATAATATCAGGCGAAGCCGATAAAACTCCGCACCTCTCCAACAGAGGTAAGAGTTGGCCATGAGCGCACGCAATTTGTCTTTTCGGGGTCCATGGCAATGCTCGAGCGGCTGACAATATGGCCCAAGTAACGAACCGAATCCCTCATGAGGTGGCACTTTTGTGGTTTGAATTTGAGGTTAGCCGCCCGCATTTTAAGGAAAACTGCCTTCAATCGCGTGAGGTGTTCATCAAAAGTTTTGCTGAACACGATGACATCGTCGAGGTAGATTAGGCAAGAATCGACTTGTCCATCCTGGGAAGCGGGTAGGCGTCGGCCACAGAAATCTTATTAAGTTTCCTGAAGTCAACACAAAAGCGGAGGCTCCCGTCGTGCTTCTTAACAAGAATGATCGGCGCCCCCCATGGGGTATTTGATGGCGCAATGACATCGGCCGCCAACATATCATTGACGGCCACCCATACATGTTCCTTCTCAGCCGGGCTCAACCGGAATGGGTTTTGACGAATTGGAGCGGCATCACCCGTGTCGATGTGGTGGCTTAGCAATTTAGTGCAGCCAATGTCGAATTTGCCTTGACTGAAAACGTCGGCGAAATTTCTCAGCAGCGTGCGTAATTTAGCATGCTGTAATGGTGACAAATCGGCAGAAGTGGAGCAAAGCGCGTCGAGCCATCCCATGTCAGGACCTGGCTTGGCAACGGAAGAGGACTCGCCCCCTACGTGACCCATGATCACATCTTCTGATGGGGCTGGCGTCGTGTGAGCAAGCACCATTCCCTGACAGATAACGGCCGTTTCCAATCCCGCGTTAAGGACCTGGATAAAGGGGTCGTGGTCGCTTCGCACGAGCGTTTGTGCACACACGAGGTCCGACACCCGCTCAGCTGAACGTGAAGGCCCGATCACAGCACCCCCCATGAACGCGTCGTAGTCAAGGGGTTTACGAAACCGGAGGGGAACCAACATCTGAGAGCCAGGAGAAATGTGAATTGTACAGGCCGCCAACGCCTGCACCGTCGTAGATGCGGAGTGCAACCGAGTGGGTGTGGGCAGGAAGGCCATGCGTCGGCCGGAGGGGAGCTCAATACAATACCCTTGTTAATGAGAATTTTAATGGGCATCTTCCCCAAGAAATCTGTTTTGAGGAGGCACAAAACGGCGATGGGTTGATGAGACCAAAATGGGCCCAAGTAATTGGACGTCAGCAATGCGGATCTGAGCATTGATCCGTCCGGTGATGCCCAACGAACCCCCATTTGCGGGATAGCATGGCACATCAACTGACTGCAAGGGACAGCATGTATCGGGCAGAATATTATAAATTATGTCTGAAATGATGGTCGCCGACGCACCCGTATCGATCAACATACGAACATCAACCCCCTCGATGGAACCCACTATGGCGGAGGACTCTGCCGCCGCGGCAATGACCCTATGGGCCAACTCGGACCATTGACCTGGTCCGAGTGCCCGGTTGCTCAATGATGGGTCCGAATGCCCCTCCTCCGAAGCATGACCCCCCTGTGTGGTGTGAGGGTGCGTGCTTGGTGTAAGAGGGGGCCGAGAGTGCGAGGTGTCGCGACTCGCCTGGGTATGCCGAGGATACGGTGGTGAGCGAGGCGCCGGGGTCGGAGGTCCTGAAGTCCGGCGTCGGGGGACCCAGCAGCCAGACGCCACATGGCCCCGAAGGCCACAGTTGTGGTAGATGGACGCTCCGTCCTAGCGCGAGGTTGGCCGGTCCCGCTGGTTGTGATCCCGCTGGGATCGCCAGTTGGACGATCCGCAACTTCCTGTTGCCGCGAAGGCCTGATGAGGCCCCGAATGCACGTCATAGGCTTGTGCATCAGGTGGGCCTGCGCAGGCGGGGATGGTCGTGTCCTCATCGCAATGGAGGTGTGCTTGGATGCACCTGGCAGCACGCAGCGACGTGAAGTGGTCGTCGTCGGCTGCCGGCATGGCAACTCGAAGCTGCCGGGCCAAGCTCATTAGCTTCTGCAGCACGAGTGACTCCACAGCGTCTTCATCCATGCGAGGGTAGGCAACCCCCGCCATGGCCAGCAGCGTGCTGCGGTACCCCAGCACGGAGGCCTTCTTCCTCCTCGCATCGAAGCGGTGACGTGCTTCGGACGGGGGTCCATAAATCAGCCGCATCTGATGAAGGGCGTCCGTGAGCGTGGCTCGTTTCGCCCATGGCACTGCAAGGAATGCGGCGAGGGCGTCGTCGTCGAGCATGGCCGGGAGGCCGTGGAGCGCTTCATCCTCCGACCAGCCGGACGTCTCTATATGAGAGACGAACCGGCTTTCGAATGCTGCCCACTCACCCCCCTCACTCACTCACCCTCCAACTCATTCTACCACTCACTCACCCTCCAACTCACTCTACCACCCAGCCACCCACTCACTTACCTACCAATTCACGACCACCCACCCACTAACCGACCAACTCACTCTACCACCCACCCATGCACCAATTCACTCTACCACACACCCACCAACTTACTCTACCACCCACAAACTCACTCTACCACCCACCCACTTACACACCCACCCACCCACTCACTCACCCTCCAACTCAATCTACCACCCACCAACTCACTCTACCACCCAGCCACCCACTCACCCACCTACCAACTCACACTACCACCCACCCACCCACTAACCGACCAACTCACTCTACCACCCACCCACGCACAAATTCATTCTACCACACACCCAGCAACTCACTCTATGACCCACCCATTCAACCACCAACCCACCTACCAACACCTACCACCACTCATTCAGTCTATCCCAAACCCTCCAGGTGGTGTGGAGGACGTGGCATAGGTAGAGGACGTGGCGTGGAGGAAGGAGGAGGTGGAAGGAGGAGGTGGCATGGAGGTAGCAGAGGTGGAGTGAAAGTGGAGGGAAGGAGGTGGCATGTAGGTGGAGTGGAGGTGGAGTAGAGGAAGAAGGAAATCGCGTGGAGGTGGTGTGGAAGAGGAAGGAGGAAAGAGGAGGTGGTAGTGGCGGTGCAGTTACTTGATCATCCTCCTCTGGGCCCCCACTGATGTTGAAGGGGAGTAGGAGAGGCGATTTTCTACACATCCCATGAGTCGCACGAGCCTTTTCTTGCTGTGAGCGTGAAATGTGAACCAGGCTACTCTCTGCGCCGGTTTCCACATTCAGGGTCTCATCAGCAGCAGTAGCAGGGTCAGGCTCTTGCTTGTCCTCATGTTGGTGAACTGCCCAGATGTTCATAGACAGGGACAGGTTCCCACATTCAGTGTCTCATCAGCAGCTTGAAAAACTGTTGGTGAACCAGCCCAGATGTTCATAGACAGGGACAGGTTCCCACATCATACTTTCCACGCCATAATATACACGCAATAATATACACTAAACACACCATACCATACATAATACTATACACACTATAATATACGCACAATAATATACACTAAACACACCATACCATCCAATATACTATACACACCAAACGATATAACATATACTATCGACAACATACCATACACTAAAAGCCAAATCACGATCGCAAAGCAACACTGCTGAAAGCGATCAGATTATTAAAACAATAAAAATACCATTTATCTCAGGAGTAACTGACAAATTAGCCCGTGTTTTGCAAAAGCAAAACATTACAGTAAGATTTGGTACAATACACAAAATTCAACAACTAGTAACGTGCACTAAAGACGAATTACCTAAACTATCAACAGAAGGTGTATATCGGATTAATTGTGTATGTGGCAGATGCTATATTGGACAGACATGGCGTAACGTTAGTGTAAGACTAAAAGAACACCAGAGAAATATTAAACTATCTCAAACACAACTGTCGGCAGTAGCAGAACATGCATGCCAACAGGGACACTCAATTGATTTTGACAACGTGGAAGTGTTGTGTAAAACTAGTTACTACTGGCAAAGACTAATTAGAGAATCGATTGAAATTGAGAGAAACAGAAATAACTTTAATCGCTCAGACAGCTACAGGCTTAGTGCGGCCTGGAAGCGTATTATTAAATAAGATACATTACAATTCCTTATAAGGGAAACAACCACTAACTGATTACTAATGTAGCATACTCACAATAAAACACATTCCAAATGATTACTAATCTACAACTCGCATCGTAACAATAGCCTGATTACTAATCTAGTATATAATTACAATCACTCCCCCCTTGAATCTTTGCACCTGATGAGTTAATGAGTGAATGATGACGTCACCCTGCTGCTGCTCTATATAAGAACGGGAGACAGCAGAGCCTCACCATTCTGGCGAATTGCCCGATGATGCTGGATGCAATTACCAGCGAAACGTCGTACTCAAATTGTAAATGTTGTGGCTTCAACACACCGGTGGGCTAAAGCAGTGAACTATTTGTCTTTTGTCAACGTGACACATTTTTTACTGATTGGCCGTGTCGGGTGGTGGAGGGTTACGACACATTTATAAATAACGCGATCTAAACCCAAAAATCGTTGATTATGAATACCATGCACTATACTGTATCCACACTACTATACACAACATACACACAAGGCTATAGACAACATACCATACACAATGCGATAGACAGCATACCATACACATGATACAGTACACACTATACACACAATACTATAGACAGAAAACCATACTTGAGAGTGTATACACCATTCTATGCACACCATATTATACAACATACCATACACTATACTGTACACACCGTACACACAATACTTTCGACAACATACCATACACAATATACTATACACAGCATGCTATACACACCATACTATACAAAGCATGCTATACACACCATACTATACAACATATACTATCGACAACATACCAAACACTATACTGTATTCATAATATGATACACAACATACCATACACACAATAGTATCCACATGATACAGTACACACAATACTATGGACAGAATACCATACCGGATACTGTTTCCACCGTACTATACGCAACATATTATACAGTACAAAATACTGAACACACCATACACACAATGCTATACACACCGTACTATACACACAACACTATACACAATACCATACACACACTACTAAACTATACACACAACACTAGACTATACACACAACACTATACACACCATACTATGCACATAATACTATATAAACCATGCTATACACACCATACCATACACACAATACTATAACACACACGAGTGCTGTTAGCGAGCAGTAGCACCTATGAAGGTAAACCGGCACTGTGGCAGACGAGGGGGTGGGTGTCCAGCAACCACGCCTGGCCGCCTTTGTCTCCCCAGTGGCGATGTTTACGCACCACACCAAGTACTCATTTGAGGCTGAGTCGACCTAGGGGAGGCCCAGGACCTGTTAAGATAATCGTCACTGATGTTGGCGGTGAGCGGGAATCGAACCCGGGTCGCCGGATTCATAGCCCAGCGTAGCGCTAACCGCTACACCACCACTCCCCACATACACAAAGATCCCACATTTAGCCTTAACAGACTGTAGGGGCAAGTGCTGTGAGCGAGTGTGATGCCGCCACCACGAAGCCATTCAGCAGGCGCCCCATCTGCGGCCTCGCCACCACCAAGCGACGGAGCCGACCCCACGTCCCCCTCACCTCACCTCACATGAACACACCCGCACGCATCCCCCCCCCCATAGAGCTGGAAGGGGAGGACACCTGCTCGACCGGTTTTTATCCGAGAAACCCTTATCGGGATTAACTCTCACGGTTTCCGGCGATCAGAGAATTGGATGACCTCCCCCGACGCTACGTTGCACCGCGGCGCTGCGACCGGCCTTAGGATGGTGTGGCCGCGGCGAGGGGCATTCGGCCACCACGGTTGAGACGCATCCCCCACACCCCCCCCCCCCCCCCACGCGTCGACGAGGCAAGCAGGGGAAGGACGGGACAGCATGAGTAGCAGGACCGCAGGGGCTCTTGCGCATAGTCACGGAAGGTTGGGATGGTTGCGCTTGAGCGCGCAGGCACAATTGTTGGGGAGGGTAAATGATTAAGCTGAAGGTATGAATAGATCGGGAGAGGGAAGGCGTGCGGGGAGCCGTGCACAGATTCCCACAACGGGCCTTTGTGATGGACACCGCCGCATGAACTTCAATAATGGGGGCCTGCGTGAGAAAGGGATTGATTGGAATTTGTGCTGCACAACGCCGCACATTGATTAGCATATCACAGGCGCCCGGAACCGCGGTGCGCGTGCTTGAGCGCGCAGGCCCCATTGTTAGGGAGGGTAAGGGATTAATTAGGATTTACACCGCGGTACGCTGCGAGGAGGAGATCACCGGAACCGCCGTGCGCATGCCAGAGGGGCGCGAGCCCATTGTTCAGATCCGCATCCCTTTGAGGTAGGGAGGATAAATAGGGGGCGCAAAGGGGAAATCGCGCTCTTTTCTCCAGGCCAGAGGACCAGCCGCAGCTCCAGCCAGCGACCCGGACGTCCGTGCGACGCATCGAGGTGCGCTGTTAGCACAGGGAGCAGCGAACCACCGTGGGCACCAAACAGTGAGTGGGGAGGTGAAGTAGGGTATCGTAAGCCGATAAATAGGGAATAGGTCCAGGGGAAGTAGGATAGGCCAGCCTCGTCGACTCATACTGACTTAGCATCAATTCGCGGGTAGCAGATAATAAATCATTAATAGCGAAGCGTGGTCTCGCGTGATCTTGTTGAGCAGTGTGTCGCGTGGGGAGCTGCATGTGTGTGCGTGCGTCCACCCCGTGTGCGATACAGGTGCGCGATCATAACGCGAGTAGTCAGGGGTGAGTGTAGTGCTGCGGCTCGCCTCGGGGGAGCGCTGCGCAGAGCGGCGCGAGAGTGGGTGTCGCGTGTGTTCACTCCGTGTGGGATACAGGTGCGCGATCATAACGTGAGTTGAGTTGGAGTGCGCGGAGCGGCGTGTGTGTGGGCGTGCGTACGTTCGCTCCGTGTGGGTTGCAGGCGCGCGATTAGGAAAGGGAGGTATCGTAGTAGAGAGGGGCAGAATACTACTCGGTAATTAACCATGCCTATTATGCGGACCCGCGGTGGAGGGGAATCCTCGAGCGACGGCTCCCACACCATGGGTGAGGAACTCAGCAGTGGTACGCATAGCAGCGGGGGAGCGAGTGATGATGTTAGCCCGGCCGTTAGCATTATCGAGGGAGGGATCTCGGGGGCCAGCGACCCCCACATATTGGTGTCAAAAACGGGACGATCCCCCGCACCCCCAAGGGAAAGAGGCCCCCCAACCCAGATTAAAATCAAATGCACATTTACGGGCAAAGGAATTCCATCATGGAAATCGTTTGCCCGCAGCATTAGGGGGGCTAAAAAAGTTAATGGGTGGTCAGATGAGGAGGCGTTGCAGCAGTTAGAGCTACATTTAGAAGGGCGGGCAGCTGACTTTGTGGAAGCTTTGCCCGCAAGCGCACAAACCCAGTGGGAAAAATTAATGTGCGAACTCGAACGGTGCTTCGGCGCCTATGACGAGGAGGATGCGCAGACGGCCTTAGAGGCACGCCGCCGCCAACCCAGCGAGGATCTATGAGATTACGCCGAGGATGTACGCATGTTGACCCAGCTCGCGTACCCAGAGTACGAGGCTAAAATAATTGACGGCCTCGCCGTCGGTAAAATCCAGCTATATTTGGCACACACCCCGTGGTGGCAGCCAAATGTCGACGGTGCACCCCTCTCCTTTAACACCCTCGTCGAGCGTGCGCGCAAATGCGAGAAACTCTCGGGTGAGCGCGCGCAGCCTCGAGGGAGGGGACGAGAGTGTGCCGTAGCGAGCCTACTCTCCGACGAGGAGGAAGAGATCGCCATCGCAGTAAGGGGATGGGCAAGGGAGCCCCAGAGACCCAGCGAGAAAACCCCGGGGTGGGTAGCTGGGTTACAGGCCAGTATGGGAGATATGATAAACCAAGTAGGTGAGAGGGTAACCCAGGTACGCGAGGAAACGAATCAAAATATGACCAAACTGCAATCCTCCGTTGAGACCATCCGATCCGAAATGGGGGACCTACGCGCCACGGTGGGAGGGTTATCTGGAAGGGTAGCCCGACTAGAGGCGGAGGGTGGACAGCGGCATAATGGGGGGGGAGGGAGTGGGCAGGGGGCCCACTACGGAGCCGCCCCCCCTCCTCGGGCATGTTATATGTGCGATCGCCGAGGGCATTTAGTGAGAGACTATCCTGAAATCACCCGAGCTAGGCAGACGCGGGGGTTAAACTCCAACGCCTCCTAGTGAGTGGACCAACTAGGGGTGCAATCGACGCGGTCCCGATACAAATAGACGATAATGAGAATAATGGCGAGCGAGTGATCTCCACACAGGTCTCCACACAGGTTCCAGCAACAACGCCCACGGAAACGGTGACTCCTGGCGACTGGCTGCGGGAGCTGGTGGCGGGGATCACGGGGGCTACGTCGCTGGTGGAAGGGGACGTAAACGGAATGCGTACTCGAATCCTGCTGGACACGGGGGCGGTGGCCTCGCTCGTGAGCGCAGCGCACTGCAGCGCGATCGGGGTCGACGTGCGTCACCTGCAGGCCCCGGACCGCGCGCTGCACACGGCGAGCGGAGCCGGAATGGGGTTGCTGGGGAGAGCCACCCTAGAGGTCCGCATAGGCAGCCAGGTGTGCACCCAGGAGTTCTACGTGTCGAGTGCGTTGTGTCACGAGTGTATTGCAGGTACCGACCTCTTAGAAAAGCTGGGACTCAACGTGCAACCCCGCCAGCGATGCGCCACCATGGAGAGCAGCGGCGAGCGGATTCCATTCCTGGGACGAGAACCGACGCGCCCCCGCTTCGCACCTGTGGCCGCTATCCTGGCGATGGCAGTCACCATCGGGCCGCTCACCGAGATGCTGGTGCCGGTGGCAACATCCCCCACCGACCCCGCGCTCCGACCATCAGGGGAGGTAATGCTAACTCCTCACCCGGAGTTGGCAAAACGGTATGGGGTCGTGGGATCCGCCACGTTGGTAAACGCAGATGGGGACCGATTGTTTATGCGGATGTTTAACCCCCACAGTACCCCAGCGATACTGCGACGGCGCACCCCGATAGCCACCGTACACCCCATGCACGCATGCCACTCCAACGACTCGGTGTTCGCACTTTGGGCTGAGGACGCCGGTCGTCCTGAGGGTGACCAGGACCTGGCCTGGCGAGTCGGCCCGACTCCCCGAGCCGAGGTCGTTCCCCTGCTCGACGCGTTACATGTACCATGGGCGGATTTACCTAAGGGAGAGGCCGATCGGCTGCGCGAGTTACTGCGGGAGTATGCCGACGTGTTCAGCGAACACGACTCGGACGTGGGTCGGACCGACCTTGTTAAGCACCAAATTGACACCGGTGCAGCCCGACCCATCAAACTCCCGGCGTACCGAGTGGGCGCACCCGAACGCACCCAGATCAAAGAGGCGGTTGGGGACATGCTTCGCGATAACATAATTCAGCCCTCGGCGAGCCCCTGGTCAGCCCCGGTGGTACTAGTAACGAAAAAGGATGGGTCAACCCGGTTCTGCGTCGATTACCGTAAACTGAACGCAGTCACGCTCGGCGACGCCTTCCCCATACCCCGCATCGACGACACTTTTGACAGCCTCGCCGGAGCGCAATATTTTTCCACCCTCGATCTCGCGTCCGGGTACTGGCAGGTGGAGATGGCGGAGGAGGATCGGCCGAAAACCGCCTTCACCACCCCGATGGGACTATTCGAGTTTCGAGTACCCCCGTTCGGACTCACCAATGCGCCCGCGACGTTCCAGCGGCTGATGGAGTTGGTGATGCGGGGTTTGCAATGGGAAAAGTGCCTGATTTACTTGGACGATGTGATCGTGTTCAGTAGATCTTTGTCTGAGCATTGGTCCAGGCTACGAGAGGTGTTCCAGCGACTGCGAGCGGCTCATCTCAAGCTCAAGCCCCGTAAGTGTTACATCGCACAACGCGAGGTGGGGTACCTCGGGCATCGCGTCAGCGAGGCAGGTGTGCGCAACGATCCGGAGAAGGTACGCGCCATAGTGGAGTGGCCACGGCCAAGGAATCTGACGGAGATCAGATCATTTTTGGGGCTCGCCACCTATTATCATCGATTTGTAAAGGGATTCAGCGAGATTGCATGCCCTCTCACCCAACTCACCTCCCCGAAGCACCCCTATCAGTGGACGGGGGCCTGCCAGATGGCCTTCACCACTCTCAAAGATCACCTCACCCACGCCCCCACCCTCGCTTTCCCCGATTTTACCACCGATTTTATTTTGGACACCGAAGCCTGTAGCAGCGGGCTGGGCGCGGTGTTGTCACAGGTACAGGATGGGACGGAACGAGTCATCGCGTACGCCAGCCGGACCTTGAGTGGGGCCGAGCTGAACTATTGCGTGACCCGCCAAGAGTTGTACGCCGTGATTTTCGCATGCAAACAGTTCCGGCCGTATTTGTACGGCAGGAGATGTCGCGTACGCACTGACCATTATGCTCTGCAGTTCCTTCTTACATTCAAGGAGCCGTGGGGGCAGATGGCCCGGTGGTTGGCGCAGTTGCAGGAGTACAACCTGCAAATCGAGTATCAGGCTGGCCGGACGCATGCCAACGCGGACGCCTTGTCGAGGCGACCCACGGTGTACGCCGAGACAAGGGCGGAGGAGGCCTGCCCGTGTTTCACAGGGGGACGCTGCTGGCAGGCAACGGACCCCCGAGAGGCCGCGGCCACTGACCCCCCCCAGCGAGAGAGAGTGCAGTGTGCGCCACAGAGACCCTCACAGGTGGCACCGAGGATCCCGTCGACCGCCCGGCAAGCGCGGGACCCGCGGCTCGGGACCCGATCGGACGGATCCAGGAGGACGTCGGCTGCGCCTTCCCGGGCCTAAACGACGAGCAGCTGAGACAGACCCAGCAGCGAGATCCGGATCTGGCGGCAGTGGAGGCGGCACTGCGGGAGGAAAAGAGCGCCCTACCAGGACCCTGGAGCGGTTTGTATGCCCGGTTGTGTGTGCAGAACGGAGTGGTACGGGAGTTAACCGTGGCCGGCCAGCCGGGGTGCATCTGTGTTCCTGCCCAGGTGCGACCCCAGCTGCTACGGCTGGTGCATGACCACCCACTCGGGGGCCACGATGGGGAACGACGCACGCGAGAGACCCTGCGTCGCCAGTATCTCTGGCCCAAATTGGCACAAGACGTGGCGGCCTGGGTACAGGGCTGCCGTGCCTGTCAGCAGTGCGGGCCGAAACCGGCACGATACCAGGTACCCCTAAGGCCATTCCGCGTCAGCCGCACGAATCAGCTGGTCGGGATCGACCTACAGGGGCCATTCCCGCGATCCCATCGAGGCAACCGGTATATCCTGGTCGCAGTAGAGTATTTCACCCGCTACCCCGTGGCAGTGGCCATCCCTGATAAAACGGCCTTGGTGGTGGCCCGGGCATTCGTGGAACATTACGTACTGAAGCACGGGATCCCAGAACGAGTCCTCACCGACCAGGGTAGCGAGTTCGAGGCCGAGCTGTTCCAGGCACTGTGCCGAGAATTCGGAATCCAGAAGGACCGAACCACAGCGTACCACCCCCAAGCGAACGGTATGGTAGAGCGCATGAATCAGACCCTAGCGGTGAAACTCAAACGTATGGCGGCCGCAAATCAACGGGATTGGGACGAACACCTCCCCTACGCCCTTTTCGCCTACGCCACCACCGTACACACGTCGACGGGACAAACCCCGTTTTTATTGATGTTCGGCCGTGAGTCTCGTTTACCCGCAGATCTGCTATTCGGCGTCCCTTCCCCCCAGCCGGAGGAGGGAAGCCGCCCTGTGGAACACCTGTTGGAGACCCTGCGAGAAGCCCGAGGCCGAGCATACCCGCAAGGGGAAGCCGCGCATCGGCGGCAGGAACAGGGCACCCGACCCCGCATGGAACCCCCCTTATTCCTGACAGGCGCTAAGGTGTGGCTACACACCCCTCGCGTCGGGGCCGGGCAGGTGGGGAAACTGACGACCTACTGGCGGGGACCCTGGACCGTGGTGCGACAGATCTCCCCCTGGACGGTACTAATTTATGGCGGGGAGAGGGATCGAGAGACGGTGGTCAACGTCCGCCGCTTAAAACCGTGGAAAGCGGCCCCGGCGAGAGAGAACTCCGTCACCCGAAGGCCCCGAAATCCCGGAGTACCCGCACCCCTCGTGTTGGGGGGCCTCGCACCCTACATGGGCCCCGACGGGCCCCCGAGACGCCCCGATCCAGTCAGGAGACGACGCGGACGAAGGCCCCTAAACCCTTCCGCTGCTGAGTTTGTGCCCCAGCCCACAGGTGCCGGAGGACGGGGAGAGCCGCTGGAGTGGAGGAGGAGGCCGCCGCAGGAGCTACAGAGGACGGAGCCACCCGCCTCGAGACCAGCCACCAGGTCCGGACGGATCCCCCGGACCCCACAACGTTTCTTCGTGGGCGCGGCCCAAGCAAGGTGCTCCAGTCAACCCGGGACGGGGACTGGCACCTCGGGGGGCTATGTGATGCCGCCACCACGAAGCCGTTCAGCAGGCGCCCCATCTGCGAACTCGCCACCACCAAGCGACGGAGCCGACCCCACGTCCCCCTCACCTCACCTCACATGAACACACCCGCACGCATCCCCCCCCCCCCCATAGAGCTGGAAGGGGAGGACACCTGATCGACCGGTTTTTATCCGAGAAACCCTTATCGGGATTAACTCTCACGGTTTCCGGCGATCAGGGAATTGGATGACCTCCCCCGACGCGACGTTGCACCGCGGCGCTGCGACCGGCCTTAGGATGGTGTGGCCGCGGCGAGGGGCATTCGGCCACCACGGTTGAGACGCATCCCCCACACACACCCCCCCTCCCCCCCCACGCGTCGACGAGGCAAGCAGGGGAAGGACGGGACAGCATGAGTAGCAGGACCGCAGGGGCTCTTGCGCATAGTCACGGAAGGTTGGGATGGTTGCGCTTGAGCGCGCAGGCACAATTGTTGGGGAGGGTAAATGATTAAGCTGAAGGTATGAATAGATCGGGAGAGGGAAGGCGCGCGGGGAGCCGTGCACAGATTCCCACGACGGGCCTTTGTGATGGACACCGCCGCATGAACTTCAATAATGGGGGCCTGCGTGAGAAAGGGATTGATTGGAATTTGCGCTGCGCAACGCCGCACATTGATTAGCATATCACAGGCGCCCGGCACCGCGGTGCGCGTGCTTGAGGGGCTCGAGCCCATTGTTCAGAGCCGCATCCCTTTGAGGTAGGGAGGATGAATAGGGGGCGCAAAGGGGAAATCGCGCTCTTTTCTCCAGGCCAGAGGACCAGCCGCAGCTCCAGCCAGCGACCCGGACGTCCGTGCGACGCATCGAGGTGCGCTGTTAGCACAGGGAGCAGCGAACCACCGTGGGCACCAAACAGTGAGTGGGGAGGTGAAGTAGGGTATCGTAAGCTGATAAATAGGGAATAGGTCCAGGGGAAGTAGGATAGGCCAGCCTCGTCGACTCATACTGACTTAGCATAAATTCGCGGGTAGCAGATAATAAATCATTAATAGTGAAGCGTGGTCTCGCGTGATCTTGTTGAGCAGTGTGTTGCGTGGGGAGCTGCGTGTGTGTGTGTGCGTCCACCCCGTGTGCGATACAGGTGCGCGATCATAACGCGAGTAGTCAGGGGTGAGTGTAGTGCTGCGGCTCGCCTCGGGGGAGCGCTGCGCAGAGTGGCGCGAGAGTGGGTGTCGCGTGTGTTCACTCCGTGTGGGATACAGGTGCGCGATCATAACGTGAGTTGAGTTGGAGTGCGCGGAGCGGCGTGTGTGTGGGCGTGCGTACGTTCGCTCCGTGTGGGTTGCAGGCGCGCGATTAGGAAAGGGAGGTATCGTAGTAGAGAGGGGCAGAATACTACTCGGTAATTAACCATGCCTATTACGCGGACCCGCGGTGGAGGGGAATCCTCGAGCGACGGCTCCCACACCATGGGTGAGGAACTCAGCAGCGGTTCGCATAGCAGCGGGGGAGCGAGTGATGATGTTAGCCCGGCCGTTAGCCTTATCGAGGGAGGGATCTCGTGGGCCAGCGACCCCCACACGAGCACCACATACACACACAGAGACACGCAAACACACAAAGACACATAGACATACACAGAGGGGGTGGGTGGCCAGCACCACCCACGCACGCCCGCCACCATGGCCACCTTTGTCTCTCCCCCAGTGCTGGCGATGTTGACCACACACCGTGGCATCGGGTTACCCATTTGAGGCTGAGTCGACCTAGGGGGGGAGGCCCCTCACCGCCACAAAGCCGACGTGAGTGAGATTCGAACTTGGCGCCTCCCACCTCGCAAACCGGAAGTGGCGGCGAGGGATGGGGGCGGGGGGCGAGGCGGGGCGATGGGCGGGGCGGTGGGCGGACCGGTGGGAGGGGCGGTAGGCGGGGCGAGACACTTGATACGTAATAGACTTGGGGGCGGGGTTACGTAACGTCCGGGGCAGCGTCGTTCATAACTCTGGACGCGTGCGAAGCAGACGGCAGCACCTTCACCTTGCTCTCTTCATCGTCGTCGTGATCCAAGCGATAACACTCGAAGAGGTTAGTACGTGAATCTAAGTTGATGTTGTCCGTGTTGATGATGTGAGTCCGTGTTGATGATGTGAGTGCGTGTTGATGATGTGAGTCCGTGTTGATGATGTGAGTCTGTGCTGATGATGTGGGTCTGTGTTGATGATGTGAGTCTGTGTTGATGATGTGAGTCCGTGTTGATGATGTGAGTCCGTGTTGATTATGTGAGTCCGTGTTGATGATGTGAGTCCGTGTTGATGATTTGGGTCTGTGTTGATGATGCGAGTCTGTATTGATGATGCAAGTCTGTATTGATTAATTGAATCCTTGGTGATAATGTGAGTCAATGATGATGTGAGTCTGTGTTGTGAATCTCTCCACCACCACCCACCATTCTCCACCCAGAGAAGCCGTGAAATCTAAGCAGCACAGCAACGCTACTGTGAAAATCAACTCCATGGCGGTACGCGTGGCCTCCTCCACTCGACTTACGTACACCACCAGCACTTAAAAATATGACCCACACTTACGAACACTACCCACACTTATGAACACCAACCACACTTACGAACACCACCCGTACATACAAACACCACCCACACGTATGCATATGTATGTATATGTGTGTGTACGTATCTATATGCGTGTAAATGTATGTGCGTGTGTATATGTATGTGTGTGTAGACGAGTCAAAATGAACCGAGCCGGAGTCAGCCTACATCTGCCAACATGTGCAGTGCGCTGACCTCTGGCAGCGCAATAATTCGCAGCAAATCACCCGAAGGTAAGAGAAACAGAGAGGAGAGAACAGAGACAGAAAGTAGAGACGAGCAACAGCAACATCATGAAAGTCAAACAAATTATATCAGCTCAAATGAAAGCAGCTCAAGCAAGTGGGCTGATATCATCGTCATCATCGTCGCGTGGAAAGGCAGCCAAATCACACTTGGATAATTGTTGATTCCTAAATGGGGAGGGTGGGAATAGATCGGAAGACCCGGAGAGAAATTCGATGCAGTTACCGCTTTACCAAGAGACCCACAGAGATGACCATCGACACAGGGACACACTCGTAGACACATATAAACATTCATAGACACATAGAGACACACAGAGAAACCCATAGACATGGAGAGACACCTTCAGAGAGACACAGACACATAGAGGCCCACAGAGACACCCACAGAGATATCCATAGACACAGAGAGACACTCATATACACACAGAAATACTCAGACACATAGAGACACACAGAGACACCCGTAGACACACAGAGACACCCATAGAGACACACAGAGACACCCATAGAAACCCATAATATGGGTCTCTCTGAGTCTCTGCGAGTCTATACCGGTCTCTGTGGGTATAAGTGGGTCTCTAGTTCTATATAAGTCTGTGGATCTCCATAGGTCTCTATGTGTATGGGTCTCTGTGGTTCTATCTGAGTATGGGTCTCTATGGTTCTATATGAGTATGGGTCTCTGTGGTTCTATATGTGTTATAAATGAGTATCGGTCTCTATAGTTCTAAAAAAGTATGGGTGTCTATGGGTCTCTATATGTCTGACCAGCTAGTTGTGCCTCAGCCTTGTTCCATCTGGGCCGGCCCTCTAGCTGCTACCGTAGGCGCACACCACGCTCAACATACCTGGTGAGTCGGTACAGTCAGCAGCTGCCAACGCCGAACCCCAGGCGGCGGCTAACTAACCCGGAAAACTCAGCTTGTCTGAGCCTGGGCATGTGGAACCCCTGGTGGAGGAAATTCCACCAAAAGGGTATTTGGACCTTCCATTGCAACCAGGACCATCTCCAGTCGTCTTGACTACGTCTTTCCAGTGGGTACAGATGGGGCTGGTCGAGAGAGTGAGGTTGACGCTGCGCAAATCACCCTCACTTAAATCCAAGTTCTCTGCGCAAGTCATGGCACTTTTTACCAACGTCATTATCGAAGTCCTGTGGCGATGGGTGAGCGACGAAGCAGCAGGCATGGATATTCTGGAAGCTGTAGCCACAAACCTGCACGCAGGTGGCTCAGGATATTGGTCGTTCCCTCACTGGACCAAAGCAGCAGTGAAGTTCGGCAGCACCCTGAGTGACTGAGCAGCCCTATTCAGGATCACACTGCTCACCTTCATAGTGAGGAAAGGGTTAGAAAAGGTACCCTAAACATAGCTTGCTTCAAAACATCCTGGCCAGCCTACCGCAGCTGGCGGGATCCTATACTTGCGGTCGAAAAACAAATAAAATGAAAAAGACCAAAGTGATACCACTCACTGTTGGCACCTGGAATGTGCGCACTTTTATGGACACATCTGGATCAAAAAGACCTGAGAGACGCACCGCCCTCGTGGGCAGAGAGCTCGCCAGATATAATGTGGATGTTGCTGCCCTTAGTGAGACCCGACTGGCCAATACTGGACAGGTGACTGATGTAGGTGCAGGTTACACATTTTTCCGGAGTGGACGAGGCCAGGAGGAGAGACGTGATGCTGGTGTTGGTTTTGCAGTAAAAAAACACCTGGTCAACCAACTGGCAAGCCAACCCAAGGGTATAAACGACCGTTTAATGACCTTAAAGCTCCACCTATTGAGTAAAAAGGAGGCTAACATCATTAGTGCCTATGCCCCTTCCATGACCAACTCTGATTAGATCAAAACCAAGTTTTATAATGACCTGGAGGTGAATATTGCTGCCACAACCAGCTCTGACAAACTCCGAATACTTGGTGACTGCAATGCCAGAGTGGGAAGTGACCATCAATCATGGAATGGAGTCATAGGTGCACATGGCATTGGAAAATGTAACAGCAACGGTCTTCTGCTGCTGAAAACATCCTCTGAATTTGACCTGCTCATCGCCAAGACGATATTCCAACTACCAAAGTGCAAGAAAACGTCATGGATGCATCCTCGTTCACACCACTGGCACTTGATTGACTACGTCATCATGAGGAGGAGCGACCAGCACGATGTCAGGGTGACCAAGGCAATGTGTGGTGCTGAATGATGGACTGCCCATCGTCTCATCATCTCCAAACTTAACATCCGGATTAAGCCTCCCAGACGCCCACAATGAAAAAGACGTGTCAAGCGTCTTAACATCACTCGCCTACAAAAGGAACACACCAGACTGGCCTTTGTTGAGGCTCTAGACCATCACCTGGAGTCTCTGAGCTTCGAGCCTTCAGATGCTGAGGCAGACTGGACTGCTTTCAAGACCGTGTTGCATTCTACAGCCCTTGAATCACTTGGTGTTCCCATACGTAAACATCAAGATTGGTTTGATGAGAACGATGCAGAATCCGAGCACTCCTTGACTAAAAACATCGCCTGCATGAAGCATATCTGAATGATAGCAGCTCAAGTTTAAAAAAGACTGCCTTCCTCAACATTCGCGGAGTTGTGCAGCGGACACTCAGAGTCATGCAAGACACCTGGCTGTGCGAAAAAGCTGAGGAGATTCAGTCCTACGCTGACAGTAACAACACCAAGTGCCTCTATGATGCACTCAAGCAGGTCTATGGTCCGCAACACTCAGGAACTTCACCTCTCCTGAATGCAGATGGAACAACACTCCTCACGGAGAAGGACAACATACTTGCAAGGTGGGCTGAACACTTCAGCGCATTCCTCAACCAGCCATCATGCATAAATGAGGCAATTTATGAGACTGCCTCAAGTTGAAATAAACCAGTCCCTTGCTGTTCTACCATACATTGAGGAAACCAGCAAATCCATAAGCCTCCTCTCATCAGGCAAAGCTCCAGGGTCTGATACTATTCTAGCTGAAATCTACAAGGCTGGAGGGCCTCGCTTAGTCGAGAAACTGACCGACCTCTTCCAGTCTCTGTGGAAATTAGAAGCCATTCCCTAGGAGTTCAAGCATGCCTCTATAATCCATCTATATAAGAGGAAAGGCAATCGGCAGGCCTGTGATAACCATAAAGGCATCTCCATACTATCAATCGCTGGCAAAATCTTGGCAAGAATCCTTCTGAACCGCCTAATTGTCCACCTATACCAGGGTCTGCTACGTGAGAGTCAGTGTGGTTTTAGAAAAGACTGCGGAACCACTGACGTGGTATTTACTGCCTGGCAGTTTCAGGATAAATGCCAAGAACAAAATGTTGATCGCTATGGCTTTCGTTGATCTAACAAAAGCATTCGACACAGTCAGCCAGGAGGGCCTATGGAAGATCATGGCCAAGTATGGGTGTCCAGAAAAATTAATTGGCATCGTGCGCAAACTCCATGATGGCATGATGGCCAACGTCAGAGACCAGCAATAACTCTCTGATCCGTTCCCAATCACAAACGGGGTGAAGCAAGGCTGCGTTTTAGTACCAATGCTCATCAGCATGGTGTTTTCTGCCATGCTGCAAGACTCATTCCAGAACCACAACACTGGGATTAGCTTCATCTACCATTTTGATGGTGGGCTATTCAATCTGCGGAGGATGCAAGCCAAAACTAGAGTAGAGGAAGTCACTATTCGAGAAATGTTGTTTGCTGATGACTGTGCTCTGGCTGCCTGTTCAAATAAAGATATACAGGACAGTATGGACCACTTTTCCTCAGCTTGTAACAACTTCGGCCTAACAATCAGCACAAAAAAGACTGAAGTCCTATACCAAACTGCTCCTGGGAAACCCTACACTGAGCCCACCATCTTTGTGAATGGGCAAAAGCTTTCAGCCATTGACAAGTTTACTTACCTTGGTAGTACTCTGTCTCACGCTGTGCATATAGATGATGAAGTTAACATCAGGATTATCAAGGCCAGTGCAGCCTTTGGACGTCTACGTGACTCGATATGGGAAAGGACTGGCATCAAGCAGGAGACATAACTGAAGGTCTACCAGGCTGTTGTCTTACCAACTCGTCTGTATGGGTGCGAAGCCTGGACAGTCTACCAGCACCATGCCAAGAAATTGAATCATCTCCACTTGAGCTGTCTGAGGAGACTGCTGAGGATCAAGTGGCAAGACAGAATCCCTGACACAGAAGTCCTCAGCAAGGCCAATATCCCCAGCATCCACACCTTTCTTGCGAAGGAACAGCTTAGATGGACTGGCCATGTGACCAGAATGCCCTGCACGAGACTGCCAAGTCAAGTCTTCTTTGGCGAGCTGAAAAATCGCAAGCGACGCAAGGTGGCGCCAAAAAGCGCTACCAGGACACCCTTAAAGCTTCCTTGAAGAGCTTTGGATTGGACCTGAAAAGCAGGGAACCCCTAGCTCAGGACCGACCTGCCTGGAGAAGAAAAGTACAGGATGGTGCAGTCCTCTGTGAGAGTAGGAGAAGCTCCTGTGCTATCTTGAGGCAGCAGCGAAATTCTACCAAGGAAGGACTTGTGGCTGCACATCAGAGCTCTACATCATCCCCGACCTGTCCAGTGCGCCACAGAGAATTCCGGGCTTGGATTGACCTGTTCAACCATCTGCGCACTCATAAAAACCCAACAAAATGACAAACGTGCCATGGTCATCATCAACTTAATGGACGAACAAGAGAGAGAGATGGTTCGAAATGAGTATAGGTCTCTATAATTCTTTACAGGTATGGGTTTTTAAGGGTGTCTATTGTTATATGTGAGTATGCGTCTTTATGGGTCTCTTTGTTTCTATATGAGTATGGGTATCTATGGGCCTCTATGGCTCTATATGAGTATAGTTCTCTGTGGGTCTCTATGGTCCTATAAGAGTATGGGTTTATATGGGTCTCTATGGTTCTATATGAGCATGGGTCTCTGTGGGCCTCTGGTTCTATATGAGTATGGGTCTCTATGGTTATATATAAGTGTAATGCAGGCGTAAACGACCTTCCGGATGTGACGTCATGAGGGGAGGAGTTACGTCACGTTGGGGAGAGGGGTCAGGTCTATAGGGAGAGAAACCGGAAGGGGAAGGGGGTGATTGGAGACTAGGAACGAGTGAGGCCACGTAGGGCGGGAGTGGGAGAGTGGCGCGATCGCCACATACACGGGGAACGAGGTTCGGCACCGTCGGCCAACGGTGACCGACCCCGGAGCAGCAGGAGCAGCGAGGAGGCTGCGGGTGGCAGCGGGGGTCTGCACACGGAGTTAGCAGCGAGGGTCTGCACACGGAGTTAGCAGCGGGTCTGCAAGGAGAGGAAGGAGGCTACAATAGTGACAGCAGCCTGGGGCTGCAAGCAGAGGGTCTCTAAGGGAGTGCCGTGAGGGAAAAGACAAGAACCCAAATAAAGGACACGGAGTCAGAGAGAAGCGTCCGAGTCTTTTATTACACTGGAGTCAGAAGTGCAACGGCATGGCAAAACAACTGAGAAAAAATAATATTCCGTCTCCGGCATCGGCTTCATCTTCCGATGACGATGACCTTCCTCCTGAAGTCGGCCGGACTCTGGGTGAGGAAGAGATCCGTGCTGGGACGAGTGCGGGTCCGGGGGTCCAAGAGGTCGCCGTGTCGGCGGACCCGTCTGCTCCAAAGGACGTGGATTCAAGATGGAGCCAGATGGCGGAGCAACTTGAAACTCTCAAGAATGTCATTACACAGTTGTGCGAGCTCGTCACGCCGAGGGCGGCGTCGGATGAAGATGTTGGTGGTCCGCAGGAGTCCGGGTTGTCTTCGCTGTCGCCGCCATCGGCCACGCGGCACGAAGACGCCATCTTGGGCGTGGCACACGACGAAAAGCGGGAAGCCGCCATTTTGGGACCTCCGCGACGGTCGGCCGCCATCTTGTCGACACCACGTTGCGACGCCATGTTGAATTTGCCACCGGAGGAGTCGGCGGCTGGAGGGAGCAGGCCAAGGAGTCGCAGTCGTCACCTAACAACTGTCAAGGAATTCTCCATCGGGGGCGACTGGAGTGCGTTCGCCTGCAGATTTCTGGCAGCGGTACGCTCAGCGAGGTGGACGGACGCCGAGGCACTAGAAGTTCTTCCGACTCTGCTCGATGATGAGTCCGTTCGTTTTTTTCGCTCTATAAAAGCCGCGAAGAAGAAGACTCTGAGAGGTGTGTTCGACGAAATGGCAGACGCGTACGAGCCGCCGGATGATGCCCATCACCGGTTTGTGCAACGACAACGCGCACCCGAGGAGTCACCGGTGGCGTATAGGGGCGCGGTGTTGGAGCTAGCTATGGCCGCTTACCCGGAGACGGAGCCTGACCTGCTGGAACCTCTCATCCTGGGGAAAATGTTGGAGTTGTCCCGGGATCTCGGCATTCCTATGCCGATGTGTGGTCATGAGAAGCTCACATCCCGGGCCGCGGCGAAATGTCTGGATGCCCAGTTTAACCTTCGCCGCTGGAAACAAGTTACGGCGTGGACAGGTGGGCCTATCGTCGAGGGGGGTGCCGTAGGGTGGGACCCTAAAAAGGCCGTGTACGTGCCAGATGGGAGCAGCCAGCAGGAGCTGTCAGCTGCCTCCGCTCCGTGGCCGGCCCGGGGTGGGCCGGGGCCGCGGGCTGCGCTGCCGATACGGCCGCGTCGGGACGGGGTGCCCGCTGCGCGCCGCAACAACATCGAGTGCTTCCGCTGCGGGCGTCGGTGCCATTATGCCAGGGACTGCTGGGCCCGCGTTCCGGGTCCGCCCCAGCAGGAGGCCTCGACAACGGACGCTCCCAAGAAAGATTCTACAGCACAGGCAAGTCGGTGCGCACCAGACACCCGGCAAGGCTTGACACCTCACTCATCGCCGTTGTCATGCGAGGCGGATGTTGTTAATAACGGGAGGCCATTATCTGCGCCTTGTCGCTCGGTAACGCATTGGCGCAAGTTGGCTCGGCGGGTTGTCGCGGCCGCTACCGGTTCGTCCACTGTACCCAGGTCGATCCAAGGGGTGGACGTACGTATTTTGGTGGATTCCGGTGCGTCCGCGACCATCATTTCGGATGTAATATTCCATCTTTTGAACATCCCACCAGGGGCCGTGAGGCCGGCTTACGCTTCCTGCGTCGCTGCGAACGGGGGTAGCATGGGCATTGTGGGCCAGGTGGACGCTAACATATCTATCGGGGGAGTGTCGGCCTCGGGAATTGTGTTAATTTCGAGGTCCCTTGCGGTTCCTTGTTTGTTGGGTACCGATTTTCTGGCCAAAATGCCCAATCTAATTCGAATTAATGAAAACTGCATTGAATTACCGGGGGGCCGTAAAATTGCATTTTTACCGTCCGCCTGGGGGCGACCTGCTCCTGTCGCCCAGGTGCAGGCGTTGTCAGAAATTTCTGTTGATATTCCACCTGTCACACAGATGCTCATTCCCTTACGATATCGGAAGCCGATGCCTGGTCGGCAGGGAGCTTTTGGGGTTTTGTTGTCGCCGTCCGCCGCTATTACGGGCGGATCGGCGCTGGTGGGGGCGCAAACTATTGTCCGGCCAGATCAGCGGCCGTTTTTGCAGGTGCTTAACGCGAGTACCGAAAGCGTGTGTGTGCCGGCTGGTACCGTTGTGGCACATGCCACTACGGCGTTTACGGCTCAGGGTGATCTGTCCAGCGGGGGGCTGGTTGGGGGTGTTTCACACGATGGAGCGGTGGATGATCGCTGGATCGCTGAATTGTGTGGGGAGAATTCGGCCCTTTCCGGCGAACAACGTTGTGCGATTCGTAAATTATTATCGTGTTATTCGGATGTGTTTAGCTCCGATGATTTGGACTTGGGACGCACCTCGCTGCTTTATCATATCGACACAGGGGACACTGCCCCTATTCAGTTAAACTCGCGTCGGATGAGTCCGGCTGAGCGAGAGCATGTTCGAGGGGCAGTGGACGACATGTTGGCTGCGGACATAATATCTCCGTCTAACAGCCCATGGGGCGCGCCTGTTGTGTTGGTTAAAAAGAAGGATGGCAAATTGCGATTTTGTGTAGATTTTCGTAAGTTGAATAAAGTGTCGGTAGCAGATGCGTACCCCCTGCCGCGTATGGACGATTCTCTCGACGCCTTGTCGGGGGCGAAGTTCTTTTCAACGCTAGATCTCTCTTCGGGCTTCTGGCAGCTCCCCCTTGACGAGCCCTCGCGAGAAAAGACTGCTTTCCGTACGCCGCAGGGGTTATTCCAATTTAACTGTCTTCCGATGGGGTTGAATGCGGCCCCTGCCACTTTTCAGAGGTTGATGGAGTTGGTATTAACGGGGTTGCAGTGGGAGACATGTCTGATATATTTAGACGATATTATTGTCTTCAGCCGCACATTTGATGAGCATTTACTGCGGTTGGAGGCTGTATTCACCAGGATGCGTTCTGCTAATTTGAAATTCAAGCCAAAAAAATGTCACCTACTGCAACACTCCGTTCGATACTTGGGGCACATTGTTAGTGCGGACGGGGTGGCCACAGATCCGGAGAAAACAGCGTGTGTCCGTGACTGGCCAACCCCGGCCACGGTGGGTGATGTGCGTCGGTTTTTGGGGTTCGCCTCTTATTATCGGAGGTTTGTTCCAAATTTTGCTACGATCGCGAGGCCTTTGCATCTCCTTACGGGGAAAGGACACAAATTTGCTTGGGGACCGCCGGAGGAGGCGGCGTTTCGAAGCCTGCGCGATCTATTGGCTACGGCACCGACGTTGGATTATCCGGATTTTGAACATCCCTTCATTCTGGATACGGATGCGAGTGACACTGGCATTGGGGCGGTGTTGTCTCAGTCAAAAGGTGGGGTTGAACGCGTGGTGGCGTATGGTAGTCGGGTTTTGTCTCCCGCGGAAACCCGCTACTGCGTCACTCGCAGGGAACTTTTGGCCATTGTTTTTTTTCTCTGCCAATTTCGACCGTATCTGTACGGTCGGTCGTTTATTGTCCGCACGGACCATGCGGCCTTGCAGTATGCTCTTAAGATGGACCAACCATCTGGCCAATTGGCAAGGTGGCTGGACACGCTGCAAGAATTTTCCTTCCAAATTCACCATCAGAAGGGTGTGCGTCACGCTAATGCGGACGCGCTTTCCAGGTTGCCGCAGCGGTCCCCTTGCGCGTGTGCGTCGGGGACGCATAGGTGTGGACCGATTCAGCACCCCCCTCAGCCTGTCGCGCTGGCAGTTGAAGTGCCTGAAGCTCCGCTTGAGCCGGGACCGGTTGATGGGGGACCGGCTGATGGGATTTTGCGTCTCCTGAGGTCTGTGTGGATTCGGGAGCAAATGTTGGACGATTCCTTGGTAACGTTACGTAAGCGACCGGGGAAGGCGAGTGGGGGACTCGGTGCGGGGGGTGTGCCGGAAACCGCTCTCCGAGATGGGTTGCTGATGTGGAGGGAAGGGATACAGGAACGCTGGCGTCTTGTTGTACCGGCATCACTGCGGTACGAATTGATTAGGACTCTGCATTGTGACACACTTTTACATCTGGGGGTGCAGAAGACCCTATTGACGCTGCAGCGAGATTACTATTGGCACGGCATGACGACAGATGTCGTCGGTCACGTTCGCGCGTGTCCCGATTGTGCCCGCCGGAAGCCACCTAAACATCCATATGTGCCGCCGATACAATCTATTCAGGTATCTCGAGTTAATGAATTGGTGGCGTTAGATATTTTAGGACCCTTTCCGCCATCCGCTAGGGGAAATAAGTATTTGCTAGTAGGCGTGGAGTACCTCTCCCGCTGGCCGATGGCGTGGCCCTTGCCCGACCAGTCAGCGGCGTCCATTACAGACGCCTTTCTATTTGGGTACGTTATGGACAAGGGGGCGCCGGAGAGGCTTCTCACGGATCAAGGCCGAAATTTCTCTTCGAAATTGCTTGGGGAAGTGTGTGCGGCTCTCGAAACTAAGAAGATACGGACATCCCCCTACCACCCACAAACGGATGGTATGGTGGAACGGTTAAATCGGACCCTGTCCGCCATGCTGTGTCACACGGTCAGTGAAAAACAATCAGATTGGGATTTGCATATCCCTGGGGTGCTTTCGGCGTATCGAATGACGCCGCACGCGGTTACTGGATATTCGCCGTTCTTTCTTATGTACGGGCGTGAAAACGTGCCGCTAATCAATGAGCAGTTGGGAACCGGAGCGAAGGGACCTGCTAAACCTCTTCCTGATTATATTCAGGACAATGTTCGCCGTGTCACTGAGGCGAGGGAAGGAGCCCGCATGGCTATGGCCAAAGCCCAGGCCCGGAACGAGCGGTGTGCTCGACGTTCAAAGGGGGAGTGCCCCTGGAAAACGGGGGACCTGGCCTGGCTTCATTGCCCACAGGTGCGGCCAGGTACCTCTCCTAAATTACATAAACCATGGCAAGGGCCGGTCCGCCTCATCGAGGTTCCCAACCCACAGTCGGCGCGTGTTCGGGTTGGATCGCGGCGTTGGTTCGTACACACATCTCGGTTGAAGCCATACGTTGCCCCGCGACCTGATGCGTCATCTCCTGAGGTTGCCTTGCCGGGGTCTGTTGCTGCCGACTCGCCCTTGCCTGTGCCTGCTGACCTTGCAAGAGCGCCTGTCGTACCCCTTACAGACAAGCCGGCCGTGACGCCGCAGGAGGGAGGATGCTCCGCTCGCGGGGTGCCGACCGGGGCTGCGGAATCTCCGGGACCTGCAGCCCTTCCTACCCCGCTACGGACGCGATTACGGGACGCCTCTGAACGGGACCGGGACGGTGGCAGGCCTCCAATGGCGACGGATGAACTTGATCCTGTCGCCCTTAAAACCCTGCCACGTTCCCGCTCGGCGGGTGGGCCGCCGACCGTCCGGGACGGCCCGGCGACCCGCACTCGCTCGAAATCCCTCACATTTCGTTAACTTTTGTGTTGTGTTCTTGTTATATTGTTGTTGTATGCTTCGTGTCCTTTAACGTATTGGTCTTTTACACTCGCATTACTTGTTAAGTTGTTGTTCAGCCGAGGTCGGCTGGATTTTCTCTACGGGGGAGGGTGGTGTAATGCGGGCGTAAACGACCTTCCGGATGTGACGTCATGAGGGGAGGAGTTACGTCACGTGGGGGAGAGGGGTCAGGTCTATAGGGAGAGAAACCGGAAGGGGAAGGGGGTGATTGGAGACTAGGAACGAGTGAGGCCACGTAGGGCGGGAGTGGGAGAGTGGCGCGATCGCCACATACACGGGGAACGAGGTTCGGCACCGTCGGCCAACGGTGACCGACCCCGGAGCAGCAGGAGCAGCGAGGAGGCTGCGGGTGGCAGCGGGGGTCTGCACACGGAGTTAGCAGCGAGGGTCTGCACACGGAGTTAGCAGCGGGTCTGCAAGGAGAGGAAGGAGGCTACAATAGTGACAGCAGCCTGGGGCTGGAAGCAGAGGGTCTCTAAGGGAGTGCCGTGAGGGAAAAGACAAGAACCCAAATAAAGGACACGGAGTCAGAGAGAAGCGTCCGAGTCTTTTATTACATAAGTATGGGTCTCTATGGTCTTTGTGGGTCTATATGAGTATGGGTCTCTATGTGTCTCTGTGGGTCTCTGTGGGTCTATATGAGTATGGGTCTCTAAGGGTCTATATGAGTATGAGTCTCTATGGGTCTCTGAGTATGGGTCTCTATGGTCTATATGGGTCGCTATGGTCTCTATGAGTATGGGTCTATATGTGATTCTGTGGGTCTCTGTGGGTCTATATGGGTCTCTATGGTCTCTATGGTCTCTATGGCTCTATAGACTCTATGGTCTCCATGCGCCGATGATCCCGGCCACTTGGGTGGGGTGGTGTGGTGTCTTAACCCCGGTGTGTGTGTATGTGACAATTCGTTTCTAGATTAAGTTGTTGTTGATGTTGTTTTTGATGTTGTCATTGTTGATGTTTTTGTTATTGTTGTGGATGTTGGTATTATTGTTGCTGTTGTTGATGTTGTTGATGATGTTGTTGCTGTTGATGATGTTGTTGCTGTTGTTGCTGTTCTTGATGTTGTTGATGTTGTCATGTCCCCAGCAATCCTGGCTCTCTTCGAGCCTCACCTCACCGAGCGCCAGAAGCTTGAGCTCACCACGATGGACGAGATCTGGTACTTTACTCTGGACAACGGCGAGGAGGAAACGTTGCGAGGCGGCATCAGGAACCACGGCTACGATGACCAAGAGCACAATTACATTCCTGTGAGGCTCACTGAGACACACAGCGATGCAGAGACACCAATAGAGACCCATAAATACCCAAAGAGACACCCATAGAGACACACAGACACCCATAGAGACCCACAGAGACTCTCATAGAGACCCACAACTACATTTCTGTGAGGCTCACAGAGACGCACAGCGATGCAGAGACATCAATAGAGACCCATAGAGACCCACAGAGACATATATAGAGACACACAGAGATGCAGAGACACACATAGATGCAGATACACCCATAGAGACCCATAGAAACTCACAACCTGTGAGGCTCACGGAGACACAGAGACACCCATAGAGACCCACAGAGACCTCACAGAGACCCCCATAGAGAGCAACAACTACATTTCTGTAAGACACACGGAGATGCAGAGACACCCATAGAGACACAGAGACACCAGAGGTGGGCCATCAGGGCCAGCAAGGCCTTCTCTGCTGGCCTAGAGATTGTCAGAATCAGAAGATTATGTTTTTATGATTGAATATATTTGCATTAATGCTATACGTATTTTACAAAGTTCGTTCCCATCAGTCTATTAACGTCATTTCATTGCTACTTTCTCCCTCAGTTGCGCTGCTTCCAGTGCATCTAATAATTTCAAATCAAATTTTCCTGTGCTGTCTCTGCCTCTCCGAGTGAAAAATCTACCCTGAGGCCTTCAGAATGTTGAGTAAATTCCCTCTGCTGTTGAAGAAAATCTGGACGATGTTGTTTATTATTATATTCTTTAACTAATCAGATTTTGAGTTTGCCATGTTGGGCATATTCTTTGACACGCCGGAGCCTTCTCGCTGGCCTAGCCGCCTACATTAGCATTTTTCGTGTGGCGTGATCGGAGGGCCAGTTAGCTAACTGAAGTAAAACTAGCTAGCACGTAACGTAATATTTATTTAAACTTTCTTTAGTGACGTTGAGAGTTTTAGATGTAGTGCTTTAGATTTTTAGTTTTTTTCTGTGGGGAAGCCTGTTGAATCCTGATTGTGTTATTTGTGTTTTACGGAATTTTTGCTTGCTTGGTGGTCGTATGAGTAAATGTTGCTGGTTGTGAGTTTGTTCTTGTTTCTTTGGTAATGACATTGATTTGGGCTATGTGATGTCTATTTGTGATGCAGCATCCTGTCAGTCTGTGTAATAGTGGTACATCCTTGATGGTTTCAGTCGCCATGGATTCATGTCTCTGCAATTAGTGTATTGTAACTCTCATAGGTGTTGAGCCTCGTGTTAAATCACTTTATTATACTCGATAAATGTTACTGTCACTGTGAATATGGGGTGGTTACATCGAATTTAATTGTGGGAGGATAGTTTAATTTAGCAGTTTAATTGTGGGAGGATAGCACTGAAGGCCTAGGTGTAAAATACACGGCCTGCCACTGAGAGATACCCATAGAGACCCACAACTAAATCCCAGTGAAACTCACAGAGATGTAGAGGCACCTATAGAAACCCATAGAAACACCCATATAGACCCATATAGACCCATAGAGACTCACAGAGACATGCAGACACACAGACTCACACATACACACGCAACTACATCCATGTGAGGCTCACGGAGACACACAGATACACAGACAACCATAGAGACCCACAACTACATCCCTGTGACACACACAGATACACAGAGGCACCCATAGAGACCCATAGAGACCCAGAGAGACACCCATAGAGATCCACAGCTTCATTTCTATGAGACTCGGAGAGATACAAAGACATCCATAGAGACCCACAGAGACACCCATAGACACCCATCGAGACCCACAACTAAATCGCTATGAGGCTCGCGGAGACACAGACACACCTATAGCGACTCACAGAGACCCACAGAGACACCCATAGAGACCCACAGAGACCTAGACCCATAGATATCCAAGGAGACACCGATACAGACCCAGAGAGATCAGCAGAGACACCCATAGAGACCCATATAGACACCCACAGAGACACACAGAGATCCTAGACCCACAGAGACCCACAGAGATCCACGGGACCCCCCACCCTGACCAACTTCACCCTGACCCCCACCCTGACGACCTTCCCGTGACCTCTCCATGTCCCTCCCGATCCTGACTACCTCCCCCCCGCCTGGTGACCCCCTGCAGGTCAAGCACGAGCACTTCAACTACCGATTTGAGCTGGGCAGGAAGATCGGGCAGGGCGGGCAGGGCGTGGTCGTGCAGTGTCTGGACCACAAGACGCAGACTCTGGTGGCGCTCAAGATCCTCGCCTCTCCCACCCAGTGAGTGGTACCCTGGAGCAGCCGTGCAGTCAACAAACCAACAACAAAAACAAACAACAATACAGAGAGTATGAAGCTGCTCCTGGCTGTGAAGTTACAGCAGCAGCGGCAGCAGCAACAAACCAGGGCTGAACGTCTTTGCGTGCAGCTTTGCCGTGACTCTCCGTCACTCAACCATACACCCACCCACCCGCACGCACTTCCGCCCGCCCACCCACCCACCCACGACTACCTCTCCCCACCACCAAATCCACCGACCCACCACCACCCCACCCACCCTCCTCCACTACCACTACCACCACCATCTCCTTTCCCCACCACCACCCACTTCCCACCAATCGGGTTTATTTTCCAACACACAACCGGATAAGTGCTGAAATTGTCTCTCTCTGTCTCTTTTTGTCTTCATTTATATTTCTCTCTCTGCGTCTGTCTCTCTGTGTCTCTCTGTCTCTATAGCTGTGTATCTGTCTGTTTCTCTCGGTCTACCTCTCACGCGATCACAGCTTCACGGACGAAGCGCACCAGATGATGGAGCTGCGGATGTCCATGGAGCTCCAGACGGTCCGTAGTGACGTGGACTACAACGTAGCCAACGTCATGGATATTTTTCACTTCCGGGGACACAAATGCATCGTAATGGAGGTGTTGAAGTACGGGCACCACAAGCACCACCACCGCCACCCACCAATCACTCACTCACTCACTCACCCACCCACCCACTTATTCACCCACCCACCCACCTAAACACTCACTCACCCACCCACTCACCCACCGACCCACCCACTCATCCACCAACCCACACACTCACCCACTCACTCACTCACCCACTAATCTATCCACCCACCCACCCATTCACTCAGTAACCTACCCACCCACTCATCTGCCCACCCACTCATCCACCTACTCATCCACACATTCATCCACCCATTCAACCACCCACTCACTCACCCACCCACATACTTATTCACTCATCCAAACACCCACTCACCCACCCACTGACTCACCCACCCACTCATTCACCCACCCACTCACCACTACCATAATCACACACCTACTCACTCACCCACCCACCCACCCACTCGCCCACCCACCCTCCCACTCGCCCACCCACTCGCTCACCCACCACCCAATCACTCAGCCACTCACTCACCCACCCACTCACTCACCCACCCACCCACTCACCCACCCACTCACTCACTTACTCACCCACCCACCCACTCAGTCACTCACCCACCTACTCACTCACTCACCCACCTACTCACTCACCCACCCACCCACCCACTCACTGAATGACTCACCCACCCACTCACCCACTCATTCACCCACCCACCCACCCACCACTACCATAATCACACACCCACTCACTCGCCCACCCACCCACCCATTAAGCCACCCACCCACCCATTAAGCCACCCACACACCCACTCACCCACCCACTCACCCACCCACTCACTCACCCACTCATTCACTCACCCATCCTCCCACTCACCCACCCATCCTCCCAATCACCCACCCATCCTCCCACTCACCTACCCGTCCTACCACTCACCCACCCATCCTCCCACTCACCCACCCATCCTCCCACTCACCCACCCACTCGCCCACCCACCCTCCCACTCACCCACCCACCCTCCCACTCACCCACCCACCCACCCTCCCACTCACCCACCCACTCGCCTGCCCTATTGCCCGCCCACTTGGCCGCCCACTCGCCCATCCGCCCGCCCGCCCACCCGCCCACCCGCCCACCCGCCCGCCCGCCCACCCGGCCGCCCGCCCACCCACCCGCCCACCCGCCCACCCGCCCGCCTACCCGCACGCCCACCCGCTCAACCACTCATTCACCCACTCGTTCACCCACTCACTCACCCACCCACTCACTGACTCACTCACCCACCCACCCACCCACTCACTCACCCACTCAACCACTCATCCACTCACCCACCCACTCACTCACTCACTGACTCACCCACCCACCCACCACTACCATAATCACACACCCACTCATCTACACACCCACTTACCCACCCACTCACCCACCCATCCACTTATGCACTCACCCACCCACTCACTCACCCACCCACCCACCCACTCACGCACTCAACCACCCGCCTCACTCATCCAATCACCCACCAACTCCTTCACTCATTCACCCACCCATCATTATCACCACCACCACACACCTACTCACTCACTCACCCACCCAGTCATCCACCCACCCACCGACTCACCCACTCACCCACCCACTAATCCAGGATCTCACTCACTCACCCACCCACACATCCACTCATCCACCCGCTCACTCATTCACTCACCCACCCACCCACCCACTCACTCACCCACTCACTCACTCACTCACCCACCCACTTACTCATGCACTCACCCATTTATTCACCCACCCACTCACCGACTCATCCACCCACTCACTCATCCACCCACTCACTCATTCACCTACTCATTCACCCACCCAATACTACAACCACCACACAACCACTCAGTCACCCACCACCACCACCTACTCACTCACTCATACACCCACTCACTCACCCACCCACCCACCACTACTACCACCACACATCCACTCACTCACCCACCACCCACCCACTCACTCATCCACCACCACCCACTCACTCAACCACCCACTCACTCATCCAACCACCCACCAACTCCTTCACCCATCACTATCACCACCACCACACACCCACTCACTCACTCACCCACCCTGTCATCCACCCACCCACCGACTCACCCACTCACCCATCCATGTATCCACCCACCCACTAATCCAGGATTTCACTCACTCACCCACCCACACATCCACTCATCCACCCTCTCACTCATTCACTCACCCACCCAACCACTCACCCACTCACTCACTCACTCACTCACCCACCCAATCACTTACTCATGCACTCACCCATTTATTCACTCACCCACCACCACCACCTACTCACTCATCCACTCACTCACCCACCCATCCACCACTACCACTACCACCACCACACATCCACTCACTCACCCACCACCCACCGACTCACTCACTCACCCACCCACCCGCCCACTCGCCCACCCGCCCTCCCACTCGCCCTCCCACTCGCCCACCCGCCCTCCCACTCGCCCTCCCACTCGCCCTCCCACCCACCCTCCCACTCGCCCACCCACTCGCATACCCACTCGGCCGCCCACCCACCCGCTCACCCACTCGCTCACCCACCCACCCAATCACTCAGCCACTCACTCACCCACCCACTCACCCACCCACTCACTCACCCACCCACCCACCCACTCACTCACTCACTCACCCACCCACTCACTCACCCACCCACTCACCCACCCACTCACTCACCCACTCACTCACCCACCCACTTACTCACCCACCCACCCACTCACCCACTCACTCACTCACCCACCTACTCACTCACTCACTCACCCACCTACTCACTCACCCACCTACCCACCCACTCACTGACTCACTCACCCACCCACCCACCCACCACTACCATAATCACACACCCACTCACTCACCCACCCACCCACCCATTAAGCCACCCACCCATTAAGCCACCCACCCACACACCCACTCACCCACCCACTCACTCACCCACTCATTCACTCACCCATCCTCCCACTCACCCACCCATCCTCCCACTCACCCACCCATCCTCCCACTCACCCACCCACCCTCCCACTCACCCACCCACCCTCCCACTCACCCACCCACCCTCCCTCTCACCCACCCACCCTCCCACTCACCCACCCACTCGCCTGTCCTATTGCCCGCCCACTTGGCCGCCCACTCGCCCATCCGCCCACCCGCCCGCCCACCCGCCCGCCCGCCCGCCCGCCCGCCCACCCGCCCGCCTACCCGCACGCCCACCCGCTCAACCACTCATTCACCCGCTCGTTCACCCACTCACTCACCCACCCACTCACTCACCCACCCACTCACCCACTCACTCTCCCACTCACCCACTCATCCACTCACCCACCCACTCACTCACTCACTGACTCACCCACCCACCCACCACTACCATAATCACACACCCACTCATCTACACACCCACTTACCCACCCACTCACCCACCCATCCACTTATGCACTCACCCACCCACTCGCTCACCCACCCACCCACTCACTCACTCAACTACCCGCCTCACTCATCCAATCACCCACCAACTCCTTCACTCATTCACCCACCCATCACTATCACCACCACCACACCCACTCACTCACTCACCCACCCAGTCATCCACCCACCCACCGACTCACCCACTCACCCACCCACTAATCCAGGATCTCACTCACTCACCCACCCACACATCCACTCATCCACCCGCTCACTCATTCACTCACCCACCCACCCACCCACTCACTCACCCACTCACTCACCCACCCACCCACCCACTCACTTACTCATGCACTCACCCATTTATTCACCCACCCACTCACCGACTCATCCACCCACTCACTCATCCACCCACTCACTCATTCACCTACTCATTCACCCACCCAATACTACAACCACCACACAACCACTCAGTCACCCACCACCACCACCTACTCACTCACTCATACACCCACTCACTCACCCACCCACCCACCACTACTACCACCACACATCCACTCACTCACCCACCACCCACTCACTCACTCAACCACCCACTCACTCATCCAACCACCCACCAACTCCTTCACTCATTCACCCACCCATCACTATCACCACCACCACACACCCACTCACTCACTCACCCACCCTGTCATCCAACCACCCACCGACTCACCCACTCACCCATCCACTTATCCACCCACCCACTAATCCAGGATTTCACTCACTCACCCACCCACACATCCACTCATCCACCCTCTCACTCATTCACTCACCCACCCAACCACTCACCCACTCACTCACTCACTCACCCACCCAATCACTTACTCATGCACTCACCCATTTATTCACTCACCCACTCACTCACTCACCGACCCACCACCACAACCCACCCACCACCATCACCATCCACAGACCCTCAGACCCATAGACACCTACAGAGACCCTTAGAGATTCACAGAGACCCACAGACACACCCACATAGACCAACAGAGACCCACAGAGACAACCACACACAGACCCACAGAGACCCACAGAGACACCCACCGAGACCCACAGAGACCCACAGAGAACCACAGAGACACTCAGACCCACAGAGACCCACAGAGACCCACAAAGACACCACACAGACACCCGCAGAGACCCACATAGACACCCACACAGAGACCCACAGAGAACCACACAGAGACCCACAGAGACACCCACAGAGACACCTACAAAGACCGACAGAGACCCACAGAGACACCCATACCTACAGAGACCCACAGAAACACCCACAGAGACCCACAGAGACACCCATTGAGACCCACAGAGACACCCACAGAGACACCCACACAGAGACCCACAGAGACCCACAGAGACACCCACATAGACCCACAGAGACACCCAGACCCACAGAGACCCACAGAGACACCCACAGAGACCCACAAAGACACCACACAGACACCCGCAGAGACCCACATAGACACCCACACAGAGACCCACAGAGAACCACACAGAGACCCACAGAGACACCCACAGAGACACCTACAAAGACCCACAGAGACCCACAGAGACACCCATACCTACAGAGACCCACAGAAACACCCACAGAGACCCACAGAGACACCCATTGAGACCCACAGAGACACCCACAGAGACACCCACACAGAGACCCACAGAGACCCACAGAGACACCCACATAGACCCACAGAGACACCCAGACCCACAGAGACCCACAGAGACACCCACAGAGACCCACAGAGAAACCCACAGAGAACCACACAGACACCCACAGAGACCCACACAGAGACCTACAGAGACCCACAGAGACACCCACACAGAAATCCACCGAGACCCTGACGTCGCCTCACGTCGCTGCCGCTATCTCCCCATCGCAGGAAGAGCCTCCATCAGGTGCTCATAGATATGGGGCAGTAGCGCATCGACGAGGACGATTTGAGGTCGTACGCCAGGGGCATCGTCCGCTTCCTCGCCTACACCAAGTTGCGGGGCATCGTCCATGGGGACATCAAGCCGGTGAGTGGAGGGCATGCTGGGGGGACGCTGGGGAGACGCTGGGGGAACGCTGGGGGCACGATGGGGGCACACTGGGGGCACAGACACTCACTACAACGCACCCCCACGCAGCCATCCACCCATCCATCCACTCACCCACCCATCCACCCACCCACTCATCCATCCACTCACCCATCCACCCACCCATCCATTCAGCCATCCACCCACCCACCAATCCACCACCACCCATCCACTCACCCACCCATTCACCCATTCATCTATGCACCCATCCATCCACCCATCTACCCATCCACCCACCAATCCACTCACCCATTCACCCAACCACCCACTCACCCATCCACCCATTCACTCAACCACCCATTCACCCACCCACCTTGACCCCGCTGAGTAGTGTTAATCCTCTCTCTCTCTCTACTGCTCACTCACCATCCAGGGCAATGTTCTCTTGAAGAACAACTCAAGCAGTGTGGTCAGAGTCACTGACTTCGGCTTCAGCTTCTTTGTAGACCAACAACGTGAGTGGTGACCCCCCCACACACCTGCGTGTGTGTCTGGGTGGGTGGGTGTGTGTGTGGGTGTGTGGTGTTGAATGGCAACGCTGTGAATTGGTCTACCCTCCAGTGCCATGGGGGAGGGCCAATTTAGATTGCCCTTTCCCTTCATGGCGGTTGTAACCACCACACCGGCCAAATGGGGCTCTGGACGGGTGCGAGAGGCTGGTCACCTTCAATTAACTACCACCATACTATGATTTAAAAAAATAATTAAGCTTGTGCCATAGGCCCCGGGGGGACAGACGTCTTTGACGTCTCCTAACCAAACCCCATTTCGTGGAGCCAGGATACTGAATACTTATCCTCGGGGTTCCTCCAGAACAACAAAAAGCCACTACGGATGGCCATGTGGAATGTACGAATGCTCACTCCCTCTGTCGGGAACTGGACTGGTGGAGGAGGCACGTGAATGACACTACTGGGCAGTTGGAGGCAGTCGCCCTCCAACCACAACGGAGGGGGGAGGAGCGACGCTCACAACAACGAGCAGAGCGCCAGGTGGCTAAAGGCGCAGCAAGTTGGCACAGTCGGGGGCACAGGTGGTGCATCAGCCAGTCGTCTCAGTCAGTCGACCTGTGGCATCTGGCTCTGCCCGTGACCTCCTGTCAGCGGGCGTTTGACACTTCACGTGGCCTCAACGTACACATAGCCTGGCACAAGCATCGTGGTAACATCACCGCCACTCAGTGGCGAATGGCAGTTGTTGTTGTTTGTCCATGTGTGTGGGAGTCATACCCATCCACTCACCGACGAATCCACCCACCCATCCATCCACCCACCCACCCAACCATCCACCCATTCTGCTGCTGTCGTTATCGTCCGCACAGCATCGCTCATTGGAGGCACCCTCCCCTACATGGCCCCTGAGGTGGTTCTGGGCTACCCGGCCACCTGTGCTGCGGACATGTGGTCCCTGGGCTGCACCGTCGCCAAGCTGGCCATCAGAAAGGAGCTCTTCATCTCCGACATGGACAAGGACCACGTGGCCTGCTGCATCGAGGTAACCGGGGTGTCTTGGGGAGGCCCAAGCCGACTTGGCCCCGGCCAGCCAGGCAGCCACCTCCCCATCCACCCACTCACCCACCCACCCAATCAACCACCCAGCCACCCACCTAACTAGCCACCCAAACACCTACCCTCCCACCCAGCCATCCACCCACCCACCGAGATATCCACCCATCCACCCACTCACCCACCTATCCACCCACTCACCCACCCACCTGCCCATCTAGTCAACCATCCACCCATTCACACTCACCCACCCACCCAAATAGTCATCCATCGACCCACTCACCCACCCATCCACTCATCCACCCACCCACCTTGTCACCCATCTCCCCACTCACCCACCCATCCACCCACTCACCCACCACCCATCCATCTAGTCACCTATCTACCCACTCACCTACCGATCCATCCACCCACTCACCCACCCGCCTAGTCACCCATCCACCAACTCATCCACTCACCCACCCATCCACCCACTCACCCACCCAGCCACTCACCCACCCACCTATCTAGCCACCCAGCCACCCACCCAGCCACCCAGCCACCCACCACCCACTCATCCACCCATCTAGTCACACCTCCACCCACTCACTCACCCATCCATCCACTCACCCACCCACACATCTAACCACCCAGCCACCCATCCATCCACTCACCTACCCACCTAGTCACCCATCCACTCACTCACCCACCCATCTATCCACTTACCAGCCTTGCAGCTGTAACAATAAACGTAGTTTAGTTTAAGTATGGGTCTCTCTGAGTATGGGTCTCTATGAGTATGGGTCTCTGTGGGTCCCTCTTTGGGTCTGAGTCTCTGGGTCTTTAGGAGTATGGGTCTGTGAGCAGTCTCTGTGGGTCTCTGAGTCTCTATGGATCTCTTTATGGGTCTCTATGTGTCTGTAGAACGTGATAATGATGATATCAGCCACTTGGTTAAGTTGCTGTCATTTCTGATGGACAGGTCGCTTCTGAAAAAGTGGGTGCCTTACCTGGTGTCTCTGTGTTTCTCTGTGTCTGTGTTTCTCTGCCTTGAAATGGTTGAGCAGATCCTGGGCATGCCTCCCAAACGAATGGTGCAGAAAGCTCCCAACAGGGCGTCCTACTTTGGTGAGCTTAAGAGTGGTGGTCATGTGGTGGTGATGATGATGGTGGTGGTTTTGATGGTCCGTCTCTCTGTCTCTCTCCTGCAGACCCTTTCGGAAGGCCTCACTGGCCTTCCAGGACGCGTCTCCCTGGAAGTGTTCCTCTGGACCACGTGCTGCAGGGATGTGGGACGCAGCTTGTGAGCTTCGTGAAATGCTGCCTGCAGTAAGAACAAACTTACACACACTAAACACATACATCACACACAGACGACACACCACACACACCATACACACCACACACACCACACACAAACACACCACGCACACAACAACAACCGCCATTCTACACTAAGTGGCGGTGACGTCACCACGACGCTTGTGCCAGGCCATGTGCACCCCGAGGCCACCACACACACCACACCCACCCACCATACCCACCACCACACACACACACACACCATACACCACCCACACCCACGACACTCACCACACTCACCCCACCACACCCACCCCACCCCACCCACACCACACACCCACCCCACCTCCCCACACCAACCACCCCACTCACACCATACACAGATGACACACACCACACACACACCACCCACACCCACCCATCCACCCCACACACACCCACACACCTACCCAACCACCCCACACAAAAAACCTCCAGTATAGCCTTAATAGACTGTAGGGGCAAGTGCTGTTTGCAAGCACCTACGAAGGCCGGCACTCTGGCACACGAGTGGGTGGGTGGCCAGCAACCACGCCCGGCCGCCTTTGTCTCCCTAGTGGCGATGTTGCCTACACAGCAGGGTACTCAATTGAGGCTGAGTCGACCTAGGGGAGGAGGCCCATGTACCGGATCAGATAATTGCCATCACTGGCCATGTTGGTGGCCGTGAGTGGGAATAGAAACTCGGATCTCTGCCTGGTCCGTGGTAGCGCAGCGTAGCGCTAACCACTGCACCACCGCTTCTCCCTCCCCTCTCCGTGCCCCCCCCCACCACCCCCCCCCTCTTCCCCTCCACCCTCACTCCCACCCCAGATGGGATCCGGAACTGCGGATGACTCCGGATCAGGCGCTGGCTCACGGCTGGCTCCAGAGCAAGGACACCGCCACCACCCCCAGCTGGGACACCCCCAGCACGGACACCCCCACCAGGGCCACTGCCACCCCCACCAGGGCCAATGCCACCCTCACCAGGGCCACTGCCACCCCCACCAGAGCCAAAGCAACACCCACCAGGGCCAATGCCACTCCCACCAGGGCCAATGCCACTCCCACCAGGGCCAATGCCACCCCCACCAGGGCCAATGCCACCCCCACCAGGGCCAATGCCACCCCCACCAGGGCCACCCCCACCAGGGCCAATGCCACCCCCACCAGAGCCACTGCCACCCCCACCAGGGCCAATGCCACTCCCACCAGGGCCAATGCCACCCCCACCAGGGCCAATGCCACTCCCACCAGGGCCAACGTCACCCCCACCAGGGCCACTGCAACTCCGACCAGGGCCGCTGCCACCCCAACCAGGGCCACCACCACCAAGGCCACCACCAGCTGGGCCACCGCCACGACCACCAGGGCCACTGCAACTCCAACCAGGGCCACCCCCACCAGGGCCACCACCACCAGTGCCACCCCCACCACCACCACCAGTGCCACCCCCACTACCACTACCGCCACCATCAGCTAGGCCACTCCCAGGTGGGCAACCACCACCACCACCAATGCCACCCGCACCAGGGCCAATGCCACTCCCACCAGGGCCAACGTCACCCCCACCAGGGCCACTGCAACTCCGACCAGGGCCACTGCCACCCCCACCAGGGCCACCACCACCAAGGCCACCACCAGCTGGGCCACCGCCACGACCACCAGGGCCACTGCAACTCCGACCAGGGCCACTGCCACCTCCACCAGGGCCATCACCACCAAGGCCACCACCACCAGTGCCACCCCCACTACCACTACCGCCACCATCAGCTGGGCCACTCCCAGGTGGGCAACCACCACCACTACCAATGCCACCACCACGACCGCCACCACCAGCTGGGCCACCACCACCAGTGCCACCACCACCAGTGCCACCACCACCAGTGCCACCCCCACCAGTGCCACCACCACTACCGCCACCACCACCACCCCCACCACCACCACCACCACCCCCACCACCAACACCCCCACCACCACCACCCCCACCACCACCACCCCCACCACCGCCACCACCACCACCACCATCGCCACCACCACCACCACCACCACCTCCACCACCACCCCCACCACCACCCCCACCACCACCACCACCACCACCCCCACCACCACCCCCACCAGTGCTATCCCCACCCCCACCACCGCCACCGCCACCACCACCCCCACCACCGCCACCCCCACCACCACCACCACCGCCATCACCGCCACCACCACCGCCACCCCCACCACCACCACCGCCACCCCCACCACCACCCCCACCACCACCACCGCCACCACCACTACCACCCCCACCACCACCACTGCCACCCCCACCTCCACCACCGCCACCACCACCATCGCCTTCACCACCACCACCACCAGTGCTATCCCCACCCCCACCACCACCACCAGTGCCACCACCACCACCAGTGCCACCCCCACCAGTGTCACCACCACCAATGCCACCCCTACCACCACCACCAGTGCCACCCCCACCACCACCACAACCAGCTGGGCCACTCCCAGTTTGGCAACCGCTACCACCACCAGGGCCACTGCCACCACCATCAAGGCCACTACCGCTAGGGCCACCAGCGCCAGGTCCACCGCCACCACCACCAGGGCCACCACCACCATCAGGGCCACCACCACTACTAGGGCCACCACCGCCACAAGGGCCACCAGCGCCAGGGCCACCAGTGCCAAGGCCACTGCCACCACCACCAAGGCCACCGCCGGCAGGGCCACCACCGCCGGGGCCACCACCACCACTACCAAGGCCATCCCCCGGCAGGGACACCACCGCCAGGGCCACCGCCGACAGGGCCACCGCCACCGCTGGCAGTGCTACCACCACCGCCAGGGCCACCGCCAACACCACAAGCTGGGCTACCCCCATCTCGGACAGCGTCAAGGACACCGCCCACAGGCTTAACTTCATCATTAACAAGCCCACCGCCACCACTGCTGGCACTGTGCAGGCCTCCGGAGCTGCCGGGCCACGGTGAGACTCAGTGCAGGGCTGAGATGTTAACTCCTTCGCCTGGTACGCAGGAGGTCGTGGGTTCATTCCCAACCCCTGATGATGCCTGCCGCTGTTGTATATTTGGAGTCTGCATCTCTTTCTGTCTCTCCCTGTGGTGGTCACTGCGTGGACTTTTTCTCCGAGTCCTCCAGTTTTTCTTTCCAAATTTAGAATCAACATTCAGAGTATTTGGCTGCTGCTATAAATGTCTACGTGATGATCATGATATCAGCCACTTGGTTGAGCTGCTATTATTTGTGATGGCCAGGTCACTTCTGAAAAAGATGAGAGGTAGCTCAGTGGGCCTTACCTGGTATCGGACTCCAGGAGTACAGGTGTCTTGTGAGTCTATGTGGGTGTCTGTGAGTCTCTGTGGGTTTATGTGAGTCTCTGTGAGTTTATGCGAGTCTCTGTGGGTCTATGTGAGTCTCTGTGGGGTCTGCGTCTGTGGGTCTCTGCGAGTCTCTGCGAATCTCGGTAAGTCTTTGTAGGTATCTATGAATCTGTAGAAACATACGTTTAGAGTATTTAGAGTATTTGGCTGTAATGATGATATCAGCCACTTGGTTAAGTTACCATTTGTGATAGCCAAGTCGCTTCTGAAAGAGATCTACAAAGTAGCTCAGTTGGGCCTTACACCTGGTAAAATATAGTTTTGTTTGAGTCTGTGGGTCTCTGAGTATGGGTCTCTGTGGGTCTTTGAGTATGGGTCTCTGTGGGTCTCTGAGTATGGGTCTCTGTGGGTCTTTATGAGTATGGTTCTCTGTGGGTATCTATGAGTATTGGTCTCTGTGGGTCTCTATGAGTATGGGTCTCTTTGGGTCTCTGAGTATGGGTCTCCGTGGGTCTCTATGAGTATGGGTCTCTGTGGGTCTCTGAGTATGGGTCTCTGTGGGTCTTTATGAGTATGGTTCTCTGTGGGTATCTATGAGTATTGGTCTCTGTGGGTCTCTGAGTATGGGTTTTTGTGGATCTCTGAGTATGAGTCTCTTTGAGTCTCTGAGTATGGGTTTCTGTATGAGTTTTTGCGAGTTGCTGTGGGTCCCTATGGTTCTATATGAGTCTCTGGATCTCTATGGGTCTCTGTGTGGGCCATCTGAAAGAGAGATACACAGTTGCTCAGTGGGAGCCTTACAGCTTGTCACAATAAACGTAGTTTACTTTTAGTATAGGTCTCTGTGGGTCTCTATCGGTGTCTCTGGGTATGAGTCTCTATGAGTATGGGTATCAGTGGATCTGTATGGGTCTCAAGGAGTATGGATCTCTGTGGTTCTCTATGAGTATGGGTCTCTGTGGATCTGTATGGGTCTCAATGAGTATAGGTTCTGTGGGTCTGTATGGGTTTCTACAACTCTGTAGAAACGCGTGTTTAGTCTATTTGGCTGCTGCTATGAATGACCACACAATGATGATGATATCGGCCACTTGGTTGAGCTGCTATCACTTGTGATGGCCAGGGTCGCATCTGATCTACGAGCTACACAACAGCATAGTAGGAGCCTTACAGCTGATAAAATAAAGTCGTACTTTTAATCCGTTAGTTCACCCATGGGAGGATCTGTTGGTGGTGGTGTTGAAGACCGACTGTGACCTCTGGTGGTAGTAGCGAGATGCTGAAGTGGTGGTGCTATGGTGCTGCTGTCTCCACAGAGTTGAGCCGGAGGAGAAGCCCCTAGCATCGTCGTCATCATCATCTTCATCAACATTCTCAACATCGTCGCTCATCAACACCTCTGGAGAGAAGATGGAAGATGATGAGGACAAGGATAAGGACAAAGATGGGAATGAGAAGGACAAAGATGGGAATGAGGAGGACAAAGATGGGAATAAGGACAACGATGGGAATGAGGACAGAGATAAGAATAATAAGACGGGGTGGAGGATACGACAGAGGTGGAGAAGACAGGGAATGAGGAGGAAGAGAAGACGGAGGAGGAAGAGAAGACGGAGGAGGAGAAGACGGAAGAGGAGGAAGAGAAGAAAGTGCAGCAGCTGCAGGAGCAGCGGCAGCAAGTGAAGAAGCGCGGGGGCCTGGCGAGGGTGGGCAGGGCGCTCCGCTCACTCCAGTCGCTCCTCCACCGCGTGGTGCTGTGTGGTGGCCGGTCCACGGCAGAGTAACGTGGTGGTGTTAGTGGAGTTGGTGCGAACCACCACCACCACCATTGCACGCACCACCCACCCAGCCACACTCACCACACACACACTCCCGTGGGGACCAGCTGTGGCAGAAGACTGAAGAGTGGACACCAGACATGGAACACACAGCCACTCTCACTGCACTCACCACACGCTCACCCCACACTCAGCCCAGTAGCCTACCCAGGATCCCCCCTTTACCCCAGACTCTAATCCATGTTGGTTTTCATCCGGTGGCAGTCCTCAAAGGAGGAGGACGAGTGGGTGACCACGCCACACGGTTTCCAGGACATGGGGAATGGGGCAAGGGAGGCCTGGTGCAGGCACTGGGGCGAGAAGCCTGCCTCGGCCTACCACGTGGTGTGTGTGTTATAAATAGTAATATTTAATAATTTAGAGCGTTGTACGTGATGTCGACGTTTTGTATATTGTTATTATTGTAAATATATTGTAATCGTAAGGAGTATTGTTATGATAAGATATTTGTTATAAGAGTCTTGTTATTATATATAAAGTCACTAGGACATGAAATATCGTTTCAGACGTGTTTTGGGGTTGGTGCCTTCGATTGTCAGTGCCGTGTGGGTGAGTTCATAATGGCCATGTCACCCACCGACTCATTCACTCACCCACACATTCACTGAATAATCCACTCAGTCATTCATTCGCTCATCCACCCATTCACTCACCCACCCACTCATTCACTCATCCACCAATTCACTCATTCACTCACATACCATCTCATTCACTCATCCACCCCATCACTCACCTACCCACACATTTACTCAATCATCCACTCACCCACCCACTCATTCACGCTGCAACCCACTCATTCACTCACCTGCCAACTCGTTCACCCACCCACACACTCGTTCACTCAACCACCTAATCATTCACTCACCCATTCACTCACCCACACACTCATTCAGTCAATCCTAAACCCACCGACCCACCCACCCACACCCCACCAACTCACTCTATCATCCACGTAATCAGGACACACCAACTCACACTTCCAACCACCCACCAACTCACTCTACCACCCACCCACTAATTCACTCACCCACCCATAAATTCACTCAATCACACCCACTCATTCACTCAAGCACCCACTCAACCACATTCTCAATCACTCACCCACTCATTCACCAATTCACTCATCCAACGACACATCCACTAAGCTGCCCACTAATCCACCCATTCAATCATTCACCCACACATTCACTCAATCATTCATTCACCCACTCATCTACCCACCCACTCAATCGTCCACTCACCCACTCACACATTCACTCAATCACTCACCCCTCATTCACTCACCCCCCACACATTCACTCAATCAATCACCCACTCATCCACCCATTCGCTCACCCACCCAAGCATTCACTCAAACATACATTCACTCTATTATTCACTCACCCAACCACTCATTCCCTCACTCATCCATCCATTAACTCACCTAATAATTCACTCACCCAACGACACATCCACTAAGCCACCCACTCATCCACCCATTCAATCATCCATCCACGCACCCACCCACTCATCTACTCATTCACTCACCCACCCACTCATCTACCTATTCACTCACCCACCCACTCAATCGTCCACTCACCCACTCACCCGCTCATTCACTCATGCACCAACACACTCACCCAATTATTAATTCACCTAACCAGTCATTGCCTCACTCATCCATCCATTAATTCACCCAATCATTCACTCACCCACTCATTCATGATCCAACCCACACACTCACCCACACACTCATTTACTCACCCACCCACTCATTCAATTACTCCTAAACCCACCGACTCACCCACACATTCATTAACTCAACACCAACTCACTCTACCACCCATACAGTCACCCACCCACCAAAACACTCTTCCAACCACCTACCTACCTACCAACTAACTCCACCACCCACCCACTCAGTCACTCATCCACCAATTCACTCATCCACCCAGTCATTCAATCATTCACTCACCCGCCCACTCACCGAACCATCCTCTCATTCACTCACCCACCCACCCATACATTTACTCAATCATTCACTCACCCACCCACTCATTCACTAATTCAATCACCCACCCACACATCCACTCAGCCACCCGCACATTCATTCACCCTCCCATTCACTCAATCATTCACTCACCCAGACAGCGCTAACCGCTGCACCACCACTCCCCACCAACACACACCCAGTGTGCTAACTGCTATGCCACCGCTCCTCACACACACAAAGTGGACGGCCACTCTGGAGTCCCCCCTCCCTCTAGCTCGACTCAGCCTTAAAAAAGTTAAACCAGTATCCGGTGCGGTGGGTGTGTAGAGCATCAGCACTTGGGGAGACGAAGGCGGCCGGGCAAGAGGGCGGCAGAGGTGCTGGTGTATACCCAAACCACAACTCATTGCAGGCACTTGTACCAGCAGCCTACACGGGGGAGATTTGCCTTTGTCTCAGTGCGTCGTGAGGTGGTCCAATCTGCAACAACATCAACACCAAACTTCATCAACATCACTATGAGACCTCCTTTACCAGTGGCAAAATATAGTGATAGGTTTTTACCCTTTCAACTGGTACAAAAACTGACACCTTTATACAAGGCATCATGTGTGCAATAACCACAACACAAGCAGTCAAAATGCAAATAAAAATAAACAACTCTGATAATGATATGCACTTTCCTTTAAGTTGATTGGTCCACACCCGAGACAGCTTTTCTTAGAGTCTAGTCTCCATTGGTGTTGGACCAGATGACGCCAAAAGGCTCTAAAAACCTATCACTATCATCAACATCATCAACATGATCATCATCACCACCACACACTCAACCATTCACCCACCAACTCATTCAGAACTCACTCTACCACCCACCCACTCACCCACGTACCAACTCACACTACCACTCAATCACTCACCAACCCACCACCTCACTCTACCACCCACCCACTCACACCCACCCACCAACTCACTCTACCACCTTCCCACACACACCCACCCACCAACTCACTCTACCACCGACCCATCAACTCACTCGACCACCCACCCACCCTCCCACTCACAACCCCCACCAACTCACTCTACCACACTCCTACTCACACCCACCCACCAACTCACTCTACCACCCTCCCACTCACACCCACCCACCAACTCACTCTACCACCCTCCCACTCACACCCACCAACTCACTCTACTACCCACCCACCCACTCACACTCACCCACCCACTCTACCACCAACCCTAACCCACCAACTCGCTCTACCACCCACCAAATCACTCTACCACCACCAACTTACCCACCTACCAACCAAATCACACTACCACACAATCACTCACCAATCCACAAACTCGCTCTACCACCCACTGACTCACTTACCCACCAACTCACTTTACCACCGACTCATCCACTCACCAATCCACCAACTCACTGTACCACCCAGCCACCCACTTACCCACCGACCAACTCACTCTGCCACCCACCCACTTACTCTACCACCCACCAATGCACTCTACCATCCAGCCAATCAACCACCCACCACCTGACCCTCCCACCCACTTACACACTCACCAACTCATTCTGCCACCCACCCACTCACTCGACCACCCACCACCTCACTTTACCATCCACCAATTCACTCTAACACCCAGTGCGCTAACCGCTGTGCCACCGCTCCTCACACAGTGGACGGCCAATCCGGAGTCCCCCCTCCCTCTAGGTCGACTCAGCCTTAAAAAATAAAATGAGTATCCGGTGCGGTGGGTGAGTAGAGCATCAGCACTTGGGGAGACAACGGCGGACCGGCATGAGGGCGACAGAGGTGCTGGTGTACACCCAAACCACGACTCATTGCAGGAACTTGCCCCAGCAGCCTACACGGGGGAGCTCTGCCTTTGTCTCAGTGCGTCGTGAGGTGGTCCAATCTGCAACAACGTCAACAACAAATATCATCATCATCATCAAAATCATCAACATGATCATTATCATCACCAACATCATTATCACCACCAACATTATCATCATCAACATCATCATCATCACTCTCTCAACCATTCACCCACTCATTCAACCACTCACTCTACCACCCACCAACTCACTCTACCACCCATCCACCAACTCACTCTACCACCCACGCACTCACACCCACCTACAGTGAGGGAAAAAAGTATTTGATCCCCTGCTGATTTTGTACGTTTGCCCACTGACAAATAAATGATCAGTCTATAATTTTAAAGGTAGGCTTATTTGAACAGTGAGAGACAGAATAACAACAACAAAATCCAGAAAAACGCATGTCAAAAATATTATAAATTTATTTGCATTTTAATGAGGGAAATAAGTATTTGACCCCTCTGCAAAACATGACTTAGTACTTGGTGGCAAAATCCTTGTTGGCAATCACAGAGGTCAGACGTTTCTTGTAGTTGGCCACCAGGTTTCCACACATCTCAGGAGGGATTTTGTCCCACTCCTCTTTGCAGATCTTCTCCAAGTCATTAAGGTTTCGAGACTGACGTTTGGCAACTCAAACCTTCAGCTCCCTCCACAGATTTTCTATGGGATTAAGTTCTGGAGACTGGCTAGGCCACTCCAGGACCTTAATGTGCTTCTTCTTGAGCCACTCCTTTGTTGCCTTGGCCGTGTGTTTGCGTCATTGTAATGCTGGAATACCCATCCACGACCCATTTTCAATGCCCTGGCTGAGGTAAGGAGGTTCTCACCCAAGATTTGACGGTACATGGCCCCGTCCATCGTCCCTTTGATGCGGTGAAGTTGTCCTGTCCGCTTAGCAGAAAAACACCCCCAAAGCATGTTTCCACCTCCATGTTTGACGGTGGGGATGGTGTTCTTGGGGTCATAGGCAGCATTCGTCCTCCTCCAAACACGGCGAGTTAAGTTGATGCCAAAGAGCTCCATTTTGGTCTCATTTGACCACAACACTGTCACCCAGTTGTCCTCTGAATCATTCAGATGTTCATTGGCAAACTTCAGACGGGCATGTATGTGCTTTCTTGAGCAGGGTGACCTTGCGGGCGCTGCAGGATTTCAGTCCTTCACGGCGTAGTGTGTTACCAACTGTTTTCTTGGTGACTATGGTCCCAGCTGCCTTGAGATCATTGACAAAATCCTCCCGTGTGGTTCTGGGCTGATTCCTCACCGTTCTCATGATCATTGCAACTCCACGAGGTGAGATCTTGCATGGAGCCCCAGGCCGAGGGAGATTGACAGTTCTTTTGTATTTCTTCCATTTGCGAATAATCGCACCTTCTCACCAAGCTGCTTGGCGATGGTCTTGTAGCCCATCCGAGCCTTGTCTCCAATCTTGTCCCTGACATCCTTGGAGAGTTCTTTGGTCTTGGCCATGGTGGAGAGTTTGGAATCTGATTGATTGCTTCTGTGAACAGGTGTCTTTTATACAGGTAACAAGCTGAGATTAGGAGCACTCCCTTTAAGAGTGTGCTCCTAATCTCAGCTCATTACCTGTATAAAAGACACCTGGGAGCCAGAAATCTTTCTGATTGAGAGGGGTTCAAATACTTATTTCCCTCATTAAAATGCAAATCAATTTATAACAATTTTGACATGCGTTTTTATGGATTTTTTTGTTATTATGTCTCTCGCTGTTCAAATAAGCCTACCATTAAAATTATAGACTGATCATTTCTTTTTCAGTGGGCAAACGTAAAAAATCATCAAGGGATCAAATACTTTTTTCCCTCAATGTACCAACTCACACTATCACCCAATCACTCACCAATCCACCAACTCACTCTATCACCCACCAACTCAGTCTACTACCCACCCACTCATACCCACCTACCAACCCATACTACCACTCAATCACTCACCAACCCACCAACTCACCAACTCACTCTATCACCCAGCAACTCACTCTACCACCCACCCACCAACTATATACCCTTTTTCCAAAATTGATATTAATAATAATTCTGCTTTTAACAATAATCAATCGGGGTGTAGCATGGGGCACAAAAAAGGTGCAAAAATCACCCGCATACAAGAAGGCTGCTGGAGATAAGCCATAAAATGTAATAAAACCACAATGCAGGTGGGGGGGAGGGGGCATAAAACGCAAACACAGAACAGGGCAAGCAGACGTTACAACTGGCGTTTTTTTTTTCTTCGGTAAAAGTTCGAAACTTAGCAACAAGAACAAATCGACATTATAGACTGCAGTCTACATTAGTGGCTTTTATTATTACTTACCTTATGTTACTCTTATTCACCATATATTGTTTGTTATTGTATCTTTCTATCTACGTGACTTTACCGAAAGAACCAAATAATGAATCTAGATTTAAAGTTTTCATCACTGCAAGGATCCATACTCTTTGGTTCTTTCGGTAAAGTCACGTAGATGAAAATAAAAATAACTACATTAAATCACGTTTCGGAGGCAACACAAGCTTCCGTCATCAGGTGGGACAACCACAGCAAAAAACAGAATTACTGTAGTGGGCAGAGAGAGCTATTTGTTACAAGCGATTATATAGGAGCCTCCATCAGGTGCTTATAGATATGGGGCAGTGGTACATCGACGAGGACAATTTGAGGTCGTACACTAGGGGCATCGTCCGCTTCCTCGCCTACACCAAGTCCCGGGGCATTGTCCACGGGGACATCAAGCCGGTGAGTGGAGGGCACGCTGGGGGGACGCTGGGGGCATGATGGGGGCACGATGGGGACGCACGAACACTCACTACAATGCACCCCCACGCAGCCATCCACCCACCCACTCACTGACCAATCTATCGACTCACCCAGCCAACCACCATCCCACCCACCCATCCACCCACCTACCCATCCACTCACCCACTCACCCACCCACCTATCCACCCATTCACCCAACCATCCACCCATCCATCCACCCACCCACCCATCCATCTATTCACCCATCCACCCACCAATCCAACACCCCCCCCCCCCTCCACGCACCCACCCATCCACCCATTTACCCAACCATCCACCCATCCACCCATCCACTCACCCACCCACCAATCCACTCACCCATTCACCCCACCACCCACTCACCCATCCATCCACCCATTCACTCAACCATCCATCCACCCACCTTGACCCCGCTGAGTAGTGTTAATCCTCTCTCTCTGTCTGCCGCTCGCTCACCATCCAGGAGAATGTTCTCTTGAAGAACAACTCAAGCAGTGTGGTCAGAGTCACCGACTTCGGCTTCAGCTTCTTTGTGGACCAACAACGTGAGTGGTGACCCCCCACACACCTGCACATGTGAGTGGGTGTGAGGTGCTGGTAACCCCTCCACCTTCAATTAATTACCACGAAACCACGAATTAAATCAGAAACAACGAAAAACGACTTCGTGTGGTCACATGGAATTTTCGAACGCTCACTGCGGAGAAGAGGCTGCCACTCCTCTGTCGGGAGCTGGACCGGTACCGCCTGGATCTCTGTGGCATTCAGGAGGTCCGGTGGACCGGTTCTGGCTCCTGCCACCATAAGGGGTGGACAGTCCTCTACTCGGGGCAGGAGACTGCCAAAGAACAGGGTGTGGCTCTTCTTCTTAACAGTCAGTCGACCAGTGGCACCTGGGTCTGCCACGTTGTTGTATCCTAACCCTTCTTCCAAACTTGATATTTTTATATATTATTTTTTTTGATATATAATGAATGAAAACACACCAAAGCACAGCAGACTGCAAAACACCAGGTGTCACTAAGTAATGAACTGGAGGAGGGCTAGGATGGCAGAATTTGCAACCTTGCTTCAAGGAAGGAGGGGGCCTGATGAACGGGCATATGTCACCCGTGCAGGCGGCAGAGACAGTGGGAGAGTCAGCCAGACATAATTAAGGCAAAAAGCCAACCATCCTGCATGGTTTTAAGGAATTAAATTATTAAATCCAGGGTGAGTGGTCAAATGAAGTGGGTCAGCAACGCTGTGTGCACAGGGGAGGGAGCTGATTAACAACCCTGCACGGCTGAACGTGAGGGGGCCTTTGACCTGAAATTAAGAATAACACTCCCAGAGCAGAAGGTTGGATGGCCACAGTGAGACGAATAAGAGCGTTGTATATCAAGGATGCAGACTCAGCTGAACGGCGAGGCTGCGGAGGTTACCAGGAGTTCGCGTTCGCCTAGTTAAGTCAAAAAGCTCAATAATTCTGTATTGCTATTAAAGTAACGTTAAAGTCGGAATTTAACAACAGGATAGGCTAAAGTTATCGATATTCACACCCACTCCAATTAAACCAGGCCACAAGTTACGCCTACTGAACCATCACCATCATTAAGTCAATATGAAATGTTATTTCCATACTTTAAAATACAACTCGACCCAAAGCATATGACAATCAGAACCTTCCTAAGTCAAAATTGAATCGCACCCAGACAGGAGCGAATAGTCGATATAAGGTTGAAGAGGGAAGGAAATTAAGAGCACGGCGAACTGCAAACGTAAGCAAAAAGCCGGGAACAACACACCAAGCCCAGCAACAGCGAGTCGGGCTTCGACAGGCCATAAAAGTAGGAATGATAACTCCCGGGGTCAGGGGACATCAGAAAAAGCAAGCAGACAAAAACCAGAACTGACTCCAAGGTTCAACCGCCCTCACCTACAAGGAGTGACGGAAATTAATGAGGCCTTGAGTTAACGGCGTCAGCTGGACAGCAACAACAACGGCGAGCAGAGACAGAGTGAGGCAAAAACCTGCGAGGCTATGAAATGCAACTTCATGTCAGTGAAGCCTGACCAACAAGTTAAGTTAATGACATCACAATACATAATATCGTACATAACATCAATGTTAACGCTATTCACCGTCAACTATATTCCGCTTATATAACCATGCAGACACCAAGGAATACGAATTCCTAGGATCAAGAAACTTACCCCTTAACCTAAGATATCGGAAATAAATTAATAATAATAAGCCTATGCATGAAAGACAAAAGTAAAACTTATGAAAAGCCAGGATAGCGGGATAAATCACCACTAGGTCGAAATAAAATACATAATAAAAGAGCGATGTTAAACCCAGGGTCGGAGAGAAAGGGAGATCCCGGCCGTCTTTGTATCCCCGCAGCGCGGGATGGGAGTGTGTATGTGCTCGGGGAGGCACCTCCACTTGGGTCAAACACCACGATGGGAAACGACACACCTTAGGCTACATACAGAATCATAACTGGGAAATGGTAAGGGACAAATGTTAATTTAGAAACTTTTTAACCATGTCTGTGTGCGTCTGTGAGGGTCGGAGGGAGTGTGCCCCTCCCTCCAGGTCGTGCACCCAGACAGAGAGACGACTTCGAGGCAATTTGTAACATCTGATTGTTTGCTCATGGATTTTATGGAGGGAGTATGACAACGGAAAATACCATGGGTGATGCACACAAGGACACACGGACGTACGGACACACACATGAACACACCTACACACGGACAAATCCTGACACAGTAAATCAAAAGAAAACCCCGCCTTGTGGGCAGGACCCAAAGGGATTTTTCGGCATAAAAGAAAGGACCCTGAGCATTGGAAACCAGTTCGACCAGGAGAGTCAACTCAGCCGAGCTTGACCAGCGGGTCGGCTCCGGAGCGAGCTCGACCGAGCGGGTCGGCTCGACTCATCTTCAGCTCGACCGAGCGGGTCGACTCAAGGGCGAGCTGCGACTAACGGGTCGGCTCGACTCTTCAGCTTCTGGGACTCAGCCGAGTTCAGACGGCTCTCGGGGCTCGACTCAAGCGGCTCCCCGTCTCCTCTGCAGGCGGGCAAGACCCGCTTGACAGCTCAACTCGGCCGCGACAGGCCAACCTCTGCCGAGTCGAAGGTCGCTCTGCAGCTGAAGGTCGCGGTTTGGCGACGAGGTGCTGACCCAGCACTGCGCGCTGCGAGCGAGCTGTGGGCGCCACCTACCGACCGGGTTCCGAACTACGACAGCGTATCAACAGGCATCCAACCAATTCCCCACGGCGACAGAGGAGCGACTAATACGTATGACGCGCACCGCCCCCTCACCACACGACCACCAGGCGTTTGTTTGACATAAAGAACCGACTCCGAACACTGACTATTGAAGACAACTCTTACCACTCAAACCCACTCGAACCCATAAGCCATCCGTGGCTGTGAAGAAAAACTCGAGACCGAGTGATGGCCATCCGTCATTTATAAGAGTATTCGTAATTTTTATATTTAATATTTAGTGGACTGTACTCTTAATCGCTTAAATTCCCAACAGATCCATCAATACGAATTGATTCTTGGCACCTCCTTCCGCCGAGCAACGCTCACGTGGGGAGTGGTGGCCCACCAGATCCTTAACAGGTGATCTGGTCCCCAATTAGTAAATTTGATATAAGATAACGATCTTCGGAAAAGGAGCATCGTCGCCGGCCTTTACTCCGAGCCATTCTGTTGTCAGATAACCTGCCAATGTATCTGTTGAGATTGGTGCCTTTAAGAATAATAACTGTTTTTGATTGTGTTTTTTTATCGCCGTATAATCTTTCAAGTATAATCATTCATTAACGTTAAGGTTTTCTTAGCATAGTATTCGCATGTTTTAACGACTCTCTCTCTCACTAACAACCATCGCGTTATGCGGGATCCATGTGCCGTTGTCAAAGTGAAATCAGACAATCGTTGATGATACTGTATTGATGCCGTATTGACGTTCCGGGATTGAGAGTTCGCATACTATATCATAGTTGAAGTTGAATTAGTAATAAATTGATTAATACAGAAGTGGTTGTGTGATTCTTTCCTGAAGTCTATGCATAAGATCTGCTTCTGCGTTGAGATCTGAACTTGGTGACCTTAATAAACACACTAACACATACTCAGTAAATGTTAAAGCGATAACGGGGTGAACCGGGGACCTAAAGATAAGCGAGAATGAGACGAACCTAGACAACGATGCCGAGTTAATCTAAGTTAATCTTGCATACTTACACCACACCTGCATAACTGCATACGATTAATTGCCTTATTCCGATCGATAACCCACCCTCGTCACCGAGGCGGGGTCTGGTTATCATAACGACTTGCATCATCATAATTACACCCACTCGCATAATTACTACAATTACCTCTCGAATTGGCATAATTAAATGTGCATAATTACATAAATTAACATATTTCCGGATAATTACACATTTGGCCAAATTTCATTTGATTACTATTATTTTCACTGAATATTCATAACCCACATATACAACATAATAATTTCACCCACGCACGCGTACAACACATCAAAATTTTCATAACCCACATATACAACACCGTGACCTCCTGCCAGCGGGCGTTCGACACTTCAGGTGGCCTCAATGTGCACATGGCCTGGCACAAGCGTCGTGGTGACGTCACCACCACTTAGTGGCGAATGACGGTTGTTGTTGTTGTGTGGGTGTGTGGTGCTGAACGGCAACGCTGTGAATTGGCCCTCCCACCAGTGGCATGGGGGGAGGGCCAATTTAAATTGGCCTTTCTCTTCCTGGCGGTTGTAACAACCACATCGGCAAAATGGGGCTCTGGATGGGTGCGAGAGGCTGGTAACCCCTCCACCTTCAATTAACTACCACCAAACTACGATTTAAAAAATGAATTAAACTTGTGCCGGAGGCCCCGGGGGGACAGAGATCTATGACGTCTCCTGACCAAACCCTATTTCGCGGAGCCAGGAAACTGAATACTTACTCTCGGGGATCCTCCAGAAACAACAAAAAAGCCACTACAGATGGCAATGTGGAATGTACAAATGCTCACTGCGGAGGAGAGGCTGCCATTCCTCTGTCTGGAGCTGAACCGGCGGAGGAGGCACGCTACTGGGCAGTTGGAGGCAGTCGCCCTCCAACCACAACGGAGGGGGGAGGAGCGATGCTCACAACAACGAGCGGAGCACCGGGTGTCTAAAGCACAGCAAGTTGACACAGTAAGGGGCACAGGTGGTGCATCAGCCAGTCGTCTCAGTCAGTCGATTTGTGGCATCTGGGTCTACCCCGTGACCTCCTGCCAGTGGGCGTTCGACACTTCACATGGCCTCAATGTGCACATAACCTGACACAAGCGTCATGGTGATGTCACCGCCACTCAGTGGTGAATGGCAGTTGTTATTGTTTGTCCATGTATGTGGGAGTCACACCCATCCACCCACCGACCCATCCACTCACCGACCCATCCACTCACCGACCCATCCACTCACCGACCCATCCACCCACCCAACCATTCACCCATCCACCAACTCACCCACCCATCCTGCTGCTGTCATTGTCGTCTGCACAGCGTCGCTCATTGGAGGCACCCTCGCCTACATGGCCCCCGAGGTGGTTCTGAGCAACCCGACCACCTGCGCCGTGGACATGTGGTCCTTGAACTGCACCGTCGCCAAGCTGGCCATCAGAAAGGAGCTCTTCGTCTCTGACATGGACATCGACCACGTGGCCTGCTGCATCGAGGTGACCGGGGCATCTCGTGGAGGCACCAGCCGACTTGGCCCAGCCAGCCAGGCAGCCACCTATCGAGCAATCTACCCACCCACCCAGCCAGCCATCCACCTACCCATCTACTCACTCACCCACCCACCCACCCAATTAGCCACCCACCAACCCAGACACCCACCCACCCAGCCATCCACCCACCCATCCACCCACTCACTCAACCATCTATCCACCCAGCCACCAACCCACCCAGCCACCAACCCACCAAGCCACCCAAACATCTACCCTCCCACCCAGCCATCCACCCACCCACCCAGTCACCCACCCACCCAGCCATCCACCCACTCACTCACCCACTCATCTAGACATCCACACACACAGCCGTCCACCGACTCACTCAGCCACCCACCCACACACCGAGCTATCCACCCACCCATCTAGTCATCCAGCCACGCAGTTACCGATCCACCCACTCACCGAATCAGCCACCCACCTAGCCATCCCCTCGTCCACCCACTTACTCACCCACCCACCCATCTAGCCACCCACCCACCCATCCACCCACCCATCCATACACTCACCCACCCACATAGTCACCCACTCACCCACCCATCCACCCACCCATCCACTCATCCACCCACTCATACACTCACCCACCGATCCACCCACTCACCCACCAATCCACCCACTCACCCACCACCCACCCATATAGTGAGCAAAGCGACACCATGTAAGGGGCCTACATACCCCACTGGGAGCGGCGTCGCCCATTCAGGCTCCCGTGGGAATCCAGGGCAGGCCTAGCTACCTGGTTGGCAAACTGGGTTGTCGTGTTGACGTCTCTCCTGTGCGTGTGTGCGCCCACTCTTGGGTGGCTGCAGGAGAACAGCAGGCAGTTCCAGCAGTGTGCGAACACCCTCATGGAACTGAACTCGAGTGCCGTCCCATCCGCACCGTTTATGGACACAACTGATCCAAACGGTCGGGCACATTCGCGTTTGACGAGCATCACTAACGATACCGCCCGTCTCCCCTTCCATTCCGCCCCCGCCCCTCTCTCCACCCCCCTTCCCTCATCACGGTTGCCGCTCTGCTCGGATCTCTGAAAACCACCGTCGCCTACCCTCATCGTTCATGTTGTCCGACTACCGGACGGATTCCACGGGAGGCGTTTGTACAATGAGCAGACGTCCGCCGCAGATTGTTAGCGATCTCGGCGCATGTCCCACGCGTTCTCCTACCAACCCTTTCCTCCACAACCCTTGTACATTGTAATTTATTGTTTTTACCCAGTTGGGGGAGAGAAAAAAAAACAGAACTATATTTGAAACTGTGTCCTCAAACTCACGACACACTAACACCTGGTTGTTATTTCCCCCCACCTTTATCTATAACCATGACATCACAGGACGTTGGCGTGACGCAATGGTTGGTACAAAATCCAGAAGTTGCTAGTTTGATCTATTATCGTAGCAATCAATGGAAACGTTTCTTAAATCCCTCCGGCTTATGTCCACACAACCGGTATGAATGAGTGGATAAACAATTGGAAGAACGCAAACATCCCAAAGAAGCGCCTCATCGTCGATCAACCCATCAGGGAAGCTGACTGGCCCCCCACCACCGCAAGCAGTGGGCCTCCATACATGAGATCCAACCTGGCCATGGCAGGAGAAATTGCCTCCACAAATTGAAAATAAGTGTCACCAAAATGCCACTGCAGGGCACCGTAGCAGTGGAACACGTGCACACACCAGGAAGCTCTCTTGACCTGGTGAATACCTCCAATACCAATAAGAGGCCACGGTCTTGAGTTATTCTTTGTGCTTTTGGGGTCCCTGACTCTGTTTACAATAATTAAATACCATGATGGTGGGCAGGCCCGTGTAAACCTACGGGCCCGAGTGTCAGAGCCATTTCCTCCTGTTTACCGTGGGGCGCGACGGGGATGTCATCTGGCTCCGATACTATTTCACATAATTCCCGGTCGTGGCCAATATCAGTGGTAAATTATATTTGAACTGGCCCTACTCCTCCCCTAAGTCGACTCAACCTTAAATGAATACCAGGTGTGATTGGTAAAAATCTGCACTGGGGAAACAAAGGCGTTTCTGGCAATAACACCCCAGTATGACAAGTTTGCGTCTGACTGGCAGTTTCTTAGCACAAGCCACTGTATAAAGTCCAGACGATATGCATCTGACGTTATATTCTAAGCTTTTATGCGTTTATGTTTAGAAGCAGTGTTTAGTAATCATTTTTAAAGAACCTCAAATGATTCAACTTAATTTTAGTTCACACGGTGAAAAAATAAATGCAGTGCTGCTCAGCGGATTCAGAGTGAGACAACTGCTGCCAAACTGGAGTTGGTTAGAAGCACACTGCCCAGGTACGGAAACTTGTCCACTTTCTGTACTATTGCCCCATCACTCACACGACAACAAAGATCCCCCATATAGCCTTAACAGACTGTTGGGGCAGGTGCTGTTAGCGAGCACCTATGAAGGCCGGCATGGTACACGAAGGGGTAGGTGGCCAGCACCACACCCAACTACCTTTGTCTCCCGAATGGCGTTGTTTACACACTGCACTAGGTACTCATTTGAGGCCGAGTCAACCTAGGGGAAGCCCAGGACCGTTTCAGATAATCGTGACTGGTGTTGACCATGAGCAGGAATCAAATTCAGGTTACCGGGTTTGTCGCGCTGCGCGCTAACCGCCTATTATCATCATCACTGATATGGATAAGTGAGTCGATGGAAATTATATTCAATTCAAAAGTGAATGGGCCAATTAACCAGTAGTTAATTAAATATGGGAGCAGTGGTTTACACACTGAAATATTAATTTGGAGACCCGAGTTTGAATCCAGCTATGTTAAACATTAATGCTGAGGAATCCAGTGCCTGAACTGGTCCTGTGGTTTCCTTTTACCCTAACTGAGTAGCACAGTGAAGTGAGGTAAAACAATCCAGTGGATTGACAAGGAGTATTAAATAAAGATGTCAATATTTAGTCACTTGTTTATTTATTCTGGAAAACTTCAGTGGACCCACCACAGACCCACCCCAAACCCCCCGCGGATAACATCATGAGCACCATCACTCAGCTCACTATAGAGGAGGGATGTACCGGTTCCAACATCATGTTCCAACATCATGTGGAGGAGTGTGGTGGTGTGTGGTAGTGGTGTGTGGTGGTGCGTGGTGGTGGTGTGTGTTGGTGCGTGGTGGTGTGAGGAGGATATGGAGGTATGAGGAGTCCACCTCGCGCTGCTTGTTGATGACGTCGATCGTTGCTGTCTGGCTGTGCCGCTGGGAGCCGAACTCGTTGCAGAGCGAGCAGCTGAGCGTGCGGCACCAGGAGGAGGATCAGTTCACGTTCCTCCTCCTGCTCCTCCTCACCGTGCTCCAAGCAGCGCGACTCCGCGTCCTTGCGGCCGCCGGGGCCTCTGGGGGCACCGCCACCACAACAACTACGACGACGAAACTAGGACAATGACACTGGCACAAAAACAACACAGATATAACAATAAACAACGACACTGGGACAACAGCGATTTCAACAACGACGACGCTGCGTGGATAACCGCAACAGTGACGGTGACAGCGATGACAGTCAACCCTGATCACAACAAGACTGATCACAACCACGACAATAACGTGCCCATTAGCACCACCACCAACAACACAACTAGCCATAGCACTACAACCACACCCCACAACAACAACCACCATCACCAACAACGCAACTACCAGACAGAGCAACAAGGTGACTATGACTAGCCCTGCCCTCTCCTGCTGTACTGCCTTGCCCACCGTGCCCTGAGACTGCCCTACCCCTGCCCATCCTCAGCTTTGGCCTCCTCTACACTACCCCACCCAGCCATACGCTTCTACCCCAATGCTCTACCCTACCCAGCCTTGCCCTCCCCGCCTCCTACCCTACTGTAAACCCTGCCCTTCCCTCCTCTCCTTCACTGCCCCCTACACCTGCCCCCTGCCCGTCCCCCTGGCCCAGTCGTATCCTGCCCTTTGCCACTGCCCTGCTCCGTGGCCCCTGTTCTCACGCTACTGCTGCTGCGTGTAGCTGTGGATGATGTTGTAGAGGAGGAGGCTGTGTTGGAGCCCGTAGCACACCATGGCGGTGCAGCACCACCTCCTGGCGGCACCACGGGCAGCGCATCCACCCGTACAATGGGACAGGGAGGGTGGGAGGGAGGCGAGGGGACAGTGAACAGGTGAGCATGCAGGCCAGTCACTACATAGGTGAGTACGGTACAGGCAAGTGAGCGTACAGGCGAGTGCACAGGTGAGCATGCAGGAGGGTGCACAGGCGAATGAGTATACAAGTGAGTGTGCAGGTGAATGTACAGGTGAGTGAGCGTTCATGCGAGTGTACAGGTGAGTATACAGGTGAGTGTCACAGGCGAGCATGCGGGCGAGCACCTGGAATGTGTCGTTGCCGCACTTGCAGGCCAGGTTGTGCTGGCAGGGCAGGATGACCACGGGCTTGGAGAACATCTCCAGGCAGAGGGGGCACAGCTGCTGACGTGCTCCAGGTCGTCGTAGTACGCCTGGGACTCGCGCATCAGCAACGACGTTCGGCCCCGCGCCGTCCCTCTGCACCCTCATCGCTAAAGCTGTCACGCACAGGCGGACAGCCTCGTCTCTACAGCTGTCACGCACAGGCGGACAGCCTCGTCTCTACAGCTGCCAAAAAAGTGGATAGCCTGGTCAATATGGCCTCCCCTAGGTCAACTCAGCCTTAAACGAGTACCTGGTGCAGTGTGTAAACACCAGTACTGGGGATACAAAGGCGGCCAAGTATTGTGCTTGTCACACCACCCCCTCTCGTAAGCACAACGTGCCATCATCCATAGGTGCTGCTCGCTCACAGCACTTGCACCAACAGTCTTACGAAGGCTACAGGGGGGAGCTGTGTGTACGCGTTGTCTGTGTCAGTACTGCACGTATGGCAGGTCTGAAGAGAAAGGGGGAGGGCCTTAATAGGAGGGGGTGGAACCAAAAGAAAGAGGATGGCGTGGAGCCTAAAGAGGAAAGGGCAGGGCTTGAAGAGGAAGCTCAAGAAAGTGACATTAAAATACAGTAAAAAAACCCTGCAAATCTTCAACCATGAACATCCTTAATCCTTACTCTGTGGTTCTTTCGGTAAAGTCACGTAGGTATAAAATATAAAATAAATTAAATCACGACGTTTCGATTGCAACACAAAGAATCATCATCAGGTGTGAAAACTCCAGCAAAATTTTTTTTTGCTGAAGTGTGATAAGAGGTTATATAAGTAAGAGAGGGGGGAGGGGCGAGGGAGAGGGGAGTAGGGGGAGTGTAGTGTTGCGTGGATGCTGCTGCTGGACAGAGGGAAGTAGGCAGGGCTAGAAACGTGCTAAAAAAGCAATGTCAACGCAGCTAAGCCAATGAAAGACAACAAAGCCACAGTAGCATCACTGCCAAACATTAGGGATGCAATTAACTCGGCAGAATAGACTAGTATTGGAGAAGCGCGGGGAGGATAGTACAACAAACCCAACACCACTACGGCACAGCCAAAGCGAGACAGTGGAGCCACAGTAGCAGCACTGTCAAACGCTGGGGATACAATTAACTCGGCAAAATAGGCTAGTGCCCAGGAAATATGATGGAACTATAAACAGTTAATGTTTTACCTGGTTAATACCAACCTTCCAATGATTTCTCAATTTGTATCCATCTTCTCGGTTGAAATTACGTCTATGTTTATAAATCTGGATTTGCTTCATGAACTAACCTCTGATGGTAGCCTGAAGGTTTGCAGAGCACCTTGGTCTCGGAAAAAAACAATATCATGAGAGCCTACAGCATTATAGCAATGGTCAGCAACAGCGGATGAATTATTTCTGCCATGTTTCAGATCGAACGTATGCTCGCGAATACGGTCAGAGACATGTCGTATCATTTCCCCAACGTAACAATCACCACAGACGCAGCTTAGTTTGTAGACTCCAGGGTATTGCAAGTCAGGAATGACATCTTTCACAGATGGGATTAGATCACGGATTTTGTGTACTGTACTGAATCGGACCTGTATCTTGTGTTTGTTTAAGACTTTGGAAATCCTTTTGGTAGTGCCTGCTATGTATGGTAACGTGATGGGTTTAATTGGCGTCTCAGGGGGTTGTTTCTCCATGGTTGGAGAAACCGCTTTGCGGATAATACGGTCCGAGTATCCATTCATCTGAAGGGCCTGGTGTACGTGTTCCAGTTTACTGGTTAGGTGGTGTTGGTCAGAAATGCATTGGGCTCTATGGTGTAGTGTTTTGATGAGGGGGTGGTGGGAATCAAGTTTGAGATAGGAATCTGTGGGGTGGCTTTCCTGTAGACAGAATGTCCCAGAGAGCCATCAGGTCTCTTCTCAAACAAAACATCAAGGAATGGTAGTTTGCCATCCTTCTCTACTTCCATGGTGAATTTGATGAATGGGTGTATGGAATTAATGTGGTTGAGAAATTGGTTCAGTGCTGGCAGACCATGTGGCCAAATTACGAAAGTGTCATCCACATATCTCTTCCATAAGGAAGGACGTAGGGTGGATGTCCAGATGGCATCAGTTTCAAATGTCTCCATGAAAACGTTCGCTATCACTGGCGATAAGGGGGAACCCATAGAGGTACCTTCATTTTGTTTGTAGAAAGTACCATTCTCGGTGAAGTAAGTGTTGGTAAGGCAGTGCCTAACCAGGGTAGGAACATCAGGGTTCAATCCATGTTGGACTAAATTGTCAATTATTGCTAAGGTGTCAAGCACGAGAAAATCATCGGGGAACAGTGAAATGCCCTTGCCTGTCATAAAAAGTCCCGTAATATTGTATTAAAAATATATTTTTTCTTTTCTTATATATAAAAGTCTCCGTGCGCTCGCACTTGCGGGGGATTTGGCTCTCGGACGGTGGGGTTTAAGACCGAAATAATTTGCCAGGTGGCACGCCCTAAGCCCCGCGGTGGGAATAAGCTATTCCGTTTTCCCGTCCGTAAACTTTAAAGTAGTTTAATCAACACATTTGTGCCGTTTCTATTATTCATTATTTACTTATTGCACGACATCGGCCGTACCAAATGACGCCAATTGCGTGGGGGGCGGACCCTGCCAAGTCATGCGCGTTCGCTCCAGCTCACGGGAGACATTTTATTTTACACGTTTTACAGCCAACACATACACACATCACGCTGCGGATATTTATTCACAGTGTCATGTCCTCTTCGCCCCCCCCCCACACACGATGCATTCAGTTTATACTACAGACTCCGTAGATAATATTTTACTGCTTACATAGCATTATTCTTGCACGGGCGGCGGATGTTGGGGGAGGGTAGCGGCCCAGCCCCTAGCCTGGTAACGTGCCAACTCCGCCGCCTCGCCAATGTAGGCCAGGACAGGGGCTACGCATCGCACAAGGCCTCAACACGCCTATGGTAAGTACAAATTTCCTTGCTTCTTACGCTAACAACTCAAGTCCATTGTTTATTATTGTTAAACACATTTGTTGACAAACATTACTATAATAATGTTTGTGTGCAGATAAGAACTCACGTTGATTGCTTACTATTATCAAACAAATACGTTGGGAGAAATTACAATAGTGCTTGTGTGCACAAAACTCTTTATTTTTAGGTTGCTAAATGTTCCCTTTTTTTGCTGCGTTTTTATGACGCTGCGACGGTCTGTCAGTCTGTGATCTGGCCATGTACGTCCATGTGTATGTGTGTGTGAGTCCATATGTGTATGTGTTAGACCACATGTGTTTGTAAGTCTATACATGTGTGTGTCACTCGATGTGTGTGTGTAAGTCAATGCGTGTGTGTAAGTCAATGCGTTTGTGTGAGTCCATATGTGTGTGTTCATCCATGTCTGTGTATCTCAAGTAGATGTCTGTGTGTCACATGTGTATGTGTGTAGGGCTGTGTGTGTGTCAGTCTATGTGTGTCTAAATCCATGTGTGTGTGTCTTAGTCCATATGTGTGTGAGTAAGTACATATGTGCGTTTACGTCAATGTGTGTGTGAGTCCACGTATGTCTGTGTGTGAGTCGCTGTATGTGTGTGTACGGCAATGTGTGTGTCACTCTATATATGTATGTGTGAGTCGCTGTATGTGTGTACGTCCATATGTGTGTGTAACTCCATGTGTGTGTATCTCAGTGGATGTCTACGTGTGTGCCAGTCCATATGTGTGTGTGTCTAAGTCGATGTGTTTGTGTGTGTGAGTCCATATGTGTGTGTGTGTCTGAGTCCATGTGCGTGTGTGTTAGTTGCTGTGTGTGCATGCATCCATGTTAGTCAGTGTAAGTCCATTTCTTTGCGTGTCTGTAGGCCCATGGGTACGTCTTAGTCCATGTGCGTGCTTTATTTACCTGCTCAAGGCCTATGATACCATCAGTAGGTTTGGCCTCTGGGTTGTTCTTCGTGCTTTCCGAGTCCCTCACCCACTGCTCACCATCCTTAAGGACCTTCATGATGGTGAGCGGCCCCGCGTCAAACTACGTGGCCGTGAGCCAGAGCCATTCCCTGTACACCTTGGGGTGCAACAGGGATGTCCTCTGGCTCCCACATTATTTTACATATATTTGGACCACGTAGTTCGTGAAGCCTTCAATGGCTGTACCGCTAGAATTTCCATCTGGTACAGATACAATGGGAGGCTGAACGATGCCCGGGTGCGGTTAAGGGATGGCTCCCTATTGCTCAACCACGTTATGTATACCGATGATCTGCTAATTGCTGCTCACTCAGAGGAGGAGTTCGAGGTGCTGCTGCTGAACCTGGAGCTTGCCACCAAGAGGTGAGGCTTTAGCATCAGCCCCACCAAAACTAAGCACCTGCCTGGGTATTTTCTACCATCGGACACTCCACCCCGACAACTCCCAATTGGTGATGGGGCAGTTGTGGAGACAGTGGAGAGTTTCCCATACCTTGCCAGTGTGCTAATGACCGGCTCCGGTTTAACAGCAGAGGTCTCACTCCGAATCAGTCGAGCCACATTATCTTTTCATTGGTTGCGTAAAACTGTGTGGAAGCTACTTGGTCTATCACTCCGCACGAAGCTTCAGGTCTTCTCGGCCACGGTCATTCCCTCCCTTCTCTACGCTTGCGCCCCCCTAATGGAACATCTTCACCGGTTATAAACATTTAGGATGTCCTACCTACGATCCATCCTGGATTTAACCAGGCTGCATTGTGTAAGGAGCTCACAAATCCTTGAAAGATGTGGACAAAGTCCCATCGGTGAGATCCTCCGCCAGGTAAGGCTGTGTTGCCTGAGTCATGTAGCCCGCATGGCCAGACACCGCATGCCTAAACATCTTTTGTTCGTCCGGATCTAGAGGGCTAAACCGCCTGGCATGGGCTAGAGAAGACATGGATTGATGTGGTACAGGAAGACGAGGAGCTGAGTCGACTTGCCGATGACGGGTACCAGCCGAGTCAAGATCGGCCTCTGTGGAGGAGCCTCCTGAAGGACGCTACTGGGCAGTTGGAGGCAGTCGCTCTCCAACAACAACGGAGGGCGGAGGAGTGATGCTCACAACAACGAGCGGAGCGCCGGGTGGCTAAAGCACAGCAAGTTGCCACAGTAGGGGGCACAGGTGGTGCATCAGCCAGTCGTCTCAGTCAGTCGACCTGTGCCATCTGGGTCTGCCCCTTGACCTCTTGCCAGCGGGCGTTCGACACTTTACGTGGCCTCAAGGTGCACATAGCCTGGCACAAGCGTTGTGGTGATGTCACCGTCACTTACTGGCGAATGGGGGTTGTTGTTGTTCAGTCTATGTATGTATGTGTGATTCGATATGTGTGTGTAACCCTTTGTGTGTGTGTCACTCGATTTGTGTGTGTAACTCACATGTGTGCGTCTGCCTTTTTCGCCCGGGCAACGCCGGGTACTCACTGCTAGTCACGCATAAATGTGAACACCTGTCTTCAAATGCAAGATTATAAATCATTAACAAAACTCCTCATACACAAAACGGTGCAATGGACTTACTTAGTATTAAGATGCACTGAAAACTGCAATAAACTCACCTCTGTGCGCATTGTAACACAAATAAGCAGATTGTCTCCTTCACGTAGCCGTCTCGCCACATAATTAAAAACAAAAACTATGTATGACACAACCCCCATCAACCGCACGGCTCGCTCAGCCATCACCTTCACCACGAATCCCACTCAGTGTTTTCTGTCGTATCCCAAGTTGCATCTCATCTCATTTCACTGCCAAGGAGCAGCAGGCAGTGAGCTGCTCAACACAACAACACAACAACAACACCACGACAACACAACAACAACACCGCTGTCTCGCTGGGCCAAGCAAGGACGCTCGCTAGACCATTGCTCGCTAACACCGAGCCTATCCAATCTAGTTTACTTCTTGTATTCGACAACACTTTCCCTCATGGTACAACATGACTTGTCACCGCGATGAGCTAACTTCGTTCGTATGCCCATCAGAAAACCTGGTGATCTTAAAACTTGTTTTAAATATAATTCTGGTTAGGCCCCATGGTGCGAAGTGCAGTCTCCGACCCTGGTTATTAACTCCATTTCTGTGGCCTCTCTATGCGCTACGAAGGGTCATTGCACAAAATATCATCTGACTGTAGACAATAGTGTTGCGTTTGTCAATTGTGCACCACTGCCAACGCAGCATCGCCACATGTCCTGATCGTCACGAGCCATGATCGATCCACTGCTGGATGAAGGCCTCCCCCAAGACACAACTCCTTTTGCTCACGATCCTGCGACGTACTTAACCCATCTGAGACACAACACACTAGCTGATTTGTAGTCTTGTAGTGATCATCCTCGTAGCAAAAGTAGCTACAAATGTATCTAGAAATGCTACAGGCCTGCACTTTCACGGGCCCCACGCTAAATGCCTTCGAGCTATCAATTCCGGTTCAGTGATTCTGCACTCGCTCTATTACTATAGTACTATCCTGCCTTCAACTTGTATGAACGACGGGTGTTTAAGCTTAGCGATTTGTCATATTATCTGGCCGAATAGTAAATGAAAACATCCAATAACTTTACTGTACAAGTAAAGAAATAGTGTTTTAATATTTGTGTGTTTTTTATTTAGGGCCCCTTTATAACAGCTACAGTCCCCACACTAGCTTCATCTAGCACTGGTCCCCATAGGTTTAAGATAAACGCGATCTTACTGCTTTTTTTCGATGCAGCGGAGGATTATTTAATGCACAAACACATGTCGGCATATTAAATCAATACTTGTTTATATGTTTTTAGCAACACTTTTGTTCACTTGACTTTTTTTTTTAAAACGCCTTTACCACGTCTTTGTGGTGCAACGACCACGAAGCAACTCTGCAAATGGCCCATACACTAAACACACTCCCATACACAGTGCACCCACGTAGTGTCCTGAAAGAGGGTTGCCTGGCACATTGGGTTTTAATCCGAAGGGCCCCTAGATGTAGAGTTCCACGGTTTCCCGGTGCCAGGAGATTGGCCGACCCTCACAGGACAGGTTACATTGCGGTGCCCCTAAATTGGCTTAAGATTAATCTTCTTGGTTTTTTCGGTAAAGTCACGTAGAATGGAAATAATAAAATAATAAAAATAAAACATAATCAAATAATTCTCACGAAGATTGTATGGGCGCAGAACGAAAAGGTTCACTGGGCCAACCACAATGAGTTACTCATGACACTGGGAGAGGCGGAGGGTGGAATATTAGGCCAGAAAAGCAGCAGCAGACCCCGTGGCCCTCCATGTAGACAGCGCAGGTGAGCACGCGATTGGCTACGCAGTACAATGCCACCATGAGCCTTTGAAGTGAGGGGATTAGGCCACGGTAGAGATGGTGGAGAGGGACGATGACGAGGAGCACGGGTAAGCATCCTATTGGCTGTGCGGTATGATGTCACCCTGGGCCTTTGAAGTTTAGAGAATAAAGATAGGTGCCCCGGGACGGTAAAGTCAGTTGTCTTCAACCTCCGGGTAATCCAGACCCCTCCCTGCCATCCTGCCTCCTTGAGCCACTCGCAGCATCCGTGTGATGCCAGTGAGTGCTGCTACGAGGCAGTGATAAGCGAGGGTTTCGCTCGTCCTTCTTCCTCCGACTCTCAAAGCGTCCGTGCAACGCTGTGAGTACAGCTACGAGATACGTGGTAGAACGTTTGTGTAACTGGGGTCCTAGGCAGAGTTAGGCTAGGCTCTCCTCGCGAAATATTCCTCGTCCGGGTAATGTGTATTGGCGCCATCAATAAACTTTAGCACAGAGGATCCGTGTGATGTGATTTCTGTGGGTGTGAGGAAAATGTCGGTGTAGCGTGTAATTCGAGCGTGTGTGTGTGTGTGTGTGAGCCAGCGTGGGTAGCAATTCATTAACGACTCCCATGTCCGGGGAGCCGCGTGATTTCAGTGTGTGTGGGGAGAGCATAGGTGTCATGCAAATGCGTGCGGGCATGTGAAGCGCGCGTGTATTCCATCATAAACAATCGCTGATACTCCCGTGCGTGTTTACATAGCGCATTTTACGCAGTGTGTTTACGTAGCGACGATCGCATTAACGGTGGGGGCATGCGTACATTATCGTCAACCCAGCTGTCGTTTTGCCTGTGTGCCCGTGCCTGCGCCTGCGTGCTTGGACAGCGGATTAAAGCCGATCCCACGGGAGGGGCACGTGCTTATTCATACGGCTGGTTTTAGCGCGAGCCATGGTGAGCAGCGTGCACCAGTATGGGCACACGCGCGCATGCAGCCGCCTCCGCAATAGTGGTGGTGTACGTGGGGAGTGTGTGGGATAACTCCAGGCGATGGGGAGCCAGCCACTAGCCATGTCCCTCAGAGAAGATGCTGGTGAGGGGAGGCCGATCACTTGATCGGCGGCAGCCCGACGAGAAGGGGCGGAGGAGGAGGGGGGAGAGGAGGAGGGGGGCATCAGCCCCCGCATCTTTTGCCATGCACACACAAAAACACAAATCAATTTTTATTTCCTTCCAGCTTCTCTACAAAATGTGCACCGCCGCCACGTAGGTGTGAAGTCTCCCACGGCGACGCGGAGTTGACAGCCTCCCGCTCGGTCCCCATGGCGACGCGGAGTCGACAGCCACTCGCTCGGTCCCCATGGCGATGCGCAGAGTCAGCAGCCGCTTGCTCGGTGCCCATGGCGACGAGCAGATTCAACAGTCCCCCGCTCGGTCCCCATGGCGACGCGGAGTCGACAGCCGCCCACTCGGTCCCCTTGGCGACGCTGAGTCCTCCACGGCGACTCCTCGCACGATGGGCGAGGTGGTGACAAAAAGTTTACTCATTGTAACGTGAAGGTGGCGTTTAAAGATGTTTAGAGCTTGACGTTGATACGTGTGTAGTGCCGGAAAATATGCGCCACACGCGAGAGTGGGTGTACGCGCACGCGGAGTACAGTCGGCGCAAACGAGGTTGAGGGTGTTGTTGTCGTTAGGCATAGGGAGAAGGTCAGAGACGAGTAGGGGGCAACTAAGGACACAGGGCACTGATTGGCTGGGAGTTGTTATCCAAAGGTGGTGCCGTGCTGTCTGAGGACAGTAGCAGGTGGTAAGGGGTGATTAAGGACGCAGGGCGCTGAGAAGTTGTTGTTGTCGCTAAGTGGCGCCGCATTGCCTGGAAAAACATGGCAGGTGCCAGTGGGGGCTGGGGACGAGTGGCATCGCAGGGGATGCCTCAGATTAATTGAAGATTAATTGGCTCGGGGATGAAGAGAGGGGGTTTTGGAGCAGACGGGAGTTCGCGCCTGGGAAGAGACGGAGGATGTTGGAGTTGAAGAAGCGGAGTTGAAGCAGCAGAGCTAGTAGCAGTGGAGAAGTGTAGGGTAGCAGTGGAGAAGTGTAGGGTAGCAGTGGAGAAGTGTAGGGTAGCAGTGGAGAAGTATCGGGTAGCAGTGGTAAGATATAAGGTAAGGTAGCAACTGAGATGCCAGCAGAAGCGGCTGGAGTGTGATGGCGAAGCCAGCAGAAAGCGGCTGGGGTGTGGCGGAGAAGCTGATAGAGATACGGCTGAGTGTGACGGTGGAGCCGATAAAAAGCGGCTCAACTGTGACAGGAGAGTGGAGAGGAGAGTCGACGGAGAGACGCGGAGCGAGCGAGGCTGGCGGAACGCGGCGAGCGAGCGGAGAGCGCGGACGAGGAATGTTGATAGATGTTAGCTGGAGGAATGTTGATTGGTGCTAGCTGGAGGAATGTTCATCGGTATAAGCGAAATAAAGTGAGAGAGAAAAGCAAGAAGCTGTCGTGTCAAGTCGAGCACTACAACTGGCGTCAGAAGTGATTAAAAAACCGTGCCGACATGTCAAAGAAAGTCGCTAAGAAGAAGAATGTACCGGCGGGCTTGTCGGCATGCAGACATGATACCCCCGTTGGGGCTGGAGGCTGTCGCTCCCCCGATGGACCTGGATGGTTGGGCGCCTCCGCGGGAGGAGGACGACCCGGACGACGATGACGAACCAAGCCCGCCTCACGTATGGAGGGCTGCGATGGCTGAGTGGGAGGCCAGGATGACGGCGCTTGCAAAGGAGTTCGAACGATTCATGCTAACGATACGGGAGGCGCCGACGGGATCGGATCAGCCGCCGCACGAGCTCGCGACACCAGCGGTGGCCGATGGCGCAGCTATGTCTCCCGCTATGCCAGGAGCGGAGCCGGACACTAATGAGGAACCGGGGTCGCCTACTCCAGGCTCACGACGCCGGCTGCACGTGGGATGTTTTGAGGCGAAAGTTGGCGACTAGACGGCATTTACACGACGGTTTCGTGCAGCGTATGAGTCGCTCGGGTGGACAGAAGGTGATGGGTTACGGGCCCTACTGACGGCCCTGGATGACGATGCACTGGCGGCGTTCTACGGCTTCTCTGTGGAAGTTCGCTAATCATTGACGGAGGCATTACGGCAATACAAGACATTTACGAGCCAAGAGCAAGTTTCAGTTGAGGAAGCGGGCGGAGACGGAATCTCCCCTCGCGTACCGCAGGGCACTGTTGACCCTCGGCCAAGTGGCTTACCCGGCGATGGACCATGCCACCCTTGACTCCATGGCCCAGGAGAAGATGTTGCTGATGGCGGAGTACGGGTCGTCCTTTCACTTCTCAGCAACAACAACGACGACGGGTCGTCTTTGCAGATCGCCAGGAACATCCAGGCCAACCTGGATCTTCGCGACGAACCAGCGGCGGTGATGGCACAGTCTCTGGTGGTGTGCGCCGGAGCGGCCGGGGGCCCGTCGGAGTTGGAGGAAACGGGGTCGCTGGCAGCAGCGGCCGCACGGCCGCTCGCGAGCCTGCCTCGCCGCCCCGAGACGTACGGGGATGACACCCCGCAGACGAGCTATGAGTGCGGGCGTCGAGGACACTTCGCACGGGACTGCTGGAGACGGAGAGGCATCTTTCCGAGGATGTCGGGAGACGACAACTGCGGATTCTCCCCATTCCGGGACCAATAGGCGACACATTTAATACACGGCCGTATCCTTCACATCACCCATCCGCGACACCACACACTGTAAATTCCCCTTTGTACGATTCACACGGTAATGCTGTATGGGGTGCGTTGGCTCATCGTGTTTTGGGTGCCACGCCGGGTTCGTCGGATGTGATGGTGCTTGTTCAAGGGGTACAGATTAGAGTAATTGTCGATACGGGGGCTTCAGCGACCCTAATTTCTTTGCAAACTTTTCGTTCATTGCCGACCTCGCCCCAGGCTTTGGAACCAGTGGATGGCCCGTGTATAGTGGCAAATGGGGGCAGTTTGGGAATTTTGGGTCGTGTGCTTGCAACAATTCAAGTTGGGAAGGTGTGTGTAACGGGATATATTTTAGTTTCGACTGTTCTGGCCGTGCCATGTTTGTTGGGCACAGATTTTTTGCAAAGGATGCCGATTAAGATCTCAATAGAGAAGGGACGTTTGGAATCGCCATCGGGGAAATGCCTTAAATTTTTGTGAACTCCATCTAAATTTGCTCATGTAAATGCCGTGGTGCAGGCGGTGGTTAGTCGCACAGTGCGTGTTCCGCCTGCAACGCAGATGCTCGTGCCGTTGCGCTTGAAAAAGGGCCTGCCATTGGAAAACCTGGGGGAAGGTATATTGTTGACGCCGTCAAACGCCATGACACGGACGCCCTTGGTCGATGCTTTAACGATGGTGCCGGCAAATTGCGAACCGTTTATTCAGATTGTTAATACAGGGCACGAGTCGGTTGTTATTCAGGAAGGGACTATGTTAGCGCACGCGTCGGCTGCACAGAACTCGGATGGGGGTGCGTGCTTGGCAGCGGGGGAAGGAAATGCGCTGCCACAGAGTGGTGAGGAACCGGGCTGGTTCCGGGATTTGCATGAATGTAATGATGATTTGACATCTGAGCGGTCGCGTCTTCGTAATCTGCTTTTGGAATTTAAGAAGGTATTTAGCTCGGGGAAATATGATGTCGGTCGCATGTCTCTATTGAGACATCACATTGATACTAGAGATGCATCTCTGATTTGCTTAAATTCTCACCGTGTGAGCCCGCTGGAGAAGGATTGTATTCGGAAAACGGAGGACTAAATTTTGCAACAGAATATTGTCTTCCACCCCGTCGGAGGCTCCAATTGTACTGGTTGAAAAACGTGATGATTTGCTGCGATTTTGTGTTGATTATCGTAAACTAAATAAGATTTCGGTGGCGGATGTGTACCCGCTCCCGTGCATTGATGACTTATTGGACGCCTTGTCCAGCGCGAAATTTTTTTCTACTCTTGATCTCTTGTCTGGCTTTTGGCAATTGCCTCTGGACGAAGAATCTAAGCCAAAGATGGCCTTTCGAACGCCGCAGGGATTCTTCATTTTAACGTGCTTCCAATGGGGCTGAACTCCGCGCCAGCCACCTTTCAACGATTAATGGAACTCGTATTGTCCGGATTGCAGTGGGAGTCATGTTTGATATTGACGACGTCATTGTGTTCAGTAAGGATTTTGAGGGGTTATTATTTGTTTCTTTCGGTTAAGTTACGTCTAAAGATAAAATAATAAATTAAATTAAATAATAGAATACGACGTTTCGATTGCAACACAAGCAATCATCATAAGGTATAATGAAATAGCGACATAAAATCTAACCAGAAAACTATAGACAGACATATTAGCAGACAGATATCACCAACATACATAGCGAGAGCAACACAGGTAACAGAGAGGGGTGATCGTCTCTGTGTGGTGGCCTTAAATAGACAGAGGGGGGGGCGGAGGCAGAGAGAGGGAGGAGGGTTAGAGAAAAAATTAGCATATCAATGAGTGGTCAACAGACGTGGTGCTGCGAATGCGATGGCACGGCAAGCAAGCCTGAAAATCAGGAGAAGGACACACTAAAATTAAGATTGATTTTGAGGGGCATTTGCAACGGTTGCGAGCTGTGTTTGGCTGGGTACGGGACGCCACTTTGAAATTTAAACCCCAAAAATGCAATTTGTTGAGAACGTCTGTCAAGTATTTGGGTCATGTTGTCAGCGCGGCGGGAGTCGCCACTGACCCGGAGAAAACGAGTTGTGTACGCACGTGGCCAGTGCCGAAAAACGGTGTCGGAGGTGCGTAGCTTCGTGGGATTTGCGTCATGCTGCCGTCGATTTGTCAAGGATTTTGCCACAATTGCGAGGCCACTGCATACACTGACCGCAAAGGGTAAAACGTTCCTATGGGGTGACGAGAAACAGCGTTCATTTGAAACGCTGCGGGACGCTTTAGCAGACGTACCGACGCTCGGATATCCGAATTTTGGAGAGATGTTTATTCTGGACACCGATACCAGTGATACGGGCATAGGTGCTGTTTTGTCGCAGAAAATTGATGGAGTGGAAAGAGTCGTTGCATACGGCAGCCACGTGCTATCCCCGGCAGAGCAAAAATAGGGCGAGGGGGTTTGGAGGCTGAATGGAGAAGCGGAAATGTAGATAGATTATAAAGTGTTTGAGGATCACTTTTTTGAGAATTGTATCCAAGTACTCTTTGGTTCTTTCGGTAAAGTCACGTAGATGAAAAAAAATAACTAAATTAAATCATGACGTTTCGGAGGCAACACAAGCTTCCGTCATCTGGTGGAACAGCCACAGCAAAATTACTGTAGTGAGTAGAGAGAGCTATTTGTGACAAGCGATTATATAGGGTACTAGCGGTAAGTACCCAGCGTCGCCCGGGCGAAAAAGGCAGACACACACATGTAGTTACACACATAAATGGACTGACACACACATAGAGTTACACACACAAATGCACTGACACATACATAGACTGAACAACAACAACCGCCATTCACCACTAAGTGGCGGTGACGTCACGACAATGCTTGTGCCAGGCTATGCGCACCTTGAGGCCACGTGAAGTGTCGAACGCCCGCTGGCAGGAGGTCACGGGGCAAACCCAGATGGCACAGGTCAACTGACTGAGACGACTGGCTGATGCACCACCTGTGGCCCCTATTGTGGCAACTTGCTGTGCTTTAGTCACCCGGCACTCCGCTCATTGTTGTGAGCATCGCTCCTCCGCCCTCCCTTGTTGTTGGAGGGCGATTGCCTCCAACTGCCCACTAGCCCCCTTCAGGAGCCTCCTCCACAGAGGCCGATCTTGACACGGCTGGTACCAGTCATCGGCAAGTCCACTTAGCTCCTCGTCCTCCTGTACCACATCACTCCATCTCTTCTCCAGCCCGTGCCACGGCCATTTAGCCCGCTCGATGCGGCCGAACAAAAACTGTTTAGGCATGCGGTGGCTGGGCATGCGGGCTACATGACTCAGGCAATGCAGCCGCGCCTGCCGGAGGAGCTCACCGATGGGACTTTGTCTACATCTTTCAAGGATTTATAAGCTCCTCACACAATGCAGCATGGTTCAACCCAGGATGGATCGTAAATGTTTCTCACCGGCGAAGATGTTCCATTAGGGGGGTCCAGGTTTTAGAAGCGTAGATAAGGGAGGGAATGACCGCACCCGGGGATCGATCAGCCTCCCATTGTATCTGTACGAGATGGTACCGGAAGAATTCCCATTGAAGGCTTCACAAACTACGTGCTCCAAATATATGTTAAACTAGCGGTAAGTACCCGGCGTTGCTCGGTTGAAAAAGGCAGACACACACATGGACTTACACACAGACATTGACCCACACACATAGAAACACATCGACTTAGACGCACACACACATATATGGTTAAACCCAGGATGGATCGTTAGCAGGCCACCCTAAATGTTTCTAACCGGCGAAGATGTTCCATTAGGGGGACGCACGTTTCGCAAGCGTATAGAAGGGAGGGAATTACCGTGGCCGAGAAGACCTGGAGCTTCATGCGGAGTGAGAGACCAGGTAGCTTCCACACAGCGTAACGCAGATAATGAAAAGATAATGGCGCTCAACTGATTTGGAGTGAGACCTCTACTGTTAAACCGGAGCCGGTCATGAGCACACTGGCCAGGTATGGGAATCTCGGCAATCTCTCCACAACTGCCGCATCACGAATTGTGAGCTGTGGGGGTGGATTGTTCGATGGTACAAAATACCCAGGCAGGTGCTTAGTTTCGGTGGGGCTGATGGTAAGGCCCCACCTCTTAGTGGCAAGCTCCAGGTTCAGCAGCAGTGAGCAGCAATCACCAGAGCATCGGCATACATAACATGGTTGAGCAATAGGGAGGCATCCGTTGACTGCACCCAGGCATCCATCAGCCTCCCATTGTATCTACACCATATGGTAATTCCTCGGGTACAGCTACTGAAGGCTTCACGAACTACGTGGTCAAAAGATATGTTAAATAATGTGGAGCCAGAGGACATCCCTGTCACACCCCAAGGTGTAGAGGGAATAGCTCTGACTGACGGCCATGTAGTTTGACGCGGGCCGCTCACCATCATTAAGGTCCTTAAGGATCGTGAGCAAAGTTTAAGGGACTCGGAAAGCACGAAGAACAACCCAGGGGCCAGGCCTACTGATGGCATCATAGGCCTTGAGCAGGTAAATAAATCACACACATGGACTAAGACGTACACATGGGCCTACAGACATGCAAAAAAATTGGACTTACACTGACTAACATGGAGGCATGCACACACAGCAACTAACACACACACACAAACACATCGACTTAGATACACACACATATGGACTGACACACACGTAGACATCCACTTGAGATACACATACATGGAGTTACACACACATATGGACGTACACACATACAGCGACTCACACACAGACATACGTGGACTCACAAACACATTGACGTAAACGCACATATGTACTTACTCACACACATATGGACTAAGACACACACACATACACATGTGAGACACAGACATCTACTTGAGATACACAGACATGGATGAACACACACATATGGACTCACACAAACACATTGACTTACACACATCGAGTGACACACACATGTATAGACTTACAAACACATGTGGACTAACACATACACATATGGACTCACACACACATACACATGTACGTTCATGGCCAGATCACAGACTGGCAAACCGTCGCAGCGTCATAAAAGCGCAGCAAAAAAGGCAACATTTAGCAACCTAAAAATGAAGAGTTTTGTGCACACAAGCATTATTGTAATTTCTCCCAACGTATGTTTGATAATAGTAAGCAATCAACGTGAGTTCTTATCTGCACACAAACATTATTATAGTAATATTTGTCAACTAATGTGTTTAACAATAATAAACAATGGACTTGAGTTGTTAGCGTAAGAAGCAATGAAATTTGTACTTACCATAGGCGTGTTGAGGCCTTGTGCGATGCATAGCCCCCGTCCTGGCCTATATTGGCGAGGCGGCGGAGTTGGCACGTTGCCAGGCTAGGGGCTGGGCCGCTACCCTCCCGCCCCAAAATCCGCCGCCCGTGCAAGAATAATGCTATGTAAGCAGTAAAATATTATCTACGGAGTCTGTAGTATAAACTGAATGCATCGTGTGGGGGGGAGGGGGGGGCGAAAAGGACATGACACTGTGAATAAATATCCGCAGCGTGATGTGTGTATGTGTTGGCTGTAAAACGCGTAAAATAAAATGTCTCCCGTGAGCTGGAGCGTACGCACATGACTTGGCAGGGTCTGCCCCCCCCCCACGCAATTGGCGTCACTTGGTACGGTCGATGTCGTGCAATAAGTAAATAATGAATAATATTAACGGCACAAATGTGTTAATTGAACTACTTTAACGTCTACGGACGGGAAAACGGAATAGCCTATTCCCACCGCGGGGCTTAGAGCGTGCCGCCTGGCAAATTATTTCGGTCTTAAACCCCACCGTCCGAGAGCCAAATCCCCCGCAAGCGCGAGCGCACGGAGACTTTTATATATAAGATTGTAATTGTATTGTTTAATAATACGCTTCCAGGCCACACTTAGCCTGTAGCTGTCAGAGCAATTGAAGTTATTTCTGTTTCAATTTCAATGGATTATCTAATTATTCGGCCAGTAATAATTAGTTTTAAACAATACTTCAACGTTATCAAAATCAATTCAGTGTCATTGTTGACAAGCATGCTCTGCCACTGCCGACAGTTGTGTTTGAGATAATTTAATGTTTCATTGGTGTTCTTTACGTCTTACGCTGATGTTGCGTCCCGTCTGTCCAATATAGCATCTGCCACATGAACAATTAATCCGAAATGCACCTTCTGTTGATAATTTAGGCAATTCGTCTTTAGTGCCAGATACCAGTTTTTGAATGTTGTGTACTGTACCAAATATTACTTTAATGTTTTGCTTTTGCAAAACCCGGGCTAATTTGTCAGTTACTCCTGAGATGTATGGTATTTTAAATGTTTGAACAATGTTATCGCTTTCAGCAGTGTTGCTTTGCGTTCGTGATTTGGCCTTCAGTGATTTGTTAATTTGAGTATTATTGTAGCCATTCGGTCTTAGTGCTTCTTTAACATGTTTAATCTCTCTCACGAGACTCTCACCATCTGATACTGTTTTTGCCCGATGTAAGAGTGTTTTGATAAGAGAGGATTTCTGAGCTGGGTGATGATGTGAATCTGCATTCAGATAGGCATCATTGTGCGTTTGCTTTCGGTAAATGCTGTGTGTTATTTTGCCATTAAGACCATGTCCCAGCAAAATATCTAGGAACGGGAGTCTGTTATTCACCTCCATTTCAATGGTGAACTGGATAGCCAGGTTTTATGCATTGAGATGATTTAGAAAATTATTAAGTACATCTTTACCATGTGGCCAGACAACCAAAGTGTAATCAACATATCTAAGCCAAAAGGATTGTTTTAATGTATTCGGGGCAAGTACTCTTGTTTCAAAGTTCTCCATGTACAGATTTGCTATAGCAGGAGATAAAGGAGCCCATTGCGGTTCCTTTTCTTTGTTTAAAGAAATCACCTCTCCATAAGAAGTAAGTGTTATTTAAACAATGATCAGCTGGTTTCGGAATATCTTTTGGTAAACCTGTAGTGGTGTGCAGCTCTAGGTTGGGAGGCAGCAGTTGCTCGGTGAAGATACCCAGTCATTGACAATGCATGGCCTCCACCAATGACTCCAGCAAGATCTTTGTCTCTTGCCCCTCCAGCTGGCCCCGGACCAGCGATGTCACCCCTGATACTGCAGCCACCAGCTTCCATCAACAGCTGACACCTGCTGCACTTCCATCAACAGCTGACACCTGCTGGTCCCCATCTTCTGGCATCCTTGTCCTCCAGCTCTCCACCCTCTGTGTGGGCCAAACACCTTCCTCCCCTTGAATGACACACTCACTGAGGGTGACCGATGTTTAACGTCGGTTCATCAGAGACAGAACACAGTTCCGAGCAAAGTGTCCATCTTAACACGAAGCAGGAACCCTGTAGCCCCATTCTCTGGTGGCATTTTCTGGTGGAAAGAGCCCAGACCGTCACTAAGGTTCTCCACCGTCGCAATGATCCCCGTTGTCGCTGTAGTCTGAGCATCATTTTTAACCTAAGGAGGTACAGCCTCCGGGCTTGGTGGGAACTACGCACAAGTATCTTCTTAGGTTTTTTCGGTAAAGTCACGTAGGTAAAACATCAAAATGAATGAAAATAAAATAAAATAAAAACAAAAATCACGACGTTTCGGAGGCAACACAAGTCTCCGTCATCAGGTGGGACCGTCACAGCCAGATTAGCTGCATCAAGTGAGGCAATGATTCAAGATATAATCCCTTAAAAGCGAGTTGAGGTGGGAGGAGAGGGAGGGGGGAGCTCATCAGACTATGTTAGCCAATGAATGGAACGTATCGGGAGGGAGGGGGGCGAGGCCAAAAGGGTGGGCGACGGCGTGGAAGCGATTGTGCGCAAGCGGCTAATTACTGCACACGTCAACACAATGGAGCGATTGTGCGCAAGCGGCCAACTGCCGCACACGCCAACACAATGGACAGAGAGGGGGAGGGAAGCTCTAATACACATGATAGACAAAAGAACGAAAATGCCCATGTTTATACCAATGCTGGCTGAACAATGAAGAGAGTACTGTTAAAAAATAACTGGGGATGTTAACACTCGGTAAAGTAAAGTAAAATAGTGCCTGTCAGATAAGATGGTCCAAAAAATTGTAATTAAGTCTTTTTTGCGTGGTTGATAACATCTTTCCAATGATTACTAAGTTTGTACCCATCATCACGGTTGAAATTATGTCTGTGTTTGTATATTTTAAGGGATTATATCTTGAATCATTGCCTCACTTGATGCAGCTAATCTGGCTGTGACGGTCCCACCTGATGACGGAGACTTGTGTTGCCTCCGAAACGTCGTGATTTTTGTTTTTATTTTATTTTATTTTCATTCATTTTGATGTTTTACCTACGTGACTTTACCGAAAAAACCTAAGAAGATGATTCCTTGCAGTCACGAAAGCTTCAAATCTAGAATTACGCACAAGTATACCCGCTAACCTAAGGAGGTACAGCCTCTGGACTTGGCGGGAACTACACACAAGTCTACCCGCTAACCTAGCGTCCTCCGGCTGGAACCTAAGGGAGGCTAACTGACCCACCGCTGGCTCGGTGGGTCCCTGACCACTGGTCACGCTGAGCCCCAGCCCTTAGAAGGGCTGCAAGGCTGGGTTCCAGGGTCCTGCCTATCCAGGACCTATTCTCCTCTGACCACTGGTAACTCTGAGCCTCAGCCCTTAGAAGGGCTGCAAGGCCTGGTCCAGGGTCCTTGCTATATTCAGCCCGGGTTTCGGTCTTCATGTAGGGAGAACTGCCTCGCGTTCTCAGCGCTTGCCCTTTTATACCAGTTCATGGCTGGCTCTGTCCAATCCCACGCTCCCTCGTGGAGCCCTGATTGGTTCTTCCCAATCTGTCGTTTTGATCCTCTTTTACCGCGTCTGACCCCGGCCGTTTGTCTGGCGGGAATCTGCGTTTTTGATCCGCTCTTACCTCTCCTTAACCCCGGCCGTTTTCCCCAGAGAGGTAACGTAGCAGCGCCCCTTTGACACACAGTGGCACTACAGGTTACCGCATAGTGAGTAGCTATCATCTCTACACAGGGAAGATCTCCCTCATTCACATCACGACACGAATAATCAATCCAGTGGTTGTGGATAATGTGAACAACAACATAAATAATCAAGACATTGTGTTTCACAACGATGCTAATTACTATCTGGAGTTAAGAGTTATATCAGTTTGCGTCGAACTGGGACCTCAAAGTATAAAGAGAGGGTCCTTGTCTGCTGACCCTGCTAATGAGACGCTGCATGTCAAAACCGATCCCAAAGTTTGTCTTGGATTAATACTGCTGAAATTATGCACTCCCAGAAAGCCGTGCAGCTGATGGGTTGCTCAATAAACACTTTTATTTGTATTATGTAGAGACGGAAATGTGAAGGAAGCATTGCTCATGTATGTTATCTTTACATATATTGTTTCTCTTTAACGAAATAACCACGTGCTTTTAATATATTCTCAACAGTATAATACGCTCTGTATCATTACAGCATGAGTTTTGGATTTGCCAGATTCTAATATTCACGAGTTCCTAAATGTGTATTAATTCGCAATTCACGACCTGCCAGACTCCAGTGTACATGGGTGTATGTAGTGTCAGACCACCAATACAGGGGAGGTGCGCGCAGAATGTTGTTACATTTTAAACTGTCTCAGAAGATGAGACACGCAACCTTGGCTACCCACTTCGTACTCAGTCTCACAGTAATCCTGCTCTGAACTCGCTATTGTGGATGTGTAATGACAGGGTGTCACCTGCTGGCCAGAAAGGGAATCACGGGTATGGGCACGGTTACGTACCAACCAATCAGAAAAGGAGGTGTATCTGGGGCAAAGGTAACAGGTGGGGTTAGCCAAGATACTCCGGGAACCTGCTCCAAGAGTTCCACGAGAGGGCATGGCCAGAGGCGGGGCCTAGCCACGCCTGGGGGGATATAAGGGGGAGTGGACCCAGGGCTCGGGGCTCGTGTGTGGGGTCCTGGGTCCTGGCTGCGTCTCGTTGGCATCTCTCTTCGTCGTCCGGTCATGTGGAAGATCTCCTGCGTGGTTTCCATCGCGGTCATCTTCACGCCGCCAGTGAGCGGCATGGCCGAGTGAGGGCAATGGGACGACGCCAAGTGATCGGCTGTGTGTGTAGCCAGTAGATGTGTTAATACCTAGAGTTATACTCAGTGTGAGGAAGAACAAGTGTTGGCCTGTTGTGCCCAGTGTCAGAAATAAAGAAGTACCCTCTACACGACGTGTCGCGGAAGTCGCTCATTACACGTTTACTTTATATGTACTCGTTTATACCAAACGAGTCGACTGTGGGATCATTAAAAAGCACGCAAATGCAATCAGGGAAAGTGTTACGGCTCATACTCGCCAGAGTGCTAGAATAACTGTGTGTTGCTATCAACACCTGCATCTCCCGAGGAATTATCCTCCTGAATTCCTCACCACCACGACCACCTCCATCGTTGTCAAATCATGATAATCAAAGGTAATAAAACACATTGTTCTTCATCATTATTTATTGTAGTCATTAATAAATATTTACCATTTCCCCCCTATGTTTACTCGTACAAGGAACATAACCCTACATTTCTCATTGAAACAAAGTTTCTGCATTCGCGAATTCTCCATTAGCGAGCATTTTCAAGAACATAAACCCCACAGATTGAGACGGGTTGACTGTACGATTATTTCCATTAAATTGTGTTAGTTTTTACCGCACTTGTGAATTTAACCCAAAATATATTTACGATATCAAACCATTTTCTACACTCTATCCTGCATGCTTAAACTCAAATTACACGTCATTACAAATGCATATTGTGTCGGAGAGGTGACCAGTCGAGGGCACACACGTTGGTTTTTGTCTTGATTGTACGAAGATATTTGCACAATACATTTTCACAGGAATCTAACTAAAATATATTTTATGAATACACGTCTCATATATTTTTTTAGGTCAATTAAAATAAAGGTAATGCAAGTGAAGTCCAAGAAATTCCTTTATTTCAAAACCACATACATACCAACAAGTATGATATGCTAAATTATGACACCTGGAAAATTCCCATTCCACGTAAAAGTGTGTATAATTCTCGAAATAATAAGCAAATCAGTATTGGAACATGCAAACAATTCTATTGTAATATTAACGCCAAATGGCAGATCTGTTATGTAAAATGGTCTGTTAAAGAATGATAGTATGTGCTGATGCATAAGACTAGCTTAGTTTATGAGGGCCATCTGTGTAAAATTTACCACCTCGGCTACATTTACACTCACACATTAGGTTTGACAAGGCGTGAACTCATGTGGTCAGCAATAACCATATATTGTTTACATTAACGAAAAGATAACCAAGTGGAATTTTTTTCTTAAGAAGTCCTGTCCAATGTCATTTGGGAAAATTGACGACAGAATTCAATTCAGTTTATTTATCCCTTAAGCTTGGTCCAATAAAGGACAACCAGGCAAACTGGCTATACCTTTGGACATGTCCACTTGCATCTAAAATAGGTTGTTTTGACCACGTGATCAGTACTTAACCTGTGCAAATAAAATTCATTTAGCTCGTTATTGAGGTGGTCGGGTGGCTCAGGAGGTGAGAACAATACCAGAGCACCGAGCCAGCAGTAATGCTGAGATTCTGGGTTCAAAATCCAAGCAGCCTCCCACGACTTAACCCGGTTGAGTGTAGCGTGTTAATGGTCTTAGCCTGGCCTCCAATAACTGCACAATGAAACTTCGTGAGATTACATTTGGAATATACCAGCTCTGCAAAAAAGCTGAATTGACCTTTGTGGGAAAATCAATGGTTTTCAATTCGTGGGTACAAGAGGCTTATTGAGGTGAAGTAGTGCCATGACATCTCGGGCTGCTCTCTGACAGCGAGAGTTTTAAATGGAACTTGGAATGTAATTGTTGTTACACAAAGCGCTGTCATCAATAACTGCAAACCAATGTTGTGGTACAATAGCTATATTGTACGTGTTTGATATGCAGGAGACTTTAGATCCAATCACTGGATTATCATATTTCCACCATTGGTCATAAGCGGAGGTTCAGCATGACTTGACTCCTACTAATTCAAGGTGCAGTCGAAGCTTATAAAAGCACAGTTCTGATACAAGAAACACATTTTTACATTACTTTTGTTGGGCAGAAGGCATACTTTGGTTATAAGCCCACCACGATTAGGTTGTGCTTATATCCAGCATCTGTTTTGGCACTGGAATTGCCGTGCATCAACTATAACTTTTTAAAATTAATATTCTATTAGAAAACAAATGAATGATATTTAGTCTTCAATTGTAAAAAAATGTACAATGCTTATATCAGAAACTCTGTGCAGATGCGACACGTGACCAAATGTTATTTTTGAGCAATTTTATTAGAACTGGAGGTGCAGCGGTATGTGGTGGTTCCCGCTGTAACAGGCTAAAATAACCCCTGCCCCGATTAAACCCGAGTATTGTTTGGGCCAGAGGGGACAAAGTGTCCTAGGCCAAACTATACCCGGGGGTTTAAACTAGACTGGGACAGACCATACCCCTTCAGGCCAGAATATGCCCCATGTGAAAGTTCAAACGCACTTCAATCGATATCTAAAAAACGTATAAATGGAAATAAGAATCTCAATTTGATCAATTGAAGCATTTTTAGGGTTAGGGATAAGGTTAGGGTTATGGATAGGGTTAGGGTTATTAAAGTTTTTTTTTCTGGTTGAAGCAATCAAAGTCTATGTGTTTACAGTTTTCAAATAAAATGTTGGAAAAAATGTGTAATTCATGTGGATATCGCTCAACAATATTACTATCATGGGGGTATGATTTGGCCTAGAGGGGTATAATTTGGCCTAGGCCATAATATACCCCAGAGTATAATATACCTGGGTATAATCTCGCCTAGGCCGTTTTAACCCCGGTGGTATACTACGGCCTGTTACGCCGGAATGCGCTATGATACCAGCATTCGGACTTCGCTTCCAGCAATGTCTCACAATCAGCGGTGATTGGTATCTGAAAATGCCTTGGTCCTGATTTCACCAACCGTACTGGCCAGGGTGTTAATTCTGACTGTGCATGGGAGGTGTGTTAATTGTGATACTTAGCACTTGAAAAAAGGAGATAACAATTACAGCCCTTACAGATTGGCAGAAGATTTGGATGACAAAGTATTGTGTGAGTGATTATAATATGCATAAAAGGTCAAAATCATAGAAAAATCACATGCCCTTTAATATCACATTATAGGTGACCATATATCCCTGATTATACATGCACAGATTGCGGTCAACTGCGTTATAGCTGAGGCTGCTCATCTTTTCCATGGGCTTGTCCATCATGATGCTCAAAGACCTCTCCTGGTTAGTGTTGGTGTCAAATGCAAAGTAGATCTCTTCAGTTTTAAGGCTATAGGTGCGCGTGAGGTACAGGACACCACACACCATGAAGCCATTGCTGACTGCGGGTTTGTACTGCGTGGTAGTCCAGCTGTTGATAACAGCAAGGGAAGTATCATTAAGTAAAGCAAGGGACACCTTCCCATTGGCAGAGTAAATGACCCATAGACCTTGTTCATCCACAGAGAAATCCATATCAGAATATGTATTGCCCAGGTAAGGATACGTATTGCTTCCTGACGCTTGGGGGAGATTTACTTTGGTAATACTGGAGGCTGTCAGGTTAAATTTGCAAACAGCGACACCAGTATAGCATCTGTAAAACATGTGATTTTTGTACATCACTGCATCCATTCCATAACCTAAATCGTAGTCGGAATAGATGGTCTTTTGTTCCAACAGCTTAGAGGTCTGCAGTGCCCGGTGGTTGGCAAATATCTGAAACGCAGTAAAGTAAACCTGATTGCTGGTTATCACCCAGTACGCATCCTCACGTCCCTTCAGTGGGAGTGGGTCTTTCCCAAACGCGCCATATATGTACCCTGAACCTTGCATGTTCAGAATGTGAATATATGGTGCGCTGACGTTCTGCAAGCCACCGTGCGCACATGAGCCTGCAAAGAGACAATACAGCACTTTAGAAAATGTTCTTGATATTTTAATTCGTAGAAAAACGTTCATTTATGAAATGATCCAACACCTGAAAAGTGTTTCTCGTATTAATGTACATAAACAAAACTTAAATGTTAGCCACCACCATAGGAATACTCCTTTCAGAATGAACACAACCCAACTTTATAATTTGACTTGTTAATATGCAGAGCAATGTACAAATAGACAATCTTCTAATCTATAAGATATCCTCTATAGAGAAGACAACATAGTCCAGTGGTCCATCGATTTACGATCTTTAGATTAACAATCCATCTCCCATAGGGTTAAATTGTTTCTATTAACGATACATTTTCGATTAACAATGTTTACAATATCACGCAGCTGCTAATTTCGGTCAATCAGAGTGCTCCTAAGAGGACTCAGCAGCAGACCTCATTCAATCAGCGACGCCATTGTATGAGCGATTTGAGAGCAACTGGCTGATAGCTTTACAATGTTTGATGTGCGTTGCTTATGGAAACAGCTCTCTTAAATAATTCGTGTTTTTTTTACTTAAAAGTTAAATAAAATCAATAACAATGTCCCCTAAAATGACTATAAAAAAGATGACAAAGTCAGCAAATAATTAGTGTGCAAATTAAGCAGGAAAATATTGAAAAACCATCCATCTTCTTAGCCGAAGGTAATAATTTTTATTTTAGCTCTACTTATTGCTTCTTTTTATTCTCCATTTATTTATTATTTATACATCTTTTTTATTCATATAAAATTTTGAATATGCCCTTTTAACGTTGATAAAAATTGCATGTTTAAATATAATAAACTAAATAATTAGGGTGAAAGGTGACATTCGGATCGTTCTGGAACAAATGAATCCTTTAAAATGTGTTTTCTTTATTTGATTAACGATAACTTCAATTAATCATGTTTTTCGTGGAACCAATTCATATCGTTAACCGAGGGACCACTGCATTTGAAAGCCTTTACATATATCCCACCAATCCCAATAAACTTAATTTTAACACAGTCTTTTATGTGACCCCACAAGAAAAAACCTGTTGGTGCTATGTAAAGCATGACATGTGGCTAATAATAAATAAGTGGGATATTGATATGTGGATCACCCTGTATAATACCATGAGGATGACACAATTGAATTTTGTTCCTGAATAACTTCTGTAATTTACTTTATTATCCTTAATTTTCTAATGTGCTAACCAACTGCGGAATCAGAGTTAGGTGGCATTATAACTACTGAATGAAAAATCTAACTAAAAGAAGAGATATCAGGGCAGATCTTGGAGGTGTCTAACGTGTAACAGCTGTGGCACCTTTCAGAGGCTACAAAGCATTTAGTGAGATGTGACGATGGTAACGAAAGCATTGACAATGCTGACATATTGATAATTAGATCTTAATAGATAACATGAGGAACTTCTGATCAGGTGGATTCAGTAAATAACAGGTTTTATGAAGAATAGGATAAGATAATGTAGATAATGTATATTCCTCGAGCCCCCTTTATCAAAGGTTCACTCACTCTCATTTCCCTCCGCCAATCCTGGTCCTCCTTACCTAACGGTTGTCAACCGTTAATCGACAGTCCATTCTCGTTTTCCCACCTTTTACCTTTGAATTTATCTTCCAATCAGTTTAATTCTCTGAGAGTAACCAATCCTCTTTGAGGCCTCCCTGCATGAATCAGAGGCCCCTAACACACTTCCTCACTGTCTGTCTGCACATGTACCCCGTCAGGCAAGTCGTGTGTTGCTTCGGTCTTTACAATAACATAAAAAAGTCAAGTGCCCTACACTGAAATGAGCATTGGGCAGGGCTCATGCAAAATCATAGTCCTGAGTAATTTCCTGAAATTCCATGGTAATGTTGCATGGACAAGTGTCTCCAACAGCCATTACTAAAATGCCTGTATCTTTCAACTGGTGATACTCGTTTTACCAAGGCCCCGAAGATTGATGGTTGAGTTATCTCCATTCTGGCGCCAATTTGAATGTATGAGCTCATAACTTATGATTTTGATAACCTGTCAACTGTTTTGAACACATTTTTCATATATAATATAATACTGTATGAATTACAAAAGGCCCCCTATTTGAGGGGAATATCAGGAAATCATCAGAGACCTTGTCTTTATAATTAATTTAGAGGCATTTGTCGCATACATACATACATGCATACATTAGATTGAATTTTAAGCTGCGCTTGTAATTGTAATACTAACCCATGGTAATGTAATGGATGGACCCTACGGAAATAACTTCTGATATAAGTAGCTTACCAATTGGGGGCTGGTAAGCATTGTTGCTGGGGGGCTGGTCAGCATTGTTGCTGGGGGGCTGGCCAGCATTGGAGGCCTCATTTTGGCAGTCCTGCAGCTGCTTGCGCAGAGTGTCCACCTGGTGCCGGATGAGCAGCACGTTGTTCCTGTCGTAGCTGTCCAGCGTGTTCACCACCACACTGATGTTCTGGATCTGTTGGCCAGGAGAGTTATGAACACGGTGCGGTAATCCACTTGAGTCGATTAACCAGGCCCGGGCAGTCACAGTTTTCATGGCAAACACCAGGTTATTTTCTGCAATTATCTATTGAATAACATATCAGTGATATTAATATTTACAGTGTGTGTGCACTTCCATCAACAAACTAATTACAAACTTCTTATAAATACAACTCAACCCCTCATATTGCCTCTGTTCTTTCTGCGACGATCGCCTAACTGCTCCCGTGATATTTTGTCGCCAAAACTTGCCGCTCCTCCACTCTGCTTCCAATCTCGTCCCCTGGGACTCTTCCTCCTCCCCTCGTGCTTCACCATCATGGCCACCTCCACTCTCACCATTCTACCGACCCTTCGGCCTCCTTGCACCCCCCCCCCCCCCCCTTGTCAGTCCCTGATTCACTCTTATTTTGCTTCACCTCACATCCTCCCAAGTCGCCATTTTCAACCCTCCCATTTAGGAGTCACAACAATGGTATTATTTGTGTTTCAAATAGATGTGATATTTATTATTTACCCAGGCAATATTGAAGTGGTAAGCGTGTTTTTGTTGAAACTGTTTGGGATGTTGAGGCAATCTGCTTTTCTATTCTTGCATGGGAGGTTCAACTAGGATATGGTGAGCTGGTAGTCCCTCCATCTGTCCTGCCTACTTTTACATATCCATGTCCACACATTCACTAGCCTCACCACACACTGAGTCGTCATGAGAATTAACTGGAGTGCCAAGAGAAAACCCACACAAAGTAATAACAACAGCAATGTATATCTGTGTATGCCATTACATATTTTTTGGAAGACGCACCCAACTATAATGTCATTCCAGTTTGTATTAAGCCATCTGCAAGATGAATGCAGTTTACTATGAGAAGATATAAAAGGCAGCCCTGCATGTAAAACAAATGCTGCCTTCACATACCAGTTACTCAAGGTACTCGATTTAAAATGTCATCTGAAAGAGGAAAACCTGAAAGTTTGTATATCCTCCCAATAGAAAACTGTGGCCAATGCAGCACCTCTAACGCAAACAATTGCGTGTCTTTGCAACAATCGTGACTGACCGAGAGGTGGAGATGATCGAGCGTGGCGCTGGAGACCTCCAGCTTCAGCTGCTGCACCAGCTGCTCCATCTCCCTGATCTCCACCCGCAGCAGCTCAAAGTCCAGCTCTGTGTAGCGGTCATGGCCCTGCTCCATTCGCTCCACGCGCACCGTCAGGTTCTGCAGCAGCCCAGTATAGCGCACCAGCGTAGCGTAGTTCTCTGCCACCTGCAGGCATAATTTCAATATTATCTCCTTGAAATGAAATTCACTTGAACATTTTCACATCTTGTGTTAATAAACAACCGTTTATATTTCGATTTAAAGCTTTCGTGACTACAGGGATTCATATTCTTGGTTCTCTCGGTAAAGTCACATGACTTTACCGAAAGAACCAAGAATATGAAGTCACGTGACTTTACCGAAAGAACCAATAATATAAACCTTTTATATAACATATAATGGGACATGTAATGAACTGTATTGTTATCAGGGATGTAGTGATACATAAAGTAGTACGATCTATACCAGAGTTGTTGGAAGGTTGGATCCTCAAACCCACATTGAGGTCAGGAGCACTGGCTGATTTAGCGGAGGCTCTAACAATATAGAATTCTATATATTGGTTGAAACGCAATATGATGCATCTTATAAATTAGTAATAAAAACCATATAATCACTATGTAGATTATTACCAGTTAAGTGCCAAATTGAAAAAAGTGTTCACTTTAATTTGTATTTATCTTATCAGTTTGTATATATTTAAAAACGGAAATAACCATGGTAAATAACAATAGCGTATTGGGCATTGAGCATGGGTAAGGTTGCCCACTCTGACGGAACCTCTTACATTATATCGTATTTATTCATTTATTTTCTTCAAATATCCCGAATTGCTTTCAACAGTCACCAGGAGATCGATGTCAATTCCGGATGAGACTCATGGTCAATTTGGAACGGTTGGCAACCCTTTAGATATGGGTGGTGATACAATACTCTTAGTTCTTTCGGTAAAGTCACGTAGGTAAAAAAATGAAATTAAAATTAATAAAAATAAAAATCACGACGTTTCGGAGGCAACACAAGCTTCCGTCTTCAGGTGAAACCGTCACAGCAAAATATATATAGTGGTTAAGGGGGGAGGAGCCAGGAAGGGCAGCGGGGGAGGAGGAGTTGTGAAGTGGTAAATTAATTGAATACGATTAAGCCGCTCTATATAAGGTACAGCTATTTTGCTGTGACGGTTTCACCTGAAGACAGAAGCTTGTGTTGCCTCCGAAACGTCGTGATTTGTATTTTTATTAATTTTAATTTCATTTTTTTACCTACGTGACTTTACCGAAAGAACTAAGACTATGAATCCTTGCAGTCACGAAAGCTTCAAATATGGAAGGTGATACAATAGTCAATGAAAGGAGGAACCCCAAAACTAAAACGGCCCCAGCGCCCCCATCATGAAAAAAACTGGCCCTGTTTTTGGAAACATAGTAATCCCTCGCCAACCACGGGGGTTAGGTTTCTGAAGACCCCCATGAGTTGGCAGTAACGTGGTTGGCGAGGGACTGCTGTACTGCAGTGCCCTCTGCTGCGTGAAATGGCTGACAGATAATTTCCAACAAGTGAGGAGACACATGGGTGTACGGTATTTTTAGACCTGCAATGATGATCTCCTGCGAGGATTCCAGGAACTGTCATTATTGGATATCACGACTCAATTCAATAGTACATTATGTTAGCATTGTTGTGCATGAGGAATCACTCATGGTTGCATAAAAAGTCTGTCACGGTGTTCAGAAACATTTGTAAAGAGCAGAACATTTTCTCAATTAAAATTTCCAGGCCTTATGCTTTATTCATGATACTTGCAAATAGTGGGATTCCCTGACCAGTGGGTGGGGTTTGCGGAGGAGGCTGTGTAGGTGGGGATAGTGATTGAAGTGGGCGTACCAATTTAAAAGTGGTTGAGGCTTATTGAAGGAGGGTGTGCCAATTCAGCAGGTACCATGCAGTGAACTCCCAGAATGCAATAAACACAAAAATGAAGCAGAAATTAATCTACACATTGTCTTGTTTCTCTCTAAAATTTCACTTAACTTCTCATTTAGCAATCTTTGGAACAACGTAATCAACCAGGCTATGCGTTAATTGTGTGTTGACCAACTCTCTGTGTTGCATTGCTAAATGTGTTTTCTCTCTCTATCTCTGTGTGCTCGTGTTGTAGCTCTAGTATTTCCTGCAGTCACGAAAGCTCCAAATCTCTCATTAGCATGCTTATTTCTCTACCCCCCCTCTCTCTCTCTGCCCCCCTCTCTGTCTATTTAAGGCCTCGACACAGAGGCGTTGTTTCTCGGTGTGCCTATTTGTGTGTCTCTCTCTGTGTGTCTGTGTTATCTCTTTCTGCTTATGTGTCTGTCTATGTGTCTCCGTGTGTGTGTTTTAGCTCTCTCTCAAATTTAGCAATCTTTGGAAGAACGTAATCAACCAGGTAGGGTGTTGATTGTTATGTTAGCCGACTCTCTGTGTTGTATTGCATTCTATTTCTAAGTTTACTAGGTTTGTGTTCTCATTCATTCGTACCTGATGATGATTGCTTGTGTTGCAATCGAAACGTCGTATGCTATTATTTAATTTATTTTTATTTCTACGTGACTTTACCGAAAGAACCAAAGAGTAAAACATTATACTCATAAACAAAGTGAAAAAGTAATGTATCCTTCACAACAATGGAGCGAACCAAAGCAACACAAACCCAGAGTAAAATAACGCAATGAACACGAAACCGGAGTAAAACAACGTAATATACACAACAATGGAGTAAAGAAAAAAGCAATAGACACAAACAACGGAGTGAAATAAAGACCTGAGCAGGAGATGGAGTGAAAGAACACAGATCGGGGGTTACGTTCGGGTTTGCACCCGCAGCCCTCCGTAGGATTTGTAATACTCCTACTGATACTCCTGCTGTTATGGTCATACATGTGTAATAAACGACTGGACCACGATGTCTGGCTCAGTGTCCTTTATTCGGTTCGTGCTGTACTCCCACACGGCTGTCTCTACTCCGTAGCTTCTCCACGGTGCTGACTCCGATGTCGGCCCGATCCACAACAGCAGCCCCGCTGCTGTTTCTCTCACACAGCCCCCCTTGGCTGTACTCTCTGCAACTCCTCTCTCTCTCCCTGCTCTGACAGCCTCGTGCTGTCTCCCTCTCTCCCTCCGCAGCTCTGACAGCCTCGTGCTGTCTCTCTCTCTCTCTCCGCAGCTCCACCTGGCAGCCACACCGCTGCCTCTAACACGCAGCCCTTCTGGCTGTCTCCTCTGCAGCCGCACACCACTCCGCAGCTTCCTCCTGTCTTCGGGGTTGGCTCCCGATGGCCGTCGGTGCCCCCCCTCTTCTCACGCGCCCGCGTGGCCTCACTCTTTTCCGCTCACACCCCGACTGACTTCCCCTTCCGGTTTACCCGCTTAAGGACCCGAACCTTCCACCCACGTCACATGACTCCACCCCCCGTGACGTCACATCCGGAAGGTCGCTTACGCCCGCATTACACCACCCTCCCCCGTAGAAAAATCCCAGCCGACCTCGGCTGACCAATAGCAAATCGTAATGCGGCGAACCGAGCTTCCCCCCCTAAAGGACACTAAGCATACAATGTAACAGCAAGAACAACAACAACAACGCAATTAACATCAACGAACGTACAAAAAGCATGCAATAAATACAACTGTAAAAAAAAAATAACAACACAGCAACAATCAACGAAACGTAAGCGATTTGGAACGTGTGCGGGTCGCCGGCCCGTCCCGGACGGTCGGCGGCCCACTCGCAGAACGGGAACGCGATGAAAGTCGAGGAATGACAGGGGGTAATCCCCCTGTCGCAGCTGGAAGTCCACCAACGTCCCGTGTCCCTAAAGAGTTAGTCTTGGGCTTGTCCTGTGACCGTGCCCGCAGCTGGGTCGGAAGGGCTGCAGGGCTCGAAGGTCCCGCAGACCTGGCAGGCGTCCTCCGAGCAGGGCCCCTCGTCCCCCGCAATGTCACGGCCGGCCTGTCTGGAACAGGTACAACAGGCGCTCTAGCAAGATCAATGGACGCAGGCAGGGGAGAGTCAGCAGCAACAGACCCCGGCAAGGCAACATTGGGGGATGACGCATCATGTAAGGGAGCAACATATGGTTTCAAGCGCGACGTATGCACAACCCAGCGACGAGACCCAATTTGGACGCGTGCTGACTGTGGGTTGGGAACCGCAATGAGGCGTACGGGACCATGCCAGGGTTTGTGCAATTTCGGAGAGGTTCCCGGACGTACCTGTGGACAATGAAGCCAGGCTAGGTCCCCAACCTTCCAGGGGCACTCCCCCTCGGACCGTCGCGCATATCGCTCGTTCCGGGCCTGGGCTTTGGCCGTAGCCACGCGGGCATTCTCCCGCGCCTCCGTGACTCGGCGAACCGTGTCTTGAATGTATTCAGGAAGTGGTTTACGAGGTCCCTTCACCCCAGTTCCCAATTGCACATCCACCGGCGGCACGTTTTCCCGACCATACATAAGGTAAAACGGCGAATACCCTGTAGCCGCATGAGGCGTCATCCTGTACGCCGAAAGCACTCCGGGGATGTGCAGATCCCAATCTGATTGTTGTTCGCTCACGGTATGGCAAAGCATGGCAGACAATGTCCTGTTCAGCCGTTCAACCATACCATCCGTCTGCGGATGGTATGGGGATGTCCGTACTTTCTTAGTCCCAAGGCCCGCGCACACTTCCGCCAATAATTTAGAAGAGAAATTCCTGCCCTGGTCCGTGAGGAGTCTCTCAGGCGCCCCCTTATCCATAATATACCCAAACAAAAAGGCGTCGGTAATGGCCGCGGCCGACTGATCGGGCAACGGCCAGGCCATCGGCCAACGGGAGAGGTACTCAACCCCTACCAGCAAATATTTATTACCCCTCGCCGATGGTGGAAAAGGTCCCAATATGTCCAGTGCCACCAATTCATTGACTCGAGACACCTGAATCGACTGGAGAGGCGGCACGTAAGGATGTTTCGGCGGCTTACGTCGTGCACACGCAGGGCACGCGCGCACGTGCCCTACGACATCTGTCGCCATGCCGTGCCAAAAATAATGACGTTGCAACGTCAACAAGGTCTTCTGCACCCCTAAATGTAAGAGAGTGTCACAATGGAGGGTTCTAATCAACTCGAATCGCAAGGACGTTGGTACCACCAGGCGCCAACGTTCCTGGAACCCCTCCCGCCACATAAGCAGACCATCTCGGAGAGCGGTTTGCGGCCCCATAGCCGTACTCGGACTCCCATTGTCCCTAGCAGACCGCTTCCGCAAGGACACCAACGACTCATCCATCATCTGTTCCCGGATCCAGACAGACCGCGGCAGATTCAAAACCCCGTCAGCCGGTCCCGGTTCCATCGGAGTGTCCGACTTCTCGACGGCCAACGTAAGCGGCTGAGGGGGGTTTGGAATCGGCGAACATCTATGCGTCCCCGTCTCACATTTACAAGGGGCGCGCCGCGGTAATCTGGAAAGTGCGTCAGCGTTCGCATGGCGCACTCCCTTCCGATGTTGAATTTGGAAGAAAAATTCCTGTAGCGTGTCCAACCAACGTGCCAACTGTCCGGATGGCTGGTCAATTTTAAGGGCATATTGCAAGGCCGCATGATCTGTACGCACAATAAAAGAACGACCGTAGAGGTATGGTCGAAATTGCCGTAGGAAAAAAACAACCGCCAATAGTTCTCTGCGAGTGACACAGTAGCGGGTTTCCGCAGGAGACAAGACTCGGCTACCATACGCCACGACACGCTCTACACCCCCTTTAGACTGTGATAATACCGCCCCAATACCCGTGTCACTCGCGTCCGTATCAAGAATGAATGGGTGATCGAAATCGGGATAATCCAATGTTGGGGCCGTGGCCAATAGATCACGCAGACTCCGAAAGGCCGCCTCCTCCGGCTGTCCCCAAACAAACTTCCGTCCTTTACCCGTAAGGAGATGCAAGGGCCTCGCAATCGTAGCAAAACCCGGCACAAATCTTCGGTAATACGAGGCAAATCCCAAAAACCGCCGAACATCCCCCACGGTGGCCGGAGTCGGCCAATCCCGGACGCACGCCGTCTTTTCCGGATCCGTGGACACCCCCTCAGCACTCACAATGTGCCCCAAATAGCAGACGGACCGTTGCAGTAGGTGACATTTCTTTGGTTTGAATTTCAATTTGGCAGAACGCATCCTCGTGAACACTGTCTCCAGCCGCGTCAAATGTTCATCAAATGTGCGGCTGAAGACAATAATATCATCCAAATATATAAGACACGTCTCCCACTGCAACCCCGACAAAACGAGCTCCATCAATCTTTGAAATGTAGCAGGGGCCGCATTCAATCCCATCGGGAGACAGTTGAATTGAAATAACCCCTGCGGCGTACGGAATGCGGTTTTCTCCCGTGAGGACTCGTCAAGGGGAAGCTGCCAAAATCCCGAAGAAAGGTCCAGTGTGGAAAAGAACTTAGCCCCCGACAATGCGTCGAGGGAGTCATCCATACGCGGCAGGGGGTATGCATCTGCCACCGATATCTTATTCAATTTGCGGAAATCAACACAAAATCGCAATTTGCCATCCTTCTTCTTAACCAAGACGACCGGAGCGCCCCATGGGCTGTTAGATGGCGATATAATGTCCGCAGCCAACATGTCTTCCACTGCCCCCCGTACGTGTTCTCGCTCCGCAGGACTCATCCGATGCGAATTTAATCGAATAGGGGCAGCATCGCCCGTCTCAATGTGATGGTAAAGCAACGATGTGCGGCCCAAATCCAAATCATCGGAGCTGAACACATCGGAATATGTCAACAACAATTTACGCAGTGCACCACGTTGCTCGATGGACAGGGAAGAATTTCCGTCACATAAATCAGCAACCCAACGATCATCCGAACTCCTTGGCTCGGAAACCCCAGCAACAACTCCCCGGCTATGCGGACAATCATGGGTCGCAAACGCCGTAGTGGCATGTGCCACAACCGTACCGGCCGGGACACGGACGTTTTCCCCCCCCGCATTAAGCACCTGTAAAAACGGTAATTGATCCGGCCGGACGATGGTCTGTGTCCCCACTAACGCCAACCCGGTTGTTATCGTGGCGGACGGTGACAACAAGACCCCTACTGCTCCTAGCCGATCAGGCAGGGGCTTCCGATACCGCAAGGGTATAAGCATCTGTGTACCAGGTGGGATGTCCACAGATGCGACGGACAGCGCCTGCACTTGTACGGCCGAAGCAGGTCGCCCCCAGGGCGACGGCAGAAACGAGATTTGACGGCCCCCCGGCAGTTCAATACAATTCTCATTGATTTTGATCAAAATGGGCATCTTAGCCAAAAAATCGGTGCCTAACAAACAAGGAACCGCCAAAGATCTCGATATCAACACAACGCCCGAGGCCGACACATCCCCAATAGATATCTTAGCATCCACCTGACCCACGATACCCATGCTACCCCCGTTCGCAGCGACGCACGACCCATAAACCAGACGCACAGCCCCCGGCGGGATGCCCAACAGATGGAAAATGACATCCGAAATAATAGTCGCAGACGCGCCGGAGTCGACCAAAATGCGTACGTCCACCCCTTGTATAGACCCCGGTACAGTGGACGAGCCCGTAGCGGCCGCGACGACTCTCCGTGCCAACTTGCGCCACTGCGTGACCGAGCGACAAGGCCCCGTCGAAGGGCATGCTTTAACCACAACGTTAGGATGGCGCAACGACGGTGATGGGTGAGGTGTAAAGCCTTGCCGAGTGTCTGGTGCGTGCAGACATGCCTGTTTTGGAGGATCTTTAGCCGACTTGTCCGGTGCCGAGGCCTCCTGCTGCGGCGGAGCCGGGAAGCGGGCCCAGCAGTCTCTGGCGTAGTGGCCCCTACGCCCGCAGCGGAAACATTCGGCCTCGTTGCGCCGAAGCGCAGGCCTTGCCTCCTGACGGCCCCGTTCTGGTAGCGCCGCGCGCGGTCTCGGCCCGCCGCGTCCCGTCCATGGAGCGGAGGCGGCCGTCAGCTGTTGAGGGCCCCGGTCATCCGGAACATAGACAGCCTGCGCAGGGTTCCACCCCAGCGCATCCCCTTCTTTGACGGGCTCCCCCGTCCACGCCGTCACTTGTTTCCAGCGACGGAGGTTGAATTGCGCATCGAGACACTTAGCAGCCGTCCGGGAAGTTAGCTTCTCATGCCCACACACAGGCATGGGGATCCCTAGATCCCGAGACAGCTCCAACATTTTCCCTAATATGAGAGGCTCGAGCAGGTCCTGTGGCGTCTCAGGATAAGCTGCCATGGCCAGCTCCAGCACCGCACCCCTGAACGCCACGGGCGACTCCTCTGGTGCTCGTTGTCGTTGAGCGAATCGCCGATGCGCATCATCTGGTGGCTCATAAGCATCGGCCATTTCTTGAAAAACACCACATAAAGTTGCCTTCTTATCGGTCGTTATGGAATGGAAGAATCGGACAGATTCGTCGTCCAGGAGAGTCGGCAACACCTCCAAAGCCTCCGCATCGGTCCATCTTGCTGTGCGTACCGCCGCCAAGAAGCGGCAGGCGAACGCGCTCCAGTCCCCACCGACGGAAAATTCTTTAACCGTTGTAAGGTGGCGACTCCGACTCCTCTTCCCGCCGTCTTCCAATGGTGGTGGTTGTGGTGGCAAATTCAAAATGGCGTCGGCCCGCGGCGTGGCCAAGATGGCGGTTTGGCGCCGCGGAGCGCGCAAAATGGCGGCCTCTTGCCGCGTGGGCAATGGCGGCGGCAGGACAGGCAACGTGGCGGCCCGCGGAGCACCAACTGCGTCCTCCATCGTCCCTGACGCGACGAGATGGCATAGATGCGCCAGGACGTCCTTAAGTGCCTCCAGTTGTACCGCCATCGCTTGCCATCGTTGATCCGCGTCTGATGATGTCGACGGACCCGCCACCGCGCCAACATCCTCCACTCCCGTTCCCGTGGTCGCCTCAGCCGGGCTCTCCTCCACCACCCCAACAGGATCCGTGGTTGGAGGGAGTTCGTCGTCGTCGGACGAAGAAGCCGATGCAGGCGCCGGATTAACTTTCTTCCTCACTTGTTTCGACATGCCGTTGCACTTCTGACACCAGTGTAATAAACGACTGGACCACGATGTCTGGCTCAGTGTCCTTTATTCGGTTCGTGCTGTACTCCCACACGGCTGTCTCTACTCCGTAGCTTCTCCACGGTGCTGACTCCGATGTCGGCCCGATCCACAACAGCAGCCCCGCTGCTGTTTCTCTCACACAGCCCCCCTTGGCTGTACTCTCTGCAACTCCTCTCTCTCTCCCTGCTCTGACAGCCTCGTGCTGTCTCCCTCTCTCCCTCCGCAGCTCTGACAGCCTCGTGCTGTCTCTCTCTCTCTCTCCGCAGCTCCACCTGGCAGCCACACCGCTGCCTCTAACACGCAGCCCTTCTGGCTGTCTCCTCTGCAGCCGCACACCACTCCGCAGCTTCCTCCTGTCTTCGGGGTTGGCTCCCGATGGCCGTCGGTGCCCCCCCTCTTCTCACTCGCCCGCGTGGCCTCACTCTTTTCCGCTCACACCCCGACTGACTTCCCCTTCCGGTTTACCCGCTTAAGGACCCGAACCTTCCACCCACGTCACATGACTCCACCCCCCGTGACGTCACATCCGGAAGGTCGCTTACGCCCGCATTACACATGTTACGTACTGTATATCGTTTATTGTTAAATTTGAATCACAGTTCCTATGATCACTGTTACATTTTCTTAGGTTTTTTTCGGTAAAGTCACTTAGGTAAAAAAAAAAAATTAAAATTAATTAAAGTAAAATAAAATTAAAATTAAAATCACGACGTTTCGGAGGCAACACAAGCTTCCGTCTTCAGGTGGAACCGTCACAGCCACGACAGCTGTATCAAGTAAATGAGAGATTAACAAGAGATACCCCTCCGTATATATAATGGTTGAGGGGGGAAGGGCCAGGAACGGCACACTTTTTATTGATATGGTAAGGTGAGGCTTAAGATATGAATAGACTCCATAACAAAAGACTGAGCCTTTGTTATGGAGAGGTGCGGTTTGTGACTAACGCCTAGCCTACATAACAAAAGTGTGAAAAAAGAAAAAAGAAAGAAAAGAAAGAAAGAAAATAGAAACAATAAACCTGGTAAAACAAAACAGGCTGTCTATCAGTAACCTGTAATAGTTGTCTGTCAAATAAGATGGTCCAAATAAGTGTAGTTACATCTTTTTTGCATGGTTAGATACCCCTCCATATATATAATGGTTGAGGGGGGAAGGGCCAGGAACGGCACACTTTTTATTGATGTGGTAAGGTGAGGCTTAAGACTATGAATAGACTGCATAACAAAAGATTGAGCCTTTGTTATGGAGAGGTGCGGTTTGTGACTAACGCCTAGCCTACATAACAAAAGTGTGAAAAAAGAAAGAAAAGATAGAAAGAAAAAAGAAACAATAAACCTGGTAAAACAAAACAGGCTGTCTATCAGTAACCTGTAATAGTTGTCTGTCAAATAAGATGGTCCAAATAAGTGTAGTTAAATCTTTTTTGCATGGTTAATCACATCTTTCCAATGATTATTCAGTTTGTAACCATCATCACGGTTGAAATTATGTGCTGTGTCCTCACCGAACTCTAAACAGATCTTATTTAACGCTAGCCAATCACTAATCTCGGAGAGAATAAGGTTACTCCGATCTGAACTCGATAATTTAGATAAGACTTTCTTACAAACACATTTAATGTTAACACAAAAAATGTCACCTTCCGATTGGAACCACGTTGATAACATGACTTCTGCTTCTGCTGACTCAATGTCAGCCAAATGCAAAGCTAACCTGATTTCTAAATTCAACCTCCTATCTAAGAAGAAACCAGAGCCACACATCACTTAGCTGGATGTTAACAAGACCGTGATTAATCAGAGTAACATCACAATTTCTGACAATCTATAAACGGTATTGGCCAAAGGACTAAATTTCGCCGTCACCCCTAAATATATACCAGTAGAGATTGATGTAGCCCTCAGAGGCATAGTACACATCCATGCGGATGTAGCAAGAGCTGAAATAGCTACTATTCTTAAGAATGCTAAGAAACCCACTAGTAACATCAGCAAAACGAACGCTCTGAACTCGCGGACCTAAAAAAGAGAGATGATATAATTCTAGATTTGAAGCTTTCGTGACTGCAATGATTCATATTCTCAGGTTTTTTCGGTAAAGTCACGTAGGTAAAAACATTAAAATTAATGAAAGTAAAATAAAACAAAACAAAAATAAAATTCACGACGTTTCGGAGGCAACACAAGTCTCCGTCATCAGTTGGGACCGTCACAGCCGAATTAGCTGCATCAAGTGAAGCAATGATTCAAGATGTAATCCCTTATAAGCAAGTTGAAGGGAGGTGGAGAGGGGGGGGGGAGAGCTTATTAGGCTGTGGTAGCCAATGAATGGAAACGTATCGGGAGGGAGGAGGAGCGGTGATCAAAGACTGCACGCAGTGCTCAACACAATGAATGGAGACGTGTCGGGACGGAGGGCGAGCGGCGATCAAAGACTGCACGCAGTGCTCAACACAATGAATGGAGACGCGCCGGGACGGAGGGCGAGCAGTGATCAAAGACATCACGTAGTGCTCAACACAATGAATGGAAACGTGGCGAGCGGTGATCAAAGAACAATGAAGAGATTACTGTTAAACACTGTGGATGTTAACACTCGGTGAAGTAAATTAAAATAGTGCCTGTCAGATAAGATGGTCCAAAAAGTGTAATTAAGTCTTTTTTGCGTGGTTAATAACATCTTTCCAGTGATTACTGAGTTTGTACCCATCATCACGGTTGAAATTATGTCTGTGTTTGTATATTTGTATGGCTTCGTGTACAAACCTTTGATGGTAGCCCGGAGGTTTGCAGAGAACCTTGGTCTCGGAAAAGACAATTTCATGAGAGCCTGCCGAGTTGTAGCAATGATCGGCAACGGCCGAAGAATCAGTTCTGCCGTGTTTCAGATCTGACTTGTGCTCGCGGACACGATCAGCAACATGACGTTTTGTTTCTCCAATGTAGCAATCACCACAAATGCAACTCAATTTGTAGACTCCAGGATACTGTAAGTCAGGAACGACATCCTTCACAGATGGAATCAGATCACGGATTTTATGCACTGTACTGAATCGGACTTGGATCTTATGTTTGTTTAGAATTTTGGAGATCTTTTTGGTCACGCCTGCTATGTATGGTAACGTGATAGTTTTGGTCGGAGTTTCATGTGGTTGTTTCTGTGTGGTGGGAGAGACAGCTTGGCGGATAGTGCGGTCAGAGTATCCGTTCATCCTGAGGGCCCGATGTACATGTCTTAATTCATCAGTCAGGTGGTGTTGGTCAGAAATGCCATGGGCTCTGTGGTATAGCGTTTTGATGAGAGAATTCTTTTGAGATGGGTGGTGGTGGGAATCCGGTTTCAAGTAGGAATTTGTGTGGGTGGCTTTCCTGTAGACAGAATGTCCCAAGGATCCGTCAAGCCTCCTCTTAAACAGAATATCCAAGAATGGTAGTTTACCGTCTTTCTCCACTTCCATGGTGAATCTGATAGATGGGTGTCTAGAATTGATGTGGTCCAAGAAGTGGTTCAATGCTGGGAGGCCATGTGGCCAGATGACGAAAGTGTCATCCACATATCTCTTCCACAGGGAAGGACGCAGGGTGGATGTCTGGATGGCGTCTGATTCAAACTTTTCCATGAACATGTTGGCTATAACTGGTGACAAGGGGGAGCCCATAGGGGTACCCTCATTCTGTTTGTAGAAGGTGCCATTCCAGGTAAAATAGGTGTTGGTGAGGCAATGCCTAACCAGCGCAGGTACATCAGAATTCAATCCATGTTGGACTAAGTCCTCAATTAGTCCAACATGGATTGAATTCTAATGTACCTGCGCTGGTTAGGCATTGCCTCACCAACACCTATTTTACCTGGAATGGCACCTTCTACAAACAGAATGAGGGTACCCCTATGGGCTCCCCCTTGTCACCAGTTATAGCCAACATGTTCATGGAAAAGTTTGAATCAGACGCCATCCAGACATCCACCCTGCGTCCTTCCCTGTGGAAGAGATATGTGGATGACACTTTCGTCATCTGGCCACATGGCCTCCCAGCATTGAACCACTTCTTGGACCACATCAATTCTAGACACCCATCTATCAGATTCACCATGGAAGTGGAGAAAGACGGTAAACTACCATTCTTGGATATTCTGTTTAAGAGGAGGCTTGACGGATCCTTGGGACATTCTGTCTACAGGAAAGCCACCCACACAAATTCCTACTTGAAACCGGATTCCCACCACCACCCATCTCAAAAGAATTCTCTCATCAAAACGCTATACCACAGAGCCCATGGCATTTCTGACCAACACCACCTGACTGATGAATTAAGACATGTACATCGGGCCCTCAGGATGAACGGATACTCTGACCGCACTATCCGCCAAGCTGTCTCTCCCACCACACAGAAACAACCACATGAAACTCCGACCAAAACTATCACGTTACCATACATAGCAGGCGTGACCAAAAAGATCTCCAAAATTCTAAACAAACATAAGATCCAAGTCCGATTCAGTACAGTGCATAAAATCCGTGATCTGATTCCATCTGTGAAGGATGTCGTTCCTGACTTACAGTATCCTGGAGTCTACAAATTGAGTTGCATTTGTGGTGATTGCTACATTGGAGAAACAAAACGTCATGTTGCTGATCGTGTCCGCGAGCACAAGTCAGATCTGAAACACGGCAGAACTGATTCTTCGGCCGTTGCCGATCATTGCTACAACTCGGCGGGCTCTCATGAAATTGTCTTTTCCGAGACCAAGGTTCTCTGCAAACCTCCGGGCTACCATCAAAGGTTTGTACACGAAGCCATACAAATATACAAACACAGACATAATTTCAACCGTGATGATGGGTACAAACTCAGTAATCACTGGAAAGATGTTATTAACCACGCAAAAAAGACTTAATTACACTTTTTGGACCATCTTATCTGACAGGCACTATTTTAATTTACTTCACCAAGTGTTAACATCCACAGTGTTTAACAGTAATCTCTTCATTGTTCTTTGATCACCGCTCGCCACGTTTCCATTCATCGTGTTGAGCACTACGTGATGTCTTTGATCACCGCTCGCCCTCCGTCCCGGCGCGTCTCCATTCATTGTGTTGAGCACTGCGTGCAGTCTTTGATCACCGCTCCTCCTCTCTCCCGATACGTTTCCATTCATTGGCTACCACAGCCTGATAAGCTCTCCCCCCCCCCCCCTCTCCACCTCCCTTCAACTTGCTTATAAGGGATTACATCTTGAATCATTGCTTCACTTGATGCAGCTAATTCGGCTGTGACGGTCCCACCTGATGACGGAGACTTGTGTTGCCTCCGAAACGTCGTGAATTTTATTTTTGTTTTGTTTTATTTAACTTTCATTAATTTTAATGTTTTTACCTACGTGACTTTACCGAAAAAACCTGAGAATAGAGATGATATAGTCATCCTCTTGGCAGACAAGGGCAATGCCACGGTCATCATGGATAAAGATTCATACAACAACAAAATCCTGGACCTACTTAATGATGGGAGTTACTCCAAAATTAAAAACGATCCCACTAAAAGCCTAACGACAAAAACCAACAGAATCATCACGAGTTCGACTTCCCTAATCGAACCAAGCAAACGTCCCTCTCTAAAACCATCGGCGGCAAGACCTCCCAGACTCTATGGTCTTCCCAAGATCCATAAAGAAGGCACCCCGCTACGACCCATCGTGTCGACGATAAACTCTCCTACATTCAAACTAGCCCGGTTTCTATCAGATACTCTGCTTCCCTTCACAGGCAAGACCTCTTCAGCAGTACTCAACTCAACCCAATTAGTCTGTATGGTTAAGGACATGGTACTATCTCCTGATGACATCCTCGTCAGTTTTGATGTAGTATCTCTGTTTACCAAAGTTCCAGTACCGGACACCCTAACAATAACTGAGGACTTAGTCCAACATGGATTGAATTCTGATGTACCTGCGCTGGTTAGGCATTGCCTCACCAACACCTATTTTACCTGGAATGGCACCTTCTACAAACAGAATGAGGGTACCCCTATGGGCTCCCCCTTGTCACCAGTGATAACCAACATGTTCATGGAAAAGTTTGAATCAGACGCCATCCAGACATCCACCCTGCGTCCTTCCCTGTGGAAGAGGTATATGGATGACACTTTCGTCATCTTGACACATGGCCTCCCAGCATTGAACCACTTCTTGGACCACATCAATTCCAGACACCCATCCATCAGATTCACCATGGAAGTGGAGAAAGATGGTAAACTACCATTATTGGATATTCTGTTTGAGAGGAGACCTGACGGATCCTTGGGACATTCTGTCGACAGGAAAGCCACCCACACAGATTTCTACTTGAAACCGGATTCCCACCACCACCCATCTCAAAATAATTCTCTCATCAAAACGCTATACCACAGAGCCCATGACATTTCTGACCAACACCACCTGGCCAGTGAATTAAGACATGTACATCGGGCCCTCAGGATGAACGGATACTCTGACCGCACCATCCGCCATGCTGTTTCTTCCACCATACAGAAACAGCCACATGAAACTCCGACCAAAACTATCACGTTACCATACATAGCAGGCGTGACCAAAAAGATCTCCAAAATTCTAAACAAACATAAGATCCAAGTCCGATTCAGTACAGTGCATAAAATCCGTGATCTGATTCCATCTGTGAAGGATGTAGTTCCTGACTTACAGTATCCTGGAGTCTACAAACTGAGTTGCAGTTGTGGTGATTGCTACAGTGGGGAAACGAAACGTCATGTTTCTGATCGTGTCCGCGAGCACAAGTCAGATCTGAACCACGGCAGAGCTGATTCTTCGGCCGTTGCCGATCATTTCTACAACTCTGTGGGCTCTCATGAAATTGTCTTTTCCGAGACCAAGGTGCTCTGCAAACCTCCTGGCTACCATCAAATGTTTGTACACGAAGCCACACAAATATACAAACACAGACATAATTTCAACCGTGATGATGGTTACAAACTTAGTCATTATTGGAAAGATGTGATTAAATTTCGATTTAAAGCTTTCGTGACTGCAGGGATTAATCTTCTTGGTTCTTTCGGTAAAGTCACGTAGAAGGGAAGTAATAAAATAATAAAAATAAAACATAATAAAACAATTCTCACGACGTTTCGGCCACAACGCAAGCAGCCGTCCTCAGGCGAAGAATGAAGCACCTCCAAGCTTGGAGCGTATATTTAAGCTGGGTTAGAGGGGGGAGGTGGGAAGAAGAGCGCCTAAACAAAATAATTTGCATATCAAGAGGAATTCAGCATATGGAAAATGCGTAGGAGGTGGGCGGGGGGGGGGGTTCCAAATCAATACTATGCCCGTGCATTATGCAGGATTAGCAGCATCAAAGGGGGGGGGGGGAGGGGGGTAGCATTAACAAAGGAAAGGAATGTTAATAGTATGTAGCTGCAGTTACTAAACAACCAAGTAAAAAACTAAAGTAAAAACTGCATAACAAACTAAAGTATAAACTACATAGCATCATCAGTGTACTTACTATACTCTACAATAAGCTGAGTTACTAACAGTAAGTAATACATAAAACATTCTACGTTGTAAAAAATTATATAATTTGCTTCCATCTAAACTTTATTCTCTTACATCACACGCGTCTATACCGTACTATATACTGCCATAGGCAAATCCAACATTAAATTACATACTGTATTGCTATAAACCATTCAACACAGTACATAAAATCCGTGATCTGGTACCGTCTGTAAAAGATGTGGTTCCAGACATACAGTACCCTGGTGTCTACAAATTAAGTTGCCTCTGTGGTAGCAGTTACATTGGGGAAACCAAACGACATGTCTCAGACCGCATCCGTGAACATAAAGCTGACCTGAAACACGGTAGGACAAACACCTCAGCCGTGGCAGATCACTGTTACAACTCAGTGGGCTCACATGACATTGACTTCTCCAAGACAGAGGTTCTCTGCAAGCCATCTGGCTATCATGAGAGATTCGTTCATGAGGCGATCCACATATACAAACACAGAGACAATTTTAACCGAGAAGATGGATTCTGGCTTAGCAATCACTGGAAGGACGTAATAAACCATTTCGATACACATTAGGGTGGGTAGAATAATACATAGTGTAATATTACAATGTATAAGGTGGTTTATAGCAATACAGTATGTAATTTAATGTTGGATTTGCCTATGGCAGTATATAGTACGGTATAGACGCGTGTGATGTAAGAGAATAAAGTTTAGATGGAAGCATATTATATAATTTTTTACAACGTAGAATTTTTTATGTATTACTTACTGTTAGTAACTCAGCTTATTGTAGAGTATAGTAAGTATACTGATGATGCTATGTAGTTTATACTTTATTTTGTTATGCAGTTTTTACTTTAGTTTTTTACTTGGTTGTTTAGTAACTGCAGCTACATACTATTAACATTCCTTTCCTTTGTTAATGCTACCCCCCCCCCCCCTTTGATGCTGCTAATCCTGCATAATGCACGGGCATAGTATTGATTTGGAACCCCCCCCGCCCACCTCCTACGCATTTTCCATATGCTGAATTCCTCTTGATATGCAAATTATTTTGTTTAGGCGCTCTTCTTCCCACCTCCCCCCTCTAACCCAGCTTAAATATACGCTCCAAGCTTGGAGGTGCTTCATTCTTCGCCTGAGGACGGCTGCTTGCGTTGTGGCCGAAACGTTGTGAGAATTGTTTTATTATGTTTTATTTTTATTATTTTATTACTTCCCTTCTACGTGACTTTACCGAACGAACCAAGAAGATGTGATTAACCATGCAAAAAAGATTTAACTACACTTATTTGGACCATCTTATTTGACAGACAACTATTACAGGTTACTGATAGACAGCCTGTTTTGTTTTACCAGGTTTATTGTTTCTTTTTTCTTTCTTTCTTTTTTCTTTTTTCACACTTTTGTTATGTAGGCTAGGCGTTAGTCACAAACCGCACCTCTCCATAGCAAAGGCTCAGTCTTTTGTTATGCAGTCTATTCATAGTCTTAAGCCTCACCTTACCATATCAATAAAAAGTGTGCCGTTCCTGGCCCTTCCCCCCTCAACCATTATATATACGGAGGGGTATCTCTTGTTAATCTCTCATTTACTTGATACAGCTGTCGTGGCTGTGACGGTTCCACCTGAAGACGGAAGCTTGTGTTGCCTCCGAAACGTTGTGATTTTTATTTTATTTTACTTTTTCTAATTTTAATTTTAAATTTTTACCTACGTGACTTCACCGAAAAAACCTAAGAATATGAATCCTTGCAGTCACGAAAGCTTCAAATCTAGAATCACTGTTACATTGTTTTTATAGCTTTATTTTGGTTATTTCGAAAACGTTTTGGTTTAGCCATATTTATTTGTTGTAGTACAGAGTTAGACTGATAACTTTAATCTAAATTCTCTTATGGTTGTTATTTGCACACAGCGTTGATATACGGTGTTTTTTCTGGAAGACTTTGCTGTTTTTCCCCCTGAAATTTTCTGTTGCGCGTAGTCACTTTTAGATGTTCCTTGTTCATGTTTTTGTTTGATGCGGTTGCACCCAAGTCAAGAGTCGCATGGTTCAAGGGCTATACCTAATAAATAAAACTAAAAACTAAAAAAAAAACTTTATTAAATTATTTCACTGCTCTACATGCCTCAGGTGGAGAAATCTGAGAAATGGAATTTGAGGTACACCAACATGATACCAGAATGAATTAAATGCAACTAAAATGGGAAAATGGGTTTTCAGGTACTCGATTATAAATATGTTTACCTAAAGGTTAAGCATTGATTCAGTCCTGCCGGATGAACTGCATTCAATTTAAATATGAAGGTGAACTTCCATCCTTTATATCAGGGGTCCCCAACCCCCGGGCCCCGGATCGGTACCGGTCCGTGGCTTGTTAGGAACCGGGCCGCACAGCAGCAGGAGGTGAGAGCGGTGAGTCCACGCGTGGAACCCGCCCCCATTGTTTTATTATTCACCACTTCCATCCTCGCCTCTTTCCCGCACTGCGCACTTGTCTCAGTCACAGTTTTGGTAAGCCCACAAGCTAACCTGAGCCAAAATGAGTAAAAAGCAAACGTCGCTGGAGAGCTTCTTTGAAAAGGGGGAAAGACCCAATGATGACCCCCCCCCTGGTCCGTGAAAAAATAGTTTTCCACGAAACCGGTCCCTGTGGCCGCCACTGTGGCAATGAAGAGCCATTGTTTGAACATGTCTGCACGTCGGCATGACAAAGATGTTCGGCAAATCTATCACCGTATGCCAATTTGAAAACTGGTCATGAGAAAACTTTATTTAATTGTCATCAAGCTCCATTGTATAAAGTGAAGTATTCAACTCTTAGGATCCACTCTATCTCTCTGGCATGTGCTTGTAAAAGGACGGTTGCTAAAAAAAATTGTCACCTATGTTTCGGGCGCAGCTTTCCCACCTGATGACGGACGCTTGTGTTTCGCCCGAAACGTGATTTATTCTATTTTATACCTACGTGGCATTACTGAAAGAACCAAAGAGTATGGATTCCTGCAGTCATGAAAGCTTCAAATTAAGATTTTATCTATTACATATTTCTCGTTTTAAAGTGGTGCTTTTGACGAATGTGTTGAGTTCCTTTGGTTTTCGCACTCGCGCACCACTGCCAATGCAGCATCACGAAATAATATGTTTTCATCACAGAATCATAGAGAACGTTGAAAAAAACATGTTTCAAATAAGACACGAAAGTACATAAAAGGCAGCCATTGTGCGTATGCAAAAACATAATCATTTCCTGAAGTGCGTTGTGCGCCACTTGTCTTATATCACCATCAAAATAAACATGAGCAAAAAACTGACAGCACCACAAGGAACTCCTTGCTGATGCTCGTTTGCACACCCACAATGCCTGTGTGCTGTTTAAAAATACATTTTTGTATCTTGTTTGAAACTCATGGTTTTCCAGCCTGCACTATTATTCTGTTATAATGTTTTTTTCATAATTTGCATATGAGACTTGTTTGCAATAGCCAAGCAAATGGGTCCCAAAGTGTGGATGTAGAGACCCCACATATGTGGTTCCCAGAAGCAGACCAGTGAGCAATGGTGAGTATACTGTGCTGATGAGTTCTAATAATGATGACATTGGTCAAAAATTGTCTGTGACTGCTGCTTACTGTCCGCGTTTGCTCTCGCGTATTTTTCTGGTCACATAAGCCAAGGGGACTAACATGCACTTAAATGTTGATTTAAAACTTTCGTGACTGCAGGAATTCATATTCTTTGGTTCTTTCGGTAAAGTCACGTAGATAGAAAAAATAAATAAATAATAAAATATGCATGTTTTTTATTAAACAAAAACTCAAGACGACCGCTTGTGTTGCGATCGAAACGTCGTGAGTTTTTTTTTACATTTATATATATTTTGTTATTGTTTATAATTGTATTATTTTCTATCTACGTGACTTTACCGAAAGAACCAAAGAATACAAAATGCACTTAATTCAGAAAATGTTTTTTTTGCATACACACGATGGCTATGGGGCTTTTTACACATGGTTGTGTCTTGTCTAAGATGTTTCACAAAATTATAATGTTCTGTGCCAAGAGTTTATGACAGGATGTTAAGAATCCTGCTTCTAATAACTTAGATCGTCTTAATTTAGGAGCTTTCGTGACTGCAGGAATTATTCTTTGGTTCTTTTCGGTTAAGTCACGTCTAAAAATAAAATAATAAATTAAAATAAAATAACATATTACGACGTTTCGATTGCAACACAAGCAATCATCATCAGGCATAAAAGAAATAGCAACAAAAATCTAACTAGAAAAAACTATAGACAGACATACAAGCAGACAGACATCACAACGGCACACAGAGAGAGGAGCAAGCTGACAACGCGGCACGGGCACGCAAGCCTGAAAATTAGGCGGCAGGCACACGAAAATTAAATAACCTAGTAAAATATCGAAATGTAATGTAATACAACACAGAGTTAACCGACTCTCTGTGTTGTATTACATTACATTTCGATATTTTACTAGGTTATTTAATTTTCGTGTGCCTGCCTCCTAATTTTCAGGCTTGCGTGCCCGTGCCGCGTTGTCAGCTTGCTCCTCTCTCTGTGTGCCGTTGTGATGTCTGTCTGCTTGTATGTCTGTCTATAGTTTTTTCTAGTTAGATTTTTGTTGCTATTTCTTTTATGCCTGATGATGATTGCTTGTGTTGCAATCGAAACGTCGTAATATGTTATTTTATTTTAATTTATTATTTTATTTTTAGACGTGACTTAACCGAAAAGAACCAAAGAATAACTTAGATCGCTCTTGTAATAACTGCAGCCCAGTTGTATCTTGTGACAATTACATTTGCGAAGATGATTTAGATTTTAAATTACTATTTATTTAATATCTGCCCCTCCGATTAGTACGGTTGGCTACGTACAGTGGGAAAAAAGTTCAGTATACATACATTATTGTAGATGCATCTGCTTTTACATTTTTACATTTACTGTATGTTTTTGTATTTGTGACTACAATTATATGTATATTTATACTTTATTCATGAATTGGAATAATACTTGATTTTGATTCGTATTTGTTTTAAATTTAAAGTACAATTTCGAATTTGTATTACAGATACCTTGTTTTTCATGTACAAGTCATGCTTTATCTCTAAAACTCATGCTTAAACCCAGCACAAGTCAAATCTTGATGAAACTCCTAACATGTTGAGTAAAACGTCAGACATTATGCGGCACAACACGTGGCACAGCCCCGAAACACATCGGAGAGCTATGCAAGCACCACCGTGAAAACCTACACAGTCATGTTTCATGTTGGCTTTATGGGCAATGTTTAAGCTCCTGGTGAAATAACAAGAGTTCACCTTCTTTGATTCCACCGTGACGGCCGTGGCAATCGTCTTAGTGCTGAGCTGCAACTGCTCCACCGTGTCGGCCGGGAAGATGGGATCCGGCAGATAGACGTTACACACGCACTGGCCCTCTGCATCCCGGGAGCTGTTAGTGTAGGCGCCAGGAGCCAGCTTTTAAGAGAAGACCACAACGTGAAAGCACATCACACTCACACTCGCTTACTTTAAACATAATAATTGAATATCCAGCACAATAATTGTAAATATATTCTTCCGAAAATGTATTTATTTTAGAGTTTACAACGTTTTGTTGGTAGACTTTGTGGAGGAATCACATGCGCATTAAAGACGGCTGATGAGAATTATCCATGTAGAATTTAAAAAAATGTCATCATAAGCTATTAGCTATTGTTTACTCTCATAGTCTTAGGAAATCCACAGCACAGCCCTGCAACCAGGGTTTAATTTCAGCCAGATCTGTCCAGTCAGGAACACGGGGAAAAAAATAAAACACAGTACACCACATCCAGTATACCTCTCGTTATGGCTTTGACTACTAGTCACATGGGTAGTCCAGTCTGCCAGCGACCCAGTAAATATTCAGTAAAAAATTGAGCCTGGCCTGCAACAGCCAGTGTAACTTACATAAATGGCGCAAGCGAGCTCCTGGAAGAGAAGACCGAGGACGATGCTGAGCAGTGCCTTCATCGTGACTGCTAGATGAGCATCAGCTGTAGTAGTGTCCAGCTGCCCTGGTCTTGTATTTATAGGAGTGCCACTCCCGTATCGCACAAACACCTTTTGTACTTTTTTAGTCACAGACATCTCAGGGTATTTCCCAATATTTAAATTAAGAAAATAGTATACATTTTTTATTATTATTGCTATTATTAATGCTTCCGTGAGCACTGATGAATTTGGAAATATACAAAATGGAAATACTGTTGTTGATAAGTTTTCGGCGTTCATTTGTTTACCATTTTGCTGGTCTCGACATCAGGGGTTCCAGACTTGTAGTCCGTGGTCCGCTGGTAGTATGCAATGTCATGGAAAGGTGGGTTCTGAATGCCAATAAATCAAGTTATTTATTTTTCTCCAGGAAGAAGACAACCAGCAATTTTGCGTAAGCTATGCACGCTGGACAACAAACTAATTGAATAACTTGATAAAACAAATTACCTTGAGTCATGGACTCTAAACTCGCTTTCCGGGAACACATTGAACGCACTGGAAGGAATGCAAAATAAATAACTAGGTTTCTCTACAAACATAAACATTGCTTAGCAGCGACGTTTCGGTTATCATTAGTAAGGGCTACCTTACTCCCACTATCTGATTACTGTAATGTTGTGTAACAATTCGCTTCCAATACAACATTTAATAAGCTCATTCCAACATCATTCTGCTCTAAGATTTGTTCTGGATGCCCCTTATAAGACCCAGGTGTTCAGGCACGTATTGAAAGTCAATCTTATATTAATTAAGATTTATACAGTGCCTTTGCTCAAGGCGCTTAACATAGTAAAACAAAACACATCATAATAAAAGCCTGCTTTAAATAGCAGGGGCGTGCAAAGAATGAGGAATGGGCGATCACGATAGATGGTAAGCGAGGGAAATGAGAAGATGTGGGTGTCATCGGCAAAATAAATGGCGAGAAAAGCTGAAAAAGGAGAGAATAGAGTCGAGAGGCAAAATATAGAGACAAGAATTAGGAACCGAGAACCGAACCCTGTGGAACACTGACACTGTGGGGAGGGGAGTATTTATTTTGAAAAAATAGATATTTTATTATACTAGGTAAGGCCCACTGAGCTATGTTGCTCTTTTTCAGAAGCGCACCTGGCCACAAATGATAGCTCAACAAAGTGGCTTATCACATGGAAATTTATAGCAGACAAATATTCTAAATGCATGTTTCTAAATGTGGAGGGAAAAACCAGAGAACATGCACATCACATCAGATCTCGCCACTGTAGTGCCTCATAGAGTGACTGAAGGAGACTGAGAATGTGCTCGAAGAAATGTAAGACTTGAGACAGGAGAGGGGAGTGCCAGAGATACCAACGTCATCCATAGTTTTCCATGTATAAAACCATCATCACAATTTTATGCAGGCAAGGCAGTGCACATAGTACAATGTTTATAATCATGAGAATATTTAAACTAAATAACATAATGCCAATGGTACAACTCAATATCATTAATGAACCATATTCTTGAACTACAGGTTGAATTTAACAATAATATGACTTTGATCCCCCCCACCTCCTACGCATTCCACAAGTAGTGACTAATTCCATATCTGCATTTTCCATAAATATGCTAACTTCCTCTGTTTATATTCAAATGCATTTGTCAAGGCGCCCGTCCTCCCCGAACCCAGCTTAAATATACGTTGCCAAGCTTGGTGGTGTTCATTCAGACGCTGTCTTTCCGACAGACCTGTTCTTCACCTGAGGACGGCTGCTTGCGTTGTGGACGAAATGTCGTGAGAATTGTATTTTATTATGTTTTATTTTTATTATTGTATTATTTCCCTTCTACGTGACTTTACCGAAAGAACCAAGAAGATGAATCCCTGCAGTCACGAAAGTTTTAAATTGAAAAATAGTAGGGGTATGTTGGTTTATTTTAGTAATGCACTAGCTTTTCTACCTGGCTTCGCCCGGGACTTGGATTCACCACGCCCGGCCGCCTTTGTCTCCCCAGTGGCGATGTTCACACACTACACCAGATACTCGTTTGAGGCTGAGTCGACCTAGGGAAGGCCTAGGACTGGTTCAAATAATCATCACCGGTGGTGGCCGTGAGCGGGAATTGAACTCGGGTCGCCAGGTTCGTAGCGCAGTGCGTTAACCGCTACACTACACTGCGTGACGCTTCCACGTGCACGGGTCACATGGCAGATTTGACGTCACAGCTTACTTGCCGTACAAAAAATATATGCATTATTGAGCTCCCCCCCAAAAAAAATACAGTGTATGTTTATAATTTTTGCATGGTGTGCAGTCTGGAAAGTACCCACATGGCAAATTTCAAGTTTGTTGAATGTCGGGATGTATGCTAAACATTTTGAACAAACACACATATTCACAACTTTGCCTTTTATATATATGGAGATGAGGACTTCATGTGTGGGGCGCCACGGTGGTGAGATGTTAACTACCTCACCTGGTATACAGGCAATTGTGGGTTCGATCCCGACCCTGACACCTGCTGTATATTTAGACTTTGCATGTTAGCGTGGATTTTTCTCAAGGGTTTTACCTCCACATTTAGAAACATTTGTTTCGACCACTGTTCTTCATTGCAAGGCCTGCCGGCCACGAGCGGCCCCTGTTGGCCTTTAGTGGGGCCTCCGACAATACGCATGTAAAAACACCCCATCATGCTGTCAAAAAACAATGGTTTAAAATGTGTGACATCCCCACATACTGATGTCTTGTCAAGGCCCCTTTCTGGTCCCCTTGCGATGCACCACTTGGTACCTGTACTCTTGCAGGCGCTCTATCCACCTGGCCAGCTGGCCCGAAGGCTGGTCGATGCGGAGCGAATACTGCAAGGCCGTGTGGTCAGTGCGGACTGTAAATTTGCGACCGTACAGGTAGGGTCGAAATTGCTGCATGAAGTGGACGACCGCCAAGAGTTTCCTACGTGTGACGCAGTAGCGCTGCTCCGCTGACGAAAGCACACGACTACCGTAGGTGATAACCACCTCCCGACCCTGCTGGATTTGTGACAAGATGCTGCCGATGCCCACATTGCTGGCGTCCATGTCCAGGATAAAGAGGAGGCCAAAATCCGGAAAGGCCAATGGTGGTGCATCTGTCAGACGCGAGCGCAGTTGTTGGAATGCCTCCTCCTCCAGAGGGCTCCAATAAAACCTCTGGTTCTTCGCCGTCAACACGTGCAAGGGCTTCGCAATGGTTGCGAAGTTGGGTACGAACCGGCGGTAGTAGACACGAAGCCCACAAACTTGCGTATCTCTGGAACTGTCATAGGAATAGCCCAGGCCCTCACGCAGGCCGTCTTTCTGGGTCTGTAGCCACTCCAGACTCACTGACGACGTGGCCCAAATAGCGTACTAACGACTGCATAAGGTGGCACTTCGACGGCTTGAGCTTCAAGTTCACGTTCTGGAACCGCAGGGATACCTGACGTAATCGGCCAATATGTTCATCGAATGATCGGCTGAAGATAATGACGTCATCCAGGTAGATGAGGTACGTTTCCCATTGGGGCCCCGCTAAGGGCAACTCCATTAAGCGTTGGAACGTTGCCGGACCACAGGTGCCCCCCAGGCACTCGAAGATGGGGAAATTATGTCGGCCCGCAGCATCTCCTGCACCGTTTGCAGAATGTGCCCTTTTTCTATTGGGCTCATTCTATTTGTGTTTAGGCGCAAGGGTGCGGTATCTCCCGTGTAGATGCGGTGCTGCAACAGATGTGTACGACCTAGGTCGAACGGTCCCTGGCTGAACACGTCAGAGAACTAATGCAATAATGAGTGCAGCTGGTGCTTCTGGTTGGGTGGCAAATCTGGCTCAGGCCCCGCCAGCTGGTCCATCCACGAGTCGTCCACTCTGCCCTCGGACTGGCTGATGGCTCCCACAAGCTCTGGCTCCTTCCCTGGGGCTCCTAGTGACAAGGGACTAACGTGGGCCAGAACCGTTCCCGCCTGCACCGTCGCTGCTCTGTTTGAGGTGTTCAGCACCTGAATGAACAGATGGAGGTTTCCCTGGACAATAGTTTCGGCCCCCACCAGTGCGTGGCGATCCGTGGCGGCTGACGCCAGAGACACCAGGATGGGTGAGTCCGGACGGGCTATCACGAGGGAGAGCCGATATCGCAGCAGAATCAGCATCTGGGCTGCCGGGGGAATGGAGACAGACTGACTGACCAAAGCCTGCACGTAAGGTACCCCCCGACCGGCCCCCTCCGCCTTTAGGAAATGGAGATGAGTTCCCTGGACTTCCACCCGCCCATTAGCCAGATCGATTTTCATATACATTCGCCTCAGAAAGTCCGTACCCAACAGGCAGGGTATGGGCAGCGTTGCAGAGACAAGGATGGGTCCTACTATCGAAAGCTGCCCAATCTTTATCGGGGCTTCAACCTGGCCCAGGAAGCCCATGCTTCCTCCATTTGCTGCAATGAACGTCATCTTGACGGGGACTAAAGGCCGGTTTTTATCCGGCAGCATCTCGAGCATGGTGCTCGAGATGATTGTGGCCGATGCCCCCGTATCAACCAAGATACGTGCCGAAAACTCCTGCGATTTCACCGACCAGGACCGAGGTTCCTGACGTGGCCGCTACCACCCGCCTTGCCAGCTTCCTCCATTGTGTGGCTGAGTCCGTCCACTGACCAAGCGGCGGCTCACTATCCTGCGGTGCATGACGAGATGACGAGGAATGGATGTGAACGGGCCGAAGATGGGGTTCTCCCCTTTGGAGTGTGTCGCAGCAGGGTAAATGCGCCCTTGTTACAAGGTGTGGGCTCCCCCCTGAGGTGCAGGCTGGGCTCCTCATGTGATGCGAATTGCCCCACCTTTGTCATGTAGGATGGGCCCCCCTTGTGGTGTGGGGCGGCCCCCCCCCCCCCCCCATTGTAGTGGGGGGTGGGGATTGGGGGGTTGCCCTTCCCATGAGTCCATCCATTCTCCCCTCCCCTAAAGGGGCCCACGCGGGGGTGTGGGCCCCCCTAAAGGAGAGCCGACACAAGGTTGCAGGGGGTTCGTCTTTTATTCCTTTCCTCCAGTCCACACCTCTCCCCAGCAGTCTCAATCTCGTTCCCGCCGAGATCCCCCTCTTCTTCCCCGTTCTCTCTCTTATATCTTCTCACTTGCTCCTCCTCCTTCCCCTGTTACCGTCCCACTCCCCCCCCCCCTCCTTTTGGTGGGAATCCTTCCACTGACTTACCTTACACATCTTTTGTACCAGATATTAGTTTTTGCATTTTATGTACCATGCCAAATCTCACTTGGATGCTTTGTTTTTCAAAAAATATGGCTAGTTTATCAGTTACTCCGAAAATGTATGGTGTTTTAATCGTTTTCATTGCTTGATTAGTTTCAACGCGTGTGCTATTTGGTTTTGGCATTCAGTGCCCTGTTGATTTGTGCATCATTGTAATTGTCAATTGCAGCACTTCTTTAACATTTTTAATCTCACTCCCCAGACTGTCACCATCTGACACTTTCTTAGCCTGATGTATGAGTGCGTTAATGAGAGAGGATTTCTGCGTGGGGAAATGGTGTGACTGCATTCAGATATTTGTTAGTGTGCGTTTTATTTCATTAAAAGCTGTGTTATACTTATTGTTGATATTTAAACTTGCCGGACTCTAAAACCCCAAGTGTAAAACCAAGGAGTAAAAAAAACCTGTTGACATAAGCATACCTTAGGGCTTAACGTGTTCAACTTAAGGGTGGCGAATGTTAACATTTAAGGAGAATGAAAACGATTGTTCTCACCGAGTAGTTCCACATTTCAGCACTAGAAACTATTTTTAATCGGACAAAAAAACCTGGGAGGCATATCTATCCAGAACATGAAAAACAGGGTGGTGCATTGTGGCATGCCAGACGTTGAATGACCAATGCTTTAAAAATTGCAAAATCTTTGTACACTCATATTAAATAAATGTCAATCACAGTATTAAAACAGCACAATGCTTGCAGGGCAGTATTGTAAAAGTAAACCAATTTTAAATGTAAAATATTTGCTGGTCTGCATTCCAGCATATGCGCGGAAGTCCCATGAATGTGAACGCAATAACTCCTTCCTTGTCAAGAAGAAGTCAAGCTGCTGTCATCTTCTTGCTTGCTACTGCCAACTGCCACTTAATTTTTGTTCAAATTTGAGACTTCATTATTAACCAAGATTTTATAAGTTACTACATGTTGTCGCAAAGTTTTGTCGACCTTGTTTCTAACGGATTGTCAATTGTGCTAAAACAAAACTCTCCTCAGTCTCGAATGAGCAATGGGTCGTGGTTCATCTCTGTTGGTGAATGTTCCACATTTCTCTGGCAGGTATCAGTCTCAACATATAACATCGTTAGTTATGACAATGTCATCAGTTAATCTTACGTGGTTGATACGTTCTCTAGGTTTATACCTTTATTTTCCAATTCAATATTTTTTTCAACGACCATTGTTAATCTCAATCGCCTCAATGAGGGCTAATCTCTTAACACTACTATTCTATTTTTGTATTTCTACATCCAATCCAATTGCAGCTGTTTCATCCCTACGCATACCTTTGAGAATTTTAATATAGCAAAACTTTAGCGAGAAAATCTTGACAGCAATGATCAACACTTTAAATGTGTTTATATATATTTTCAAATCACCCCGACCAGAACCACCATCTGAACAACATCCACTAACTACCATTACCACAACTCATACCAGAACCCCATGGTGGGGCTTGGCCTCACATGTATTCTGAGACCTCTTCAACAGATCTAACAATCTATCGCAACATCACATGCATTTTTAGAGATTAACTTTGTAAATATTTGTTTTTTGTCGCCCGTTCATTTTTTTGTATTACGTTTGATTTTGTAAATATGTTGTTGGATTGTCAAATGCGAGCGTGGGGGCGTAGATATGTTTTATTTTCAATACTATGGGTGGTACACGAAACCACGTCTTATGGGTGGAGTATTGCAAAGCTTATGGACAAGGAAAGGGTTGTTCTCACCAAGTAGTTTCATATTTCAGCACGATACGCTCTTTGTAGAAAGATAGAAAACACCTCTGGAGACATTATTGCACAGATTAGAAAAACAGGGTGTGGCAGTGCCATAACAGACTTTGAGCAATGATCAATGTTTTTTATGTGTATACTAAGTACAATAAAAAACAAGTGTAAATTACTCTAGCATCCTACTTGTTCTGTCCTTTGACCCTACATCGCTGCTTTGATTACATTTTATGGGTGGAAGGCACTTCTGGTATAGTCAGTCGAGGTATGAAACGATCCCTTAGCATTCAGACGTTGCTTTCCAATTGTAGACAGAGAATACCTTCCTGAGAACCAATATTCCATATACGGCGAATATTTCAAGGAAAGCTGTCTTGTCAGAGCACGATGGAGGAGTCTTGAAGGGGGCTGGGTTGCGCTGGTACCAGCTTCACCTAAGCAACAGTGACCATGCAGTGCCATCCAACCCCAAAGCTGCCTGGAGAACCAAGGAATTTTGCCTGCAAAAAAGATGAATGTGACCTTGGAGCCGTGAAAAAGATTTCCCCCTATGCACCACACATGAGTGCACCGTTCCGTTGAAAACATTTGGCAGTACCTTGTCTGGCACCGTGTAAGACAGCTCGTTAAACATCGCATGATCTTCCTCGTCAAATTACTTTGCAAGCCACCTCTTTCGCGCACCCGGTGATGATATGTCTGAGCCCAGGAATATGGCGAATGCCTTGAGAAGCCCCAGTTGTACAGTCTGTTGATATCTGGAGTTTGCCCGTGCAGAGTTTACATTATTATCAGTGACTGGAGATGGCTAGGAGTCAAGTCTGAAAACCCTGCAAACCTTGTAAGCTGTGATTTCCATCTTGAGCACAAGCTGTACAACCTTGCCACCTTGTCAGTAATCTGCATTGATCCTTTAACCAAGCACTGAAACCATGCAACGTCCCTAACTCTGCTCAGCCCTGTAGTCCGAGAGCTGTGAGCTTGCTGCCTCTTCAACTCGGTTTGGTCCTCCATTTGTGGTCTGCAAGCTTGCAACGTCTCCCCCCTTGTCTCGACCCTGTTGGTCGAGGCCCTGTACATCTGCAAACTTCTACAAATCTGTCTGGATCTTGTAATCCCATATTGTAACCTTCTGTTTTTCACGACTGAAAGTCTAGCCAATTGGAATCAAGAAATTCCTGCGTTGATGTTAAGATTGGAGCACTATGACTATGACCTAAACCTTGCTGTCACTATCAGGCTATGCAAGGGTCACACATTCAACTACGTAGTTGTTGTGGTACCCCCATTTACAGCACTCTGCATCTGCGACCTTTTCTCTACCTACTCCTGTTACCTTTGTATGGGAGTGCAAGAAGAAATGGTTCACTGTTCCTGGTCACGCGGTATTGTGAGAACCTTGGATGCACGAGTCCCCTTTGTCCCATAAACCAGTGGTCCAATAACAGCATGCCCCTTGCCCATGATTAGATGTTAATACACTTCCCCAAGCTCTAGTTTGTGCCTTGGGTTCAATGTAATCAGTTTTGGGATTTTAACAAAGTACCTTTGCCCTGTTTAGATATTTCCTTTGATTAAATTTGATATGTCCCTTCGTGCCTTGGATTTTTTTTTTTAATCGTGGTGCCATGTAAATTTTTCTACATCCTTCTTTTGAGTACAATCAACCTATATTGTGCATTTATACTTACTTAATGACCCTCTCAAACCATGGAAAATGTCACTGTGTTGTTCCTTGTGAACGCCAGTTACCTGACCTTTCCTTGCGTTGAACCTCTTACCCAGAATCTGGGTATCTTGACAAGTACGTTGCCTGAGAAAAATGCAGAAAATACTTTAATTGTATAACTGTTTCTAAATTGTATTTATATCCGTGGTGATAATTTAGCAGTTTAAGTTGGTAATTCATAGATATGTAGTGTTTGCTACAGAGAGGCTCATGCACTAATTTGGAGGCAACACGTTTATTAACACAACTCCCTAACCACTTCGGGTTTTACAGCTAGGTGTGGCTACACCGGTCGATATGTGCGTGCGAGTTAGCTATCTCGAACGGGCCAGTCAGCACACACCCTGTCTGACCCACGATCCCGAATTAAGACTCGACTGACGGGGAACCGAGGAGTGAAGAGTTCCAGGATAATCCCCGATCCCTGTCGGGTCTCCCCCTTTATTTCCCTGGCTGTGGCTTCGCTACGCCCTCGGCCACACGTCCTAGATAAATATATATTTCATGTGAACCAGCCACATTAAAGTAATTATCAGTCATGGCAGAAGTATTGGTCCTGCCGTGTTTCAGATCTTCCTTATGTTCACGAACATTGTCCGAGACATGTCGTTTGGTTTCCCTAATGTTACTGCTGCCGCAGATACAGCTTAGTTTGTAGATGTCGGGATATTGCATGTCAGGAATCTTGTCCTTCACAGATGGGATCAGGTCACGAATTTTATGCACTGTGTTACATCGGACCTGGATCTTGTGTTCGTTCAAGATTTTGGAAATCTTTTTGGTTATCCCTGCTATGTAAGGTAAGGTGATTGTTTTGATTGGATCTTCAGATGGCTCCTTCCTCTAGGTTGGGGTGATGGATTTGCGGATTGTGTAGTCAGAATATCCATTCGCCATGAGAGCCTGGTGTATGTGTTTGAGTTAACTGGTCAGGTGTTCATGGTCAGAGATACATTGAGTTTTATGGTGTAGTGTTTTGATGAGGGAATTCTTCTGGGATGGATGGTGGTGGGAATCAAGTTTTAGGTAGGCGTTAGTTTGGGTTACTTTTCTGTAGACAGAGTGGCTCATTGAGCCATCTGGTCTCTTTTTGATTAAGACTTACAAGAAGGGTAGCATGCCATCCTTTTCTATCTACATGGTGAATTTGATTGCTGGGTGTATGGAATTGATGTGGTTGAGGAATTGTTCCTGAGCCAGTCGGTCATGTGGCCAGATGGCAAATGTGTCATCCACGTACCTCTTCCACAAGGACGGGTGTAGAGTGGATGCCTGGATGATGTCCGTCTCAAAATTTTCCATGAAAATGCTGGCCACAACCGGAGATAAGGCGGGACCAATTGGGGTGCCTTCAGTTTGTTTGTAGAATGTTCCATTTAAAGTAAAGTATGTATTGGTGAGGCAGTGTCTCACCAGGGTTGGTATATCAGCATTCAGTCCTTGTTTGACCAAATCTTTGGTGAACAAAGAAACTACATCTAAACTAACGAGCAAATCGCCTGGGGACAGTGATATGTCTTTAATTGATAATACCAGGTGAGCTGAGTTGAGAACAGAAGAGGTGGTCTTACCAGTGAATGGCTGCAAGGACTCAGACAGATATCGGGCCAGTTTGTAGGTGGGTGAGCCAATGGTGGAGACGATGGGACGAAGAGGTGTACCTTCTTTTTGGATTCTTGGTAAGTCATATAGTCTGGGTGGTCTAGCAGAAGAAGATTTTAAGGAAAACCGTTTGGTCTGTTCAATTAATGAAGCTGAATTAGTGATGATACTGTTCGTTTTTGTCACGAGGAAGTTGGTGGGATCTCTTTTAATTTGTGTGTAGCTACCATCATTAAGTAGGTCCTGAATTTTGTTATTGTACATGTTTTTGTCCATGATGACCATGGCATTGCGCTTGTCGGCTGAGAAGATGGCAATTTACAATAAACAATGAACACCCCGCATGGGGAAGAGAAGGAAGGGGAGACAGGTATGTACAAGGGTTGACCCGCCCTCCCGGCAGCCAGCACCATCCCAGACCCGTACGCGTCTACCCCCCCAAGAGCCCGGTTCAGCCAATGGTCCCGCCGGCTCGCGAGTGAGACCACAACACGGATGGTGTGTGGAAAATCTTGGCATGCAGGCGAGAGTCATTTAAACTGGCCAGTTTTAGAATGTGTCCTCATCGCCGGGCCCCCAGACGGGGTGAGGGAGGCCTTTTAGGGGGATCGTGGGGCAGGACGAAGCTGGCTCAAGGGCCGCGGCCCCTCCTGAGAAGGAGAAGAAGACGAAGGCTGGTCGGCCGAAGAAGAAGGAGCGGACGTTGGCCACGCCTTCTCGCTTAGACCTGAACCAGGCAGCATAATTGGCCGCTTCACCGACCTTAGGTGCTGGACCCCTGAGGGGGTAGAGACAGAACTCCCCTGAGGAAACACATCCCCGGAGCACCGCCCGAGCATGCCGGGTGCACCCGACACACAGCCCTCAGGTAGTGGAGATGAAAGGGCGCTGTCAGGCAGATAAAAAGGTTTAGGACGCGACGCATGCATGAACCAGCATCTGCGACCGAACTGGATGCGGACACTTTGTGGGCTTTTCACCTCCACAATTTACATGGGGCACCACCAAGGCTTATATAGTTTAGGGGACGTCCCTATCGGGACCAGGGGGCAATGAAGCCACGCCATATCCCCTAATGACCATTTGGCATATGGTCGAATTCCCTCTGGAAACTTCCCTAGCTTCAGCCAAGCGCTGGAGGGTAAAGTAGACAGGGTTGGGCATATTTTTGCTAGCTAACCCCGGATTCAATTGAATTTCAACTGGCGGATCTTGCTCCCGTACATGAGGAAAAACGGCGAGTAGCCAGTAGAAGCATGCGGGGCCAATCGGTATGCAGCGAGAATACCCAGGACAAGCATGTCCCAGTCCGTTTGTTCCGCATTTACCTGCTGACATAGCATGGATGTCAGGGTCTTGTTGAGGCGTTCCACCATGCCGTCAGTTTGTGGGTGATAGGGCGATGTGCGGACCTTCTTGGTACCCAACAGGTCACATATCTCTTTGAGCAGTTTAGATGACATTTTTTAGCCCTGATCCATAAGAAAGCGTTCCGGGGCTCCCTTATCTAAAATGTCCCCGTGGAGGAAAGCGTCCATGATCATCACAGCCGACTGGTCAGGCACCGGCCAGGCCATTGGCCACCATGAAAGATACTTCACACCCACCAACAAATATGTATTACCCCGCGGTGTGGTGGGAAAGGGATTGAGTATGTCGAGCGCGACTAGGTCATTCACACGGGATACATTCAATGATTGGAGAGGGGGGACAAGCCATTTTTGGCGGAGGTTTTCGGCGGGTGCATTCAGTGCATCCTCGCAACACATTCTGAACATCTGCAGCCATACCGAACCAGAAAAAGTTGAGGCGGAAAGTGGACAGGGTCTTTTGGATACCCAGATGCATAATGCGTTAATGTGTCACCCAGATCAATTTACTCCACAAGATCGTAAGAACGAACACATTATACTTCCGTAATTTCGCGTCCCATCTCATCAGGAGGCCCCCTTGAATGATCACTGTGGACAAGGTTCGTCGGATCCCGCCATCTGCAGAGTCCCTAACACAGTGCTTAATATTTAAAAATGAAGCATCCTCCACCTGGAGTCACCCCAACTCGGTCTTTGTGAGACCGAGAGTGTGGTCCCGCCTGTCAGCCACGTCTGTACATGCAACGTCAGCTGCAGCGACAACAACACGGGGCGGTATTGCATCAGCAGGTTTGCATTATTCCGCACCCGAAATGCACGCGCACTGGTCAGTCAATGCCAACTGTTACGGCGCATCAGCATTTATGTGGCGAGCACCCTTCCTATAGGAAACTACTAATGTGTAGTCCTGATGGACCTCAAGCCAACGGGAAAGCTGACCCGACGGCTGTTCGACACGCAGTGTGTACTGCAGAGCTACATGATCCGAGCGTACCTCAAACTTCCATCCATAGAGGTACGGGGGTACTGCTGGACGAAATAAATTATCACCAGCAACTCTCAGTGCGTAACGCAGTAGCGCTGCTCTGCCGAAGACAGCACCCTAATCCCGTATGCAACCACACGCTCCACACCGTCCATAACCTGTGAAAAAACGGCACCAATACCCATGTTGCTAGCGTCGGTGTCGAGGATGAAGGGGATAAAGGAAAATCGGGGTACCGAAGGGGAGGCGCGTTGAGCAGGCCATCTCGCAGCATGTCAAATGCAGCCTCCTCCTCCCCCCACCGAAATGTATGTCCCTTGGCTATGAGGACATGGAGACGCATTGCGATCATGGCAAACCCGGGGATGAAACGTCGAGAATAAGAGGCAAACCCGACGAAACTATACACTTCACCCACCGACTTGGGGGTTGGCCATGTGTACACACACGCAGTTTTGTCAGGGTCTGTTGATATCCTGGATTTGCCGACGATGTGGCCTAGGAACCTGACTGACCTCTAGAACAGATGGCATTTCTGGTAGTTTCAATTTTAGTTTAGCAGCCTGCATTTTGAGGAAAAATGCCCGCAACCTCTGCAGGTGCTCCTGGAACGTACGTCCGAACACAATGACGTCGTCGAGATAAATTAAGCACGCGTCCCATTGTAGGCCTGCCAATACCAGCTCCATTAGCCTTTGGAAAGTGGCCGTGGCTGAGTGAAGTCCCATCGAAAGATGGTTAAACTCAAAGAGCCCTTGGTGTGTGTGGAATGCAGTTTTTGGTCTAGAGCTGTCATACAGAGAAAAACCGCGCTCCCGACAAAGTATACAATGAGTTGTCCATCTGTGGGAGCGGGTATGCATCAGCCACGGAGACTTTGTTGAGTTTGCGGAAATCCACGCAAAACCTCAAACTGCCGTTCTGCTTAAATTTCGATTTCAAGCTTTCGTGACTGCAGGGATTCATCTTCTTGGTTCTTTCGGTAAAGTCACGTAGAAGGGAAGTAATTAAATAATACAAATAAAACATAATAAAATAATTCTCACGACGTTTCGGCCACAACACAAGCAGCCGGCTGCTTGCGTTGTGGCCGAAATAATTCTCACGACGTTTCAGCCACAACGAAAGAACCAAGAAGATGCCGTCCTGCTTTTTAACAAGCACAATGTGTGCCCCCCACAGGCTGTTGGAAGGAGGGATGATGTCGGCGACAAAAATCTAATCAAACTCGTGGCGCACATAGTCTTTCATCTTGGGACTTAACCGATAAGGGTTTTGACAAATGGGGGTGGAATCTCCCGTATCGACGTGGTGCTGTGGCAGAGATGTGCAGCCAATATCGAATTTCGTTTTGCTAAAAACATTGGAAAATTCCTTCAAAAGTTCACGTATCTGAAGCCTCTGTGTCACCGAAAAGTAATTTTTTTCGGCGCAAAGCGTGTCCAACCACACCTCACAGTCTTCACTCTGGCCCAAAATCTCACCCTGCCCTGGCAACACGCGGACGATGCGTGAACCAGCATGGAAACTTCCTGTATTACGGAAGTCTCCGAACCGACATTCAAGACCTGGATGAATGGTTGTTGATGGCTCCCCACCGACGTCCAAAATCTTGGCCACGAACCGACTTTGTAGAGAGGGCTAACAACATCCCATCTATGGTCAAATCGCGGTCTAGCTGTTTCTTCAGCCATAAGGGAATGAGCATCTGCGCGTCTGGGGGATTATGGACAGTTCGGTTGGCCATCGCTAGATCTGATACGTTTTCCGTGCGGAGTGGGCGATGATAAAAATGCCATTCGGCAGCCCGATGGTAATTCGATGCAGCCCTAATCCATAAGGATCTTAAGTAGCATCTTGCCGTCCCCAGCAGGCAGGGTACAGCAAGGGATTTGGAAACAAGAATCGGCCCCGTCAAGATCTGTCCAATAATCTCTAATGACTGACCGTTGGCGGCAAAATAGGGGATGAAAATGGGCAAAATTGAGTGTGATTTTGGTGGAAACAATAAAAAATAATCTCTGAAATGATTTTCGCGGACGCACCCGTATCGACAAAAATCCGCACGTTTGCCCCCTCGACGGTCCCAATAACAGTGGACGATCCCGCCGCCGCAAGCAATAATACAGCGTGCCAGTTCCGTCAATTGAGCGGGACGCCGCGGCCATCCCTCGTCCGCTGAGACCCGATCGGCACGCGTATCAACATCGCTATACTAAGCAATCACCAAAACTTCTGACCTAACTTCTGACCTAACTTCTGACACCAGTGTAGTGTCTGCTAAATGGAGGCACACACATTAATTTGGAGGCAACACGTGTATTAACACAACTCCCTAACCACTTCGGGTTCTACACCTAGGTGTGGCTACACTGGTCGCTATGTGCGTGCGAGTTAGCTATTGCGAACGGGCCAGTCAGCACACACGCTGTCTGACCCACGATCCCGAGTTAAGACTCGACTGACGGCGAACCAAGGAGCGACGAGTTCCAGGACGATCCCCACAAACGAGCCCCGATCCCTGTCGGGTCTCCCTCTTTGTTTCCCTGGCCATGGCTTCGCCATGCACTCGGCCACGCCCCATGCTGTATCAAGTCCAGGGCTCCCGGCCCCCGGTGACGTGTCCCTCAGCCTCCTAGGAAGTTCCCGGCACTCAGCAGCACTCCCGAATTAGGGGCTGGTGATCCAGGATAGGGACAGGATATGTCACTATATAAAAATAAATTGTGACCAGACTCCATCTCTTCATGGTGGCTCTTTTTCGGACGGTGCTCGTGCACTCTTTTCTGACGAAATTCACTTTGAAGAATGCAGTCACAGTCTTGAACATCCTCGATGGATTTGCCCCTGCCTTGCTCTCTCTTCCCACTCCCTCCTTCATCGAGCTCCAGAACTGAAATTCCAGCATGGATCTCTCCAGCACCGAGCTCCAGCACCGAGTTCCAGCTTTGAGCCCCAGCGTGGATACCTCCAGTCATGAGCTGCAGCACGGATTTCAGAAGTGAGTTCAACAATGGACCCCGGCACTGAGTTCCAGCACTGAGCTCCAGTATGAGTTCCAGCACTGAGCTGCAACACGAATATTGCCTGTCTCCTCTTTTCCCTGCCACTGTTAAGATGTCCCTCACTTCGAAATCTGAAAAGTGATTTGCTTATATTTTGAAAATTCGATTTTTGTTTAGCCTATGCTGTTTGTTTTATTTCCATGAACGTAGGACACACTTTATATACTAAAGACCCGTGCTTAGTATAAACCCCCTTTTTTACGACACTATTTTTACCCATTTAGTTTGTCTACATTCTGCTGAAAACCATTCGCCACCAATGTATATATATCCTTTTAGATTATCAGTACAGATGCAATTAGATTCTTCTACGAGCCTTTATTTAAGTCTTGGTCCTCTAGGTAGTCTTCCAGAATTAAACGTCTTTAGTTTGTTTAACACGTTGGCTGTCTTTTACCATCTAAGGGCCCAGCACATCCAGATGGATATAGGCATGCAAGATGACAGTTGATCCGGGTAGAGGAGTAACAGAGGTCAGTGAATCGTGAGCCCCAGGATTTCTAGACCAACTCGTGACAGAGAGTCCCAGTGAGAAGGCTTCAGAAGAACACGGCAGCTGAGCCAGGAGTGGAGGAGGATCTCGATGAGAGGCGGCGACCGTGAACGAGTGGTGGTGGCACTTTCAGGGAATATCCCTTTTGGAAAGTTAAAACGATCGACGTACGTGAGAGACATTGGAGTCGAGACCCGGAGCGTGGGTTTAACAAAGTTTATTCTACAACAAGTTGCGCCGCGCATCTTAGGACATTGTTGCGCGCACTACATTTAGCGAGATATTTTCCGTTGGATTCGAGAATAGGATTGTGAGTTACAACGAGATGCACACGTGCGAAAATAAAGGCGAAGTTGTGTCCGATCCAATAACTAGAACTCGGTCGTATAACATCACGGGGCGTGTATACAGTACTCACCACTCACTCAAAGACAAATATCCCCCATATACCCTGAACAGACTGTTGGGGCAAGTGCTGTTAGCAAGCAACTTATGATGGCTGGCACGGCACATGAGGGGGTGGGTGGCCGCCTTTGTCTCCCTAGTGGCAATGTTTTATGCACCGCACCAGGTACTTATTTGAGGCTGAGGTGACCGAGGGGAGGCCCATGACCAGTTTAGGTAGTCATGACTGGTGTTGGTCATGAGCGGGAATCGAACTCTGGTTGCCAGGTTCGTCGTGCAGCATGCTAACCACTACACTACCGCTCCCTACTCGCCCACAGTCACACAGCCTCCAGATACTAAAACTCTTTCAATAGCTACATGCTGGAGAAACTATAGCATGGGGCATGAATACAGTCTTTACATAAACATAGAAAACGTAACATATATTTTGGTTCAAATACAATTGATCTGTATTCATGAAATCTCACAGTGAAGGCAATTAACTAATCATCAATAAACAAAAAACTTATTTTTGATCCATAAGAGAGGTTTTTGGGTTGGAGCGCATAAATATGTCGTTAAACCTGCCACCACCCGACAGAGACTTAGTAAGGTTTGTCACCTAAACAAAGCATGCCAATTAGTTACAAAGTTCAGCACACCGGTGTGTTAGAGAGTAAACCCACAACATTTACAATTCGAGTACGACGTTTCGCCAGTAATCGCAACCAGCATCATCAGGCGGACAACGTGAGTTCTGGATAAATCCTTCTGCTTCGGGAGATAAATGTGATGTCACTTGTGAGCCGGGGCAAACATGATGGGGGAGGGTTAATGAGCGCATATAAATTACAATGGATACATTACCGGTTGGGTTATTAATAGGTAATCAACATACATAATTATGCATGCACACCAAGCCTGGACATCCTTACGTTTTTGGATGCAATAAATCGCAGTAACTGTTGTCTGCTCACAGTTCATCACCATCGACGTATATGATAACTTGTATAGGCATGCAGTTAAACAGTGTGTTACTTGGTAATTCGCATCCAAGCAGGACTAAGCCTGTAGCTATCAGAACAGTTAAACTTATTTTAATTCATCTAAATATCGACAGATTATCTAACTAGTATTGGACAATAGTAACACGTTTTGCACAGATCTTTAACATCAAAATAATTTGAGTGGTTTTTTTTGGCACGTGCGTTCTGCCACTGCCGACAGCTGTATTTGGGAGTGTTTTATATTCCTTTGGTGTTCTTTTAGTCTCATGCTGATCATTCGTCCTGTCTGACCAACATAGCATTTGCCACAGGAGAAATTAATCCGGTACAAACCTTCTGTTGATAGTTTCGGTAATATAGCTTTTATGTACCGTGCCAAATCTCACTTGGATGTTTTGTTTTTGCAAAAATATGGCTAGTATATAAGTTACTCCGACAATGTACGGTATTTTAATCGTTTTAATTGCGTGATCAATTTCAACGTGTGTGCTATTTGGTTTTAGAATTCAGTACCCTGTTGATTTGTGCATACTTTTACCTGTTCATTTGCAGCGCTTCTTTAACATTTTTAATCTCACTCCCCAGACTGTCACCATCTGACACTTTCATAGCCTGATTTATGAGCGCGTTAATGAGAGAGGATTTCTGCGTGGGGTGATGGTGTGACTGCATTCAGATAGATGTCAGTGTGCTTTTTATTTCATTAAAAGCTGTGTGTTATACTTATTGTTGATATTTATACTTGCTGGACTCTAAAACCCAAAGTGTAAGACCAAGGAGTAAAAAAAAACCTGTTGACATAAGCATACCTTAGTGTTTAACGTGTTCAACTTAAGCGTGGAGAATGTTCAAATTTAAGGAGAAAGAAGACGATTGTTCTCACCGAGTAGTTCCACAATTCAGCACTATAAACTATTTTTAATCGGACAAAAAACACCTGGGAGGCATATCAATCCAGAACATGAAAAACAGGGTGGTGCATTGTGGCATACCAGACGCTGAATGAGTAAGGCTTTAAAATTTGCATATACTTTGTACACTCATGTAAAAGAAATGTCAATCACAGTATTAAAACATCACAATGCTTGCAGAGCAGTATTGTAAAACATTTGTTTTAAACCTGGTCTGCATTCCAGCATATGCCTGGGAAGTCCCTTGAATGTGAATGCAGTAACTCCTTCCTTGTCAAGAAGAAGTCAAGCTTCTGTCATCTGTGCTTGCTTGCTACTGCCAACTTCCACTTCATTTTTGTTCAAATTTGAGACTTCATTATCAGCCGAGATTTATTAGTTACTACATGTTGTCGCAAAGTTTTGTCGACCTTGTTTTGTAACAGATTGTCATTTGTGCCAAAACAAAACTCTCCTTAGTCTCGAATGAACAATGGGTAGTGGTTCATCTCTGTTGGTGAATGTTCCACATTTCTCTGGCAGGTATCAGTCTCAACATAAAACATCGTTAATTATGACAATGTCATAAGTTAATCTTACGTGGTTGATACGTTTTCTAGGTTTATACCTTTGCTTTCCAATTAAATATTTTTACAAACTACTATTGTCAATCTCAATCGCCTCAGTGAGGGCTAAACTCTTTACATGACTATTGTTGTTTTTGTATTTCTATATCCAATATAATTGCAGTTGTTCTATCCCCACGCACACATTTGAGAATTTTATATTGCAAAACTACGGCGAAAAAAATATTGACAGCAGTGATGCACACTTTAAATGTGTTTAGAGTATAAATATTTTTTGAAACTCACCTCTACCAGAACCACCATCTGAACAACATTCAATAACGACCACCGACGCCATCAGGACCACAACCACTAATAATCATCATCACCACAACTGACACCAGAACCACATGGTAGGGCTTGGCCTCACGTGTGTTCTGAGACCTACTCAACAGGTCCAACAATCCATAGCAACATCCCATGCAATTTTTGACGTTAACTTTGAAAATGTATTTTTTTGTCAGCGTTAATTTTTTGTAATACGTTTGATTTAGTAAATATGTTGTTGGATTATCAAATGCGAGCGTGGGGGCGTAGATATGTTTTATTTTCAATGCTATGGGTGGTACACGAAACCACATCTTATGGGTGGAGTATTGCAAAGCTTATGGACAAAGAAAGGGTTGTTCTCACCAAGTAGTTTCATATTTCAGCACGATAAGCTCTTTGTAGAAAGATAGAAAACACCTCTGGAGAAATGTTTGCACAGATTAGAAAAACAGGGTGTTGCAGTGCCATAACAGACTTTGAGCAATGGTCATTTTTTAAAAATGCGTATACTAAGTACAACGCAGTGTAAATTACTCCAGCATCCTAATTGTTTTGTCCTTTGACCCCTCCGCCTCATTGCTGATGTGATTACATTTTATGGGTGGAAGGCACTTCTGGTATAGTCAGTCGAGATATAAAACGATCCCTTAGCATTAAGACGTTGATTTCCCATTGTAGACAGAGCAGACCTTCCCAAGAAGCAATCTTCCACATACGGAGAATATTCCAAGGAAGGCCATCTTTTCAGAGCACAATGTCCTGTGGGCCGTAACAAAGATTTCCCCCTCTGCGCCACACATGAGTGCACCGTTCCGTTGAAAACCATTGGCAGTACCTTGTCTGGCACCGTGTAAGACACCTCGTTAAACATCGCATGATCTTCCTCGTAAAATTACTCTGCAAGCCACCTCTTTCGCGCACCCGGTGATATGTCTGAGCCCAGGAATATGGCGAATGCCTTGAGAAGCCCCACTTGTACAGTCTGTTGATATCTGGAGTTTGCCCGTGCAGAGTATACATTATCAGTGACTGGATATAGCTGGGAGTCAAGTCTGGAGATCCTGTAAACCTTGTAAGCTCTGATTTTCATCCTGAGCACAAGCTGTACAACCTTGCCACCTTGTCAGTTATCTGCATTGATCCTTTAATCAAGCCCTGAAACCATGCAACGTCTGCAACTCTGCTCAGCCCTGTAGTCCGAGAGCTGTGAGCTTGTCGCCTCTTCAACTCCTCTGTTTGTGGTCTGCGAGCTTGCAACGTCTTCGCCTTGTTTCAACCCTGTTGGTCGAGGCCCTGTACATCTGAAAACTTCTACAACTCTGTCTGGATCTTGTGATCCCATATTGTAACCTTCTGTTTTTCACGACTGAAAGTCTGGCAAATTGGAATCAAGTAATTCCTGCGTTGATGTTAAAGCTGGAGCACTATGACTATGACCTAAACCTTGCTGTCACTATCAGGCTATGCAAGTGTAATGATTGTGGTATCATTACTGTGTGCACACTGTGCCGGGAGCGTTACTTTGATGCTTTCACACGACGGAGACGGCGGGAAAATCGTCTTCAGGGCAGCCCTGGGGTCTGCAGCTCCAGTGAAGGATGGAGATGGAGCTGCAGACGGGGCAGCAGGACGCACATCACGTCGCTGTTTCGCTGCCATCGAGAGAGAGAGAGCGCCGGAGCTGGAGGAGAGAGGACGCCGCCGCTGCTGCGGGTGCCTGGGCGGGAAATTCGCGCAGGAAATCCGCGCGCGCATATTGCGCGCGTGCTCGCCATCTTGGCGGCCACGCGGCCACGCGCGGCACGCGGTTCCCGCCATTCTCAACTCCTGCGGAGGGAGATTTTCGGCCGTCTTGGTAGCATCCTGTTGCAAGGGGATACCGTGCTCGCCATCTAAGATTCTACAAGTTCCACCCTGCCATCCTCCATCCCTCACAGTCTCTCAGGCGAGTTGTGACACAATGCACCCGGCCCTAACAACACACCTCATCCATCTTACGCACGCCGGGTTATTTTTGCGTCTTTTTTTTGCTTGCGGAGCTGGAGAGCTGGGTTTTCTGGCAGTGTGAGTGTAGAATGAACGCGGCGTTTGTGCTCGTGTGTTGCTATTGAATTTGTTTTGTGTGTGTAAGGTTAAGGCATCAGGCTTGTTATCTTGATGGGGCAGTTAATGATTAATTTGGTTGTGTCGAGTGTTCCGAGGCCCTTAAATGTCCCGTGGATTGCCATGTTATTAGCTTGCAGTGTGACATCGGTTTATTTTGTTGGTCAAATCTTCATTTTGTTGTTGTCGTGTGATTGCGATGTGCCACATTTGTTAACGATGTGTTTATTGCACAAAAAAATATGTAGATACTGGGGCAACCCTGAAGTGAGACTTTTTTGCCCAGTACATGGGTCAACCGGGAAGCATGGCTTCCTTAACCCGGGATGTAGTACGACATCCAACGTTATACTTTGGGTGCGGCATACTGGCTCGACCTTGAAGCATGCCTTGCGTGAGCCAGTACATGGGTCGACCCTGAAGTGCGACTTCTCGACCTGGGACGTAGGGAGACGTCCAGAATGTTACGTGGTGTGTGTTAGACTTTCAGTTATCGCCCTATTGCCGCCTGTGGGGTGGAACGGTAGCAGAGCGGTGTGAGACCCTGCCATCCATGGGGTGGTTGGGTGATTGATTTGATTACCGGTGTTAGTTGTGCATCCAACGCGTCGGAATCTGTGTATTTTTGCTTTTCTTCCTTCCACCGGGTGGAATACTATCATCTGCACTTCCCTGGGCCGGGTGGCTGGTTGTGTCCGACGAGCTGAGGCGCAGGCTTGTGGTGCTGTGCCTCAGGAGGTGGGTCACAGGATTCCTGCACCTGCCGCCCTTGGAGTCGCCTGTTGTGCTGACCGGATGTGGACTTGAAGGGGGAAGTGGAGCGCCTGTCAGCCACGTCTGTACATGCAACGTCAGCTGCAGCGACAACAACACGGGGCGGTACTGCATCAGCAGGTTTGCATCATCCCGCACCCGAAATGCACGTGCACTGATCAGTCAATGCCAAATGTTACAGCGCATCAGCATTTATGTGGCGAGCACCCTTCCTATAGGAAACTACTAACGTGTAGTCCTGATGGACCTCAAGCCAACGGGAAAGCTGACCCGATGGCTGTTCGACACGCAGTGTGTACTGCAGAGCTGCATGATCCGAGCGTACCTCAAACTTCCATCCATAGAGGTACGGGGGTACTGCTGGACGAAATAGATTATCACCAGCAACTCTCAGTGCGTAGCGCAGTAGCGCTGCCATGCCGAAGACAGAACCCTACTCCCGTATGCAACCACACGCTCCACACCGTCCATAACCTGTGATAAAACGGCACCAATACCCATGTTGTTAGCGTTGGTGTCGAGGATGAAGGGGATAAAGAAAAATCGGGGTACCGAAGGGGAGGCGCGTTGAGCAGGCCATCTCGCAGCACATCGAGCAGGCCATCTCGCAGCACGTCAAATGCAGCCTCCTTCTCCCCCCACCGAAATGTATGTCCCTTGGCTGTGAGGACATGGAGACACTTTGCGATCATGGCGAACCCAAGGATGAAACGTCGAGAATAAGAGGCAAACCCGACAAAACTATGCACTTCACCCACCGACTTGGGGGTAGGCCTTGTGTGCACGCACGCAGTTTTGTCAGGGTCTGATGATATCCTGAATTCGCCGACGATGTGGCCCTGGTACCTGACCGACCTCTGCAACAGATGGCATTTCTGTGGTTTGAATTTTAGTTTAGCAGTCCGCATTTTGAGGAAAACTTCCCGCAATCTATACAATGACGTCATCGAGATAAATTAAGCATGCGTCTCATTGTAGCTCTGCCAATACCAGCTCCATTAGCCGTTGGAATGTGGCTGTGACTGAGTGAAGTCCCATCGGAAGCTGGTTAAACTCAAAGAGCAGTTGGGGTGTGCGGAATGCAGTTTTTGGTCTAGAGCTGTCATCCAGAGGCAATTGCCAAAACCCTGACATCAAATCGAGTGTGGAGAAGAACCGCACTCCAGACAAAGTATCCAATGAGTCGTCCATCCATGGGAGTGGGTACGCATCAGCAACGGAGACTTTGTTGAGTTTGCGGAAATCCACGCAAAACCTCAAACTGCCGTCCTGCTTTTTAACAAGCACAATGTGTGCTCCCCACGAGCTATTGGAAGGAAAGATAATGTCGGCGGCCAAAATCTAATCAAACGCGTGGCGCACATAGTCTTTCTCCTTGGGACTTAACTGATAAGGGTTTTGACAAATGGGGGCGGAATCTCTCGTATCGATGTGGTGGTGTAGCAGAGGTGTGCAGCCAATATCGAATTTCGTTTTGCTAAAAACGTCAAAAAAATCCTTCAAAAGTGCACGTAACTGAAGCCTCTGTGCCATCGATAAGTCATTGCTTTCGGCGCAGAGGATGTCCAACCACGACTCACAGTCCTCACCCTGGCCCGAAATCTCACCCTGCCCCACAGACACAGCAACACCCAATGTCCCTTTGGTTTTCCCCTGCGTGAGCCAGCACGGAAACTTCATGTATTACGGACGTCTCCGAACCGACATTCAAGAACTGGATGAATGGTTGTTGATGGCTCGCCACCAACGTCCAAAATCTTGGCCATGAACCGCCTTGTTAGAGGGGGCTAACCAACGCCATCTATGGTCAAATCGCGGTCGAACTGTTTCTTCAGCCATAAGGGAATGAGCATCTGCGTGTCCGGGGGAATATGGACAGTTCGGTTGTCCATCGCTAAGACTGATATGTTTTCCGTGCGGAATAGAGTGGGCGATGATAAAAATGCCATTCGGCGGCCCAATGGTAATTCGATGCAGCCCTAATCCACAAGGATCTTAAGCAGCATCTTGCCTAGTAAATCCGTTTCTAGCAGGCAGGGTACAGCAACAGATTTGGAAACAAGGAACAGCCCCGTCAATCGAATGTCATCTATGCAAATTGTAGTCAAGATATATCCAATAATTTCTAATGACTGACCGTTGGCGGCAAAATAGAGGATGAAAATGGGCGAAATAGTGCGCGATTTAGGCAGCAAGCAATAAAAAATCATCTTTGAAATGATTTTCGTCGACGCACCCGTATCGACAAGGATCCGCACGTCTGCCCCCTCGACGGTCCCAATAACAGTGGATGATCCCGCCGCCGCAAGCAATAATACAGCGTGCCAATTCCATCAATTGAGCGGGACGCTGCGGCCATCCCTCGTCCGCCGAGACCCGATCGGCACACGTATCAACATCGCTATACTAAGCAATCGCCTAACTTCTGACCTAACTTCTGACACCAGTGTAGTGTCTGCTAAAGGGAGGCACACACACTAATTTGGAGGAAACAAGTTTATTAACACAACTCTCTAACAACTTCGGGTTCTACACTGGTCGCTATGTGTGTGCGAGTTAGCTATTGCGAACGGGCCAATCAGCACACACGCTGTCTGACCCATGATCCTGAGTTAAGACCCGGCCCCCGGTGACGTGTCCCTCAGCCTCCTAGGGGGGTTCCCGGCGCTCAGCAGCACTCCCGAATTAGGGGCTGGTGCTCCAATATAGTGACAGGATATGTCACTACAGAAAGATAAATTGTGGACCAGACTTCATCTCTTAATGGTGGCTCTTTGTCGGACTGTGCTCATGCACTCTTGTCTGACGAAATTCACTTTGAAGAATGCAGCCACCATCTTGAAGATCCTCGATGGATTTTCCCCCTGCCTGACTCTCTCCTCCCACTCCCTCCTTCATTGAGTTCCAGTACGGAAAGTCCAGCATGGATCTCTCCAGCACCGAGTTCCAGCACTGAGTTCCAGTATGTGTTCCAGTACTGAGCTGCAACACAAATATTACAGTCTCCTCTTTTCCCTGCCACTGTTAAGATGCCCCTCACTTCGAAATCTGAGGAGTGATTTGCTTATATGTTTTTAATTAAATTTTTGTTTAGCCTACGCTGTTAGTTTTATTTCCATGAACACCGATGTATTTATATATCCCTTTATAGTATTAGTACAGAGGCAATTAGATTCTTCTACAAGCCTTTATTTAAGTCTTGGTCCTCTTGGTAGTCTTCCAGAATTAAACGTCTTTAGTTTGTTTAACACGTAGGCTTTCTTTAACCATCTAAGGGCCCAGCACATCCAAATGGAAATAGGCATGCAAGATTACAGTTGATCCGGGTAGAGGAGTAACAGAGGTCAGTGATTCGTGAGCCCCAGGATTTCTAGACCAACTCACTTCACCTCGTGACAGAGAGTCCCAGTAAGAAGGCTTCAGAAGAACGCGGCAGCTGAGCCAGGAGTGGAGGAGGATCTCGATGAGAGGCGGTGACCGTGAACGAGTGGTGGTGGCACTGTCATGGAATATGGCCTTTTGGAAAGTTAAAACGATCGACATACGTGAGAGACATTGGAGTCGAGACCCGGAGCATGGGTTTATCAAAGTTTATTCTCCAACAATTTGCGCCGTGCATCTTAGGACATTGTTGCACGCACTGCATTTTGCGAGATATTTTACGTTGGATTCAGAGTATGATTGTGAATCACGACGAGATGCACACGTGCGAAAGTAAAAGCGAAGTTGTGTCCGATCCAATAACTAGAACTCGGTCAAAATTATCACAGGGTGTGTATACGGTACTCGCACTCACTCAAAGACAAATATCCCCAGCATATCCTGAACAGACTGTTGGGGCAAGTGTTGTTAGCAAGCAACTTATGACGTCTGGCACGTCACATGAGGGGGGTGGGTGGCCGCCTTTGTCTCCCTAGTGGAAATGTTTTTATGCACTGCACCAGGTAGTTAATTGAGGCTGAGTTGACCAAGGGGAGGTCCATGACCAGTTCAGGTAATCATGACTGGTGTTGGTCATGAGCGGGAATCGAACTCGGGTCGCCAGGTTTGTAGCGCAGTGTGCTAATCACTACACTACCACTCCCTACTCGCCCACAGTCACACAGACTCCAAATACTAAAACTCTTCATGTTCTATCAATAGCTACATGCTGGAGTAACTATAGCATGGGGCATGAATACAGTTTTTTGCATATAAACATAGTTCAAATACAATTGATCTGTATTTATTAAATCCCACAGTGAAGGCAATTAACTAATCATCAATAAATAAATAACTTATTGTTGATCCATAAGAGAGATTTTTGGGTTGGAGCACGTAAATATGTCGTTAAACCTGCCACAACCTGACACAGAGACTTAGTAAAGTTTCGATTTAAAGCTTTCGTGACTGCAGGGATTCATCTTCTTGGTTCTTTCGGTAAAGTCACGTAGAAGGGAAGTAATAAAATAATAAAAAATAAAACATAATAAAACAATTCTCACAATTTTTTATTACTTCCCTTCTACGTGACTTTACCGAAAGAACCAAGAAGATTAGTAAAGTTTGTCACGTAAACAAAACATGCCAATTAGTTACAAAGTTCAGCACACCGGTGTGTTGGAGAGTAAACCCACAACATTTAAAATTCGAGTACATTTCGCCAGTAATCACAACCAGCATCATCAGGCGGACAGCGTGAGTTGTGGAGAAATCCTCCTGCTTCGAAAGATTAATGTGTTGTCACTTTTGAGCCAATCAGGGGCAAAGGCCGATGGGGGAGGGTTAATGTATGCATTTACATTACAATGGACACCATTAACCGCTTTGGTTATTCATAGCGTAATCAACGTACATAATAATGCATGCAAACCATGCCTGTACATTCTTCCGTTTTTGGGTGCAAGAAATAGCAGTACCTGTTGTCTGCTCACAGTTAATCACCATCGACGTATATGGCGACTAGTATAGGCATGCAGTTAAAGTGTATTACTTGATAATTCGCTTCCAAGCAACACTAAGCCATCAGAACGGTTAAAATGATCTTAATTTATCTCAATATCGACAGATTCTCTAATCAGTCTTGGACAATAGTAACTTGTTTTGCACAGATCTTCAACATCAAAATAAATTGAGTGTCTTTTTGGCACGTGTGTTCTGCCACTGTATTTGGGAGTGTTTCATATTCCTTTGGTGTTCTTCTAGTCTCATGCTGATCATTCGTCCTGTCTGACCAACATAGCATTTGACACAGGAGCAATTCATCCGGGACACACCTTCTGTTGATAGCTTCGGTAATATAGCTTTTATGTACGGTGCCAAACCTCACTTGGATGTTTTGTTTTTCCAAAAATATGGCTAGTCTATAAGTTACTCCGACAATGTACGGTATTGTAATCGTTTTAATTGCCTGATGAATTTCAAAGCGTGTGCTATTTGGTTTTGGAATTCAGTGCCCTGTCGATTTGTGCATTATTTTACCTGTTCATTTGCAGTGCTTCTTTAACATTTTAATCCCACTCCCCAGGCTGTCACCATCTGACACTTCCTTCGCCTGATGTATGAGCGCGTTCATGAGGGAGGATTTCTGCGTGGGGTGATGGTGTGACTGCATTCAGATAGGTGTCAGTGTGCGTTTTATTTCATTAAAAGCTGCGTGTTTTACTTATTGTTGATATTTATAGTTGCCGAACTCTAAAACCCCAGATGTAAAACCAAAGAGTAAAAAAACCTGTTGACATAAGCATACCTTAGGGCTTAACGTGCTCAACTTAAGGGTGGAGAATGTTAAATTTCAGGAGAAAGAAAACGATTGTTCTCACCGAGTAGTTCCACATTTCAGCACATAAAACTATTTTTCATCGGACAAATAAACTTTGGAGGCATATCTACCCAGAACATGAAAAACAGGGTGGTGCATTGTGGCATACCAGACGTTGAATGACTCAGGCTTTAAAATTTGCATATACAGTACTTTGTACACTCATATTAAATAAATGTCAATCATAGTATTAAAACATCACAATGCTTGCAGGGCAGTATTGTAAAAGTAAACCAATTTTAAAATTAAAACCTTTGCTGGTCTGCATTCCAGCATATGCGGGGAAGTCCCATGAATGTGAATGCAATAACTCCTTCCTTGTCAAGAAGAAGTCAAGCTGCAGTCATCTGTGCTTGCTTGCGACTGCCAAATTCCACTTCATTTTAGTTCAGATTTGAGACTTCATTATTAACCGAGATTTATTAGTTACTACATGTTGTCACAAGTTTTGCCGACGTTGTTTTGTAACAGATTGTCAATTGTGCCAAAACAAAAACATCCTCAGTCTCGAATGAGCAATGGGTCGTGGTTCATCTCTGTTGGTGAATGTTCCACATTTCTCTGGCAGGTATCAGTCTCAACTTATAACATCGTTAGTTATGACAATGTCATCAGTTAATCTTACGTGGTTGATACGTTCTCTAGGTGTATACCTTTACTTTCCAATTCAATATTTTTTAAAACGACCATTGTTAATCTCAATCGCCGCAGTGAGGGATAATCTCTTTACACGACTATTCTATTTTTATATTCCTACATCCAATCCAATTGCAGCTGTTCTATCCCCACGCATACATTTGAGAATTTTAATATAGCAAAACTTCAGCGAGAAAATCTTGACAGCAGTGATCAACACTTTAAATGTGTTTATATATATATATTTTTTAAATCACCCCGACCAGAACCACCATCTGAACAACATCCACTAACCACCACCAACGCCATCAGGACCACAACCACGAATAACCATCATTACCACAACTGACACCAGAACCACATGGTAGGGCTTGGCCTCACGTGTGTTCTGAGACCTACTCAACACGTCCAACAATCCATCGCAACATCCCATGCAATTTTTGACGTTAACTTTGGAAATGTTTTATTTGTCACCGTTCATTTTTTGTAATACGTTTGATTTTGTAAATATTTTGTTGGATTGTCAAATGCGAGCGTGGGGGCGTAGATATGTTTTAATTTCAATACTATGGGTGGTATACGAAACCACATCTTATGGGTGGAGTATTGCAAAGCTTATGGACAAAGAAAGGGTAGTTTCATATTTCAGCACGATAAGCTCTTTGTAGAAAGATAGAAAACACCTGGATAAATTTTTGCACATTAAAAAAACAGGGTGTTGCAGTGCCATAACAGACTTTGAGCAATGGTCAAATTTTTTTTATGTGTACATTAAGTACAATAACAAAACATCACAAGTGTAAATTACTCCAGCATCCTACTTGTTCTGTCCTTTGACTCTACATCGCTGCTGTGATTACATTTTATGGGTGGAAGGCACTTCTGGTATAGTCAGTCGAGATATAAAACGATTCCTTAGCATTCAGACGTTGATTTCCCATTATAGACAGAGCAGACCTTCCCAAGAGCCAATCTTCTAGATACAGAGAATATTCCAAGGAAGGCCGTCTTTTCAGAGCACGATGGAGGCGTCTTTAAGGAGGCTGGGGTGCGCTGGTCCCAGCTTCACCTAAGCAACAGTGACCATGCAGTGCCATCCCACCCCAAAGCTGCCAGGAGAACCAAGGAATCCTGCCTGCAAAAACACGAATGTGACCTTAGAGCCGCTCGTGAGCCATTTGGGAGCACTGTTACTAACTTTGTTGAGGATTACTAGGCCTGGTGACTTGTGTTCTGCCTCGCTCTTGTCTGGAACTGTCCGGTGAGCCGTGACAAAGATCTCCCCCTGTGGGCTACACATGAGTGCACCGTCCCGTTGAAAACCGTTGGCAATATCTTGTCTGGCACCGTGTAAGACAGCTCGTTAAACATCGCATGTTCTTCCTCGTCAAATTACTCTGCAAGCCACCTCTTTCGCGCACCCGGTGATATCATGTCTGAACCAAGGAATATGGCGAATGCCTTGAAAAGCGCGAGTTGTGCAGTCTGTTGATACCTGGAGTTTGCCCGTGCAGAGTTTACATTATTATCAGTGACTGGGAGATAGCTGGGAGTCAACTCTGGAAACCCTGCATATCTTGTAAGCTCTGATTTTCATCCCGAGCCCAAGCCGTGCAACCTTGCCACCTCGTCAGTAATCTTTATTGATCCTTTAACCAAGGCCTGGAACCATGCGATGTCTGCAAATCTGCTCAGCCCTGTAGTCCGAGAGCTGTGAGCTTGCTGCCTCTTCAACTCGGTCTGGTCCTCCATTTGTGGTCTGCGAGCTTGCAACGTCTCCCCCCTTGTCTCGACCCTGTTGGTCGAGGCCCTGTACATCTGAAACCTTCTACGACTCTGTCTGGATCGTGTAATCCCATATTGTAACCTTCTGTTTTTCACGACTGAAAGTCTGGCAAATTGGAATCAAGTCATCCCTGCGTTGATGTTAAAACTGGAGCACTATGACTATGACTTAAACCTTGCTGTCGCTATCAGGCAATCCAAGGGCCATGCATTCAACGATGTAGTTGTGGTGGTTTCCCCATTTACAGCACTCTGCATCTGCGACCTTGTCTCTACCTACTCCTGTTACCTTTGTATGGGAGTGCAAGAACGAATGGTGAGAACTCGAGTATTGTCCACTTTTCCTGGTCACGCGGTATTGTGAGAACCTTGGATGCATGAGTCCCCTTTGTCCCATATACCATTCTGGCCAAATAACAGCATGCCCCTTGCCCATGATTAGATGTTAATATACTTCCCCAAGCTCTAGTCTGTGCCTTGGGCTCAATGTAATCAGTTTTGGGATTTTTACAGAAGTACCTTTTGCCCTGATTAAATATTTCCTTTGTATAAATTTGATATGTTCCTTCATGCCTTGGATTCCTTTTAAATTTGTTTTTAAATCATTGTGCCGTGTTCATTTTTCTACGATTAACCTATATTGTGCATTTCTATTTTCTTAATGACCCTCTCAAATCATTGCACATTTCATTGTGTTGTTCCTTGCGAACCCCAGTTACCTGACCTTTCCTTGCGTTGAACCTCTTACCCAGAATCTGGGTATCTTGACAAGTACGTTGCCCGAGACAAATGCAGACAATACTTTAATTGTATAAATGTTTCTACATTGTATTTATATCCGTGGTGGTAATTTAGCAGTTTAAGTTGGTAATGTATAGAAAGACAAGTTGTGACCAGACGTCATATTTTAATGGTGGTTCTTTGGCGGACTGTGCTCGTGCACCCTTTTCAGACGAAATTCACTTTGAAGACCGCAGTTACAGTCTTCAAGATCCTGGATGGGGTTACCCGCTGCCTGGCTCTCTCCTCCCACTCCCTCCTTCATTGAGCTCCAGTACGGAAATTCCAGCATGGCCCTCTCCAGCACTGAGCTCCAGGACTGAGTTCCAGCACTGAGCTGCAACACTGAGCTGCAACACGAATATTGCCTGTCTCCTCTTTTCCTCACCACTGTTAAGATGCCCCTCACTTTGAAATCTGAGGATTGATTTGCTCTATTTTTTTAATTCCATTTTTGTTTAGCCTACGTTTTTAGTTTCATTTCCATGAATATAAAACACACTTTATATACTAAATACCCTTGATTATATATAGTTTAGTATGAACCCCTTTTTTTACTACACCATCTTTACCCATTTAGTTTATCTACATTCGGCTGAAGACCACTCACCACCAATATATATATAAATCGCTTGGATTAATTATCAGTAGAAATGCAATTATATTCTTCTACAAGCCTTTAAGTCTGGGTCCTCTAGGTAGTATTCCAGAATTAAACGTCTTTAGTTTATTTAAACATCTAAGGGTCCAAGCATATCCAAATGGAAATAGGCACAAACCCAGAATTAATTAACCACATTAATTGTAACAATTTATAATATGCTAATCAATTTACTGATCATATTGTATCAAAAAATCTGAGACCTAAAATTAACTCGCTCAAAATTATATATCGTCTTAACCCAAATTTTGTAGCCACCACTAAAACATGGCTCTCTTTAAAGATCCTGGACCAGAATTTCAATTGATGGATTAAACATCTTCGGAACTTATAGACTCACTCCAGATTGTAAATGTTGTGGCTTGGCTCTCCAACACACCGGTGTGCTGTACTAGTTACGAATTGGCCACGTTCTTTTTATGTGACAACTCTTACTAGTTGGCTGTGTCAGGTGGTGGCGGGTTTTAATGACATTTATATTTTTACGCGATCTACCGGAAAAAAACTATTATGGATGAAATTAATTTAATTGATTGGTCTTCAATCCTTCATTCGAATATACAGCAATCCATTGCCAACCACGGACTTGCTAACCATGGAATCCACGTACACACGGTTTTATTATCTGAATACCAATTTACCAAACTCGGCCTGGAAACGTTGAGTTCATATTCTATGGGTCTTTTGGTAAAGTCACATAGATAGGTTCAAAGAAAATAACAAAAAACTACGACGTTTCGATCGCAATGCAAGCGGTCGTCATCAGGAGGAAAAAAGAGAGGAAAGCTGCTGAGGCAAGACTATTTTAAGGTTTGAAATGGGTGTAGCCCAAGGGTCATAAACGGAGTGGGCGGGGCTATTGATGTTAATGTGAGAAATTAGCATGTTAATGGCAGATCCGAGGACGACCTCCGAAAGATTTCCGTCAAGATTTAAACGTTGACTTTCCACGCCTGCCTCCTCGCCTGCCCACTCATCCGTCATTGATGACCCGGAAGAGGAGGGGGAGGGTGGGCTGAGCCTCTCCTCCTAACCACCCCTTCCCCCATCATATTCATTGTCATCTTCATAATCGTGGTCTTCTACCGTCAACAATAAAGGTATGTAAAGTTAATGTAATATCTATTCGTGTTTTATTATTTTATTGCGCAATGTACTGTATTTCATTCGTGTTTAGTGATGAAACAGGTAACTTAGTTAACCTAGGCCCCCTATACTCTACCAACCGCGGATTTGCCTACCGCAGCCTTTTTCAGAAACCTCTCTCGCGGTTGTCGAGGGATTGCTGCATTAGAAGTCTGCCTCGTCCACTCGCTAAAGGCAATTTCTGGATATTAAATGATAATTATCAATTTGCACCCCCTCATAGAACAATGAGTAAAAATAAGGTTAACCCCCTGGTTCACGTCTGAACTAAACAATCTCCAATAAAGCTACACAGCATGGGCCATATCAAGGATATCAAATCCTCCCGAAGGAACAATAAATGTCGGAATACTTTGTAAATACGTGTACAGAACAAAAAAATACTAAAATCTAAATACTTTAAACAATTAAGACAGCCCCAAAGACAATTCCAACACATTTTGGTCTGCATTAAACTTCCCTCAGAATGCCACGACTCATTCTTCTATTCCTTGTCTATTTATAAATGGCAGTGATATTTCTGGTGAAAATAGTATTGTTGATTCTTTCAACCAAGCGTTTTGTTCAAGCGGCGAATATCTTGGAAACAAGTCATCTCTCTTCTTGGTTCTTTCGGTAAAGTCACGTAGAGGGGAAGTAATAAAATAATAAAAATAAAACATAATAAAATAATTCTCACGACGTTTCGGCCACAACGCAAGCAGCCGTCCTCAGGTGAAGAATGAAACACCACCAAGCTTGGAGCGTATATTTAAGCTGGGTTGGAGGGGGGGAGGTGGGAAGAAGAGCGCCTTGACAAAATAATTTGCATATCAAGAGGAATTTAGCATATGGAAAATGGAGGTGGGCGGGGGGGTTTCAAATTAATATTATGCCCGTGCATTATGCAGGATTAGCAGCATCAAAGGGAGGGGGAAGGGGGGTAGCATTAACAAAGGAAAGGAATGTTAATAGTATGTAGCTGCAGTTACTAAACAACCACGTAAAAACTAAAGTATAAACTACATAAACAACTAAAGTATAAACTACATAGCATCATCAGTATACTTACTATACTCGACAATAAGCTGAGTTACTAACAGTAAGTAATACATTACAATTCTACGTCGTAAAAATTATATAATATGCTTCCATCTAAACTTTATTCTCTTACATCACACGAGTCTACACCGTACTATATACTGCCATAGACAAACCCAACATTAAATTATATACTGTATTGCTATAAACCACCCTATACCTTATACATTTTAATATAACACTGTATTATTCTACCCACCCTAATGTGTATCACACTGCTATATGTTTACTATACAATTACGATACTATATATTACTTTGTACATTGTATTAAGCATATAAATGTTATACTATTTGTTATTATACACTGTGCCATTGACCGTCGTGTCAATGGGTGAGTCGTGGGGGGAAACTTGCAGCGGAGCAAAGAATCCATTTCCTGCGGAGAATACAATGTCAGTGAGTGGAACGCGGTCTGAAAGTCACCGTAAACGTGAACACAATCAGTTAAGATCCGAAATGGTGTATTACGTCCTTCCAATGATTGCTAAGCCAGAATCCATCTTCTCGGTTGAAATTGTCTCTGTGTTTGTATATGTGGATCGCCTCATGAACGAATCTCTCGTGATAGCCAGATGGCTTGCAGAGAACCTCTGTCTTGGAGAAGTCAATGTCATGTGAGCCCACTGAGTTGTAACAGTGATCTGCCACGGCTGAGGTGTTTGTCCTACCGTGTTTCAGGTCTGCTTTATGTTCACGGATGCGGTCCGAGACATGTCGTTTGGTTTCTCCAATGTAACTGCTACCACAGAGGCAGCTTAGTTTGTAGACGCCAGGGTACTCTATGTCTGGAACCACATCTTTTACAGACGGGACCAGTACATAAAATCCGTGATCTGGTCCCGTCTGTAAAAGATGTGGTTCCAGACATACAGTACCCTGGCGTCTACAAACTAAGTTGCCTCTGTGGTAGCAGTTACATTGGAGAAACCAAACGACATGTCTCAGACCGCATCCGTGAACATAAAGCAGACCTGAAACACGGTAGGACAAACACCTCAGCCGTGGCAGATCACTGTTACAACTCAGTGGGCTCACATGACATTGACTTCTCCAAGACAGAGGTTCTCTGCAAGCCATCTGGCTATCACGAGAGATTCGTTCATGAGGCGATCCACATATACAAACACAGAGACAATTTCAACCGAGAAGATGGATTCTGGCTTAGCAATCATTGGAAGGACGTAATAAACCATTTCGGATCTTAACTGATTGTGTTCACGTTTACGGTGACTTTCAGACAGCTTGGTGGTGTTTCATTCTTCACCTGAGGACGGCTGCTTGCGTTGTGGCCGAAACGTCGTGAGAATTATTTTATTATGTTTTATTTTTATTATTTTATTACTTCCCTTCTAAGTGACTTTACCGAAAGAACCAAGAAGATGAATCCCTGCAGTCACGAAAGCTTTAAATCGAAAAGTAATCTCTCATCAACTAATTTCACTCAACCCTAATTATTCCACCCTTTTGTCTTGCTTAAAAACATTTGAACTAAGAGAAGTAAAAACAATTATGACTAAACTTAATCCCTGTAATACTGCTGAACCAAATGTTGTTCAAATATTTAAAAAAATGTGACAATGCTGTTTGAGTCCCCAGTCCACCATTCGTTAAATGTGTCAGTGCATTCCAACTCAATACCCTGTGAGTGGAAATTTACATTTGTCCGTGTTTATATCCAGGGAGGGATTCAAAGAAATCGTCCACTTACCCGCCCATCTCTAATCTCTGTATCGTCTAAAACAGAAAAAACTAGGCTTGAGTACTCACGCCACTGCCAGGGTCCACTGTTACCATGGTCGGCTACGTAAGGTGCGAAATAAGTTTAACATAATATCTAGATTTGAAGTTTTCGTGACATACATACTTTATGAAGAAATTAATTCCCATCTCCATGCCAGCGCCATACATCTACAATAAAACAGTTATCATAGAATTCTAGTGCTGGCACAGAGATGGAGTTCATCTCTTCATAACAGTGGAGTGTGGCCGTGGTCACCAGCTGAACAAAAACCGCCTTAGACAACTGACCCGCAACATAGTGTGATGGAAACTTAACAAAACATCAATCTGGTTTTAGTTCTAAGCATAGCACCATCACTGCATCACTAACAATTTTGACAATATGCTCAGCTGTCTTCGTAAGCTTGGCGAAGGGATTTATTTGGATGGTAAAAAACAATGCGTAAAACTGGGCAATCTTTTCTCTGACTTCGTTCCATTCAGCAAAGGCGTTACATGAGGTTCTATGCTCGGTCCTATTTTGTTCTCAATCTATATAGATAATATAGTCATCTCATAACATGTATGCTAATGACATGATTCTCTATACCTCAGGATCTTCATTAGTTAATGTACAACAAAAATTACAAGATGACTTTACAATCGTATACCAAATATTAATAAGCACTGAAACTCCACCTGAATGCAAAACCCCCAAAAGGTGTGAATTTTCTGGGGCACTTCTCTACTATAGCTCAGAGGCATTGCACGTTGTCCATAACCACCCTCTAAGGTTCAATTGAAATTGTATCCTCATACAAGAATATTGGCATCTGGCTTTCAAACCTCAAAACAATTTGAATAAATAATAAAGATCCAGACTTTGTGAAGAAACAAATCCTGTTTCTCATCTTTACACGGAAACATGTGATTGCTACTACCTTTATGCCTATCGTAGAATATGCTGACATCAAATATAAATCAATCTCTAAAACCATTTTACATTTGCTAAATCCTAGCTTTCATTCTGCCTGACATTTTATTTTACAAACTAATTACTATGATCTTTAGTCCAAGACCGGTCAACTCTGAATTTTAACTTGGAGGGAGATGCAATGGACAAGTTAATATTGATTGCATACACCTTTTATTTATGTGTGTTTGCGCAGAGCCAGGCAGTAGCTTCATCATTTGTAGAATGCAGTGTCCTCAGACCGCCACCATGCTTGGTTCGCAGACAGTCTTCAACAATGTGTCATCGTCTGTCTTGCACCATAGCTACAGTTCACCAAATCTCAAAACTTAGATGCCCCACAACACTAAAGTGCATTGTAACAAGGGAAAAAAATAAATTCACGGTTCTCAGTCATTCCCTGTTAATGCCCCAAATACCTGGAATTCCATCGTTTCAAAATTGTCCATGGTTTCCCTCCCATACAAATCACAATGATGCACTAAGCTGATTTTTTTAAATAACTCAACTTGAAATTGCATTTCATATATATATATCAGTCAGTTTACAATAACCCTATATCTTAATAATTGTTTTTTTACCCTTCTATCTGGCAACAAAACTGACACCTTTTTACAAGGAGTCATGTTTGCATAGACCACAATACCTGCAGTTACACTGTGAGATCTCTTTTACCAGTGGCAAAATATAATGGTAGGTTTTTACCCTTTTAACTGGTACAAAACTGACACCTTTATTCAAGGCATCATGTTTGATGCCTTGAAAAAGAAGCAACTCTGATAAGAGTTGCTTCTTTTTGTTTGCTTTATTGACTACTTGTGTTGTGGTCATTGCAAACATGATGCCTTGAATAAAGGTGTCAGTTTTGTACCAGTTAAAAGGGTAAAAACCTACCATAATACCTGCAGTCATAATGCAAACAAAAAACATAACTCTGATATTATGACTGCAGGTATTGTGGTCTATGCAAACATGACTCCTTGTAAAAAGGTGTCAGTTTTGTTGCCAGATAGAAGGGTAAAAAACAATTATCATATTTTTACTGGCAAATGAGGTTCCAATGGTGTAAACCCTATATCTATTTAATGTTTCTGTAACTTAAATTGGAATTGATTTATGGTCAGTCTAAAAATAATCTACCCAAGCCAACTTGCAGTATGTAAGACAGCGAATTATGTTTGCGCACTTTAGACATTCGTAAAGGCGCCTTACAAATAAATGTTAACTATTATTATAACGTTGATGTCTCGTGCGACAGTTGTTTTTTTCCGATTTCTACTTGCTTAATTTCTGTTATTTATTAAATTTACCTTTGTCATACTGGTGACCCAAGTCACTCTTGCATTGGAACTATCCTTATCTGGAGTTCCCACCTGATTCAAACTAAATCAACTTAAATCGTGGAAACAAACACATGTTGAACATCCCTGATGCACCCATAGGTGCATAGCGAATGCCTCTGGTGCCTGAATACATCTTTACATGGGTATTCTCACTCAGCAAGAGCCAGAACCCCAAAAGGCACAAAACACAATACAAAGCCCGTCCTCTTGATTGCCTTGACCAGATTAACCATGTACACGTAAAATGAAAGATTTCCATTTACCGTTATAGACCACAGGGGCAAGCGCTGTTAGTGAGTGGGTACTATAGCTGGCAAAGCACGCTATGTTTGATTGTCTTCCCAATGTTATTATTCAATATCCTATCAGTTACTCCGAAGTTGACCTAGAAGAAGTATAATAGAGGTTTAGATACTGATGTCAGGTATTGAAACTGGGTAGCCAAGATGTGTGCTAACCACTGCACCACCATGTCCTATTATATACAAACACACACACACAACCCACACATGTAGAACAGACAGTAATGCATACATTTACCCACTATTGTAATCGCAATAACATAGTTTAACGTCTCACTGAAATCCATCACTCACCTTTTTTTAAATACCTCACTGGTTATATATAAAAAGCAGGATACTATTCGGTAGGTACATTCATAATGCGTGTTTCTATTGATATTCATGCTTTGGCAGAAGGAAATACACTCATATTTGGCTTCTGATACAGGTCTGTCATGTACATTGACACACAGTCAGTACTCTAAATTATACTTAAAACATTTAATCCCAAGCCTGTGGTGCATAATCTCTGCCTTTGGTTTCTGATACAGCAAGACTAACTGCAAAGCAGCCACCTGTGATACCTGCGGGTCTACTATAGTATTTCAATGGGCCAGGAAGTGCAAAATTAAATCCTTGTACATGAAAGGGCTTCAACACCCGTCAATTGGCAATGGTAATGACTCAACACTCCAATTTAACTTGGAGCAGTAAGGTGCATTTGACAGTCCACTTGGCTTGGATATTAACTTCTTCCACTATAAAAATGACGAGACAGCGGACCACCTGCCTGTTCTCATGGGCGGGTGTCCTTCACACGCCACCTCCATCCGGGTGTGGGCCCTGAGCACAGATGACTGGCCCATCGAGCCCACCCTGGAGGGAGACAACAGAGCCCCATGCCCGCTGCTTTATCTGCAGCCCCTGGGCTCCATGACCAGCCCGCCAGCCCTGGGGCCTCACTTCTGGGCCCTGCTCAGCCACTTGTCCTGACCAAGCTGGGGCAGCCGAGCCAATCTGTGCCCGACTGTCCCCGATGACAGCCAGCGATGGCTCAGAACAGACCGCCATTCCCGCCATCTCGCTCAACATGGAGCCCGACAGTGTCACTTCAAGCTGCCCTGGCACCATGCCGGCATGGTGCGAGCATGGGGGTGTGGGTGGTGCACATTGTGCAGAGCCTTGGTGGCCTCTCCACTGCCCATGTCCTGCCTTGCTCACCTGTTGCGGAGCCACACACACACCTGGTGGATCATCCAGAGAGTCCGTTTCTCGCAAGGTGCTGGAAATCGTGGGCATTGAGTGTGCCGTTGTCGGGTAAGGGGGAGGGAGGTCTTGCACGGGGTGGCCGGGAGAGTGTGGTAGCATCGTGAGAGCTGCAAGCCCATTGGCCAGCGTGACTGAAGAAGTCGCAGCAGTTGAAGGCGACGTGCACGCCACGGTGCCCACATTCCCTGTGAATGACACCCTCACACGTGCGGTCACCGCTTCATCTGCATCGTCTGTGCCCGGGTCTCCAGAGGGACTGGCAGCGAAGACCGAAAACTTCGTGTCACCTGGTGTAGGTGCCCTGGAAGTGGGCTCCTTTTGAACGTAGCCCTCCGCCCGTAACCTTGCCTGGCGGTGCAGCTCAATGATCGCATCCAACTTGTCCTCAATCACTTGCACCTGCAATGTAACCATAGAAAATGGTCTCTCTTCTTAGCCTGGTGCATTGAATGCAATAGGTGCTGTTTGTAGTCATCTGAAGAATGGTGTGGTGGTGCATGCCTGTGATCCAGAACTTTGCAAGCAAGGGTTGGTAGATCATGTAGATCTGAATGTAACTCCCATAACCACAGGGTTATGGGGTGGCTAGATGTCATTATAGTCAAACAGTTAATGAACCCATCTGTGCAGACCAGGAAATTGAGTGAAATATATATTTTTTTGCTGTTTTTTTTTTACTTGCTTGATCTGATGCAAACAACTATTCAATGTCATGGGACCTCCTTTACCAGTATCAAAATATAATATTTTACCCTTACTGGCAATAAAACAGTTGTGTTGAGATGTTAAAACACCAAACAGGAACCTTTTGCAAGCAATCATGTCTGCATTAACTACTTGTGGTGAACATGCAAAACAAAAAAAATATGCTTTGGTAGTATATGCATTGTCTTTGAAAGTGATTGGTCCACACCAAGACAACTTTCTTTATAGCCTCGTCTCAAAACATGCTCTGGTAGTATATGCATCAAAGACAATGCATATACTATCAGAAAATGTTTTTTTATTCGCATGTCCACAATAATTATATGTGGTTAATGCAGACACGATTTTTTGCAAAAGGTTTCTGTTTGGTGTTTTAACATCTTAATACCTCGTCTTGGTTCTTTCGGTAAAGTCAAGTAGAAGGGAAATAATAAAATAATAAAAATAAAACATTCAATACAATTCTCTCGACGTTTCGGCCACAACGCAAGCAGCCGTCCTCTTTTTTTAAATCGAAATCTTAATACCTGTTTTATTGCCAGAGAGGGTAAAACCTATGCTTATAACTATGCAACGATTACTTAGTGTATTTCCAAAGATTCCACCAGCAGTGGTTTTTATCTGGGACGTTAAGCAATATTGGGTTTAATGAAACAATTCTTTCAGCATGTTTTATGTTTGGGCACGTGGGCTCAGAAATTCATGGAAAAAAATCAATGATACAAAAACCAGGTAACATGCGTGGCGTAAGTTTTCATAGCTCATTTTTATTTAATTAACCACAGAGAATAATTTCTGAGGATGAAAACTAAATTACTTGCCAAACGTCCCAATGCAAGACGCTCATAATAACAAGTTTTTACACTTGATGTTACTTGATGTAACTTCCATGAATGAATGAATTACGTAATTTGAATTACAGGAAAACCTCGCTGAATCAAGGAGGTTATATTCCTGGAAATTGCTGTGTTGGGGAAAAACAACGTTCGACAAATAATAGACCTGATGAGAAATAAAGGGTTGCATTTCTGGGTAAAAAATGATTACTACTTCCCTCTTTGTTTCTAGAATTCTACGCAGTTTCTGCTCTTATTTTTTAAGTTTGTCTTTTTATCTCTCTGGGTTTTTTGTTGTCTCTCTCTGCTGGTCTATCGAGCTTCGTGTTTGTGTCTTTCAAATTTCACACTTAACTTCTAATTTAGCAATTTTTTGGTAAAACGTAATCAACCAGGCTATGCGTTAATTGTGTGTTGACCGACCCTCTGTGTTGCATTGCGTTACATTTCGAAATTTTGCTAGGTTTATTTGATTTAGTGTACTTTCTCTGTCTCCACTCGTTTTATCGTTATTATGTTCTGCTCTCTCTGTGTCTCGGCTGTTGTCCCTCTCCCTCTCTGCCTTTGTCTGTTCCTCATGTTTGTGTCTTGTCTCTCTTAAAAATTTCACACTTAAATTCTAACTTAGCAATCTTTGAAATACGTGATCAACCAGGCTATGCGTTAATTGTGTGTTGACCGACTCTCTGTGTTGCATTACATTACATTTCGATATTTTGTTAGGTTATTAAATTTAGTGTGTCTCTCTCCCTGTATCCTAGTTTTCAAGCTTTCGCACCGCGTCGTGCTTTTCATTGACATGCTAATTTTCTCTAGCCCCTCCCTCTCTCTCCGCCCCTGCCCCCTCTCTCTATTTAAGGCATCGACACAGAGACATGGCTTTCTCTGTGTGCCTATGTTTTATTCTCTCTCTATGTATCTCTGTGATATCTGTCTGCTTATATGTCTGTCTATATGTTTCTGGTTCTGTGCTTTATCTCTCTCTCAAATTTAGCATTCTCAGGAAGAATGTAATCAACCAGGTAGGGTGTTGACTGTTATGTTATCCGACTCTCTGTTGTATTACATTCCATTTCTAAGTATACTAGATTTGTGTTTCTATTTCATTTATACCTGATGATGATTGCTTGTGTTGCAATCGAAACGTCGTATGCTAGTATTTAATTTATTATTTTATCTTTATACGTGACTGAATAATTCAATTCAATGATTCACATTTGAGAAGTTACATGTTGAAAAATATAGATGGTACTATTTTGGGAGTGGGCCAAAAGCATTAAATGTTTCCTTCGCGCTGCTTACAACAAAAAAATCTCGTGGCTTTAAGTTTTCACATTTTTGGAAGGCTCAATTTGGCTGCATGGTGACCTCGTGACACCGTTTTTCCATCAAATTTCCCGCATGTATATAGCCATGTCCACCCAGCAGCAGCAGCTGGAGCAGCACCATCAGGTTGTACATAGTGCATGGCATCAATTTTTGTTATATTGGCCCCATGAAATCCTAGACCGACCCTGCCCACTCCTCAGGTAGCCCCGCATTTTGGCTGTATCTTTTATTGAGCTTGGGACACCAGAACATTTAAACTGGTACAAGATCCCAATTTTCTCAAAAGCTTCACAACACTGGGGCAACCTTTTTGAGGCTCGGAATGTCTTGGCCAAACCAGGACATTCGGCAGCTTTAAAATGGCTGACACTGTTGTCATTAAAAAGTGCAATGGATAATTGATTAATGGACTCGTTAGAAATGTTAATCGATAACAAGGTTCACCTCTCGCCCCGCACCTGCTTCTCGACACGTGCCACGCGGCCCAGGAGACTGATGTCGTCAGGCGGCTCCCCTCCATCCAGGCTGGACCCCTTCTCCTTCCACGGCCGCTTCTCCCCTTGGCTCTGCCCACGCATGCCCACAATCTGCTCCACCCTTGAGTACATGAGAGGCGGACAGCTCCCGATTAGTTCTCGGAGCGGTACGCGCCGACGCATACTGTCAAAGCATCCATTTGAGGCGGCTACTCTTGTCGTTAGCCACTTCTGGAAACTGAATATATGTATCAGTATTTGCTTTAGCTTGAATATTTATTTTAATCAAATTTGCCTATTCACCCTCGTCAGCCGTTTTTCGACTGAGGGCTGGATGAAGGCCGTTTGAGGCAGAGAATCTGGTTGTTTGAAGCTGCAATCTCTTTCCATCCCACCAATGATATATTTTATCATCCAGAGTTCATCACTTTATCTCCTCATCTGTAATTCTTTCATGCATGTGCCCCCTTGATTATTTTGGATCTACTTTGTTTTTGTTCACCGTGATACTTTCTGCAAACATGCCTTGTACAAATGTATTAACTGTGTACTCCACCTGTCCCTAACACACTGCCTGTTATGCGCCACTCAGCATTGTCATCAGCCATGGTCAAAATACCGCTAGTTGAAGGCCTCTCCAAGCTACTGCCACCTCTCACAATCCTACAATGTAGTAATCCACTCGGCCCCTCACATCGGGCCGATTTGGATCACTCCATTCGGTGGACGACCTCGTGGATGCTTTCCATTCCTTGGCTGCCACAGTGCCTTACTATCAGCCTCACTGTAGGCACAGCTCCTGGGACCATATTTCATGCCTCAGTCCTGTGATACGGTTACATTCTGATGTTTTCCAATCCCAGTTTTCTATACCGTACTCTGTTCATTAAGGGTGTTAACGATTAATTGATTCATTCCTGTTCTTAAGCTTGTGTGACACTTGCATCAGATCGTGCGCGTATTGTGTTTCCGCGGATATTTGTGGTATCTAATGGCCCCTCGTGACCCCTACAGCCACAGTAGGCTCTTTTATTCACCATGTAAAAACACATGTAATGGCATGTGCATGGTTATGGCCCTTTTGTCATTTCACTGCAAAAACGAACACCTCCCCATTCCAAAGGATTCATGGGGGTAATGTGACCATACCTCACCTTACTGGGTCAGTGTAGATTAGTGAAGGCATGAGGGAACTTAAATGTTGGGATCATTAAACTACAGTGTAGAGTATATGCATTATGCTGTGCTACCCTCTGCTGACACTGGAGTAGAATACATTGTCTCAATTCATTGATTGTATTTGGGCTGGTGGAGGTGAAGCACTGGACACCTGTGGTTCATTGTCGTTTCTTAATGGACTTGTGAGGGCCTCGACAGGCACTCCCATGCAAGCTGGCTCAACGGTGATCACGCTTACGCACTCACTGGGCAGTTCACATACCGAGTAAAGAACGAATTTTTTCGATTTAAAGCTTTCGTGACTGCAGGGATTCATCTTCTTGGTTCTTTCGGTAAAGTCACGTAGAAGGGAAGTAATAAAATAATAAAAATAAAACATAATAAAACAATTCTCACGACGTTTCGGCCACAACGCAAGCAGCCGTCCTCAGGCGAAGAATGAGAACATTATCAAGCTAGGAGCTTATATAGGTGTAGCGAGGAGGAGCGCCTTAACAAAAGAATGTGCATATGAAGAGGAATTTAGCATACCAATGGACAATGCGTAGGGGGTGGGCGGAGGGGTTTCAAAGTCCCATTATGCCCATGCATTATGCAGGATCAACAGCACCACGGGGGGGCGCAAGGAACAGCGTTAATAAAGGAAAGGAATGTTAGTGATATGTAGCTGCATTTACCAAACAACCACGTAGAAAACCGAAGTGAAAACTACATAAAAAAACTAAAATATAAACTGATACTTACTATACTCTACAATAAGCTGAGTTACTAACAACAAATAATAAAATTACAATTCTACGTCGTAAGAAGTATATAATATACTTCCATCTAAACTTTATTCTCTTAGCATATACAGTACTATATACTGCCATAGATAAACCCAACATTAAATTATATACTGTATTGCTGTAAACCACCCTATACTTTATACATTTTAATATAACACTATGTATTATTCAACTCACCCTAATGTGTATCGAAATGGTTTATTACGTCCTTCCAATGATTGCTAAGCCTGAATCCATCTTCTCGGTTAAAATTGTCTCTGTGTTTGTATATGTGGATCGCCTCATGAACGAATCTCTCATGATAGCCAGATGGCTTGCAGAGAACCTCCGTCTTGGAGAAGTCAATGTCATGTGAGCCCACTGAGTTGTAACAGTGGTCTGCCACGGCTGAGGTGTTTGTCCTACCGTGTTTTAGATCAGCTTTATGTTCACGGATGCGGTCTGAGACGTGTCGTTTGGTTTCCCCAATGTAACTGCTACCACAGAGGCAACTTAGTTTGTAGACGCCAGGGTACTGTATGTCTGGAATCACATCTTTTACAGATGGTACCAGATCACGGATTTTATGTACTGTGTTGAATCGGACCTGGATCTTGTGTTTAATCAGGATTTTGGAGATCTTTTTTGTGACCCCAGCAATGTAGGGTAAGGTGATGGTCTTGAAAGGCTCCTCAACAGGATCTTTCTTGATGGTTGGAGTGATGGCTTTGCGGATTGTGTAGTCGGAGTAACCATTAGCCTTAAGAGCTTGGCGTACGTGTTTGAGTTCACTGGAAATGTGTTCATGGTCGGAGATGCATTGGGCTCTATGATATAGAGTCTTGATGAGGGAATTCTTCTGGGATGGATGGTGGTGGGAATCCGGTTTTAGATAAGCATCCGTGTGGGTGGCTTTCCTGTAGACAGAGTGGCTCATTGAACCATCAGGTCTCCTTTTGATTAGGACATCCAAAAAGGGTAGCTTGCCATCATTTTCGACTTCCATGGTGAATCTGATGGCTGGGTGTATGGAATTGATGTGGTCGAGAAATTGGTCTAGAGCAGGCCGGCCATGTGGCCAGATGACAAAAGTGTCGTCTACGTACCTCTTCCATAAGGTCGGGCGTAGAGTGGCAGTCTGGATGGCGTCCGTCTCAAATTTTTCCATGAAGATGTTGGCTACAACCGGAGATAGGGGGGAGCCCATTGGGGTGCCCTCAATTTGCTTGTAGAAGGTTCCATTCCAGGTGAAGTATGTATTGGTTAAGCAGTGTCTCACCAGGGGGGGTACCCCAGCATTTAATCCTTGATGAACCAAGTCTTCAATGATTGCGATGGTGTCAGGCACAGGCACCTTGGTGAACAAGGAAACCACATCAAAACTGACAAGCAGGTCCTCTGGGGACAGGGCAATCCCCTTGATTGTCGATACCAGGTCAGTAGAGTTTAGTACTGCAGAGGTGGTTTTTCCAGTGAAAGGCCGTAGGATTTCGGACAAAAAACGAGCCAGTTTGTAAGTGGGGGAGTTGATAGTAGAGACAATGGGACGAAGAGGTGTATCTTCTTTATGTATCTTTGGCAAGCCGTACAATCTTGGTGGCCTGGCTGCAGAAGGTTTCAACGAGAACTGTTTGGTCTGATCAATTAATGCGGTTGAAGCAGAAATGATGTTGTTGGTTTTGGAGACGAGGCTGTTGGTGGGGTCTCTTTTTATTTTTGTGTAGCTGCCATCGTTGAGTAGTTCTTGAATTTTGTTGTTGTATTCTATTTTGTCCATGATGACAGTGGCATTGCCTTTGTCGGCTGAGAGGATGACAATGTCATCCCTCTTTTTTAATTGAGCTAATTCAAAACGCTCATCTTTGCTGATGTTGCTAGCTGGCATCTTAGCGTTTTTGAGGGTTACAGAGATTTCAGATCTTGCTACGTCTGCAGCGATGTGACTCAAGCCCTTGAGAGCTACATCTACTCGAGCAATTATATCATTAACTGGTATGTGTCTAGGTGTGACTGCAAAGTTTAGTCCTTTAGCTAAGACGGATTTCAAACCTTCAGAAATAGGACTGTTACTGCGATTAATTACGACTTTGTTAACATCTAGCTTTTCAATGTGTGGGTCCGGTTTCTTGTTTGAGAGGCGGTTGAATTTGGAAATCAAGTTGTCCTTACATTTAGTCGACATAGCGGCAGCTGAAGAGGCAGTCATTTTTTCCACGTGTTCCCAATCCGATGTGGACATTGTTGCACTCAAAGATAAGTGTGATTTGTAGAGTGTCTTGTCTAACTGATCTAGTTCGGTGCGCGTAAGTCTGATTTTCTCTGAGATAAGAGCTAAGCTAGTTCTAGACAGAATTCGTTTCGCATTAGAAGAAGTTACAGCAGCAGATGTTAGTGTAAATGCGTTTGGTATTACCTTAGAGTCGCGGCATCTCTTCAGAAAGGTGAGAGACTCGATTAGCTGAGCCTTCTTATCCCGGAGCTTGTTGAAGGATCTCAAAGTTATGTGGAAACCCTCCCCGTAGAGGCGGTTAAATTTCGATTTAAAGCTTTCGTGACTGCAGGGATTCATCTTCTTGGTTCTTTCGGTAAAGTCACGTAGAAGGGAAGTAATAAAATAATAAAAATAAAACATAATAAAACAATTCTCACGACGTTTCGGCCACAACGCAAGCAGCCGTCCTCAGGCGAAGAATGAGAACATTATCAAGCTAGGAGCTTATATAGGTGTAGCGAGGAGGAGCGCCTTAACAAAAGAATGTGCATATGAAGAGGAATTTAGCATACCAATGGACAATGCGTAGGGGGTGGGCGGAGGGGTTTCAAAGTCCCATTATGCCCATGCATTATGCAGGATCAACAGCACCACGGGGGGGCGCAAGGAACAGCGTTAATAAAGGAAAGGAATGTTAGTGATATGTAGCTGCATTTACCAAACAACCACGTAGAAAACCGAAGTGAAAACTACATAAAAAAAAACTAAAATATAAACTGATACTTACTATACTCTACAATAAGCTGAGTTACTAACAACAAATAATAAAACCTCAGCCGTGGCAGACCACTGTTACAACTCAGTGGGCTCACATGACATTGACTTCTCCAAGACGGAGGTTCTCTGCAAGCCATCTGGCTATCATGAGAGATTCGTTCATGAGGCGATCCACATATACAAACACAGAGACAATTTTAACCGAGAAGATGGATTCAGGCTTAGCAATCATTGGAAGGACGTAATAAACCATTTCGATACACATTAGGGTGAGTTGAATAATACATAGTGTTATATTAAAATGTATAAAGTATAGGGTGGTTTACAGCAATACAGTATATAATTTAATGTTGGGTTTATCTATGGCAGTATATAGTACTGTATATGCTAAGAGAATAAAGTTTAGATGGAAGTATATTATATACTTCTTACGACGTAGAATTGTAATTTTATTATTTGTTGTTAGTAACTCAGCTTATTGTAGAGTATAGTAAGTATCAGTTTATATTTTAGTTTTTTTTATGTAGTTTTCACTTCGGTTTTCTACGTGGTTGTTTGGTAAATGCAGCTACATATCACTAACATTCCTTTCCTTTATTAACGCTGTTCCTTGCGCCCCCCCGTGGTGCTGTTGATCCTGCATAATGCATGGGCATAATGGGACTTTGAAACCCCTCCGCCCACCCCCTACGCATTGTCCATTGGTATGCTAAATTCCTCTTCATATGCACATTCTTTTGTTAAGGCGCTCCTCCTCGCTACACCTATATAAGCTCCTAGCTTGATAATGTTCTCATTCTTCGCCTGAGGACGGCTGCTTGCGTTGTGGCCGAAACGTCATGAGAATTGTTTTATTATGTTTTATTTTTATTATTTTATTACTTCCCTTCTACGTGACTTTACCGAAAGAACCAAGAAGATGAATCCCTGCAGTCACGAAAGCTTTAAATCGAAATTTAACCGCCTCTACGGGGAGGGTTTCCACATAACTTTGAGATCCTTCAACAAGCTCCGGGATAAGAAGGCTCAGCTAATCGAGTCTCTCACCTTTCTGAAGAGATGCCGCGACTCTAAGGTAATACCAAACGCATTTACACTAACATCTGCTGCTGTAACTTCTTCTAATGCGAAACGAATTCTGTCTAGAACTAGCTTAGCTCTTATCTCAGAGAAAATCAGACTTACGCGCACCGAACTAGATCAGTTAGACAAGACACTCTACAAATCACACTTATCTTTGAGTGCAACAATGTCCACATCGGATTGGGAACACGTGGAAAAAATGACTGCCTCTTCAGCTGCCGCTATGTCGACTAAATGTAAGGACAACTTGATTTCCAAATTCAACCGCCTCTCAAACAAGAAACCGGACCCACACATTGAAAAGCTAGATGTTAACAAAGTCGTAATTAATCGCAGTAACAGTCCTATTTCTGAAGGTTTGAAATCCGTCTTAGCTAAAGGACTAAACTTTGCAGTCACACCTAGACACATACCAGTTAATGATATAATTGCTCGAGTAGATGTAGCTCTCAAGGGCTTGAGTCACATCGCTGCAGACGTAGCAAGATCTGAAATCTCTGTAACCCTCAAAAACGCTAAGATGCCAGCTAGCAACATCAGCAAAGATGAGCGTTTTGAATTAGCTCAATTAAAAAAGAGGGATGACATTGTCATCCTCTCAGCCGACAAAGGCAATGCCACTGTCATCATGGACAAAATAGAATACAACAACAAAATTCAAGAACTACTCAACGATGGCAGCTACACAAAAATAAAAAGAGACCCCACCAACAGCCTCGTCTCCAAAACCAACAACATCATTTCTGCTTCAACCGCATTAATTGATCAGACCAAACAGTTCTCGTTGAAACCTTCTGCAGCCAGGCCACCAAGATTGTACGGCTTGCCAAAGATACATAAAGAAGATACACCTCTTCGTCCCATTGTCTCTACTATCAACTCCCCCACTTACAAACTGGCTCGTTTTTTGTCCGAAATCCTACGGCCTTTCACTGGAAAAACCACCTCTGCAGTACTAAACTCTACTGACCTGGTATCGACAATCAAGGGGATTGCCCTGTCCCCAGAGGACCTGCTTGTCAGTTTTGATGTGGTTTCCTTGTTCACCAAGGTGCCTGTGCCTGACACCATCGCAATCATTGAAGACTTGGTTCATCAAGGATTAAATGCTGGGGTACCCCCCCTGGTGAGACACTGCTTAACCAATACATACTTCACCTGGAATGGAACCTTCTACAAGCAAATTGAGGGCACCCCAATGGGCTCCCCCCTATCTCCGGTTGTAGCCAACATCTTCATGGAAAAATTTGAGACGGACGCCATCCAGACTGCCACTCTACGCCCGACCTTATGGAAGAGGTACGTAGACGACACTTTTGTCATCTGGCCACATGGCCGGCCTGCTCTAGACCAATTTCTCGACCACATCAATTCCATACACCCAGCCATCAGATTCACCATGGAAGTCGAAAATGATGGCAAGCTACCCTTTTTGGATGTCCTAATCAAAAGGAGACCTGATGGTTCAATGAGCCACTCTGTCTACAGGAAAGCCACCCACACGGATGCTTATCTAAAACCGGATTCCCACCACCATCCATCCCAGAAGAATTCCCTCATCAAGACTCTATATCATAGAGCCCAATGCATCTCCGACCATGAACACATTTCCAGTGAACTCAAACACGTACGCCAAGCTCTTAAGGCTAATGGTTACTCCGACTACACAATCCGCAAAGCCATCACTCCAACCATCAAGAAAGATCCTGTTGAGGAGCCTTTCAAGACCATCACCTTACCCTACATTGCTGGGGTCACAAAAAAGATCTCCAAAATCCTGATTAAACACAAGATCCAGGTCCGATTCAACACAGTACATAAAATCCGTGATCTGGTACCATCTGTAAAAGATGTGATTCCAGACATACAGTACCCTGGCGTCTACAAACTAAGTTGCCTCTGTGGTAGCAGTTACATTGGGGAAACCAAACGACACGTCTCAGACCGCATCCGTGAACATAAAGCTGATCTAAAACACGGTAGGACAAACACCTCAGCCGTGGCAGACCACTGTTACAACTCAGTGGGCTCACATGACATTGACTTCTCCAAGACGGAGGTTCTCTGCAAGCCATCTGGCTATCATGAGAGATTCGTTCATGAGGCGATCCACATATACAAACACAGAGACAATTTTAACCGAGAAGATGGATTCAGGCTTAGCAATCATTGGAAGGACGTAATAAACCATTTCGATACACATTAGGGTGAGTTGAATAATACATAGTGTTATATTAAAATGTATAAAGTATAGGGTGGTTTACAGCAATACAGTATATAATTTAATGTTGGGTTTATCTATGGCAGTATATAGTACTGTATATGCTAAGAGAATAAAGTTTAGATGGAAGTATATTATATACTTCTTACGACGTAGAATTGTAATTTTATTATTTGTTGTTAGTAACTCAGCTTATTGTAGAGTATAGTAAGTATCAGTTTATATTTTAGTTTTTTTTATGTAGTTTTCACTTCGGTTTTCTACGTGGTTGTTTGGTAAATGCAGCTACATATCACTAACATTCCTTTCCTTTATTAACGCTGTTCCTTGCGCCCCCCCGTGGTGCTGTTGATCCTGCATAATGCATGGGCATAATGGGACTTTGAAACCCCTCCGCCCACCCCCTACGCATTGTCCATTGGTATGCTAAATTCCTCTTCATATGCACATTCTTTTGTTAAGGCGCTCCTCCTCGCTACACCTATATAAGCTCCTAGCTTGATAATGTTCTCATTCTTCGCCTGAGGACGGCTGCTTGCGTTGTGGCCGAAACGTCGTGAGAATTGTTTTATTATGTTTTATTTTTATTATTTTATTACTTCCCTTCTACGTGACTTTACCGAAAGAACCAAGAAGATGAATCCCTGCAGTCACGAAAGCTTTAAATCGAAATTTAACCGCCTCTACGGGGAGGGTTTCCACATAACTTTGAGATCCTTCAACAAGCTCCGGGATAAGAAGGCTCAGCTAATCGAGTCTCTCACCTTTCTGAAGAGATGCCGCGACTCTAAGGTAATACCAAACGCATTTACACTAACATCTGCTGCTGTAACTTCTTCTAATGCGAAACGAATTCTGTCTAGAACTAGCTTAGCTCTTATCTCAGAGAAAATCAGACTTACGCGCACCGAACTAGATCAGTTAGACAAGACACTCTACAAATCACACTTATCTTTGAGTGCAACAATGTCCACATCGGATTGGGAACACGTGGAAAAAATGACTGCCTCTTCAGCTGCCGCTATGTCGACTAAATGTAAGGACAACTTGATTTCCAAATTCAACCGCCTCTCAAACAAGAAACCGGACCCACACATTGAAAAGCTAGATGTTAACAAAGTCGTAATTAATCGCAGTAACAGTCCTATTTCTGAAGGTTTGAAATCCGTCTTAGCTAAAGGACTAAACTTTGCAGTCACACCTAGACACATACCAGTTAATGATATAATTGCTCGAGTAGATGTAGCTCTCAAGGGCTTGAGTCACATCGCTGCAGACGTAGCAAGATCTGAAATCTCTGTAACCCTCAAAAACGCTAAGATGCCAGCTAGCAACATCAGCAAAGATGAGCGTTTTGAATTAGCTCAATTAAAAAAGAGGGATGACATTGTCATCCTCTCAGCCGACAAAGGCAATGCCACTGTCATCATGGACAAAATAGAATACAACAACAAAATTCAAGAACTACTCAACGATGGCAGCTACACAAAAATAAAAAGAGACCCCACCAACAGCCTCGTCTCCAAAACCAACAACATCATTTCTGCTTCAACCGCATTAATTGATCAGACCAAACAGTTCTCGTTGAAACCTTCTGCAGCCAGGCCACCAAGATTGTACGGCTTGCCAAAGATACATAAAGAAGATACACCTCTTCGTCCCATTGTCTCTACTATCAACTCCCCCACTTACAAACTGGCTCGTTTTTTGTCCGAAATCCTACGGCCTTTCACTGGAAAAACCACCTCTGCAGTACTAAACTCTACTGACCTGGTATCGACAATCAAGGGGATTGCCCTGTCCCCAGAGGACCTGCTTGTCAGTTTTGATGTGGTTTCCTTGTTCACCAAGGTGCCTGTGCCTGACACCATCGCAATCATTGAAGACTTGGTTCATCAAGGATTAAATGCTGGGGTACCCCCCCTGGTGAGACACTGCTTAACCAATACATACTTCACCTGGAATGGAACCTTCTACAAGCAAATTGAGGGCACCCCAATGGGCTCCCCCCTATCTCCGGTTGTAGCCAACATCTTCATGGAAAAATTTGAGACGGACGCCATCCAGACTGCCACTCTACGCCCGACCTTATGGAAGAGGTACGTAGACGACACTTTTGTCATCTGGCCACATGGCCGGCCTGCTCTAGACCAATTTCTCGACCACATCAATTCCATACACCCAGCCATCAGATTCACCATGGAAGTCGAAAATGATGGCAAGCTACCCTTTTTGGATGTCCTAATCAAAAGGAGACCTGATGGTTCAATGAGCCACTCTGTCTACAGGAAAGCCACCCACACGGATGCTTATCTAAAACCGGATTCCCACCACCATCCATCCCAGAAGAATTCCCTCATCAAGACTCTATATCATAGAGCCCAATGCATCTCCGACCATGAACACATTTCCAGTGAACTCAAACACGTACGCCAAGCTCTTAAGGCTAATGGTTACTCCGACTACACAATCCGCAAAGCCATCACTCCAACCATCAAGAAAGATCCTGTTGAGGAGCCTTTCAAGACCATCACCTTACCCTACATTGCTGGGGTCACAAAAAAGATCTCCAAAATCCTGATTAAACACAAGATCCAGGTCCGATTCAACACAGTACATAAAATCCGTGATCTGGTACCATCTGTAAAAGATGTGATTCCAGACATACAGTACCCTGGCGTCTACAAACTAAGTTGCCTCTGTGGTAGCAGTTACATTGGGGAAACCAAACGACACGTCTCAGACCGCATCCGTGAACATAAAGCTGATCTAAAACACGGTAGGACAAACACCTCAGCCGTGGCAGACCACTGTTACAACTCAGTGGGCTCACATGACATTGACTTCTCCAAGACGGAGGTTCTCTGCAAGCCATCTGGCTATCATGAGAGATTCGTTCATGAGGCGATCCACATATACAAACACAGAGACAATTTTAACCGAGAAGATGGATTCAGGCTTAGCAATCATTGGAAGGACGTAATAAACCATTTCGATACACATTAGGGTGAGTTGAATAATACATAGTGTTATATTAAAATGTATAAAGTATAGGGTGGTTTACAGCAATACAGTATATAATTTAATGTTGGGTTTATCTATGGCAGTATATAGTACTGTATATGCTAAGAGAATAAAGTTTAGATGGAAGTATATTATATACTTCTTACGACGTAGAATTGTAATTTTATTATTTGTTGTTAGTAACTCAGCTTATTGTAGAGTATAGTAAGTATCAGTTTATATTTTAGTTTTTTTTTATGTAGTTTTCACTTCGGTTTTCTACGTGGTTGTTTGGTAAATGCAGCTACATATCACTAACATTCCTTTCCTTTATTAACGCTGTTCCTTGCGCCCCCCCGTGGTGCTGTTGATCCTGCATAATGCATGGGCATAATGGGACTTTGAAACCCCTCCGCCCACCCCCTACGCATTGTCCATTGGTATGCTAAATTCCTCTTCATATGCACATTCTTTTGTTAAGGCGCTCCTCCTCGCTACACCTATATAAGCTCCTAGCTTGATAATGTTCTCATTCTTCGCCTGAGGACGGCTGCTTGCGTTGTGGCCGAAACGTCGTGAGAATTGTTTTATTATGTTTTATTTTTATTATTTTATTACTTCCCTTCTACGTGACTTTACCGAAAGAACCAAGAAGAAGAGTAAAGAACGGTCTGTTGAAGCCACTCTTCACTGCATTTACACTCATCAATGAAGCTATACTTCCCCCCACACTATGGAAGTTGGGGGTGTCTTACTGGAAAATGGTCCCTGGTGATTGTTTGTTGGATTACAGACAGGATTCTACTCAACCGCGGGCGACTGAACCGGTACCGAGTCTACTGTTTTTTGTGTAACTGTGTATTCGAAGGTGATAAACGAAAGACTCATAAAGACCGCGATTTTTTGTCGAAAAATGTGCGTAGCGTCTCTCGGCGATATATTAAAATTATTGGGAGTGTCTGATCACCCACGAAATCCTCACAGTGGCTATGTCCCCGACTCTCCCTGCTCCTCCTGTTCCTCCCAGACCAGCGCTGTTTGTATGGGGAGGGCGGTGGCGAACCTTCCCTGCAGGCTCTTGATGCGGCTGAGCATGTCAAGGTGTCCGGCCGAGTACTGCTCGATGACGTCCTTCACGTCATATGGTCGCAGCGTCTCCTTAAACTTCTTCTTGGCGACAAGAAAGTGCATTGCTCTGATGGAGGGGGGGGGATTAGCGGCAAGGAGGAAAGGGTCGTCTTGTGTCACACTCCCACCACACACACGGACACACACACACTGGCCAAGAAGGTTCACTATTGTGCTATATAGCTTTACAATGTGTTTTCTGGTTTTACTGCGTGTTTTTACAGCACGATATATCCGATGTTGAGGGAGGCAGTGAGCTGTTCAATTCAGTTCCTGAATAAGATCCTAGAAGCAAAATGTCAGACATGCCGAACAATACATGGTACAACCCAAGAACACATCAGAGAGCTATACACACCAAATCTTCATTGAATCATAGTGTATACAGAAAACTATAAATTAGTAAAACTGAGCTGAGGAACTATATTGCATGATTTTTGGGACCACAGTGTCTGTGCATCAAATGGCAAGTTAAGTCATCTTCCAACATGACAATGCCAGACCACAAACGATCCTAAGAACATCAGAGGCCAATTGTACAGTTTGGCTGGACTGTGCGGCCCCATTCATCATATAGACCAAATCTAGCACCCTTACATTTTCATCTGTTCAGGCCTGTGAAGGATGGCCCACATGAGCAACATATTGAAAACTGCACTGCGGTACGGGATTATGCTTGCAAATGGTCACGGGATACGGATGAATCGTTTCACCATAATGAGGGATTCTTGCTTCGATTCCACGTTGGCCTACATGCAGAAAAAATAAAAATAAAAGCTAAACAACAATTATGATAGTAGTAGGGTTTTACCCTTTTAAACTGGTACAAAACTGACACCTTTATTCAAGGCATCATGTTTGCAATAACCACAACACAAGTAGTCAAAAAAGCAAACAAAAAGAAGCAACTCTGATAATGATAATAATATGCACTGTCCTTGAAGTTGATTGGTCCACACCCGAGACGGCTTTCTTTAGAGCCTAGTCCCCATTGGTGTTGGACCAGATGACACAAGAAGGCGTACAACTCAAACACAGTGCAATATCAGAGTATTGAGAGCTCGGGGTAAGCATTTACTCTATGAGATCTCTTTTACCAGTGGCAAAATATAGTAGTAGGTTTTTACCCTGTTAAACTGGTACAAAACTGACACCTTTATTCAAGGCATCATGTTTGCAATAACCACAACACAAGTAGTCAAAAAAGCAAACAAAAAGAAGCAACTCTGATAATGATAATAATATGCACTGTCCTTGAAGTTGATTGGTCCACACACGAGATGGCTTTCTTTAGAGCCTAGTCCCCATTGGTGTTGGACCAGATGACACCAGAAGGCGTACAACTCAAACACAGTGCAATATCAGAGTATTGAGAGCTCGGGTTAAGCATTTACTCTATGAGATCTCTTTTATCAGTGGCAAAATATAGTAGTAGGTTTTTACCCTTTTAAACTGGTACAAAACTGACACCTTTATTCAAGGCATCATGTTTGCAATAACCAGAACACAAGTAGTCAAAAAAGCAAACAAAAAGAAGCAACTCTGATAATGATAATAATATGCACTGTCCTTGAAGTTGATTGGTCCACACCCGAGACGGCTTTCTTTAGAGCCTAGTCCCCATTGGTGTTGGACCAGATGACACCAGAAGGCATACAACTCAAACACAGTGCAATAGCAGAGTATTGAGAGCTCGGGGTAAGCATTTACTCTATGAGATCTTTTTTACCAGTGGCAAACATGATGCCTTGAATAAAGGTGTCAGTTTTGAACCAGTTTAAAAGGGTAAAAACCTACTACTATATTTTGCCACTGGTAAAAGAGATCTCATAGAACAATTATGATATGCGCCTGAATGAATGTCAATACGTTATTGAAACGATAAAATTATTTTTTTTAAAGTAACACAAATTTTTTGGGGCTTCCTTTTTTGCAAATTTTTAGGTTTAAGTTTGAGGATGGGTCGTAAGTGAAGAGTGGCCTTCGGTTCGCTGGAGATTGACTAGCGGTGGGGTAAGATAATCAGAAGAACATGGCTATTTGAAATAATAAATTCAGAAATGAGAATGAACTTTGATGATGGACTGAACAATAATAGAACAAATTGAGGAATTCAGACTGCTATTGTCTTGTCAGAAGAATGCCACCAAATGGCAATCCAGCAAAGGCAATGGCAAAGCTCATAGAAGGAGAAAGAAGCAGAGGACGACCGAGAAAAATACGTAGTGACATAGGGGATGAGGAGGCACGAAAATAGAGAAGGATGACTATGGAAACCTCAGCAAGAGGTGGTTTATGATTGCCAACAGTGGAGGACTGCTGCTGATGCCGGAGGTTCGTGGACCCAGCGGCCTCCATAAAGGGGCTGAATAGGGAAAGAGGTATGAGATCAGTCGGAGAGATTATGGTGCATAAAAATGTTCGCTTTATGAAAAGTTTAAATTCTCATGCCTTGGGGCATGGGTGGGGACCGGTAACGCTGCTGTGAGAACATGATACAAGCAATGCATAGCAAGATTTGAGAAGTTTGCTGTTGATGCTGCTGGGTCAAACTGGAAATACCCCCAAACATTACTCAGTCTGTAAGCGTCTCTTGAAGTGAGAGAAGTAACCGTGTGTTCCGCCAAAAGGTAATTGTATAGCCCTATTGCAGTCTTTGGTCAGGAAAAGGTTTCCCACACGTATTATATTGTAACTGCTCGTACAAACCCTTCATTGCACGCACCTGATGGCACGAATGACGGCCTTCACAGAGGGCTCGAAGTCCTGAGGGGCCTCATCCAAGAAGCAGCCCGATTCCTCAGAGCCGCCTTCCAGAAACACTCCAGTCTCTGAATAGATGGGGCAGCCCAAATTCACACAAAAACATGCGGCAAGTCGGGAACGAGGTAAGTTTGGACCACGTAGGCCTTAACGAGGTGTAAGGTGTGCATTTGTGTGCATGTGTGGCCAATGGGGACTGTGGATGGGTGCAAGGGGCTGGTAACCCCTCAACCTTAAATGTAATTATCACTTAACTATGTGGAAAAAATGTAAGCTTATGCCGGAAGCCCCCGGGGTGACAGGCATCTATGTCGTCTCCTGGCCAAACCCCATTTATCGGAGCCAGGAGGCTGAACCCGAACCCTGCATCGGCGAGTCATCTCAGTCAGTCAACCCATGGCATCCGAGTCTGTCCCCTGATCTCCTGGCAGCAGGCGTTCGACACTTCACGTGACCTTAAAGTGCATATAGCTTGGCACAAGCGTCGTGGTGACATCACAGTCACTTAGTGGCGAATGGCGGTTGTTGTTGTGTGCGTGTCGGTGATGTGAAGCAGTATTGTAGCTATCAGTGTGCAGGCATTGCGACTGCAGCAGATTCCACAAGCCAAAGGTGTGAAGACACTGAGCTTTCGAGTGGTCGTGGGCGGGCCCATTCAAACCACGAAGCGATTAATGCTCGGGTCAATGCATTGAGCTACAACCTGAGTAACCCACATTCAATTCACTGACATCCATGTGCTCACTACCAGCAATCGGCAACAGTCCGTAAAGCTAAACTGGAAAACTTTGCATTTCCTGAGTGGTGTGTGGATGTGTTTTCAAAGATGTGTGTTAGGGAGGGTGCTTGCAAAAATGGACCTTTCTGAAGTAATGCCTGCATCGGCTTTAAAAATTTAGGCTGGCCTGCATATGTTCCATCCTGGGTTTAACCTGGCTGAATTGTGCAAGAGGCTTCCAAATCATTTTAAAGATCTGGACATATTCCCATCAATGACCTCCTCTCGCAGGCGAGGGCTACTTTGGCTGGGTCATGTAGCTACATGCCGAGCCACCACACAGCCGAAACAGCTTCTGTGTGCCGTGCCGGATTCATTAGGTGCTCACTAACAGCACTTGCCACAACAGCACGTTAAGGCTATACAGGGGGGGGGGTCTTTGTCTTTGTGTGGCAGCATGTTCCGGTCAGCACTCAAAGAGGGTGAGCAAGGCCCCCACCCACTCAGCCCTCACCATGCGCGGAGCGTGCCCCGGGCGCGCGTCCCAGCCGCAGGCTCGTCCGCCTCCGCGCTCGCTCGCCCAGCCCCAAGCTGTGGCTGCGGCCCTTGGTGGTGGCGCGGAGGGGATTGTTGTTGACCACGTCGCTGTGCCCCGGCGTGCCGAGGGGCGGGTTGGGAGGGCCCCCCAGTCCCTGCACGGAGGAGTCGGCGCTGTGAGTGCGGCGCGGGGGGCCCTGTGCCCCCCCCGGGCGGCTGCGCATGAGCTGCGTGACGGGGCTGGAGAGGCGCTCTCGGAGTCCGACCTTCTGGCTGGGTGCCCGGGGCAGGAGGAGTCACGCACGGGGAAATAAGGGTAGGTTTCAAACGTTGGCGTGGTTTCTTTTTTTTTTTGCGAAGTTTTAATAATACGACACACGTAGGGCGAAGACTGGTTTTCCAGTTTCAGGTAAGCGGTGTTTCCAGCTCGGTGAGTGTGTAGTTAGACCAAAATAACAAGAAGAGACATTTTTTGTTCCAAATTCGGTATTAAAAACGAGAGACGGTGGTCCTGAATAAACAACGTCGTGAAGCAGTCCTTGAAGAGCCGCATGCAGCTCTGAAGCCGCAGGTTGCTGACCCCTGAGCACATTTCTATGACGAGAACATTTAGCGTATTTGCGAGTGATTCCACGTTTGTACTAAGCATTCTGTGTCAGTTGACGATGTGTATGTAATACCTGGTCAATTGTCTAGTGACTGAGGATTTTTAGAAGGTCCATCTAGAGGCAGAAATAAACTTTACAAGGTTCGTTTGACAACTTTCGACGATTAAGGAGTTGATTCTTTATTCGGAGCAAGGTGAGCGTTAAATGAGCCGAGTGTTTTTTTTTCCATAGAGAGACCTTAGAGGCTTTCGAAGGGTGGATGATGTTTTCTAAGGTGCAATACAATTCACGACAAACAAAAATTCGTCATGAAAAAAACTATAAAAGCGCTGTATGCAAAAAAAACGGTGCAACTATGTAAATGTGCAGCCCTTTGTGAATCCACTGCTGGATTAGGGCTGACACCATGCGAATTGTGCGGGGGGGGGGTTATTTTACCAAACTTAACACATCAGTACAGGTTTAAGGTGGAATGCATCGATGTTGGAGCATATGACTACAGTACAACAATAGATATATAGCCTGGAACCTTGCCCTGCAGCCTCTCACCAGCTGTGGTGGTGTCCCTAGCAAGCACCTTCCAGTTGCAAACCTGCTTAGCTTCTGAGAGCCGATAAAGTCGGGCTCATTCTGGTTGATCTACTTATAGGTGATGCAAATATACAGTACAAAACTCCTCTTATCCGTAGCCCTATTATCGAAAACTCCTATTTTCTGTGGCCCTATTCCTATTATCCGCAGTTATTCGCGATTGTACCCAACAAGCGTAGCGGAGCGACTTCTTAATACTTTTTTTTTGTTTCTTTCACAAATAAGAGGAGTTTGGAACAGCAAACTACTCCGAATACCTGCCCGGGAGCTATTCAATTATATAAAAAAAAAAAGAAAAATGCACGAGTGACCACAGACACAAATATACAAGACACAGCAACAGACAGGGAGACAAAGACCCCCCCCCCCCCGTAGCTTCACCAGGCTGTTGGGGCAAGTGCTGTCAGCGGGTAGCAGCACCTGTGAAGGCCGGCACGGCGCACCGGGTACTCATTTGAGGCTGAGTCGACCTAGGGGGGAGGCCCCAGGACCGGTTCAGACGATCGTCACCGGGTGTTGACCGTGAGCGGGATTCTAACTCGGGCCACGGGGTTCGTAGAGCGGCGTCGCTGACCGCCATGCCGCCACTCACCACAGAGAGACATGGACACAGACGTGGAGACAGAGACAGACACAGAGACGTGGAGACAGAGACAGGAGACACAGAGACGTGGAGACAGAGACAGAGACGTGGAGAGATGCACACAAAGTCATCGTGGGGGAAATAAAAAAAGAAAAGGGACGAAGACAGAGGCACGGAGAGAAAGGGACTCTCCCTTGTCTCGAAGTGGGCTGGGCAGGACACGTCGCCGGCCACAAAACACGCACAGTGCCGCGAGTTGCCCAGTTGGCATGGGCGTAATAAAAAAATGCCACGGTAATCGATTACTTGAGATTACCTCACGAAATTCCACGGTAATCGATTACTTGAGATTACCTCACGAAATTCCATGGTAATCGATTACTTGAGATTACCTCACGAAATTCCACGGTAATCAATTACTTGAGATGACATCACGAAATTCCACGGTAATCGATTACTTGACATTACCTCACGAAATTCCACGGTAATCGATTACTTGAGATTACCTCACGAAATTCCACGGTAATCGATTACTTTAGATTACCTCACGAAATTCCACGGTAATCGATTACTTGAGATTACCTCACGAAATTCCATGGTAATCGATTACTTGACATTACCTCACGAAATTCCACGGTAATCGATTACTTGAGATTACCTCACGAAATTCCACGGTAATCGATTACTTGAGATTACCTGACCAAATTCCACGGTAATCGATTACTTGAGATTACCTCACGAAATTACACGGTAATCGATTACTTGAGATTACCTGACCAAATTCCACGGTAATCGATTACTTGAGATTACCTCACGAAATTCCATGGTAATCGATTACTTGAGATTACCTCACGAAATTCCATGGTAATCGATTACTTGAGATTACCTCACGAAATTCCACGGTAATCGATTACTTGAGATTACCTCACGAAATTCCACAGTAATCGATTATTTGATCGATTACCATGTCTGTGTGTCGTGCTCTATCTGTTGAGTGTCTGTGTGTCGTGCTCTATCTGTTGAGTGTCTGTGTGTCGTTCTCTATCTGGTGAGTGTCTGTGTGTCGTGCTCTATCTGGTGAGTGTCTGTGTGTCGTGCTCTATCTGTTGAGTGTCTGTGTGTCGTTCTCTATCTGGTGAGTGTCTGTGTGTCGTGCTCTATCTGGTGAGTGTCTGTGTGTCGTGCTCTATCTGGTGAGTGTCTGTGTGTCGTGCTCTGTCTGGTGAGTGTCTGTGTGTCGTGCTAACTGGTGAGTGTCTGTGTGTCGTGCTCTATCTGGTGAGTGTCTGTGTGTCGTGCTCCGTCTGCTGAGTGTCTGTGTGTCGTTCTCTATCTGGTGAGTGTTTGTGTGTCGTGCTCTAACTGGTGAGTGTCTGTGTGTCGTGCTCTATCTGGTGAGTGTCTGTGTGTCGTGCTCCGTCTGCTGAGTGTCTGTGTGTCGTTCTCTATCTGGTGAGTGTTTGTGTGTCGTGCTCTATCTGGTGAGTGTCTGTGTGTCGTGCTCTATCTGGTGAGTGTCTGTGTGTCGTGCTCTGTCTGCTGAGTGTCTGTGTGTTGTGCTCTATCTGGTGAGTGTCTGTGTGTCGTGCTCCATCTGGTGAGTGTCTGTGTGTCGTTCTCTATCTGGTGAGTGTCTGTGTGTCGTGCTCTGTCTGGTGAGTGTCTGTGTGTCGTGCTCTATCTGCTGAGTGTCTGTGTGTCGTGCTCTGTCTGGTGAGTGTCTGTGTGTCGTGCTGTAACTGGTGAGTGGTTGTGTGTCGTGCTCTATCTGGTGAGTGTCTGTGTGTCGTGCTCTATCTGGTGAGTGTCTGTGTGTCGTGCTCCATCTGGTGAGTGTCTGTGTGTCGTTCTCTATCTGGTGAGTGTCTGTGTGTCGTGCTCTGTCTGGTGAGTGTCTGTGTGTCGTGCTCTATCTGCTGAGTGTCTGTGTGTCGTGCTCTGTCTGGTGAGTGTCTGTGTGTCGTGCTGTAACTGGTGAGTGGTTGTGTGTCGTGCTCTATCTGGTGAGTGTCTGTGTGTCGTGCTCTGTCTGGTGAGTGTCTGTGTGTCGTGCTCTATCTGCTGAGTGTCTGTGTGTCGTGCTCTGTCTGGTGAGTGTCTGTGTGTCGTGCTGTAACTGGTGAGTGGTTGTGTGTCGTGCTCTATCTGGTGAGTGTCTGTGTGTCGTGCTCTATCTGGTGAGTGTCTGTGTGTCGTGCTCTATCTGGTGAGTGTCTGCCGCTGGGTAAGTGAAGCTCTATACACGTCCACTTAAGGGGCCCTGGATTACTCGAAAAATATGAGTGTATAAAATATCGCTTAAAATGAAAATGCTGATAAAACAGCAATCTAATTAAGCATAATAAGCCGATCAATCTCCCAATTTTCTCTTGTCTGCACCTCCCTTCTCGCATCTCTCGACTCGACGTGCGACAGCGGCTGCTCGGGAGAAGGCGGCACGTACGGAGCAAACTGGCTCCTGTGGTCTCAACTGCCGCTGGGGATGATGGGATTTGAATAGCTAACCTCCTTCTCGGCGAGTTTTGTCTGCAGCTCTCTCATCTCACCGCATCTTTGTCTCTTGTATATATCCCTGTCTTGACATCACACGAGGATTAAAACAAAATGGAGGGGGGATTCCTCCCCCCCCCCCCAAAAAAAAAAGTTATGCCTAGGGCCACCATGTGGCTGCTGCAGGAAGGAGCCTCTGAAGAAGTCATGGCCTCTGTGTTAAAATGGTTCGACGTGACCACCGGTGCACATCACTTGAAACAGGAAATCCCAGCCAGAGTTGGCAGCTCAAAAAGAGGTCCTCCCCATATAATAGAACGCCGAACGGGGGTTTCTCAAAATCCATCTATTGCACCCTCTCCACGTCGCAGGTTTTTTTCCTCTTTACCAGTGACGACCTCATTTGCATTTGAAGGGAGAAACATTGGAGGAGATGGATCAGTGGCCTGCGGAATTGCTTTGAGGAGCAAATGGCGTTTGAGAAGTCCCTGGTGAAACGCGAAGCTGAGGTAAAGTGAACGCACACTCAGTAGAAGTATTGTTTTGAGAGAGAAAACAAGAATCAAGTACAGCAGACTCTTAAGCCTGGTTCGGTCAACCACACTCATGCACATATAAGCTAAACTCGATTCAGTGTCTCCACATAATATAAATTAAAACACATTTAGTCTACCAGCCTAATAGCTCTCCAGACCAATATTATCAAGCGGCAGACTTTTATTTCTTAAACAAATGCGATTTTATAATATTAGTCTTGAAAACCAATTGCCTGATGGACTAAAAGTTGTTTATTGTATGTGGAGACACAAAATGTACTTATTCTTATATTTGTTTACCCATAGTGCTCCACAGCAAGGCGAAATTAGTTTGTACATGGATTAGTTTGAATGTGGAAAACCAGACGTCTGCATCTCATCCGGTCCTAACCTTGATTAAAGACTGTCGAACATTGAAATTCTTGAAAACTTTTCATTGACAGTTGTATTTAGGTATTAGTACTCTTTCTACGTCAGGCAAGGGGAATAACTGCTTGGCATGACCGTGGTTTCACAATGGATGACACAAAATGGATGGCACATAGTACACAACCACGCCATGCTCAATCGCGTCAACACAACAAAGAAACCAGCACTGCACAGCAGGGCAACGGCTCTACCTATATCGACGACCTGCGTGCGAGCGAAAGAACCTGTGCAGCTTGCTGTGTGGGAGTGGGGGCAAAGTGGGGTCAAATGTCAGAGGGTGAAGGGTATGTTCATGTCACCATTAGCCTCAGTAGGCTACATTTGAAAACAATAAAAGTTGCCAGCTCGGAAGCACAACAAACCGGGGAGCAGAATAGATTATCTCACCGTACCAGATAAAGGAGAACTCCACGTAAATGCGTTGTCTTGAGAGTGGTGTATTGTTATGCAACCAACCAATGTGGGAATTTTAATGTCCTGGAAGACTTGAAAATTTACCATGACGGCCTACAAAAAAGAGGATGTTCCTGGGAAAACGAGGTAAGGTGGCAATCGCTGGAAACATTTGAGGGAGGAAGAGCATCTCCTTGCTTGCTCCAGGTTCCACGGGAATATTTTTTTGTTTTCTCTCACGTTGTACTTCACAGGCAAAATTTTTTTTTTTCTCTCACGTTGTACTTCACAGGCTAAAGGTCATCGATGTTTATCAGAGGATCCACGATTTCTCCCTGGTGACTGTATCACGTGTTGCAATTCAAGAATTGATTCCTCTTTAACATTGTGGTAAATATAAATCGGCCACCAGTGGCACCAAGGGTCAGATAGATCCAGCACATACGACATATAAATCATCACCAAATGCAGAACTTGAACGTATATATGCTGAACAGATTAGCAATTAGAAAGCGGTAACTGGGGAGGCTAAAGTGGAGATGAAACAATGTGATCAGGACACTGGTATACACATTTTATTTTATCAGCTACGGCCCACGGAGCTATATAGCTATTTTTCAGAAGCGACCTGGCTATCACAAATGATAGCTGAACGAAGTGGCTTATCACGTGAAAACCGAGAGTCGCCAATTACTCTAAACGCATGTTTTTAAATGTGGAGGGAAAAAACCGGAGGACCCGGAGGAAAATGCAGGCGATCACGGGTAGAACATGCAAACAATGAATAAATATGATAGTGGTTATATTTATGATTTTAACAGCTTTGATGATGATGGTGGTGATCATGGTATTCCTGGTGATGATACTGCAGGGCCTGTTGATTGGTTGTGACGATAGTGACGCTGATGTCGATTGATAATGGTGATTGTCACTGCTGGCTAAATGCCATCGTGTGGTGGCGACGATGTCCATTGAGTGAGGTCTCTGCATACCTGAGCGACGGGATGCAGTCGTAGTAGAACCTCCAGGTGGCGATGAGGTGGGGGCGGCTGGCGTCCGTCGAGTGGAGGCGCCACGCTGCCTGGGAGAGCCAAGGAATAGCCACATGATCAGATCACAGGCTCAATAGCCGTGTGCTGGATCAAGTTTCTTCATACAACTCTCACCCTCAATTCCCATGTTATGTCCATCCATCCTCATTGTCGAAAGCATGGTTCCTCAACTATATTTACCAGTGGGCCACGTGACAGCATATGTTAGAGGTGCAAAAGAGTGGTTACGTAGAGGCGTTATAATGTCAAACGCCATCATAACGTCTGTATATACGATCACTAACGTTTAGTAACTTTTATCTAAATCTATCTCCTAGTCTAGCTTTCTTTCATCTCACTCATCTATCTTTTTTTGTCTCTGCGAGTTCTTGGCGGGCAATAGCTCGGCGGCCATTTTTGTTTACATAGTTGTTGAACACAGGCCTAAAGCGTCCAAAACTTCATGCACCGACCAATGTATTTTTTTACATTCCATTAATCTACACATTTTATTTTTTAACAATGTATCCACAGATCCAAATAAATGCACCGCAGTCATCATTAGTACTGCTTTATAACAGAGCATGCTCGCGTTGTGGGCAATAGCCCTTTTTAGAGGCCTTCACTCTGAAAAGTTCGTTAACTCAAACAGTAGCCTCTTATAATAATTTGTATTACAACATTTCAATTGTAATAGTGGTGAGATTTATTTCATGATTATTTTTTGTACTTGCATCATATATTTTGCATTTATATAGCATTGAAACGCGACTGTATTACAAGACGTAGCATAGAAACAGTTAGCATCTTTATTTTTATAGAGACACAGTTAGCCTTAAGCCGAGGTAATAAAGTCTCTAGCCTGAAATTGAGCAGGGCAAGGAGACAACAGCACAGACGACTGAGGTAGGAGAGTTCCAGACTGCGTGGACAGCAGAGGAAAATGAGCGAACACCACTACCAATGCAGTTCTTTGATTTTCCACCGAATTATCAAACTCTTTTTTGTTTTTGTCACAGATGCATTGTTGTGTTCTTCCAACTGTCGGTGCCTCTTTCCCCCACGTGACGGCATCCGCGTCTGTGTGTGTACGAGCGCGCTCTCTTTGTCTGGCTGTATGGGCACCTCCTACCTGTATGAGCCCTGCAGCCGGGCTGCGTCTCTTCTCAAAGTGTTTCTGACGATGCTGCTCTTGCACCTTGAGGGCAAATCCTGAGCCCAGGATTCCCTTGGGGTTGGTGGGAGGGGGAGGCAGAATGGGGCCCGTGCAGCCCCCAAGGGCATGGGGAATCGATGAACATTTGGACAGGGGACCAGGGGAAGGCAGAGAGATAGGGGATGGTTAGATATGCGAATTAGTGGGCAAATCCTCAGAGCCACCCTTAGACAGTAGTCCCTCGGTAAAAACTATTTATTCGTTCCTCGAAAACTTACTGCTAACCGAAATAACTGTGAATTAAATTAACTTATAAGTTGAAAAATTATATTTAAAAAATCACTGAGTCTGCAAGAGAGACTGTTTCACTGCAAAAACAATGTAAACAAAGTAAATCGAGGTCTAAACGCTCATAAATGGTCGTAGCTGATTGTCTGAGGGCATGGCTCAGCCTCACTTAACGACTGCTCGGAATGGCCCAAATTGGTGCCCGCGTGCATTACGTAAACATACCGTTACTCAGAATGTTAACGTTAAGTCGAAACTATGGGGTCTTATGGGAGGCGAAACGTTAACATGAAAACCCTTAACCGATGTCACTGTTAACTGAGGGATTACTATACAGTTCACTGGAGATTATCCGTGGGTGAATTATCCGGGTTGCGGATTAACCGTGCTTGCAAAACAAATCAATGCAATATCTTCACGTGCACTCTTATTTAGTTAGCTGCTCCTCACGAACCGCGGGTCAGCAGACTCAGTTGCCACGTGTTTGTAAACATATCGGAAAGCAAATTGAAAAATGTAAAACACTTGACACATTCTCTAGACATCACCTCTCGTTCCAAAGTATCCTTCCATCTCACCCTCAGTCTCCCTCTACTCCTCTGTCCTGCCTCGGGGTAGCATCTCCATAGCACTTCCAACAGATGTTTGTATTAGTCTATGGGTCCCTGTGTAGCTTTGTAGATCTGTGTGAGTCTATGGGTCTCTATATGAGTTTGTGCGAGTCTGTTGGTCTACATATCTTCTAATTGAATCTTCGTTGTCTCTTCTCAACACTTACCAAACCATCTAAGTCTCATATCGAATACCTTCAAAAACACCAGTAACCCCCGCTAAGTTTCTACTTCATTCTACCTCCTTTCCACTACTAATATTCCAAACATCCATCTCAACATTCTCATTTCAGCTCTGTGATGCTCACTTTCTTCTATCTTCCACCGTGTCTACATCTCTGAACTATTATGGCAGCTATATAAATGCAAGTTGTTGTCATTATCATCAACAGTGTGGATGGTTGGGAAGCGCAGCGTGCAGCATGCGTGTGGGCCCGTACGGCTGGGAGGGCGAAGAAGGATATCCCGAGCAGCGCGAAGCTGGCCGCCATGAGCCGCCCCACCCACGTCACCGGGCACTTGTCCCCATAGCCGATGGTGGTGAGCGTGATCTGTGCAGGAGCCATCCACATTGCACGCAGGCATGCCCCCCCCCCACACACAGATGTGACCGACAGCTATGCAAACACAAACAAACTATAAACTTTTGTTTTTATCTTACACTGGTAAAGCCCACTGAGCTATCAATATAGCTCTATTTCAGAGACGCAACCTGGCCACAAATGATATTTCAACGAAGTTGCCTATCATATGAAAATGTATAGCAGCCAAATGCTCTGAACGCATGTTTCTAAATATGGAGGGAAAAATGGGAGGACCCAGATAAAAATCCACATGACCACAGGGAGAACATGCAAACTCCAAATATACAGGCGTCAGGGTTGGGATCTAACCCACGATCTCCTGCATACCAGACGACGTAGTGAACATCTCACCACCGTGATGCACACAAACGCACACGCATTAAGGTGCTTTGGTCCAGGGGTGGGAAACCTTTTTATTACGGAGGGTCGGATAGGTATCTTGAATACCTTTCGCAAGGACATGTATTAACACGCCGCTGTGGTCGCATCTGTTACTGCTGCAGGCTCCTTGTGGTGACATCAATGACCGAGTGCACTAATATTCTAAACTCCGTATTACCAGATAAACAATATTCCCCTCTAGCACCTCATTAATGCAGCTAACATCCTTGTAATGATGCATGGATGTAATGTGTGGGCAGTTTTAATGTGGTGGGTGAGATGTGGCTGCTGGCCATGTGATATGAAGTCGTGGGGCGGATTCTCGGCCTGCAGACCGGGGGCTCCCCACCACTCCTTTAACTTTACAAACACACGTGAGACACGTATGTAGGATTCAGGAGCACAAGCTGCCACGACAGAATACGAGGATGTAGACCAACAGCCAACATTGGTCACAAATATCTGAAGCAGTCTTGGGCCTCCCCTAAATCGACTCAGCCTTAAGATGAGTACCTAGTGCAGTGTGTAACGTCAGCGTTTTAGAGATAAATGCGGCCGGGCGTGGTGCCGTTCACAGATCCCCCTCGTGCTATGTCCCGACCTTCATATATCGGTGCTCCCTGACGGCACTTTCCCCGACAGCCTGTTGAAGGCTACATGGGGGATCTCTGCCTTTGCCTTCGCAGCCACCTCCACACAGATCGGTTCCTCATCTCACCGTGCCCCACCAGAGTGCGTCGGCGTAGGTGCCGAACTCCTTCTGGTTCTCGTCCTTCTCGGCCAGATAGACGAGGAACGAGGAGAACACCAGCACCAGGAAGCCGATGTACCAAGCCGTGATCAGCTCCTGCACCACCACCACCACCAAGCACAGTCATAAGAGCCGCGTGACTTCATATGCCCAGCTTCTTCAGGAACGAAATTCAATTACTGAAGAGGCGCCGAGCACGCGGAGCAAAGACATCGGGCATCGTGTCGAACAACACACAAGCATGTTGAACTTCTTTCGCACCATACGTAGCCAACCGTGCTAATCGGTACAACCCAACAGACAGCAGACAGCTGTAGGGTACAACCGTGAAACCCTGTGCAGTAGCGTTACATTACATATTCAAAACACAGTCGGCTCTCAATTATCCGGCGTAATGTTGGGAATATATGGCTTGCATAAAACAAGCACACGTATAAATACAAAACTGATGCAAACTAGGCTTTGAAAATGTTTACTATTTTCTTATATTCTTTGTATTCTTTAGTTCTTTCAGTAAAGCCACGTAGATAGAAAAATAATAATAAAAATAAAGTGAATACAATTTTTTTTTAAAGAAAAATAATAAAAACAAAGAAACACTAATGTAGACTGTAGCCTGGCTCTTAATCGGAGTGAGTGTACTGGCCATCTATAATTTCTTACATAGAATGTTTTCAGTATTTATCAGATAATCGAGAGGATCTGTATATTCTGCTTTACCTGCCACCCAGCAGAATGTTTTTGTTCAGTGATTTGTTGACCTATCCTATACTTTGTTGTTGTAACTTTCTGACCCGCCCCTACTGGACATCTATCAAAGAGAGCTTTATAGCTCATCGGATTCCTCCATTATAAATAGTGATTCTGATTATTTTGACTGAAGCAAAGTGATTGTTTAACTTCCACTCGTTTACCCAGGAAAGCCTCACCGAGTTTAATGACTCTTTTAGGCGCTACGGTGGTGAGATATTAACTACCTCGCCGGGTATACAGGAGGTCGTCGGTTAGATCCCGACCCTGATGCGTGCTGTATATTTGGAGTTTGTGTGTGTCTCTCTCCCCGTGGTTGCCTGGATTTTCTCCGGATCATCTGGTGTTTCCCTTCACAATTAGAACCAACGTGCTTTCAGAGTATTTGGCTCAAATACATTTCCACGTGATGAGCCACTTCGTTGAGTTATCATTTGTGATAGCCAGGATACCCCTGAAAAAGAGCGATATCGCTATATATTTACTCATATACACAGTACATATAACGGTTACACGCCTGAGCCACCCAAAACACTTCACACAATCACTTCTTATCGTTTCCCGATTTTCCAAAAAAACAATGTGTTTATTGTGGCCCATTTTATATGGAAAAAAATGTATTGGCAAACTAAAAAAGCTCTAAATTCAAATTACTCATTCGAAATGTGTGTTTATAGTGGATTGATGGCAGGTTGATTGTGACATTTTCATCGTTACAGTAACCATTTAGTTCTTGTGAAATTGACAGCATCCGTGCAATCTCGGTGTTATTGATTGTAAAGTGACACTGATTAAAAGACTTATGGCAGGATTATTTTGTATGAATTATATTTAAATCATATTTACCCATACACAAAGTACAGCGAAGCATAATACAATAAAATGCGAAATGCAATTATAAAGTCGTGGGAAACTAATATTACGAGAATCATGCGGCTGTTGAAATATTGATTTATTTTTTACGAATAAAAAACTACACATTTTTTGGGGGTTTCCGACTCCTGAGTTACGCCAAATCACACTGCCCGATTAGACTGCGGTTTCTTGCTGTTGGCCAGCAGAGGGCAGAACAGCCAAGTCATTGTCACACTCCCCACCTCTGCCAACCCGCACTCATTATTTAGATTTGTTTTGCTGCTATAAATGTCCAAATGATAAGCGATTTTGTTGAGCTATCATTGGTGGCCAGGTCGCTTCTGAAAAATACGTTAATACCTCAATGGGCTTAGCCTGGTTGGATGGAGATGGTTTAGTTTCATTTGTCTCTGTCTGGGTGATTTATTTAACTTTCCTGTACTTTGCACTCCTATCATATTTTTGTTTTGTTTGTTGGAACGTTCTTACCCGCCCCGACTGGACATTCCTCCAGTATTAGTAAATATTCTGTTTTTGATTCTGCCACACAGCAGAATGCTTTTGTTCAGTGATTTGTTGACCTATCCTATACTTTGTTTTTGTAACTTTCTGACCCGCCCCTACTGGACATCTATCAAAGAGAGCTTTATAGCTCATCGGATTCCTCCAGTATAAATAGTGATTCTAATTATTTTGACTGAAGCAAAGTGATTGTTTAACTTCCACTCATTTACCCAGGAAAGCCTCACCGAGTGTAATGACTATTTTCGGCGCTACAGTGGTGAGATGTTAACGACCTCGCCGGGTGTACAGGAGGTCGTCTGTTAGATCCCGACCCTGATGCGTGCTGTATATTTGGAGTTTGTGTGTGTCTCTCTCCCCGTGGTTGCGTGGATTTTCTCCGGATTATCTGGTTTTTCCCTTCACAATTAGAACCAACGTGCTTTCAGAGTATTTGGCTCAAATACATTTCCACGTGATAAGCCACTTCGTTGAGTTATCATTTGTGATAGCCAGGATACCCCTGAAAAAGAGCGATATCGCTATATATTTACTCATATACACAGTATATATAACGGTTACACGCCTGAGCCACCCATAAACTTCACACAATCACTTCTTATCGTTTCCCGATTTTCCAAAAAAACTACGTGTTTAATGTGGCCCATTTCATATATCAAAAATACTTGACAAAATAAAAAATCTCTAAATTCAAATTACTCATTCGAAATGTGTTTATAGTGGATTGATGGCAGGTTGATTGTGACATTTTCATCGTTAAAGTAACCATTTAGTTCTTGTGAAACTGGCAGCATCCGTGCAATCTCGGTGTTATTGATTGTAAAGTGACCAGTGGCGGCTCCTGCAAAATCTCTCAGGGGGGGCAAATGTCTGGATGATTGATAAGGTCCACCCATGCAATGAATACATTAACAGCTTAAGCATGTAAAGGCAACTTCACTTCTTTAATATTAATGAAAAATAAAGTGACTCTTACAATACATCTTGTTTGTTTATATACTCACTATTAAAACAAACCACTCAAGTTTATTTTATTAAAGATTCCACTAGGTGGCGATAAATTATATTGTTGGATGAAACGTGCTTACGTATGATGACGTTAGCACGTATGATGATGTAAGCACGTTAGTGCATGCCCTCCCGGAAGCCATAGAGAATGCATTGCAGCGCCCCCGTTCGAAAAAAAACTTCTTTGAATGTAAGTCTATGGGGCCACTCGGGGCGATTCTCAGCCGTAGTGAAATCGCCCAAAAAGAGGCGGTACTCCACAGAACGTGACATGACGCTGATTGGACTATATCCAGAGGCTGACAGTGACGGCTAGCGTGACTCTGTGGTTGAATAACATTGGTGGTGCGTCGCCCAATCGCCCTAATGAAGAAACCGCCCCTGAAAGTGACACTGATTAAAATACTTATGGCAGGATTATTTTGTATGAATTGTTTTTAAATCATATTTACTCATACACAAAGAACAGCGAAGCACAAAAAATAAAATGCGAAATGCAATTATAAAGTTATGGTAAACTAATATTACGAGAATCATGCGGCTGTTGAAATATGAATTTATTTTTTAAGAATAAAAAAAACTACAAATTTTTTGGGGGTTTCCGACTCCTGAGTTACGCCAAATCACACTGCCCGATTAGACTGCGTTTCGTGCTGTTGGCCAGCAGAGGGCAGAACAGCCAAGTTCATTGTCACACTCCCCACCTCTGCCAACCCGCACTCATTATTTAGATTTGTTTTGCTGCTATAAATGTCCAAATGATAAGCGATTTTGTTGAGCTATCATTGGTGGCCAGGTCGCTTCTGAAAAATACGTTAATACCTCAGTGGGCTTAGCCTGGTTGGATGGAGATGGTTTAGTTTAATTTGTCTCTGTTTGGGTGATTTATTTAACTTTCCTGTACTTTGCACTCCTATCATGTTTTTGTTTTGTTTGTTGGAACGTTCTTACCCGCCCCGACTGGACATTCCTCCAGTATTAGTAAATATTCTGATTTTGATTCTGATAAAACCCCACGATCCGCACAGCGTGAAGAGTAGTCTCATCCAGCAGTAGATTGACATAAGGGCTGTTACATGCACAATATCCTACCTGCACAAAGCCAACGGTTGAAATGAGTCCATTCAGCCGCTTGTCAGACGTGATCGATTTTACTGAATGGTTATTTGCCCAACAAAACTCGCCACGACCGAAATGATGGACACGACCTCTTCTCTATCCTATTGCGTCACGGGCTGCCCACCCATTCATACGATAACTGCGCGCGCATAGACCGTGGCCAAGGTAAGTTCCCGCTATTCCCAAGAACTTGCAGCTCTCCAATTTGCTTTCCAGTTGTTACCACGTGCGGTTTGGCAAATCAGAATCCGAATATTTGTTTATACTGCAACAGGAATCCGATGAGCTATGAAGCTCTTTTCACAGGTGTCCAGTCGGGGCGGGTAAGAACGTTCCAACAACAAACAGTACAAAAACACGAGAGGAGAAACACGTCCCGACGTTTCGCTTTTCACGTGATGGGAACTCCTGCAGACACTTCCGGCGAGCGGAACAACACTCGGGTAAAATCCGAAAACACATCGGAGAACTCGACAGCGCACAAACCCCGATAACCAACGCCAAAGTGGCATTTGTTGTTGTTGCGGCCTTTTGCGCCAATTGGGGGCCTATCCCTCGCCTTGCTGTGCGCGTAGACCACGGAGCCCAGCAGCTTCCAGGTGCCGCCCCTGCGGTCCATGCGGACCATGCGCAGGATCTGCAGGAAGCGCAGCGAGCGCAGCGCCGACGTCGCGAACACGTTCCCCTGCGTCCCAGCCGCCAGCACGGCCAGCGACGCGATCAGCACGATGATGTCTGGAAACACAGCACCGAGGATAACGGTTAGCATATATATATGCACAGTATATATAACGGTTACACGCCTGAGCCACCCAAAACATTTCACACAATCACTTCTCATCGTTCTGATTTACCGAAAAAATACATTGTGATTATAGTGGCTCATTTTATATGGGAGGAAAATATGGACAAAATTAAAAAGCTCTCAATACAATTACTTATTCGAAATGTGTTTTAGAGTGGATTGATGGCATGTTTATTATGTGACATTTTCATCGTTACAGTAACCATTTAGTTCTTGTGAAACTGACAGCAACCGTGCAATCTCGGTGTTATTGATTTTAAAGTTACACTGATTAAAAGACTTACGGCAGAATTATTTTGTGTGAACTGTATTTAAATCATATTTACTCATACACAAAGTACAGCGAAGCACACGCACAACACAATAAAATTCGAAATGCAATTATAAAGTTGGGGGAAACTAATATTTCGAGAATAATACTGTGAAATGTGTTATTGTATCATGAAAAATTATAGCGTGGCAATTCGAGTATATTCAGTGACCTTGGTTTCATCGCTACAGAGTTGCCACTTCTACAATAAAATAAAAATTAACTACATTTAAAAATGGGAAGGATGTGGGAAGACCTACATGAAAAAATGCATTGTCTTGAGTGGCGTTTTAACGAAGCGACTGACAACATTTGGGATTGTCAGTGCCTCAGAAAGATATAGATAGGTTGCCGACCCCAGGCCTAGCTGCAGTGCATTCATTAAGTGCATGGTTCAACTCCAGCGGCTGCCCTGGTTATCACTGTGGGTTCTATAGCATAACAATACGCGCCGTCTGCCTGACAATTAACGTTAAAGATCCCGTGACGTATTTCGCAAAAAATATAGACTATTCCTCAGCCGGCGTCACGATCCGAATCTGTGATCTCGGACAGCTACCTCAAGGAGAGGATGATTCTAGGACACACAAAAAAAGCGGGGCAAGGTGGCAACCCTAAGCCATGCCACGCACGAGAGTTGGTAGGAGCGGATGCATTCACCGATCACGCAGAAGGGCTTCCTGGAGAACTTGAGGCGGCCCCTCCAGCCCCGGTAGCGGCAGCAGCAGCCGGCCGCCCAGATGCGCGCAATGTACTCGATGCCAAACACCACGATCATGATGTACTCCTGCACGGGCACGCAGATAGACAAGCAGGGAGGGAACGAGACGCGGTTGAGACTTGCAGCGTTGCAGCGTCGTGGGTTAGCGCTACGCTGCGCTACGAACTCGACCACCCGAGTTCGATTCCCGCTCACGGCCAACGCCAGTGACGATTATCTGAACCGGTCCTGGGCATCCCCTAGGTCGACTCAGCCTCAAATAAGTACCTGGTGCGGTGTGTAAATATCGCCTACTAGGGAAGACAAAGGCGGCCGGGCGTGGTGCTGGCCAGCCACGCCCTCGTGTGCCGGCCTTCACAGGTGCTACTCGCTAACAGCACTTGCCCCAACGGTTTGTTAAGGCTACACGGGGGGATCTTTGTGTGTGTGTGCGAGGGGAAGGGAAATGGCCGGGTCGTTAGCAGACTGAACCGAAGCTCAACAAGAGATTTCTAAACATATTATAAAAAGTTTTAAGGTTGGTTCAGCCTAAAATAAGTAAGACCTGGTATTGTGCGGTCACTATCCATGCTGGGGAGACCGAGATGGATTTGGTGAATTGAGAACCGACAACAGTCTCTCTAATTTTGCATTTATGAAGTGAATGTACTGCAAGTATCCACACATATATAGATGTGGGGTTGATCCTGACCCTGATGCCTGTGTATTTGGAGTTTGCATGTTGTCTCCCCGTGGTCACGTGCATTTTTTTCCAGGTCCTACGGTGTTTCCCTCCACGTTTAGAAACGTGTGTTTAGAGTAATTGGCTGCTATGAATGTCCACGTGATAAGCCACTTTGTTGAGCTATCATTTGTGGCCAGGTCACTTCTGAAAAAAAGTGACAGCTCAGTGGGCCTTACCTGGTAAAGTAAAATATAGTTTATACCCACACACACCAAGTATTCGTGCACATACCAATGCATATTTTGCTACTTTTACCAATTCAAGTGGTGGGTTGCTTATCTTGAAATCATTTTACTAAATATGATTTTAACAAAGCTAGTTTGTGCACATCAATTTTTTGTATGACATAGAATGAATAAGTTTGTATGAATTAAAATTTTAGAAAGTAGATTGATACAATAAATAAATGGCATGCGCCAGCTTTCCACATGCCAGACATTGCCATCCTAACTCTTTTTGTTTTCGAAAAATCGAGATGCACACACACAAAGTGCTTTGTGTTCACATTTTGTATTTGCAATGCTTCAGACTTTCACGTTACATTCTTCAAGGTTGTCTTACACCACTGCAAAAGCTCTGTTTTGGCTGCGTGGGTGAGTGAAAGCATTGCCTCGTGCCTATCCATCCAATGTGGATGCAGCAATGGTGCAGAGGTGAGCAAGATTGCTTCACGGACCCAGCCACTGGTGGTCGGTTCCCGGCCACGGCTTCTATGAATGGCGAGTGATACCTGAACCGGTCCTTGGTACACACCCATTCACGAATATGGATTGACCAGCATGGTCAAATATGGTCAATGACTGACCAGTATGGTGAAATATGGTCAATGACTGACAAGCATAGTGAAATATCCTCCATGAACAATGGCAGTGAGGGGGGGGGCTTCATCCAGCAGTGGAATGAACAAAGCTGGACTTGAGCACATGTCTGTATTTATAGACCCAACTGAAATCCTCTAACATATCTGTGCCTTCCTCTGGTAACCTGCAAGGCTGAGTCCATTGTATTCATGGCACAAAAGGGGACTGGGAGGATTCTAATGTAAGGGTCATCACAATCTGGCTCAGTGCACCAACACAGTAGTGGCACGTGCGCTTGCTCTCAAGATAATCCATAAACATTGTACAGCACTTTTGTCAATCAACCTGCCGGATGAGGATCTCTCCACACCTTGATAGGGTGGAGGGGTTATTTGGCTATACTTCACCATGCTGGTTTGCACACGTTTGTGAAGCAAACCACAGAAGCACGTTTGAACAATATAATGTTTTTTTCTGCACTGCCTTCTGCTGGCCACCAAGCAACCCAGCCTCAAAAGATGCCTCTGACAACCTAGCATGCGTAACCAAGGCCCCCCCCCCCCACCCCTGCATCTCACTCTCTGGCCAGGATCTTCACCGAATCGACTGGGTCGGTGAACAGACTTCGAGAGGGTCCGATGCCTACTCTGCGTTGTGTCTTCTGCCCTCGAGTCACGCAGAAAAGGCCAAGGCTTTGGAGAGTCGACGATGAACCACGGTGGGATCAGTTCAACACAACAAGCCTGCTGCTCGGAGCAACATGCGAATCCCCATTACAACCAACACGCAAGCAACATAATTTGAATGAGATCAAACGCGTGCACCAAGCAGCATAGCTGTAGCTTTTGCTATGCTGCCTGCTACACGTATATTTGATCGTATAATTGTTTTCTACCTACATGACTTTACCGAAAGAACCAAAGAGTATGGATTCCTGCAGTCACGAAAGCTTCACATCTAGATTCAACAGGAAAGTTCAAGGGCTCAAATGGACTCGCACAGAAATCATCAACAACCAATTTAGCCGAATTGTTCTTACCTGTACATTTTAAATCACCATGAGTGCTCCCATGACATTGCCCATTAAACGTTGCTGTTGCGATTAGTTCGAATGGCGTAACGCTCCAACCGATTTCAGTTCGACCGCAGGAGCGGCCAGGACTGGCTGACAAACGAGAGCGAAGCCGCTTGGAGCACACGGCACAAAGCAACCTCACGTCGCAATCTCACGTCGCAACACGTCGCGTGGACTCGGCACGCAACCCATCACACGCGCGCACAGCGGCGATTCCTCCGTCCCAGCAGCTTTATTGCAGGTCTTGAATACCCGCCGAGCTTCCAGACGTTCAAACAAGATCGGGCTCGGGCACAGCCAAGAAGGCCATCCGTTAGCATCGCGGCGATTGGACGATGTCGTTGCATTTATTTTACGCTTCGTAAATCCAAAATTTATTACGCGACCACAATAGGACAAAGACCTCCCCACGAAGCCCACATATCATGTTGGGGGCAAGTGCTCCCTTATAAAGGATGATGGCCGAAGAGCAATCAACCACAATAGTGGAGGGTCGATTACAATTTTCAGATGATGCATTGACTTAATTAACTAAGCGCCTCAGCTTTGCTCTAAATGACTGCGCACATGCGATATCCCACTGGACCAGCAATGATTGCAAAATGTTGTAGGTACCCAGTAAACCTTCACATTAGTGTGAATTATGTGTTGATGTGACAAGTCTATTAAAAAATTCTGTCTGAAGGCCTGGTGATACATTCCTGGGTACAGATTTCAATCACTATCCAATACACTGTCCAAACGTAGTCGAGTGGCAATTTTACCACAGATGATGCACACACACAACACCAGTTTCAAAAATACTTGAGCCACACGCGCACACACAAACACACACACAACTATAATAACAATCGCCATTCATCAATAAATGGCACCATGACACCTGTGCCAGGCAAGGTGCACTTTGCGGCCACGCGGTGTGACGAAGGTTAGCTGAAGGGAGTTTTGTTGGAACAGGCCCGCATTTTGAAAAGGTAAACTGGCTGGGTTGATTTGAATAGTAAACTTTAAACAAAAAAACGCCTTAAAACATTCTGGGTCAGACAGCCCAATGTGGGACACTCCTCAAGCACAGCCCTTGACTCCGAGTAACGCTTCATCAATCCACACTGGCCAGCGTGATAACATGTGGTCAAACAAACCCTTGAACCGACACGGGATAGGAACGCCTGTGCTCATTATTTATAACTAGCGGGAAGTACCCGGCGTTGCCCGGGTCTTAAAATTTTTTCAAAACTACTCTTAAAAATCTAACAGCAGTGCGTACTGACTATGGTGGTGGTACCTGCAATGATTACAGCAGTGCATACTGTGGTGGTACCTGCTTTTACTGCAGCAATGCACACTGTGGTGGTACCTGCTATGATTACAGCAGTGCATACCGACTGTTGTGGTACCTGCTATAATTACAGCTGTACATACTGACTGCAGTGGTACCTGCTATGATTACAGCAGTGCATACCGACTGTGGTGGTACCTGCTATCACTACAGTAGTACATGCTGACTCGATAGCAGTATTTATCGACTCTATAGCACAAAGTACTAACCTGACAGAGTGGCGTGGTGAGGCCTAGTCCCGTGCAGAGCCTCCGGCCTCGCCTAGATTGTCCAACCGGCCGAGGTGGCACCTTGGCAGGCTGGGGCTGGGCTGCTAGCCCTGACACCCCCCCCCCCCCCCTCAGGCACGATGTCCCCGGCCGCTCTGCAGTAATATCTATGGCCTATAGTGGTAGCATCTACCGACTGTATAGTAGTAATAACTGCATGCATCGGGGTGGGGGGGCTATGAGACAGTGAAAAATTTACCTGAGCGTTTAGTGTATTTTTATAGGATTTTTAACGCGAAAAAAAATGTCCCCCTCACTCCCACCGAAGGCGTGCGACTTGGCATGGGCCGTCCTCCCCACCAAAGGGGCGTGAGTTGGTATGGTCGTGCACGCGTCATAAATAAATAAATAAATAGGAAGAAAGCACGCAGAAATCGCACTAAATCTCTATTTAAACTAATTTAAAGTTGACGGATGTGAAAAAGGAATAGCACTTGCTCATGGCGGGGCTTACGGCATGGTACCTGGCTATTTTTCTTCTTACTTAAACTCCACCGTTGGAGAGCCAAGCGCGCGACCACACACAAACCCCGTCACAAACAAACCCCGCCACAAACCCACACACAACTTTTGACTTTAATATATATAGATGCGGGAATGTATTGGGAGCCAGTGAAAGCCAAAAACTAATTAAACATGACCAGGTGAGAATGAGGGCATTTGGCAATTGGACCAACTTGAGTTTGTGGAGGAGCACATTAGTGATACTGTAGAGGAGGGAGTTACAAGTCAAACAATTATGTAAGTGTAATGTTCGCCTGGATGACGACATCTTTATGATGATAAATAATACACTTTTGACACGGAAGAAAATCATCTCCTTTAGATATATATTGGGGCGCCACGGTGGCCAGATGTTAACTACCTCGCCTGGTATGCAGGAACTAGTGGTTTCAATCCCGACCCTGACGCCTGCTGTATATTTAGAGTCTGAATGTTCTCACCGTGGCCGCGTGGATTCTTCTCCAGGGCTCTCCGGTTTTGTCCCCCACCCTTTAAAATGCACACACTTTTATAATATTTGGCTGCGATACATTTCCACACGATAAGCCACTTCGTTGAGCTATTATTATTTTTGATAGCCAGGTCGCTTCTGAAAGAGATCTACATATATCAGTGGGCTTTACCTTGTAAAATAAAAACATTGTTAGTTAGTAATAAAAAAAAGTATGAGTTACGCCCAATGTTTCAAATGCGACGTGAACTTGAGTGGCACAGCTCAAGTTTGTACCACAGATTAATAAACAGGTGTGGATGTCCAGTAGAGGAGTGGCGTTTATAGGATTTGGCTGCTTTGAAATTCCACGTGATAAGCCACTTCGTTTTGGCTATCATTTGTGGCCAGGTCGCATCTGAAAAAGAGCTACGCAGCTCAGTGAGCTTCACCTGGTAAAATAAAAAAATAGATGTATTTAAATAATTTAGTATAAAAAAACGAATCAACAGATTTAACCGATGCGCACAAGCTTTCCCAATCGCTGAGGCGCACCACGCACCGCAACCACAGCACAGCGACCACCAACTACGCGACACGCACGGAACAGCCACCACCAGCACCACCACAACATCCGAGTTATTAGCGCAACAACAATTCTGCTGCCGACCTCGCATCGGACAATGAGACTTCTTCACACAAAGTCCGTGCGAGGTTTATTATGGGGCTAAATTCGATGTTGCTTTATAGCTCAATTCTTCACACACTAGTGACCTACTCCGTCATGAACTCCCTCGCCGTTCTTTAGACCCCCGACTCGGGGTCCATTTTGAACGTGTTTACCCTTTGTCACCCGTCGTCACAAAATCACGAGGTCACTCTGGTGGCTCTATATTCCTGCCCAAGCTCTACTAATTTATTTATTCTGCTTTTTTATGTAATGTATTTTGCCTCCATAATGTATGATTCGTCATTATTTATGAATTCCAATTAAACTTTGTTCCATAGGCACCGATTGTTGTTGCGTTTCATTTTCTCCAGGAAACGTTTTAGCTCTTTATTGTAGGCATTTTTCCTCGAAGGTTTGTTTGCAGATTTAATCGGTCCCGACGGACAATGTCCCACGTGGAAGCCTCTGCCCGGGACCCTTCAAGGGCTGTGCGAATGCTCCACTTTGACTCGCGAGAAGTGCTGGGCAGTGCAGCCAAGCTCTGCTTCATATAGTTAAATTCAAATTTCCGTCCATTTGTACATGATGTATAGCACTCTGTGTCTGGCACAAAGCTGTATTTTTAATTGCCCGTTCTTTCACACCCCTAAGGCATTCGATCTCATCATTTAACGATGTTTTTTAGCATGGGCTCATTCGAAGCAAGCTGAATGTCAATACTCGGCCTGGCGCCTCTCCCACACCTGAGCATTGCAACTGAATGAGGGGTGGTTCTGTATGCAGACAGTTGTGTTGGTCCCAGTCATTGTGATTAGAATTAACGACATGAGACAGCATTCCTTGCAAATGTTTTGCGACATCTTTCGACCATTTAATCTAACAAACGTAGATTTGGAGATGTTCCCTGTTTTTCACATCTATCAGTATTTGATGTAAAATTTGCCCCATTTACAGTTTACAGATTTTTTTTTTTTACACCGGTGTGCAATTCAGCTCTCTCCATCTCTCAGCCCAGTCTTGCAGCTGCTCTGCCACCTTTCTTCTCCCCATCACAGCCTCTGCCACCTCCTGGACATCTCGTCTTTAGGCGCGCGTGCAACAGCCTTCACCGCACACACTTTTGCCGTCAACTTCACAAATGCGTGCATTCATAGAACACAACATTGCGTTAAGGGCTTTCGATATAGCGGCCAAGAAAAGCATATTGAGCACGTGAACGAATCACGAACCCCCTCTCCCCATACTCAATGGTTGTATTAATTAGGCCCAATCTCAGCACTTGACCATCTGAGCTATGAGCTCAGAGACAAGGAAGAAGAATGCAGCACGTGCATGGGGTCCATTCCTAAACCTTCAATATCTGAGCCCAGAATGGCAATGACTGCCCCCCCCTTCCTCAAATAAAATCCCTCTTCCCCACCCACTGCCTGCTCTGATGAGTCTGCTGTGCCTGATACCGTCGATGTCACTGGTAATACCGTCCAGAACGTCAGGATGTTGCGAGGGAGGATGTACCCACCAGGATGAGCAGGCCCTCGGAGGCGAGGTCCTGGTACTGGGGCACCGTGGAGAAGACAGACAGCACCAGGCAGCTGAACACCAATGTGAACCTGCAGAGCGCGCACACGCACACGGCGCGCAATTCATCCCCTCCAAGTAGATGTTTACCAGACTGTTGAAGCAACAGCTGTAACCGGGCGCCTTTTAGGGCCAACACGGTGCAAGCATTAAGGGCTAAGGATAAGGTTTTGCCTATACTCTTTGGTTCTTTCGGTAAAGTCACATAGGTGACTTTACCGAAAGAACCAAAGAGTGTGGATCCTTGCAGTCACGAAAATTTCAAATCTAGAATGAAGGTTTTGCCTCTTTTGGGCACTTACGTGCCTCACAGAACTCATAGAAACGTATGTCTCATATTAGCCATTCCAATGTACTGCTGCAGTCTAGGAAAAGGAGAACCCCAGTGGCAGCTATGCCTGTGTGGTCACAGGGTGAACGCAGCATCGACTTGCAGTTGGGTATTCGTCTGCCCTTAGGGGGTGATGTCCCAACAGTGATTTGGCGTGGCTCGTACAACACCTGGCCAGCTTTGTTTGCCCACTGCTGGTGTGTACACACTGCACAGGAAACTCCTCGTTATAGGCCAAGTCGACCTAAAGGAGACCCGGCACCAGTGGCGGTTCGTGACATTTCCACGAGGTGGGGCTGTTGTGAGTGACCTCTGAAAATATGGTGTTATAATTAAGAAATACCTCCTCATGGTATTGGCCTTCCCGTGAAAGTGATACAACTGTCGTATCTACCAACGGGTAGGCATTATGAACGATACGAAACAAACAACAACGCAATCCAATGCTGTCCCCATGACCCTCAAGTCCACACTACGCAACCCCTTTGACACTGCCAAAAGCCTAGAGCGTGTAGGCCGTGACCTGCTCTATTGGCACAATGCCACCTCGCGTCGTGACGTCGTCTCATTACAGATTACAGCCACGGGCGCCTTTTTCACCGCCCAGAATTGGTCTCAAACGGCGTGGCTAAAACGCGAAGCTGATCGCAATGAACGAAGGGGAAATCTCTCACTCGGACGCCTCCGCAGCTGCCCCGAGACCTCACCGAGGCACAAATCAACACTGTGGTATTGCAGCAGTTTCTCATACGAACAACTATTAAAGTTAGCTTCATTAGGCAATTCACGTGAAGGAAGCATTATATTTATACAAAAAATATCAACACAAAACAATTTCTAGAAAAACATATTCTATAGGTCTTTCGGTAAAGCCACGTAGATAATAAGATGATTTTCAACTGAAGACGATTGCTTGTGTTGCGATTGAAACGTCGTGATATATTTTTTTTATTTTTCAATCTACGTGGCGTTACCGAAAGACCCATAGAATATGTATTCCTGCAGTCACAAAAGCTTTAGGTCATGATTTAATTTATAGAAAAGTATTTATTATTGGAGAAATAATTTCCCATCTCCAGCTGCTGAGTGGGGCTGCCCCCCCACCCCCCCCACGAAAGCTTCAAATCAACACGGAGAGAACATTCAGACTCCACTGTGCCACTGTGCAGCGAGGGTGGTGCGCGCTGTGTATTTTACACCGAGCAGGCCTCCATCACGCATCCATTAGCCACGTGGCTGGTGTGCATTAAAGGTCACTCGAGATTCACCTCGTGGCCAGAGCGATATTGACCAGTCGTGGATATACACGTACCGTTGAAACTGACCTTATAAACCAACACAGACGACTATTTTGCTCATAGAGGGAAATCATTGGGATGCGCCCATTTATATTGTGCCACAATCACGCCCAGACAAATACAGATCCAGCTGTTAGCCTTACCAATGTAGTGACATAGAATGGTCACTACTGTGTCGGCCTGTACGAAGGCTGGGGGCCCCAAGGGGGTGCCTGGGGGGTCACGTGCTGGAGGGATCCGGACCTTCCCAGAGGTGGGGGAAGTGAGGCGTGTCCTGGGAAGGGAGGCGTGGCCTGAAGAGAGCCAGCCACGCCTGGGTGGAGCCAGCCACGCCAAAGCAGATATAAGCGTGGTGTGAACGCAGAGCAAGGCTGTTGTACTGTACTCCGAAGTGAAGACATCATCGGCCGTCAAGTCCCGAGTCGTCGTCCTGGGAGCAGTGTCGTGTTCCAGAGTGTTAGTGAGTTGAGGAAGGTGGTCACCACCTTATGTACAGTGTTATATTACTTACCGTTTAATAAATAGTGTTGCCTCCAAGCTGCGTGTGTGTGCACCTAATTCGAACCTACTACATTTGGCGTCAGAAGTTGTGGAAATATAAATATTGCTAGGTGTTATCCTAGGGAAGTAAAATGGGCACACGAAAAACAAAGACAAAACTCATCTGGACGCCTTCGTACGACGGGGATGGTGTGACGACCATCCTTCGGACAGCCCCGGGGATGGCAGCCCCGGTGACAGAGAGAGAGAGATGGCGCTGCACGCGGAGCGGCGGGACTGGCATCGCACCGCTGCTTCGCCACCATCGGGAACGGAGCGATGGAGCCGCGGGGAGAGGACACCGTCATCTCTGCGGGGGCTGGCGGGGGGAGGCCCAGGCATGCGGGCCACGCGGTGGGGCCGCCAACTCGGCGGCTGATCGTGGCGCGGTTCCCGCCAAAACGCTGCTCCCGCCAACTCGAGGGCTGGTCGGGGCGCGGTTCCCGCCAACTCGAGGGCTGGTCGGGGCGCAATTCCCGCCAAAACGCTGCTCCCGCCAACTCGAGGGCTGGTCGGGGTGCGGTTCCCGCCAACTCGAGGGCTGGTCGGGGCGCGGTTCCCGCCAAAACGCCGCTCCCGCCAACTCGAGGGCTGGTCGGGGCGCGGTTCCCGCCAACTCGAGGGCTGGTTGGGGCGCGGTTCCCGCCAAAACGCCGCTCCTGCTGCCGAAATGCCGCTCCCGCCGACATCAACGCCTGCAGAGGGGGAGTTCCAGCCTTCTGCTCGAGCGCGAGAGGTGGATGGGTTCGCAAGAGCAGGCCGCGTTCACCATGAAAGATTCTTCGGGCCGTTCCAGTGCTCCACCTTGCCGCCCTCCGCTATTCACAGTTTGCCAGGCGAGTCGTGACATGACAAGCACCCGGCCCCAAGAAAAATAATAATAACTTCACCCATCTTGCGTGTGCCGGGTTGCGATCGCGGGTGTTTTTTTTTTACTCGCTGGTTTGCGGAGCGTGTTTGTCCGGTTGTGTGCGTGATAAATTGACGCGGCTTCCATGCGGTTGTCGGCTTGTAACGGCGTTGTTAAATACGGCGTCGAGATCGGTATCTTTTGGGTGTAGTTAATGATTAATTCGTTGTTGGTGTCCCGAGCTCCGTTGATATGCTGTAGGTTGCCGTGTTAACGACTCGTGTTGTTACATCGTTTTGTTGCGAAATCGCCATTGTTATTGTGTATACTGTATGGAGTTTCGCTCGTGATTGTCACGTGTAACTGTAAGAAACTTTGATCGTCATTGTTGCCAAGGTACAGAACGTATGGAGCTTTGCTTGGAATTGTTAACAGGGTATGGAATGTTGGGTACTTGCTTGTGATTATTTACTATGTACGGATTGTCTGGAGTATTGATTGTGTGTGTTGCCATGTGGGGACTGGATGGAGCATTGCGCCAAATGATTGACTGTACGAACTTCGTATACTGCATATACTGTATTAATCAATTCGGCGATTTTTGACGTTTGTGTCTAGTTTTTTTATTGCTCTCAAAATTCGAATGCCCTGAGTCCCATGGTTAATGTTGAAGGGGATTATGAAATGACAGGTTCGGTTTGTTTCAAACTCACTGGTTGGTTCCTGTCCGTTGTTGCACAGATGATGTCTTTTGTGCGGGAATGCTCCTTGTGTTCTACATGGATCGGGGGTGCGTTTCCGTTAATTGCCGTCAAATTGCGTTGCTCTCTCCACTCGGTTGGTACAGCTGCATGCTGCAATGCGAGTCTCGGAGATGATGTGTACGGATACGGGATGTGAGGTGTATTGTTGTGACCATTGAATATTCGGGATCGTCACAAATTGTGCGTACCTGTTCGGCATTGGATCAGTTCTGTGGGGGATCATAATTCAAAATGTATGTGTTGTGATGGTGTTAAATTGCGATGGTGACATGCTGCCAGGGATTTGGAATTGGGCTGCTGGCTGTCACCTATCTTGGGGCGCAGGTCCTGACCAGGATGGCCCAGTGAGTGTTGTGTGTCTAACATGAACGTTGTGGTCCCGTCATGCTATGGCTGACGGCTTGACCTGACAGCCCGGAGATTGAAACACTCCGTGGTATGTCTAGCCTAGTGGGCTGTGCGCTCACAGGGCTCGGAGAGTGTGGTCCCGTCATGCAATGGCTGACGGCTTGGCCTGACAGCCCGGAGATTGAAACACTCCGTGGCATGTCTAGCCTAGTGGGCTGTGCGCTCACATGGCTCGGAGAGTGTGGTCCCGTCATGCTATGGCTGACAGCTTGACCTGACGGCTCGGAGGTTGAGACCCTCCGAGGCGCGTTGAAACAGTGGGCTGGAGTTTCGTAAGGTTCAGGTGGAGTTGTCCTGTTACGTTGAGACTGTATCCCTCAGTTGTTAGGGTGCATGTTGTGCAGTGAGTGAACGATGGGTCGTCTCAGCTCGGTCGGTACAGCTATATGCTGCGATGCGAGTCTTGGAGAGAGACTGGGTCGTCTCAGCTCGGTCGGTACAGCTATATGCTGCGATGCGAGTCTTGGAGAGAGACTGGGTTAAAATCCCCCCGATATGGCCGACGTGTGCTACTGGTTGTGACGCCGCGTCGGAAAGGCGGTGGGGTGGTAACATGGAAATTCCCCCCCCGATATGGCCGACGCGTGCTACTGGTTGTGACGCCGCGTCGGAAAGGCGGTGGGGTGGTAACATGGAAATTCCCCCCCCGATATGGCCGACGCGTGCTACTGGTTGTGACGCCACGTCAGAAAGGCGGGGGGGTGCTAACGGGTGACTGTCATTGCATGCGTGATTCTAACGGGGGGGGGGGGGGGGGGGGGGCTGTGCTGGAGCGTAAGTGGGTTAGCCAGTTTTCATGTATATTTGTTGTTTATTCACCGTTTTCTATGCGGTTCCCTTTTACCCTCGTCGATTCTGTATATATTACGTGATTGTATTTCTTATCGGTCGCCAGTCATTTATTGATGTTGCTGGTTCGGAGGCACACCTTTTCGATTTTTCACAGTTGTGTTACAGCCGGGGACGGCTGTGTGTTTATACAGGGGGGGGTGATGTAGTGACATAGAATGGTCACTACTGTGTCGGCCTGTACGAGGGCTGGGGGCCGCAAGGGGGTGCCTGGGGGGTCACGTGCTGGAGGGATCCGGACCTTCCCAGAGGTGGGGGAAGTGAGGCGTGTCCTGGGAAGGGAGGCGTGGCCTGAAGAGAGCCAGCCATGCCGGGGCGGAGCCAGCCACGCCAAAGCAGATATAAGCGTGGTGTGAACGCAGAGCGAGGCTGTTGTACTGTACTCCGAAGTGAAGACATCATCAGTCGTCAAGTCCCGAGTCGTCGTCCTGTTAGTGAGTTGAGGAAGGTGGTCACCACCTTATGTACAGTGTTATATTACTTACTGTTTAATAAATAGTGTTGCCTCCAAGCTGCGTGTGTGTGCACCTAATTCGAACCTACTACACCAAGCAGCCGTTAGTGCCCGTTCAAGCTGGCACCTTCGGTTAGCACGGTTGGCTACGTACGGGGCGAAAGAAGTTCAACACACTACAATCATGACGCACTCTGGAGGTGTCGTGACCAGTAGCACAAACGCGTGACCACCTTTGTCTCGCCCTTTGCTACCAGTGATGTGCCGCAATAAATACTCGTTTTAGATTTGGTTGACCCAAGGGAGTCTTCCCCTTCCCCCCCACCCCACTGACTCGTTTTAATTTTTCCACTGCCACTGCCTGTTGTGCACCGCGACCGGCGATGGAATGGCAAAACAACCGTTCTCTTTAGTTATTTCGGTAAAGTCACGTAGGTATAAAATAAATAAAATAAATCACGACGTTTCGAGCGCAACACAAGCATCCGTCATCACCTGATGACGGACGCTTGTGTTGTCGTGATTTTTTTTTATTTTCTACCTACATGACTTTACCGAAAGAACCAAAGAGTATGGATTCCTGCAGTCACGAAAGCTTCAAATCAAGAAACGACCGTTAGTTACAAGCAGAGGGGCAGTGCGCGAAAAACTACCACCGATTGTAGCACCGCAACCTCCTCTCCGCGCTCCCCGCGTCTGCTCCGGCCTCACTTTCACCAACCGCGTTGACTAAGCGGGCAGGCAAAGTCTTCCCCCGACAACGCAAGCGGCGTGCATCGGGAGGCACTCGTCCAACCCAGTGGATTGATTGACAAGGGTCTGGCGTGGCTGTGGGGGGGGGGAATCGAACTGCCGTTTATCCATCACGAGGCTCACAACAGTCGCCGGCATTCCAACACCCCGGCCGCATGCGCATAGGCACGTGTCGAAATTCTGACTTTCACTGTATAAACCGCTTACGTATTTAAAAAAAATTAAACGCACGCTCGCACGCACGCAACGAGGCTTATTTCCATGAAATCTTAGACCCGCTCTCCATTCTGGGCTATCAAATGCCCGCCCGTCTCGGCAACTAAATAAAGAAGGGAAATCCCAGGGCTAATTGACCGGAGGACACATGCGTGCGATCGCCGGGTTCGATGGTGCCCTGCTTCAGTCGTGTGGGCTCTATCAATAGGGGGGGGGGTGTGTGCCAAAGACAAAGAACCCCCGTGTAGTCTTAACAGACTGTTGGGGGAAGTGCTGTTAGCGAGCACCTGTGAAGGCCGGAACGCCTCACGAGGGGGTGGGTGAATTGGCCAGCAACCATGCCCGGCCGCCTTTGTCTCTCGACCTAGGGGAGGCCCAGGACCGGTGCGGGGAATCGAACTCGGGTCGTCGGGTTCGTAGCGCAGCGCGATTACCGCTACACCACCGCTCCAGGCGGGGGAGGGTGGGAGCTGTGACACATAGATACACACAGGCAGACAACTCCACCTGAAAAAACAATCGATCGTCATCAGGAGAGGGTTCAACTCCAGGACCGGATGAAGGCCCTCCCCAAGGCGGTAACCATCCCTTGCGATGCGGCAAGCGGACGGTGTCACGGGAGCTTTCTCCGATCGCTCCGTCTCGGCGCTCGTTGGACTTGTCGGGCACAGTCCCCCCTCGCTCTTCCTTTGGCTGCCATTCCATCGTGACTGGTCTCCACCTGCCGACATCTACCCAAGCCTGCTTGCCCTTTCAAGTCAATCGTTTTACTCCGCGGTAGTCAAGTCAGGTTTTTGTGTTTTGCTGCCGACACACGCGGCGCCTTTCCGCCACGAATCTGCCACTCAAAACGTCGGAACATAAAAATAGGAAATTCTATACGATGAGGGGAAAAAAACACATATACGATCTATATTTGTTTCAACTACTAAATATTGTTTTGGCTGAGAGATAGCCTATCCGATATCTGAAAGAAAAAAAAAACAATAATCTGAAACTCATCCAGAATGTGAACACACCTCCTCTATATTTAAGGGACCGTCACAGAAACGACCCCTCTCTCTGTGCCGATATGTGTCCTCTCTCTGTGTGTCCTTGTGATGTCTGTCTGCTTATGTCTGTCTATAGTTTTCTAGTTAGATTTATTGCTATTTCTTTTATGCCTGATGATGATTGCTTGTGTTGCAATCGAAACGTCGCTATTATTTTAATTTATTATTTTATTTTTAGACGTGACTTAACCGAAATAACCAAAGAATAATTCCTGCAGTCACGAAAGCTCCAAATTAAGATTGAACCACTTCTACGGGGAAGTTTTAAGCTTATCTTTTTTCTCTCTCTGGCTATTTGTTCTCTCTACCTGTGTCCTCTCTTTTGGAATGTTCACACTTAAATTCTAACTTAGCAATCTTTGAAATACGTAATCAACCAGGCTATGCGTTAATTGTGTGTTGACCGACTCTCTGTGTTGTATTACATCACATTTCGATATTTTGCGAGGTTATTTAATTTTAGTGTGCCTTTCTCCTAATTTTCAAGCTTGTGTGCCGTGCCACGTCGTCATCTTACTTGCGCAGCAGCAACACGTTGCCGTACACTCATTGATATGCTAATTTTCTCTGCCCCCTCCCTCTCTCCGTCCCCGCCCCCCCTCTCTATGTTTAAGGGACCGTCACAGAAACGACCCCTCTCTCTGTGCCGATATGTGTCCTCTCTCTGTGTGTCCTTGTGATGTCTGTCTGCTTATGTCTGTCTATAGTTTTCTAGTTAGATTTTTATTGCTATTTCTTTTATGCCTGATGATGATTGCTTGTGTTGCAATCGAAACGTCGCTATTATTTTAATTCATTATTTTATTTTTAGACGTGACTTAACCGAAATAACCAAATAATAATTCCTGCAGTCACGAAAGCTCCAAATTAAGATTTTACCTCCAGTGCAGAGAAGTCACAAATGGAAAAAGACAACAGGATTGGCCTCATTGCTGTGCTCACCGTGACCTGTAGAGCGCCCGCGAATTGTGATGAGGAATCGAATGCCCATGGAAAATCAGGGCATGGAAAGCCACACGCATACACATAGGCACGCACGCGCGCACACACTTGGCACACGCGTGTGCAGTCATGCGCTGCGCGGACTTACAAAGCACGCTGCCACGTATACTGCGAATAATTATCCAAGTGCAACTCTGGGAGTATTCATCTGGAAGTCTACAACTACCAAGACAAACAATATCCGATCCCATGGTGGTCGCTTGGCTTGAGGTGGGGGGCGCAGCAGGGGACCTCCTAAGTGTCCGAATCGAAGCATTGAGCAGAGCAGCGCCGAAGTCAGGAGTTCCAATAGGTGTGTCCACCCATGATGATGTCAACTTGTCAAGTGTGGCGAGTCGATGGTGTCAGGACGGGGCACTAATGTACACCGCGTACAGCCCCTTCGTCAATCCGCCGATAGATTCAGAGCCTCTCCGCGCCTCTTGCAGGTCACGTGTGTTACTTTTGCCACTCGTCCCACCGCGATCGGCCAGTGCCTTGTTTAAGGTGTGGCAACATAGACGTGGGGATCACAGAAGTACGGGACAACAATGGATGTCGCTTTGCGGTGCACCTCTGCTGCCCCGACACACGCAGCCCGCGCAAGCTTCGCTTGTGCTCTGGCGGTCGGCCTATCCCAGCACGATCCGTGGGAGAGCCCCGCTCAGCTCCGGAGATCGGGATGAGATCGGGATGAGATGAGACCGAATCTAACCTGGGTGGTGGTGGCTGCTGCTGGTGCCGCATTTCTGCGAAACAATTCTCGAACGCCGGGCAACACGCGAAGGCCTTTTCCCCGTGTGGCCTTCAACAGGCAATCGCCGTGAGCAACTATCCGTGAAGGCTGACGCGGTGTACGTGGGGGTGGCGTGGCCGGATCAATGGGGGCCATCCATTGAGTAGGTACGCCAAAAATCTGTCAAAACTTGACATTTCCCCAACCTCCCTGTACGCACGCGGACTTTTTACACCACAACCACCCCCACATGCGTACGTATGCCTGACACCCCCCCCTCCGAGTCCTATAGAACGGCCGATATTTAATCCACGCTGAAACGATCAAGGATTACTAATATTAACGTGTTTAAGCAAACAGATAGTCCACCGCCGGACTATCTAACTCATTTGAAGGCCAATGTAGACAAATTATTATCGAGGCTTTAACCCCCCCCCCCCCATTTCTTATGCCGTACGTAACATTGTCAGTAGACCCCCCCCCCCCATACGCAAGCGGTACGGATTTGGGTTAACCCCCCCTCCCCCCTCATTGCGTACGCACTAAATGTATGGTCCCATACCCACCTGCCGCGTTTGTCTCCCACGTTATAGCGTTTATATGTGCCGTTTAAGGCACAGTCGACTTAGGGGAGGCCCAAACCCGGTTCATTGATGTCGGCCTTGCGAGGGAACCGAACTCAGCTTGCCAGGTTCGCAGCGCGGCGAGTTAGCAACTAACACACCACCGCTCCCCAATAACACATTCACAAAATTAAATCGTGCCCTCACAGCACCACAGCGATGAATTCACAAACACCGGCACGTAACTACAACAAAGATACAAGACAAAGATCCCCTGTATAGCCTGAGAAGACTGTTCAGGCAAGTGCTGTTGGCGAGCACCTATGAAGGCCGGCGCAGCACATGGGGAGGTGGGTGGCCAACACCACGCCCGGCCACCTTTGTCTCCCCAGTCTCGATGTTTACACACCGCACCAGGTACTCATTTGAGGCTGAGTCGACCTAGGGGGAGGCCCATGACCACTTCAGATAACCGTCGCTGGTGTTGGCCGTGAGCGGGAATCGAACTCGCCTTGCCGGGTTTGCAGCGCAGCGCGGTTAACCACCACACCACCGCTCCCCAACAACACATTCACACAATTAACTCGTGCCCTCACAGCACCACAGCTATGAATTCACAAACACCGGCGCATAACAACACACACACAACACCACCAGGCTCTCAAGCCAAGCGCGCGTGATGGAAACTCATAAGTTCGTCGGGACAAACGCGCGCACACGCGCCCTTCGATTACGCAACACTTGCAAGCCTGCGCTCATTGCAGGATAAAACTTATTTTTTAAAATCCAATACGCGCGCTAATTACGTTCAAAGCGTATGTACCCACACGCAGGGTGATTAGAGTGTAACATAAATACGTTGTTTTTTCCACTCCCTTTCTTCAGATGAAGTTTAAGAGCTCATTAACACGCAATGCCTCTTTCGCAAGAGGGGGGGGGGGTCCCGGGAGAAAACACTTGCAGGGAGTCTCTTACAACCGCGCGTGTGAATTAGACACCTGCACGACTATTTGCACACCGGTAAGGGGGGGGGCACCTATTACATGGCAACTTCTCATTTCTACACCGCATACTTTTTCTCTGATCGGGATGCAAGGACGTCAGAGCACAAGAAAGTTTGCTGCGGTCCAATGTTTGTGCAGACACGGAAAGGGCCCCCCCCCCCAAATATATATGTTTATTAAAAGTCCAGAAGGCGACGAGATTAGTGACAACCCCAAATGTCGTTCTCGAAAACAGAATCGTAAGTCGAGAATTAACAGGGGAGGAAGCAGCGAGATCGTAACTCACCGTTTCGTAAGAGCCGCTACTTGGGATAACGTCATTCCTCCACTATATAGAGAAACAAGACCAAAACGTGGGGGGGGGGGGGGTCGTTGTCAAAAGGAAGGAATACGCCGGAGAGGAGCTATGCAATCGGCTCATGCGCAGGTGCCGGATGGAATGTCACACGGCGGGAGGGTTGCGAGACGTGGCGCTCGCTTTGCTCGTGGAAATATTCATCCCGTAGTGGATTGTTGGATCGTGGCGAATAGTTCGGACTAATTCCCTCCCCCCCCCCTATTAGACCAACTGTGCGTCAAACGAGTTAATTGCCTTCAACATAAATCCGCCACTGGTGCCGGTCACGAGTAAAGTTTATGAAGCACATTTAATATACTCGTGGCGTGTAATCGCTTCGAGCGTGTAAACGTATCGGCTCTAATTACGGGCAGCTCACCCTGCCATTAAGCGCCTCTTGTTGTGAATGAATTCTGTAACCAGTGGGGTACGCGGAACCCTGAGAGGGCCGTCTGGCCAATGATTGTAACCGAGGTGGGGGTGGGTGAGTTGGTTTGGAGTTGGTGGTAACACCACACCTCGGGCAATCTGGAAAACGTTGGTGCAATTTGGCTGCGCGTAATTAAAATGTGTAACGGGTTTAATAATGCCACAGAAAAAAACCCCACCGTGTTTTCGCTAAGTCTGTAATTCTCTGTTCATTATCTTAATGGACTTGTTAGTTTCGAAAGGTCCGCGTGTATAACTTAATCCAACAAACGGACACAAAGACATTGCTCATGCGTGCACAACACACACACGCACGGGGTGGGTGTGGATCACATTTCACACGCGTACATGTGTGGGGCCCGTTTTTGTCAATTCACTGCTCGATTCGGACCTCCATAGGCCCTGTGCAGGCAAGTGGGGTGGGGTGGGGGGGTTCCGTGGCTACGGCTTCACCACACACGTCAGTTGCAGGTTGTTGACACTGGGGAGCATTGGGCGCCACGGTGGCTAGGAGATGTTAACTACCTCGCCTGGTATACAGGAGGTCGTGGGGTTTGATCCCGACCCTGTGACGCCTGTTGTATATTTGGAGTTTGCGTGTCTCTCTCTCTCCCCGTGGTCGCGTGGATTTATATGCGGGTCCTCCTGTTTTTCCCTCCACATTTAGAATCAACGTGCGTTTAGAGTCTTTGGCTGCGATACATTTCCATGTGATAAGCCACTTCTTTGAGCTGTCATTTGTGGCCAGGTCGCTTCTGAAAAAGAGCTATATAGCTCAGTGGTCATTACCTAATACAAATAAAAGAAGTAGTTTACACAGCCCCACAACTGAATGACTCCCGTTTGATGGTGGTCACCCATCCCAACAATATCCAGGCTCAAAACTCGATTAAGCTTCCAAGATCTAACGTGTTTGGGCAACTGTACATTTTCACTCGTATAACCACGGCAAACATGTACACGTCCAAAATCTACATACACACGCGACCATGCACAACATCGACCGTTGACCTGTTGGCATAGTCGCACCGCAAAGATATCTGCCGTTAGCGGGCACCTATTAAGACCGTTGTTGCTCGCAAGAAAGTGCGGCGGTTGAAGCGAAACTGGCACGGCATCCGTTGGCTTCTGTCGCTTGCAACATCCATCCCAACGCATAGCCTCCAAATCCGCATTTAAATTACAGCACATCCCACTTGCACCACAGGAGTCACGTGACGAGGTGTAGAAAAAATTACATTTCGGTCGGGTCTGCACAACCAAAAGACGAAGAGACACTTGCTTCACGCTCTGCAAAGATGCCACCCAATTCATTTAATTCCATTTATATATCTGGCGGGGAATGCACAGCTTATAATGAGCGGGGCTGTGAGTTCAATTTCCCGGTTGAGGGTCAGCTAAGCCCATCCACCGCCCCCCCCCCCCCTTTGCGGTGGATATAAACACAAATGAGTGCGTGCGAAGTTTTATGCCGAGTCGAACGGAACACGGTGGTCGATGCACTCCACTCTCAAGACTTGCGGAACAAAGTTCGATCGTCGCGACGGCAGTTTAGAGGTGCTGATGAACGCGGCCGAATAAAAAAAAAACACCCGCGTCGACAAAACAAAAAAACGCTGGAATTGATGATTTTAAAAGAGTCAGGAAAAACTGTGCGCACTGGTGGATTGTGATGTCCACCACGCGGTTCGTCTTAGCAGGTATTTCATGAATAAGGGGGTGGGCAACACGTATTTGAGTATTTTGAAGAAAGAGTCGTGCGCGTGTTGCCGCCGTTAAAGCAACCCCCTGATCAACTTTATCCAATTTTAAACAGGGCTAGTCCTGAACAGCGAGTCGACGTTTAGGCTGACGTTTCCTCCAAATTGGACCAGTGTGAACAGACCGATGGACAGACAGGCAGAGCGAATGCATAAACGTTCTCAAATCTTCGCTTAAAATGTAAAAAAGAAATACGTGCCTGTTCTCCGTTGGGCAACGATATTTTCCTACAGGGCAATCCCCACAGCGTCAAAACCGCCTGCCACAAGGCACAATTACACATTCCATACCACACTTTTCACATTTCACCCGCAGAGCCCGTTTACTGGCCCCACTGCACACAACACAGCTGTTCCCAGGCCTCTGCTTCTTGGCCACTGGAATGACTGTCATTGCAGCGGCCGTAGGGGTGGGGGCAAACCAATTCTCTGCAGGCCCCAGCCGCCAATATAAACAACATAGAAACACAGTCCAGCAGAATTCATGACCGCACCGGTTACATTGACGCGGATATTTTCTGTCTGCCGGAGAACGAATCAATCCAGAATGCGCAGATCTCCTCCCAGATTTCGGAAGCTAAGCGGGGTTGAGGCCGGGATGGTGCCTGTGATGGGCAACCGCCACGCGCGACAGGTTTTTGTCGCAGGTTGCGGGGCTTCACTGTGGGCAGGAGAGGTGCAGACCGACAGCTACAATGTCACATGCAGGTGGTCAAGCCACATTGCCGGCGTCAGGAGCAGTGGACCCGGGCATTGCGCAATGGATCGGGCATTGCGCAATGGATCGGGGCATTGCGCAATGGATCGGGGCATTGCGCAAAGGATCGGGGCATTGCGTCGTTATACGTTGTACGGTCTGTTCAGGATGGCCACGGTGGAACACTCTCAGCTCAGCGATATACAGACGCAGCTCAGTACGCCTCACCAGGTAAAATAAAAAAAAAATGCACTTCTATACTCCTGCATATACACGTCCGACCTTCACAAACCCACGCTGACAGCCGAGTGAAGGATGTTCAAATTACTCCCAAAGCCTGCACGGTGCATGGGAGGCATTTTCCATACGCATCTAGCAGATGATGACTTCAGCGAAATCTTAATATGTTAAGGAGTCAAATGTATGCGATAGCCGTGGCTCCTCATTTGACTGACAATGGTGATGACGGGACATTGCGCAAGCTAGCTTGTGGCTATTTTAGGCCGAGTTGACCTTGGGGAGTCCCATTTCATTTACAAATACTCTGTGCCAATTTCCATTGAGTGCTCAGGAAAACCAATGGCATCGTAGTGCAAGCATTGAGCGCACCACGTAACAAAGACAAAGTCCCCCCCCCCGTGTAGCCTTAACAGACTGTGGGGATAAGTGCTGTTAGCGAGCACCTATGAAGGCCGGCACGGCGCACGAGGGGGTCGGTGGCCAACACCACGACCGACCGCCTTTGTCTCCCTCTTAGTCATGTTTATGCACCGCGACAGATACTTATTTAAGGCTGGGTCGCCCTAGAGGAGGCCCAGGACCGGCGCAGATAATTGTCACCGATGTTGTCGTGAGAAGGAATCGAACTCGGGTCGCCGGGTTCGTAGCGCAGCGCGTCAACACGCTGCGTCACGGCTCCACACGGACACAAACGCACACGCGCTCGCAAACAAAACAAACACACACACGTACACACCTACTCGGACACACGCGTGCATACACACACACACATGCCCGGGTCAAAACACATGCGCACGGGCACACAAGTCGGATATCTCACACAGTCACGCACTTACACGCACAAGGATATACCACGGCGTACTCTCAGGCGCATTGCCTCCTTTGGCTGCAGCTCCGCTGTTCGTCTCGACCGGCAGTCGTCAAACCAAGTAGCAACACGTCTCGCCAAGCCCAATTACTTGCTCAAGTCAAAAATTACGTCTCTCTCACCTGCGTGCATTCTCTAATCCACGCGTTCCGAGACGCGAGTCATCAATGGCGCTTGGGCACAGCAGCGAGACAGACTTAAGGGGCGAAGCAGTGGGGAGATGTTAACTCCCTCGCCTGGTATACAGGCGAGGGAGTATACTCTGTCTCACCCCGTGGTTGCATGGATTTTTCTCCGGTTCCTCCTGTTTTCCCCTCCACGTTTAGAAACGTGCGTTTAGAGTGTTTGGCTGCTATAAATGTCCACGTAAGCCACACGATACGTGCAATGATAATTGGACTATCATTTGCGGCCAGGTCGCAAATGATAGTCCACTTATCATTTGTGGTCCGGTCGCTTGTGAAAAAAGCTACGCGGCTCAGTGGGCCTTATCTGGTAAAATAAACCAAGTAATAGTTTAAATAGTAAGTATTGTATATCACAGGACAGTGCAAGGTGGTGATGGCGTGGGGATGTCTTCATCCAGCAGTGGATAGATCACTGCTGTGGATGCTGCTGCTGTTGCTGATATACAATGGCAACATATAATGCATAAACACGGTCGCACACAAAATGTGCGACCACGCACGCGCATTTTTTTCACGAAAAAATAGCAAATTGTGGACTTTATGGAGCGTCAGGGCAAGTACCGTGGAGAGTTCTTCTTCCGTACAGCTGCTGATGTATAGGTGAAGAACAACAGCTACAATTTTACATGCCGGTGGTCAAGCCAGATAAATGGCAACCCAGAATGCGCAGATCTGGCATTGCGTCGTTTTCCGTTGTACGGTCTGTTCAGGATGACCACGGTGGCGCACCACTGTCCATTTGCGCATCAGGTAGCAGCGTCTGCCATGGTTTGTGCAGTTTGATGCGATTTAGGGTGGACCCATGAGCTTTGTGGAAGATGAAACCCCAAAGGATCGTCGGCTTTGGATATTTCACGAGGTGTTTGCTTTGTGAGGTTCTTTTGAACTCCATTCCGCCCTCCAGGCTTCATATGGATTTCAACTGGCGCTGCTGAGCGCATGGCTCCAAAAGGGCTTGGGCGTGACTTCGAGCGAGTGAGAACCTAGGATGAGGTGGCGCCAACTTTGCCTTCTCAGTGTTGACTCCGATCGTACCGTACCGGATTTCAGGACGGTACGGATGTGCGTTGAGTTGACGTATGGGCGGCCCAGAACACTTGTGCGTGTGTGTGGTGAGGGGGGTGTCAGATACCAATTGTCACTTTCTGTGCACTGGTCGTGTCCACCAATGGCGGAGCCAGGATTTTCAGGTAGAGGAGGGCAACCCCTCCAGCAATGAAAATTGATAGAGGAGTTGTTAGTAAGTAAGGACTTGCCCCTTGCTTTTTATTCGACGCGTGTGCGGCGATGGCGCAGCCATCGATCGAGGGTCGAATTCGAACCGTGTGTGATCGGCATCGCGCTCGCTGAAGGTGAATTCCTTCAGGGAAGTCGTGTGCTGTATACGCAACTGCGCACAATTCTGTGAGTCACATATAACCGCTTTTCCATTACTTATTGCCAATTATGGACTCAGACTATTGTCCTATCATCTCATAGAGTCCCTGACACGTAATAATATGAAACACAGTGGGAGTGAGGGTCGCAAAATTCCGATTTATTACTAATAAACCCCAATGATCCGATCGAAATTAGGGATTTCGATCGGATCATTGGGGAGGCACGTGCCCCCCCCCCCCGCCACTGACTCCGCCGGTGGTGTCTACGAAATGCTCGGGAAAATTGCGGGGCTGATGGCGGTGCCACAGTCTCCCCACGTTTCTGAACAATTTACAAAACCCCTGTTATTTCCACGAAAATACCAAAACACTAGTGATTTCTAAAGCTTGCAACGTGATTTCATTCGACTTTTTAAATGACGACAAAAATGAACGGAGAAGCGATCTCAACGCCGCGGAAATCGCCGCAAAAACCTCCCACGTGGCGAGCTGCAGCAGCGTCCGTGCAGCATTTGGACCGAACTTGCGTGTGCAGTCTCAGCGCACGCTTTTTTTAGTTGTTTTGAGTATTGCGAGTGCAACGTTAAAATTATTTCAAGTTTATTTTATTGCAGCGGTACACTCTATCTATGTATATATATGTACCCACGTTGTGGTCCAGGCTACTACCCACTATGCCACTGCTATGTGTGCGTGCGGATCTGTGTGTGTGTGCATGGCCAAGGCCATTGACGTTGATCTGAACCGGTCCTGGGCCTCGCCTAGGTAGACTCAGCCTCAAACGAGTACGTGGTGTGGTGCGTAAACATTGCCACTAAGGAGACAAACGCGGCCGGAGGTGGTGCTGGCCACACGCCTCCCTGGTATGCTGTGCCGACCTTCGTAGGTGCTCACTCAGAACACTTCCCCAATAAGTCTGTTAAGACTACACGGGGGATCTTTGTTATTGTATGCGGAGGGCGCGGTGGTGTTGCCGTGGCTACAGCCCTGCGCTACGATCACTGACCTTCGATTCCCGGCCAAACAAAAGAATCGGTGGAAATAATTGACACTTGAAGCAGTCTTGTACCCCCTCTGGGTTTACTCAGCCTAAAATGAGAAGCTCGTGTGGTGGGACCACGATCAGTGCCCCCATGCGCTGTGCTGACCTTAATAGGTGCTCATCAACACCAATTGGCCCAATAGTCAATCGTGTCAAATGGGGAATCTTTATTGTTGTTTCTTTATACACACGCACACATACATAACACGAACCTATCCCAAAGGCAAAGATCCCCCGTGTAGACTTAACAGACGGTTGGGGCAAGTGCTGTTAGTGAGCAGCTATGAAGGCCGGCACGGCACAGGAGCGGGTGGGTGGCCAGCACCACTACCGGCCGCCTTTGTCTCCCCAGTGGTGAAGTAGACGAGTCGACCTAGGCACGGCCCAGGACCGTGTCAGATCTTATTCGCCGATGTATGTTGGCTATGAGCGGGCGACCTTACTCGGTCACGATAGACTCGCAGTGCAGTGCCACGAACCACTCCACCAACGCTTTACACAGCTCCCCCCCTCCCCGCCACACACACACCACGGAACCCCGCGTGAGTGATGCGTGGGTCGGCTGGCAGTGCCCAGCTCGAGAGAACAGGGCCGCTTGGCTCATGCCGCTGCGTCTTGAGCAACAACACAGAAGTATAACGGCGCATGCCCTGGGTCACGCTGCGCGGGCCACGCCTGACTTTCCAAGTCGGTACCCGCTGGGTGTCTTACCTACAGCCACGAGGAGGCACAGAATTCAAGTGCACAAAGGGGGACATTCAGCGGTGGTCTTTGCACGTGTGTGGCTTAAATCATCGACACGTTGATTTACCGCTCGTCGGATCTCGTACGCCAAGCAGCTGCTCGCCTGGATAGCGCTCGCACAAGTGACCGCCATGCACAACAGGTATTATTTGGGTCTTTCGGTAAAGTCACGTAGATAAGTTGAAAGAAAACAAAAAAAAACTACGACGTTTCGATCGCGACACAAGCGATCGTCATCAGGATCGTCATCAGGATGACGCCCGCTTGTGTCGTGATCGAAACGTCGTAGTTTGTTGTTGTTATTTTCTTTCAACCTATTTACGTGACTTTACCGAAGGACCCAAAGAATATGAATTCCTGCAGTCACGAAATCTTTAAGTCAAGATTTAGGTCGCTACAGGCTGCTGCAGGGCTACATGCTGGGCAGCAGAGGTCGGTGCGGACAATCCGTTGTTGTTCTGTACCTCCATGCCGACTCCTACATTCTCCGACCTTGCGCTGGCCAGCGCAGTGAAGTCTGGCCAAGTTAAACCTCACGAGCTTGCAACGGAGAGGCCCCTCACCCGACAGTGTCATCTTGTTGCCCTTGACGCGCGCCTCCCACGAGCACGGTTGGCGACGTGAGACATGAAAACAACGCGACACACACGGGGGGGGGGGGGGCGCATTGTCCACGATGCGGTTAAGTGCGAGGGGGGTGTTCATCGACTGGTGAGCTGCACGCGGAGCAAAGGAGCGCTTTATTTGTTGTTGTTGGTGGTGTTGTTGTTGGTGGTGTTGTTGTTGGTGGTGTTGTTGGTGGTGTTGTTGGTGTGTTGTTGTTGTTGGTGATGGTGTTGTTGTTGTTGGTGGTGTGGCCCACAGCCGTTGGTGGCCGAGTTCATCACCGGCACGGCTCCATCATCGGTCCCGGCGTGCGAGGAGAGCCCGGCTTGGGGCCGGGGGTGGTGGGGAGATTTTGGCCCGGCGGGGTAAGTGGACAAGAGGGTCTACTCCCCTGGCCATCACGCCATTCCGCCTTGAGAGAATTGTTTAGAACCTTCTATGCTCCCACGGCGAGAACTCCCACCCCCAACACCCAACACGCTCACACGAGCGGCTCCAGCCAGAGCAGCGATGGTTAAAAGCATTCCTGTGGCAGGGTCGGTCTTTCCATCGGACACGCGCTGCGGACACCGTCGACGCACATTAGTGCGGTCGGGGGGGGGGAGGGCGTGTGCTCGTTTTACAGGCATCGTAGAATGAATGATGAGCCGAAACTGATTTTTAAAATAAGAAAGAAAAACCATCCCATTCCGTGCAAAATCCTATCCGCCTTAACGACTGAAATCGCCAGGTTGAACCCGGGGGCAGCGCACGAAGCAAACAAGCGCCGCCGTCTGCTGTCGGGGGCTACGATGTCAGCAACAATGGAAGTGGCCGAACAATTTTTAAACCTGAAATGAACGCGGCGCGAGTAAACGTGGGCTTGCCCATGTCGATCCGACATCGGCAACCCACAACGGGGAAACGTCCACCGCAAAGGTTGCCTCGTACTCAATTTGTAGGGTTTCACTCCCAATGTGAGTTGGGGTGGCCTTCGGTTTGACCTTTGCACTCCCTCGCTGCGATATCATTTTTCACGATACGACGTTCAGTTTCACAACATGACGATTACCACAATCAGTTCCCATATCTTTGCAAATTGTAATTAGCATCATATTATCTTGTTTTGGGTGTACTGTACAACCACACATATGGATCACTTAAATATTCTTCCACTGTAGCAGACTGCAATAACGTAATTAGTTTTAATATCAAAACACAGGTCACTCTTATAAAACGAGACTCATCTTGGTCTCTCAAGTTATCACCTGGTTAAGACAAAATAAGCCTGGAACATATCATTGTGCAGCAGCAGCAAAAAGCTTTAAACAAATTTCATAATAAGCCTGGTGGATGATGGCCTTTGAGAGGTCGCAATTTCACTGTTGCCCGTTGTTTACATCCGCCCAACGCCGCCAGCATGATGAGCCGATCCCATTGCCCATTCTCCACGGCGGACGTAAGAAAATATATGCAACGCATTGACATCACGAAGGGAAACCTACATCTTTACAAAACATTCTTTGGCGAAACTGCAGTGTTCCAACAACACTGCCGTAAAATGAAGAACAATATAGAACCGGTTACGCTTCAGACATTGACTCTTGATAGCGAGTAGATGTGCTGTGCTTCGAAGGGCCATTGCCAGAAGCGTGACGTAAAAGTCACGCGAGTGACATCGCTCGAGTTCGCGAGAAATGCACGTTGCCACTGTCACGGTCGCCGCTCCTCCTGATGTAGGTCGGCGTAATTGAGGGCGGAGATCGTGCACCCACACGCTTTTGAAACCCCGCGTTGACACGTGGTGCAAAGGAAAAAGAGAAAAACAAAACCTCTAGCTCAGCGTTGGCAAACAGCGTCACAGGTGCACCAGAGGTCACCGAGGTGGCGTTTCCAGCACGCGGTCTGTTCTCAAAACGCCTTCCACCAGAAGTTCGTGACTCCCGAATGCGAACCGCTGAGAGCCGATTTACTCGGAAGGTCTTACGTCGCAGGGCGCAAAAAATCTCGAGAGCGTGACGGGACTTACGCGGCACCCGACGGGAGGATTATCCACCCAAGAATGTGCCTAACGAGTAAAAATGTCGCAAGGGATTGTCTCAAATGGCTGTTTCGTCAGAGTAGTCAGGCAGCTTAGGGCCGGATTTATGATGAAATGGTAACAGAGTGGATAAAAGCATAATATTTTTTTAGATGATCTTCACAGGAAATATTTTACGTTTTTGCTTGGATCCACGAAAAACAACATCATTGCGACAGTTTTTACAAGCCAAAATGTGATTTTGTTCATTCCGCACTGTGAAAATCGCTAAAAACACGTGTTTTGGTCAAAAACATTAACTGTGAAACCGGATGAAAAGAGCAACCTTAACAGAGTGTTGCAAATATTACCAAAATATAGTCATGGCCACAGATGTAAACACAAAATTGCCAAAATATGATTTTGTTTCTAGAAAATTACTGCAATACCTGGCGTTGTACTCCCAGACCATAGAAAGAAAAAGGCTCCCACTGTTGCCAAATCTTGACACTGAGTCGACTATGCACCACCACTACCTCTATACATTGGACTGAATGTTCATACCCGTGTAGTGACTGACTCAGAGAGACTAAGAGTAGGAGGCACTCTGTTCATTAACAGCCTTAACAGTTCACACTATAATAACTACAGCTCCCAGTCAGGACAATTGGCAGACTGCCTGACTGACGACGCCGAGATGGTGAAGGTGGTGACGGTGACGAAGACCTCAGCAGCACGACGGGGATCCCACTCCAAGCGACAGCCCCAAGGTCCCCTCCCGGGGCCCCTCTTATACTGTCAGCGTGGCCTGGCCACGCCCCCCTTCTGGAACCTACCAGCGGGTTCTCGATGTGACCCTTCCGTGACCTTTCCCCTACATCTCTCTCTCTCTGGTCTATCACGTGACCCGCTGTCAGTCAAGGCTGCCGTAGCTGCAGATCCCCTTCCCTGCCAGCAACCAGCGCTATGCTGCTAAGTGACCGATTCTGTGTCACTACACACGTACTGATCACAGCGGATCACACGACTCTACGATGTGGGTCTCGGTGTCAGCTATGACCGAATCTTGCAGCCTGAGAATCAGTTGGCAGCTGCAGCCTGTGTTTATACTGAGAAAGAAGGGGACAAGGGTGCGGCGGGCAGAGGCATTGAACGCTGCAGGGCTCGAGGGGGTCGATGGACATCAAGCTCAGCAGCGAGAAGCTCTGTAGGTCACAGCAGAGCAGGGGGGAATTTCTTATGCGAGAAAAATTGCGTGATCTCTACGGCCTGAGAGACACCCATAGGTGTCCAATGCAGTAGCCACGACAATATGAAATGGTAATGCTCATCGTCGATTGTGATATAAGCCTGCAATCTTAGAAGTGTAATAATATAATAATTTTATATATATACCAGTTCATGAAGCCTTTCTTTGCCAGGCAAATTCTTTTTTTCAATAAATATAATAATGAACCTGATTTTTTACAATTTACATCTACGATCAGACAGGAACAACTACTCCAAGACATTCATATTTTGCCGCAAAACTAAAATTGTTGACGACTTGATTCAACTTCGTATATTTGAAGACGTACCCATCGGAAACCGCTCAATTTAAAGATTCCATTATTTTTTTATTATTATATAAAAAAACATTAATTAATGAACTTAATCCTCTGTGAGGAGAAGCTCCTATCTTTGACCGTTTTCGAATAATTCACATTTGAACATCATAAAATGCGTATTTTTTTCATTCAAACCCACTTTCATCCTAAATATCTCAAAAACAATAAAAGATAGAACAACGGTTCTCGCTTGATTTGTATTTGCTCTATCAAACGAAAAACGCCGCAATCTTATATTTTGAACGATTTCTGAATGATACACACACACATGTTAATGGCGCACTTAAAATCGAGATTTGGGGGCCTTAACATGAAAATGCTCCAATGTTCAGAGTTTTCCTGTTGTTCTGTTCTAAAAGTTACCTGGGTAACACATTTCAGCATTCTACCTTGTCGGCAAGTGCCCTAGAGGTTGTTTGAGACATGCCGATAAAGGTGTTAATTTATGTAGATAGGTCAAGAGGTCATTATTGTCAATGCCACCAGTCCTCGCCGTTGCTTCCTTCCCTCTGGCAAATCCTTCAGCTGTTCTCCAGTCAACACCAACCTCCCACGTTCTGCTCTTGCAGCAAAACACGGCATCCCAGCAACAGCTGTCTCGAGCGCTTCCCCTTGGTCACCAATCTCAGGTTGCCACTCCAATGCCCGTGTTTAAGCTGCCCTGCTCCATAACGGTGATAATTAATTAGTCCCACCATGACCGTCATCAACCGTACTCTGATTAATGCGAGATGAAGCACTCTCCACACCGTGTCAATCCATCTCCTGCATATGAACGGATTTCATAGCTCCACCTTAGGAGTGATTGTCCTCCCAAGTGCATTCTCTCCTTTGGCTACCATTCTGTCGTCAATCTTGTCCAATGCAGAACTATGTCTTGTCCAAGCTTACTCTCTATTATTCCCAGTTAACACAATTACATTTGTGCATTTTTACCCAATCTTCCCGTTACTCATGAAATCTTTCACGATAATTTTGAACATGGATCTCTTCATCACCTGTCTAATCTCCAGCTTTTGTTCCAGTTTTTTTATCTGGTTAGCATGGTTGGCCACGTACGGTGCGAAAGAGGTTAAACACACACACATACATTTTCCAGGTTTCTGATCCATATGCCATGGCTGGTAGTATGCACCCAATGGAAACTCTCTTGTTCACACACGCACACACTGCTATTCAGTATCAAGTTCCGCATTCCAAGAACAGTCACAACCCTGCTTTTTTGTTGCCTCATTGGCATCGTATTGAGCCGGATCTGCCTTTTTTTCCCCAAAGTATTTTTTTTATTATCAAGACGATTCAGGTACACGACGCGGAGGATATGAACGGAGGTTGACACCAGCGCAGACGCGTTACGAATTACAGTGGAATGGAAACATGTCTAAACCTCGTGTTTCAATAAACTCTACAACCCCCTGGTGTCTTCATAAGCTCTGAAAGCCCTCTAGGAGAAGGAAAACGGGAGGGAGGGGGGGAGAGAAAGGGGGGGGGGTGCCTAAATGCCCTAATGAATGATCTTAAGAATCAATGCCCACTGGAGGAGTGATAGTAAGGGGTTTGCCGGATCTGCCTTTTTCCAATTCATCCCATCATGCCTGGATTGGATTACTCATTCAACATGCATTCAATTCACTGAGAATTGAAGGGGGCCATCCAAGTTATCAGGAATCGGAACCTTATTAAAATAAAGAAATATATACATTAATTATGAATACCACGTGTAGAGAGGGAACTTGCACATTGAGATTGAATGAAAATCGTAGCGATGTACAAACCTAGAAGACGAGTGAGAGAAGGAGATACACACTCACTCAGGCCATTCACACTGGGATTAGAAGGCATAACACATTTTTTGCAATAAAAGAAAGGCCAAAAGACAAGTGGAAAAGTAGAGTGATCTCGGATTTGCAGAATACGATCGAATTCAAGGAAATCTGAAAATATCGGACTGCGGTTAACTATGAGCGAAAGTCACAAACAAAACGTTTGCTAAACAAAATAGTTCTAAGGAAAACAATTTCAGAACACAGCAAACAATATTTAAACTAGTCCAACATTATATGTTTTGTATACAAACTGTGTACGTGTGTGTGTGTGTGCCGTTATTGCTCGCTGTCCAGCAGCTCACTACACCGCAGAACTCCGTTTAATCGCAGACAGTTGCCTGGATTCGAACCCAGGTTCTCAAGTGGTGCTCGGCCCTCATCGGTGCTGCCTGGCCACCGGCCGGTCACGTGTATATCATATCAAGCGTCCAAGTTAGAATAAAACAGTAGTGTATAGTGTAGTGTATAGTGCAGTAGTGTATAGTGGTGTTGTAGTATACTCTTTGGTTATTTCGGTAAATTCACGTAGGTAGAAAAAAATAATAAAAGCTTCAAATAAAGATTAGTGTAGTAGTGTATAGTGCAGTAGCGTATTGTAATGTATAGTAGGGTCTCTTAATTGGACACTGCTTGCGTGGGATTCAAACAAATAACGGCGTTCCAAGGGGACTTGGCGAAGGGCGCTCGGAGCCAGCCTCGTCACTTGCTCGAATTTGATGAAGCCGACTTGTATTTAATGCGGGCGAAGACCCCGGGGCTGGCCCAGGCCACGCTGGCTGTGGGGCGATGTCGCTCAGCTGACCTGGGAACGCCTGGGAATCCCCCCAGGAAGAGTTAGAGTCTGTGTATAGCAGTGTATAGTGTAGTAGTGTATAGTGTAGTAGTGTATAGTGTAGTAGTGTATAGTAGTGTATAGTGTAGTGTATAGTGTAGTAGTGAATAGTGTAGTAGTGTATAGTAATTTATAGTAAGGTATTAGTGTAGTAGTGTATAGTGTAGTAGTGTATAGTAGTGTATAGTGTAGTGTATAGTGTAGTAGTGTATAGTGTAGTAGTGTATAGTAGTGTATAGTGTAGTGTATAGTGTAGTAGTATAGTAGTGTATAGTGTAGTGTATAGTAGTGTATAGTGTAGTAGTGTATAGTGTAGTAGTGTATAGTAATTTATAGTAAGGTATTAGTGTAGTAGTGTATAGTGTAGTAGTGTATAGTAGTGTATAGTGTAGTGTAGAGTGTAGTAGTGTATAGTGTAGTGTATAGGGTAGTAGTGTATAGTGTAGTGTATAGTGTAGTAGTGTATAGTGTAGTAGTGTATAGTGTAGTAGTGTATAGTGTAGTAGTGTACAGTGTAGTAGTGTATAGTGTAGTGTAGTAGTGTATAGTGTAGTAGTGTATAGTAGTGTATCGTGTAGTAGTGTATAGTAATGTATAGTAGTGTATAGTAATGTATAGTAGTGTATAGTAATGTATCGTAGTGTATAGTAGTGTATAGTAATGTATAGTAGTGGTGTATAGTAATGTATCGTAGTGTATAGTAGTGTATAGTAGTGTATAGTAATGTATAGTAGTGATGTATAGTAGTGTATAGTAATATATAGTAGTGGTGTATAGTAATGTATAGTAGTGTATAGTAGTGGTGTATAGTAATGTATAGTAGTGTATAGTAGTGTATAGTGCAGTGTATAGTAATGTATAGTAATGTATAGTAGTGTATACTGTAGTGTATAGTAATATATAGTAATGTATACTGAGATGTGGACTCGAGTCATGTGACTTGGACTCGAGTCAGACTCGAGTCATGAATTTGATGACTTGCGACTCGACTTGGACTTGCATAACAATGACTTTGTCCCACCTCTGATGTATAGTAATGTATAGTAGTGGTGTATAGTAGTGTATAGTAATGTATAGTAGTGGTGTATAGTAATGTATAGTAATGTATAGAAGTGTATAGTAATGTATAGTAATGTATAGTAGTGTATACTGTAGTGTATAGTAATATATAGTAATGTATAGTAATGTATAGTAGTGGTGTATAGTAGTGTATAGTAATGTATAGTAGTGGTGTATAGTAATGTATAGTAATGTATAGAAGTGTATAGTAATGTATAGTAATGTATAGTAGTGTTGTATAGTAGTAATGTATAGTAGTGGTGTATAGTAATGTATAGTAGTGTATAGTGGGGTATAGTAGTGCATAGTGGTGTATAGTAATGTATAGTAATGTATAGTAATGTATAGTAGTGTTGTATAGTAGTGTATAGTAATGTATAGTAGTAATGTATAGTAGTGGTGTATAGTGATGTATAGTAGTGGTGTATAGTAATGTATAGTAATGTATAGTAGTGGTGTATAGTAGTGTTGTATAGTGGTGTATAGTAATGTATAGTAGTGGTGTATAGTAATGTATAGTAATGTATAGCAGTGGTGTATAGTAATGTATGGTAATGTATAGTAATGTATAGTAATGGTGTATAGTAATGTATAGTAGTGGTGTATAGTAATATATAGTAGTGTATAGTAATATATAGTAGTGTATAGTAATGTATGGTAGTGGTGTATAGTAATGTATAGTAGTGGTGTATAGTAATGTATAGTAGTAATGTATAGTAATATATAGTAGTGGTGTATAGTAGTGTATAGTAGTGGTGTATAGTAATGCATAGTAGTGTATAGTAGTGGTGTATAGTAATGTATAGTAGTGGTGTATAGTAATGTATAGTAGTGGTGTATGGTAATGTATAGTAGTGGTGTATAGTGGTGTATAGTAATGTACAGTAGTAATTTATAGTAATATATAGTAGCGGTGTATACTAGTGTATAGTAGTGGTGTATAGTAATGTATTCTAGTGTATAGTAGTGGTGTATAGTAATGTATAGTAGTGGTTTATAGTAATGTATAGTAGTGTATAGTAGTATATAGTAATGTATAGTAGTGTATAGTAGTGTATAGTAATGTACAGTAGTAATGTATAGTAGTGGTGTATAGTAATGTATTCTAGTGTATAGTAGTGGTGTATAGTAATGTATAGTAGTGGTTTATAGTAATGTATAGTAGTGTATAGTAGTATATAGTAATGTATAGTAGTGTATAGTAGTGTATAGTAATGTACAGTAGTAATGTATAGTAGTGGTGTATAGTAATGTATAGTAGTGGTTTATAGTCATGTATAGTAGTGTATAGTAGTATATAGTAATGTATAGTAGTGTATAGTAGTGTATAGTAATGTACAGTAGTCATGTATAGTAGTGGTGTATAGTAATGTATAGTAGTGGTTTATAGTAATGTATAGTAGTGTATAGTAGTATATAGTGATGTATAGTAGTGTATAGTAGTGTATAGTAATGTAGAGTAGTAATGTATAGTAGTGGTGTATAGTAATGTCGAGCTAGAGTCTGTGTCCAGGAAAAGAGAGTTCTGGACCGCCCTACTGAACACGCCGCCAACACCACGACCCTGAGCAGGACAAGCGGAGTGAGAAGCGAACGAACGATGCGACAACAAGGATGCCGCGGGCGACTTGGTGGATCGTAGGATTAGTGGCCACGCAGTTCATGAGCCAGCAACAAGATTCCTGGCTTTCAAATCCGAGGGCTCTCACAGTTTCAATGGAATGGCTCAAGTCAGCAACTTTGATGTTCTCAGCACTTCATTTGATCCAAAAACCCCAACTCCAGACTTCACGCAGCAGACGGTGAGTAAACACCACTCACTCACACGGAGCCACCAACACGTGCAACTGCGAGGCGACACAAGAGTAAAGCCGGCCTATCCGTTTATTCAAGTTATTGATTACGCCGCCAATTGTCATTTTAATTAGTTGACCAATCTAACACGAAAATAGTTGGGAAAAGTATCGCTTGCGTTCCCACATATATACACAAAGACACATCGATTCCTCGTGTAGCCTTAACAGACTGTTGGGTCAAGTGCTGTTAGCGAGCACCTATGAAGGCCGGCACGTCACACGAGGGTGTGGGTGGTCAGCACCACGCCCAGTCGCTTTTGTCTCCTAATGGCAGCATTTACACAGCGCACCGGGTGCTAATTTCAGGCTAAATCGACCTAGGGGAGGCCCAGGGCCGGTTCAGATCATCACCGTCACTCGTGTTGGCACACGAGGGTGTGGGTGGCCAGCACCACGCCCAGTTGCCTTTGTCTCCTAATGACAGCATTTACACAGCGCACCAGGTGCTAATTTCAGACTAAGTCGACCTAGGGGAGGCCCAGGGCCGGTTCAGATAATCACCGCTACGCTACCGCTCCCCATACAATATAGCAAAATTGGTGAAAAATATATAGGAGGGCCTCCCCTGTCACACATGCATAATCAACGACTTCACCATAAATAGTCACATGTATCATTTAAACAAGCTTACCATGAAATAGTCACATGCATCATTCAAACAAGCTTTTTGTGGGGGGATTGGGCTCAAATTTAAGTTTATCAACATGGGAGTCTGTGCCGTGTGTACCTCGCCTGTTTGGATTGTGACAACTATTTTTTGGAACTATTTTCTCGTTTCTAAACTCTCTCGGATGGCAGGGGGGAGAGCAGGCACCATCGAAAGCAATAAATCAAAGGCGTTGGGGGCAGCACTAGCTAGTATCGTGCTCAGATGTTTGGAGCAGCTGTTCCCCAGCTGACGTTGGCGACGGCCAAAGCCTGCCCATCCAGCTCCCCGGAGCAGCCAAACCACTGTCACCACATCCACACGCGTTGACTTCCGCTGATGATTCCAGCCCTTCCAAACGATAGGAGGAGGGCCTTTCGCTGTCGGCACAAGACGAATACAAATATTCCCCCGTTGAGCCTGAACAGACTGTTGGGGCAAGTGCCGTTGGCGAGCACCTATGAAGGCCGGCACTGTGGCACGCAAGAGGAGTGTGTGACCAGCGGCCATCGCGCCTGGTCCGCCTTTGTCTCCCCAGTGGTGACGTTCGCACACCGCACCAGGTACTCATTTGAGGCCGAGCCGACCTGGGGGAGGCCCAGGACCGGTTCGGACGACAATTCGTCCGCTGGCGTTAGTGGCCCGGGTCCGTAGCGCAGCGCGCTCACCACTGCACACGTGGCCATCGCGGATCCGAGCACTGGTGGGGGTGGGGTGGCACGTGTCCCCCCCCCCCCCCCACAATGATCCGATTGAAATCCCTAATTTCGATCGACGACTGCTGATGTTCCCAACAAAGTTCGTTGCTGTCCCCGCAGAACAAAGCGGTGCTCATTTCACCGTCCTGGGCGTCGGGATGGTGGTGGTTGGGCAAATTAGCGCCTGTTATGCCATCACACTGAGACACAGGAAGAGGAACGCGTGGCTTCGAGAGCACACGCGCACACAGGTTCGTGGCATCGTTTCATGGGCTTGCGTATGGCGCTTCGCTGACGTCCGGTGGTCGAGACTCGAGATGGGAGTGGACACTCACCCAAGAGGATTGTTTTTCTTCCTACTGCAGAAAGATGGAGCGATTGAATAAGCGTGGAGTAGCTCGATGGATTGTTCTCTGACAAGACCCTGGGAGTTGCTGCCTCCTCAGGTGCTCGCCACCTAGTGAATAGATCATGGCTGCTGCTGATGATTAAGTGCATTATGATAGGATATTGGGTCTACACCACACACAATATACCAGCATTGCGTCGCGGGTGCCAATGTTCATATTCTCATTTTAGTCAACAAAGGTGGGAAGACGAGGTTCAGATTTGATCTAGGAATGAATCCAGCTCTAACCACCCTGAAACCCACACCACACTTACAAAGATAAAGACAAAGACCCCCCGTATAGCTTTAACAGACTGTAGAGTCAAGTGCTGTTAGCGAGTAGCACCTATGAAAGCCAGAACGGTATACGAGGGGGTGGGTGACCAGAACCACGCCCAGCCGCCTTTGTCGCCCCAGTGGCGATGTTTACACACCGCACCAGATACTCATTTGAGACTGAGTCGACCTAGGGGAGGCCAAGGACCGGTTCAGATAATCGTCACTGGGCGTTGGCTGTCAGCGGGAATCGAACTCGGGACGCCGGGTTCATAGCGCTCCCCACATACACTTACACACGCACACCCATCACGCGAATTCGTTCACCGAATTGCTAAGGGCAGAAACGACCTGCTTGAGGTGTTTGTTGTTGCCAAGTGGGGGGGGGGGGGGCGAGTTCACAATCGCCACCGCCCAGGGAGTCGGCAGGTACAAGCATCCCGCGGCGAGTGGGCACTGCAACAGTCACCACACGCTCGCCGACCGGCCGCCCGTCTCCCATCTCTCCCGTCGCACAACTGCTCCTGGCCACACGGCACAGAAATCACCACCGGTGGTCCTTTACAGCCTGCCTTAAATGGATCTTAACGGTTTGATATTATTCCATTGCGTTACCTCTCGGTAGCGCCCCATGTCTCTGTCGGGGTCTGAGCATATTCATTGTCTTGAGTCGTTTTTTTTCCTTTCTCGTATTGTGCAACGTTCATCAGAAACGCTTGTCTCTTCGTGTCGAGGTTGGCGACCCAGTGGATGGTTTCAGATGGCCTCACATGGTAAAGAAGAAGCCTAATGCAGATTCATAGCAGCCAAATACTCTAAATGTGGAGGGGAAAACCGGAGGACGCGGATAAAAATCCACGCGAGCCCCCCCCCCCCCAATCAAGACTACTGTACCCTCCACATTTAGAATCAACGTGCATTTAGAGTTATTTGGCTGCTATACATTTCCACACGATGAGCCACTTTGTTGAGCAATCATTTGTCATCGCCATGTCGTTTCTGAAAAAGAGCTATATAGCTCAATGGGCCTTACCTGGCAAAATAAAATATGTTTTCTTCGAATAGTTTAGTTTATATCGAGTACGGGTTTGGCCGCCATGTCACTGGGGAAGGCCTTTTGCGATTTGGCCCATCTCGTCATGTGGACTGCGAAAAAGGTCAATCGGCCTGGTCCAGCCATCGATCGGCTTCAGCTCCGGGATCGGCGGTCGACGGTTGCCTGAACATCCTCTCGGTACGATCCCACACGACGTTCCCCGTGGGGAGCTTTAACTTCCTCTTGCCCTTGGGTTTCCCCCAACTGCTAGGCACGATAGGGGGGCACCTTGCACCACGTGTCTGCAGTGCGCGCCGTTTTCCTCCGTGTGACCGAATCCAGCATCGTTCTGTTACCATTCTCACTTCATTGTTTGTAAAAAAAAATGTGGTCATCATTTTGGTCGGTGAAAGAAAAAAAAAGAGCATCTCCAGTGTCATGCGCACAATGCAGCCACATGGGAGTATTAATAACACGCTGCACTGAAATAGCCAGCGGTCGCTGGTGGGGGGGAAGATTTACTGCACAAACTATATTTTAATGTCTCCACTGCACCGCATGTGTGAAGATCACACGTTGCATGCGGACATTAAAAAAAAATCTGCGATGCATAGCGAAGCACGAGTCTCGTTCCAGCCAACAAACTCAAATCGTCGAAGAGGCAAAAATCCTGGGACCACTGGGACCGCAGTGAGGCAAGGCGACATCGTCCATGAACCGAGTCGAGTGGGCTTGGCCCAGGTCACCCAAGGCAGCCAAACCGGGCCCATCCAGCACCAGACGGGCGGCTTCAGTGGCCCACTGTGACTGACTATCAAAAACAAAGCCACAAACTCGCATCCAGGTTGGCCCTTGGGTCCAGGTTCGGTTCAGGGTCACCCCTAACCGCAGCGATTGCCATGGCAGGCCGTCGGGTTCAGAATGTATTGCGCCAAGCACTGCACCACCGCTCCAACCCATTCAAATAATGGTGGAAAGCCAACATGAATGCATACTGTGATATCGAAGATTGGTGAGGGGATGGCGAGGGTGGAGTGGAGGGTGCCGAGCCGAGACGGCCGCGTGGTCACAGAGTGCAGGGACAGCTGGAATGGCCCAGGGCCATTCCTGGGCCAAGGCGGGTTACCAGTGGTCGTGGAAACATGGCACAAGATAACGTCACCCTCGAAAACCCAGGCCGCAATTTGGTCCATTTTTAAAACACCATGCCATGGCTACATGGAACATCTCCCTCCTCCCCCAAACCTCCCCATCTCTGTCAAGAATCACTCGCCTTCACACCTCACCCTGCTCGTCAGTACAGATTGATAACTACAGACATGTGAAATACATATATTACACTGAACCGCAGACTGCTGCCCACAACAAAGCCCCCCTTGCCCCGATGAGAACCCGTTTGTGCATGGCGGTCACTCGATCCAAGCACCATCCAGGCTTTGCCCGGCTTATCGTCATCGATCGCTTCCACTCCGTCTGCGTCGACGTGAGGTGTGGGATGAGGAAGACCGCCAGGCGCCCCAATGACCTTGGAAGTCTGTAAATGTTCACGCCGTGCGCAATTCCACCGCTGCCCTTGCTCGCCAAAACACGCAGAGGACCACAACGATGGCATCGATCGGATGTGGAAATTGTCTGGGTACCAAGCTCATTAAAGTGCCCTTGCTGTATCGTCAGGCACGAACAGCTCTCCTGGCCCACCCACAGTCGTGGCTGGACGCGGTTGGCAGAGCGGAGTCGAGAGAAAGGCTCCTCGCGCCGTAACTCCATTAAATATTGACGAGACCGGGGCCTGGACAGTAACAGCACCCCGACGCGCGCGCACGCACGCACATGTGCACTCACACACATACGCGCGTGTGCACACACACGCACGTGCGCACACACACACACGTGTGCACACACGCGCGCGTGTCGTAAATGAGTTTGGATCGGTGGGAGACGCAACCGCAAACATGATTTTTGACCTTCGAGTCTCATCAGCATTAAATAAAATGTTCACGCTGCCAGTAAATTAGCCAATAACTTATACAGAGTAGGACCCATTACACCGCGAACGCTACGTAAAAAAGAGGGAGAGGTGGAAGGTTGCAATAACCGCAGACACCCGCACACGAACACAGAGCCCCCACCCCCCCACCCCCCCCGTTTAGACTTGGAGCATTTTAAACACTTGCTGTTAGCGAGCACCCATTAAGGCTGGCGCAGCACAGGAGAAGATGAGCACTTCTCACAGAGGCGTTTGTCATCTCGCCACTTGCGATGTTGACGCACTGTGCAATGTACTTATCTAAAGCTGCGATGACTTGGCCATTCTCGGGATTCCAATTTCTTACTCTTGCTGCGCATCAGTAGCGATTGAACCCTAGGTCGCGAGGATAATAGCACAGTGACCACAACGAAGCTTTCCGCACACCATTAGCACGCCCAAGCGCTCCGCGGCGTGTACGGTTCGAAGCGACATAACGACGCACGAGCGATGTGTTCACACTCGAGCTGAGACGGTGACTGCCGCATCGCGTGGCGCTTTCGGATGCGCTTCTTGCGGCCGTCTGGAACGCTCTCCCTTCCGAAATTAGGAAGCCACTGGAGCTATGCACTTTTAAATCACCTAGATTGAAAACTCGTTTCTTTAAAGCTATTTTTTTGTGTTTAGTTTGTTGTCCTTCACCCCGCACCTCCGATTAGCACGGTTGTAGCTACGTACGATGCGAAAGAAGGTCAACGTACATACACAGACATGGCAGGTGTACGAGACGTAATTGCTTCAGCCACCACTAATCGAGACTCCGCCGCTTGTTCGGAAAGTAGAGCACGCGGTGCAGGTGGCGCGGTGGTGAACGAGCTGCGAACTCCGTGACCCGAGTTTGATTCCCGGCCACTCGCCAGCATCAGTGGTGAGTGATACGTGAACCATCCCTCTCATGCGCCATGTGACGTCGGCTCATTGTGCGGCTCGGAACGATACGCTAAGAAGACCAAACTTGCTTAACACGCAGGCTTTCGCGACCATTATTATCCACAACAGAGAAGTTTTTTTTGTTAGATCGTGTGAATATAAATGTGTCGTTAAACCCGCCACCACCTGACACAGCCAATTAGTAAGGTTTGTCGCGTAAACAAAAAATGCCAATTCGTTATTCATACAGCACACCACAACATTTACAATTCGAGTACGACGTTTCGCTGATAATTACAACCACCCTTATCAGGCGACAGCCAGAGTTGGTGGTGGCGGGTTTAACGATACATTTATATTTACGTGATCTAAGCCAAAATCCCGCTATTATGGATAACTCCAAACTAAATACTTCCCAGGACAATTGCATATTGGGAAATGGTTACAGACTTCACGAATAGGCGACGGGTTCCTTCCCATTGTTATTATACTTTGGAATATTTTTACATGTTACGGGACAATGTCTTCCGTTTTTGACGTGGCATTGACACAGTAAAAATATTGTCTGAAATGTTTTGTTCACTAAGAAAGGACAACATTTTCCAGGAAGAGCTCCGCTTTTGGGGATGTTTGTCCGGTTACTTTTTTTGGGAATCTTTTGTGAGCAATGGGAGGAAACTGCAAAGTCTTGGAGAAGACCGAGGCTTGCGGAGAAGAGAATGCCTAAATTCTGTCCAAAACCCACGAAGTTGCGTCGATTCCAATATATAGCTCGCTGCTCTTGCAGGTTGGTGTACCGCACAACAAGCCACGGCTCCATCATTATTAGGTGCGCATTGTGCTTTACACCTGGAGACCTGAGTTCGAATTAACACGTTGTCTTTCGCGACCAATATGATCCGTAATACAGGTTTTGTTTGGGTTAGATCACGTAAATATATAAATGTGTCGTTAAACCCGCCACCACCCGACACAGCCAATTACTAACGTTCGTCACGTAAACAGAACATGCCAATTCGTCACTACGTTGTTGTGGCTTTACTCTCCAACACACCGGTGTGCTGTACTAGTAACGAATTGGCATGTTCTGTTTACGTGACAAACATTAGTAATTGGCTGTGTCGGGTGGTGGCGGGTTTAACGATACATTTTTATTTTTATGCGATCTAACAAAAAAAAACCCTGTATTATGGATGAGTTCGAATTGCCGGCACAGCCAATTTCAGGAGAGCAAAGGTCACGAGTTGTGTGGGTGGAGCTAGTGATTGAGTGGGCGTGGCTACGGTAAAGGTCAGCGGAGGGGGCGGGGCTTAGTGACGGGAGGGGCTGCCAGGTCACCACGTGATCCAGTTGAGCCACCCAGAAATGTTTGTCAATTATATACAGAGCATGTTAATTTTGCCCATCTTAGCTGTTGGCAAATAAAAAACGAATAAAAGGACGTTCTGCATCTCCATACAAACAAAGATATATTTTTTATTCCATAAGCCTATTGGCTTTCGAGACCAATACCATCACGCAGCATTTGTTTAAGCGAACAAATGCTGGACCAGTTTGAACATTTTTGGGTCCCAAGTTTAGAGTTCGGTTTGCTGCTGGAATGCTGCATTTACCAGATCTCACGTCACAACGGGATTTGTTGTGACGCATCCCAGGATTGGCTTTGTCCCACAATCACAGGGAACATTCATTATCGCCGCCTGGTTTTAAATGAATTTAATTCGTCAACAGTGGCTGGCAACCAAAAAAGCCGATGTGAAAATCACTTTCAAAGTACAGATCTCGTACCCGCCGAGATATTGTTATCGATTCAAAATTGCATTTGTCCACACGAGATAATAAAAAAGAAAGGTTTTCACGTGCTTGGAGCTTGAGGATTTTTCCCTGGCCATTGCTAGCTGAAGCCAAGTATTGACTTGCTCTATCGAGCATTGGAGGCCCGACCGTCGAGTTGGGGGCCAACTATTACAACAAAAAACAACACTTCTAAATCTTAGTTGGGAAGCGTTCAGAAATATGAATCCAGAAACACGAAACGCAGCGTGCCCTATCTAGCCCTTCAATATCCATTGGCACACTGCCCAGCACTGCCTGGCAGAGTTCCCGAACGCAGTGCCTGCACGTTTCATTCGAGACGCGCCAAAGCGCGGCCCTGGTTTGTCACGCAGCGCTGCAGTGCCCAGATACCCTTAGATAAACCACTTGGGGATACACAGCACACTCAGTGCTTCCACGCCTCCCGGGGGACACGAGCCAACCTCGGATTTCATAACCCGCCTGGTTTTCAACTCCAGGCTCAGTGGCCAATCCTCGCGTTCATGTGCGCACCAGTTGACAGCCGCTTGGTATCATTATTAGTTTAAAGCTGCTCGCTTAAAGGCAACTATTTTTTTACTATTCCCGATTGTACCCTGATTGTGTCATCAGAGTCACGTCCCAAGATGATGAATCCATTCAGAACTCACGTGGCCGTTGCGCAACCCTTTGTGCTGGAGAACGACCCTCAGAAATGGATATCGCAGATCTACATCCGAAAGCACTCTCAAACCTGCCCTGCCACTGATGGTAACGTGAGTCTAATGACAGTTAAATTTATATTTCTCAGAACAGTAAGTTATCCTAATTAAGTGCGGATCCAAAGCTAATGTGATGCTTGTTTGTGCATTCATTGGCGACCGAGCTGACAGCATCAACTCCCTTTACTTGGGAACTTGGTTCGATCACAAGCGGCTGCCTGGATTCAAACCCAAGAACTCTGCGGTGGTGGCGGCTGATAGCTCTAACTTCTATGTCACCCGGCCACCTAGATTGCAAAAATGTTTATGATACTTCCGTCTTCCATCGCATAGTCTGGACGCAGACAGCACATTGAAGGGTCCTCCCTAGTCCAGGGCTTCCGAGAGTCCATTCCTTGTTCCACTCTCTAATCATTCAATTTCCTGTTTATATCGTTATATTTTTATTATTATATTTTTTACTCTTCCCCACACAATTGCAATCAAGCTGTCGCACTCGACCAACACCCGACGAGTTACACTGGAGAACTGCACTACGCCACGGTGGTGCGAGCAGTGGACTTTTGAAAAATAAGCATTGCCCTCAAAGCACAATCGACGCACGCTCGCACAGCCTCATTACATTTTTAAAAACATCACCGTATCGCTGTAATTAGTTTAACACGTAGTAGTAGGAGACTTTCGCCACCCATATTATCCATAATAGAGGTTTTTTTGGGTTGATCGTGTAAATATAAACGTGTCGATAAACCCGCCACCACCTCGGGGGCTCACAAGTGATGACATCACATGTATCCCTGTGTTTAAAATTGAAACAGGAGGATTTCTCCACAAATATGTCTGTCGCCTGATGATGCTAGTTGTAATTACTGGCGAAACGTTGCACTCGATTTGTAAATGTTGTGGATTTACTCTCCAGCACACCGGCGTGCTGTATGAATAACGAATTGGCATTTTTTGTTTACGTGACAAACCTTACTAATTGTGTCTATTTACGCGATCTAGCCCAAACAAAATATCTTGCTGTAATTAAGCTGTTATTATTTTTTTTATCCCCATCAAATGCAATGCCAAGGTTTGAATTTCTTCCGCGACTGCAGCGATTGTGGGAATGTAGCAGGGTTGGAGTTGAAGGGCCATCATCGCCAATCCTAAATGACTCCAACGGGAGCTGGGTTTGTGTCCCGTCGGAATGGTGCATTTCCAACAGCCGAGTGCCGAGTGTGGTTGCGGGTTCTTGCCGTGGCCACTCGCACGCGGCCGCACACTGTGAAGCGTCAGGCAAAGGGGACAGCCAAGACTGACCAACAGTCATCTACACCGGGCTTCAAATTCCGATGATCAGATCCAAACCAGTTGCTCCAGAAGGCGACCTGGTCGGCCTTCCAGGTTGAATCAGAAATGGCTGCAAACCGTCGATCCGGTGCCACATAACTGTAACATTTTTGTCAACGCCATCATCAAAGCGGCCACCAACATCATCCCCAGAGCCCAGTGAAAGTGATACACTCCATTCTGGAATCTAGAGAGCGATTAACTTCTGAAAGCATTCAACAGAACTGGCGACAAGGCAAAGGTGTCAGCACTATTAGAGGCTCTAATTTCGGCCAGACAACAGCGATGGTGAGAAAAAGTTAAGGAGATAAACTTTTGACACTGCAACTGCAAAGCGTGAAATCCTCAGCACCATCTCAGCGCCAGCGAACTACCCATAAAAAAGGCACCACAAGTCACCGCCGACCAAATCGCCTCCTCGCCTGCACAAAAGCCGCAATAAACAAGCAGAACAAACAAGACATATGCAAAAACCTCACTGCATCCGTAAGGAGCGTACCAACAAGCTCCACATTCTCCCGTCCGTACTCAAGGGATGAGATCGTCCACTCCCTATGGAGCACCAAAGCCAACAAAGTCGCAGGCAACGACAACATCTATCCAGAATTCTTCAAGAACTTGGGACCTGTCGACCAAAACTGGCTCGCGGCCTTGTTTACCACTGTCCATTTAAGTGGCACAACTCCCAGAGCCTGGAAGGGAGAACAAGTCGTCGCCCTACTGACATCTGCAAAATCAGCAGGTCAAGCCTCAAGTTAAAGGTCCATCTCACTGCTATCGATGGGATACAAATTGATGGGAGTGCATGCACCTCACAGGCATCGCGCCCACAGTTTAGCTAGACCAGCCCGTCGAACAAGCCGGCTTTCGACCTGCCAGAAGCTGCTGTGAGCAGGACCTTTCACTTACCAGCTACATTGAAGCTGGATTCCAGAAAAAGCAAAAAACCGGTACTGCCATGACACCGTCTGGAGACGATGGGGTGCCCACTCAAGGCAGGACTCATCATCAAGTGCCGTTCAACACCGAATCTGCTGTATTCGCAACTTAGCAATCGACACATCTGGGTACACCTTTCCGGTAACACAAGCCGTACAAAGAATGTCAATGATGGCTTACCCCAGGGATCAGTACTGGCTCCGATCCTGTTTAACATCTTCACCAGTGACCTGCCAAAAACATCATCCCGCAAATTTGTCTATGCAGACAACATTGCAATGGTTACTCAGGGAACAAACCTGAACTCTGTTAGTGACACACTAACAGAAAACTTGTCCGTATTAGAAGACTACTTTCGAAGCTGAAGACAATGGCCGTATCCAACCACAACGACTATCTCAATCCACAATCTCAATAACCGCGATGTAAACGCTCAGTTGGAAGTGCATTTCTGTGGTAACTCTGTGAGAAACGAGCCATACCCTAGTACTTGGGCATAACATTAAACAGAAGCCTCACATTCAAAAAGTATATTTACAAGGTGTGCAAAAAAACTAAAAGCAGAAGAGTTCTGATACGCCAACTGGCCGGTACAACGTGGGGAGCTGAGTACTGCACGCCAGTCTGGGCATGCAGCGCCCACAAAAATAATTGGACGTCCAGATGAACACCGTCCTTCGAACGATAACGGGCACAAGCGAAATGCACTCCCACTAAGTGGCTTCCAGTTCTGGCCAAGAATATGCGAGCAAACCTCCACCAGGTTGCCACGACATCGAACCAACTGGAAAAAACCCGAGGAAGTGTACATCTACCGTTACACCAAGACCTGCTGGATCCTCCATGAAGCCGTCTGAGATCCTGGAAACCAAATCTGGAATTGCGCGAGACAACTGTATGAAGCGGGGTCAACTGGAGACTGCTGCCAAACACTATGGAGTCCTGTGGAGGTTCCAAATAAAAGCCTCATCGATGACCCCACCATTGCTCTGCACGGCTTTGATCTGCCAAAGAAACTATGGTACTCCATCAACCGCTTCAGAACAGCAACTGGTCGCTGCGCACACCTCCTCCACAAGTGGAGAATTAAAGACAACCCAGAGTGTGACTGCGGCCACCTGAACCAGACAATGGACCACCATTTCGCGAACAACAGCATCCTATAAATCTTGACTTAAAACTTTCCTAACTGCAGGAATTCATATTACTACGACGTTTCGATCACAACACAAGCGATCGTCATCAGGAGGACGATCGCTTGTGTGGTGATCGAAACGTCGTAGTTTTTTGTTTATTTAATTTGTATTAATTCGAACCTATCTACGTGACTTTACCGAAATGCCCACAGAACAACAGCATCCTGTTGTCGGACTGAGCAGTATTTAGCCGCGCTACTCCCGGTCAACTGAAGCGAGGATTTAAATTGGGTAGATTGTGGAGAGGCATTTGGAGGACTGGTTATGGATTGGTGCCTCGGATTGACACACGAGCTCTGACAATAACGTAGAGCTATCATCTCCTCTGCCGCCCAGTGATCCACTTAATTCACCATCATTATTATCGTCGTAAATTTTTTTACCGCAACAGTGGTGGGGAGGGCACCGCAGAGGTGCTTCGGCTGTCAACTATCACCACATTTTCCTGCCCTTCGCAGCTCCTCGGTCAGCTACGAGTCCCGTCTCATCAGTTCACGTGTTCACATATTTAGGGTTCAATGTGTGTGGCGAAGCCGCGTGTGGTAACGGGTCTTCCGAGGCATCGCGTCTTCCGAATGCTCGCATGTCGTTAAAGTTTTTAGTCTCTGCAATAAATTTTGGCAAACCAAGCGGCGTTGCAGAAATAACTTTTAGCTCGTAGTGGCCGCATTTTTGGATGCGAGTGATGCCACTTAATGAAGAGCGAGAAGGACACCGCCTGGCAATGACTCAAGGTAATCAATACCGAAGAGACAGCGGTCGCCACACATGCGCGCACTGCCAACACGCGAGCAAACTAACAGTGCAACGCGCACACAGTGGCGCCTCGGAGCCTCATTAGCACGGTTGGCTATGTACGGTGTGAACAAATTTCAACGTACTTACATGCATTTGAGCACCGAGGGAGCTCTACAAGTTCCTGAACCCGTACATATGTATGCTGAACTTCTTTCGCACCGTACGTCGCCAACCATGCTAATCAGAGGTGCGGGGGAAAAAAAACCCGAGCGGCCACCTGCGATGAAACCCAATTCTCAAGTGCAGCGAGGCGGCCGATTACCAATGTCAAAATAACATGCGTTCTACTTGACGGGTCTTGCTCATCTCCGAGGGAGCATGGGCGGCACGGTTGAGGTGCAGTGGAAAAACACGTGTGCCTCAGAGCAAGAAGGAGGTGGGTTCGATTTTGGACTCGGCCACCTTTCTGTGTGGAGCTCTCCCCCCTGCATTGGTATCCTTGAGGTTTTCCGGTTTTATCCCACAGCTAATACAACACAAAAAACGTACAATGTAACGGTGGGTTGGCAAAACATGGCATGCTGAAAAATGTCATACAAGTCATTAACTTGGAATTACACCTATCAACATCACCCGATTGAAAACAACTTGGCAGGCCCCCTCTAAAAACGAGTGGCTTGAGGCTTCGAGGTTCTTCCGGGTTAACAAATGTAACAAATAACAAACTAATCACCATAATGTTGTGTTTATAGTTTGTTGTCCTTCCGCACATCTCGAATTAGCACGGTTGGCCGTATATGTGGTGCGCAACATAAGTTCAATATAATAGTGGTCTATCCACTGCTGGATGAAGGCCTCTCCCAAAGCCATTGCCAGCCCTCATGGCACTACAATGCGCCCAGCACGTGCAAACCAGCCAATGTCGTTGCTTTCGAGGGCTACTGCGTCGCGAGTCATGCCCTAGGGGCCAACAACCCCAGCCGAGCGACGGATTCTGCCCAAGTCCACTTTACTCTTTTGTGTGGGAGGATCGGGTGTGGCGGTCGCATACTCAAGGGATTCAGTGTTCTACTCATATAAAGAGCCTCGGCACCACACTCGGAAGAATATCGTTTGGTCACCACGTGCAAAATCGCAGTCAGGTCCTGCAATGTTCATAGTAGGGATCTACGGACACATTCGACCACTATTGGGTCGTGACAAAGCCAATACGGTGGCCGTACGTATGTTGAACTTCCATGTATTCCAGATGCAAACCAAAAGTGACTACCACGCGTTAGCGTGTGCCTGTGTTCCTTGTGCGAGATGAAGGGAGCCGATTGGTCGGCTTGGTCCGTAGGCGGGGCGAGCGCGATGACATCACCGATGACATCACAACCGATTCCCGCTGCGGGCATTTTTGTGTAAGGGCAAAAATATATATAATAAACGACGTTTCAGGAAATGGCCCTTCGTCATTGGACAAATATGAAGGGAAATTACCCAAACGTTACCTAATATATATCGAGCTGTATTAACTATTGAGCTGTATAGCTCTTATTCAGAAGTGACCTAATAGACTCAACGAAATGACTTATCGCGTAGAAATTTATAGCAGCCAAATACTCTAAACGCACGTTGATTCTAAATGTAGAGGAAAACCCTGGAAGACCCGGAGAAAAATCCACGTGACCACGCAGAGTGAGAGAGAGAGAGGCACGAAAACTCCAAATATACAGCAGGCGGCCGGATCGGGATGAAACCCACGACATCCTGTATACCAGGCGGGGTATTTAACATCTCACCACCGTGGCTGTCGTTGCATAATGGTTCGCACACTTGGCCTGAAATCTCGGAGATTGCCGGTTCGATCTCCCGGCATGGCTACTGAAACAAGGGGCACATTTCCCAAATGCCCCTGCGCCTTTTTAAAGTCTTTACCCGCCCTGCAATCTAAATGGGTGCACCGCGAAGAGTCAATCGGTGGGTTGTGTGTGATGGGGTAAAGTGTGGGTTCTCCCACCGCTTCCAAGATATCTTGCCGGGGTGGAAGAGGAGGCCAAAAACCCCTCCAGTTGGGCTCTCTGTTAGAGCGAGCTCCCTCTAGTGGAGGTAATTCTGCCAGCAGCGGCAGGAGCAAGCAATTGCGGGGCTGCGCCTTTACCTCGCTATATCCGTGTCCTGTAAGAGGTGGGATCACTTCTTTTTGCAGAATTTCCAACATTGGCTGGACGTTCGACAAAAGCACGAACATAAACGTTGCATGAATCGGCTGCTCCTTTACCTCGCTATATCCGTGTCCTGTAAGAGGTGGGATCACTTCTTTTTGCAGAATTTCCAACATTGGCTGGACGTTCGACAAAAGCACGAACATAAACGTTGCATGAATCGGGCCCCGCAACGAGTTGGTTATGACTTAAAACTTTCGTGACTGCAGGAATTCATACTCCTTGGTTCTTTCGGCAAAGTCACGTGACTTTACCGAAAGAACCAAGCAATAGTTGGTTGTGACCTTGGCCAGGATATGAACCAGGTCCCTCTGGATCATGAGTCGTCCAGTAAACTGGCCCTATTCCATTAGGGATTATTCGAAGCTATAAATATTGCAGTGACACACACACCCAGAGTGGCCTCCCGTGCCCACGCATCCCTTCTCTGTAGACGCAGCCACCACTGCGTCAATGTCAATCCACTGCTGGACGAGGGATTCCCCGCGCTGTGCGGGCCGTGGGAGTTATTCCACGATACTCTACGCAGATCTGTTCGGGGTTGTGCAGTCAGGGGAGCACAGAAGTGCAATACAACGATGGATCTTTTCTGCATTGTCCACTGTTGCCCAAATAGCAGTAGAAGCCGGCACATGGACGGGCGGATATTATTATCCTTCACGGTGTGTAGACATGACAATCGATTCTCATGCAGCACTCGTGGGGTCGAATGTAGAGTTTTATTTATTCACATAAACCACGCAACACCTGTGGCAGGATGTCGCGAGAATGCGCCGTGGAATCCATGGGGCTTTGTCGTGTGGGGCAACCCCAGGCGAGCGGCGCATCGCTCGGATTCTCAAGACTCAGACGGACTCGAGGGTTTCGCGTAACCAAAATACCACGCGCGTGCACACACACAGTCACTCAGCACCAAGCAACATTAATAGGCACGAGGAGAAGCCGTCCCGTCGCTTATTCAGACTCTCGTCTCCCGGTGTACTCCGTGGCCAGCAGTTCCACCCCGTCAGGCTCTGCAATCCCAATACGACGCACCCGAGAAGGAGCATTAACGGAGTGTCATCCTCCGATTTCAGCCAATGTCAGTGTACGTTAACCGCGCATAGTGATAGAACCCAATTGTTTGGATTTTGTTCGGCCCTTGTGGCCTCTTGTAGGTGCAATAATAGATGAATAACCCCTCAACACTTCACATCATTCCGCTTCCCTGCATACACCACGGGCTGTTGTTTAGCTGGTGCCGTTTTTTTTCTATTTACCATGCCAATCAACGCTCTCAACGTAATTAAGGTTTTCGAGGCCGATTATCCGCATTGGACAGCGCCAGAGGCCGATGTGCAACCGTCGGATGTTTAACTTATCATGCGTCTGGAAAGAATGTATCCACAAAGTGGTTACCCAATTGGTGGATATAATCTTGAAGCGCCAGTCGCTGACTCACAACCACTTCTCAGTATTTCATAGAGTGTGCGCGATTCACAGTGTGATGCATCGATCCACAGGCCCGAGTCGCATCTCACACCAGCTATCTTCATGATGGTGGACACGCCTGGTCAGTAAAGCCGCGTGGCTGAGAGTCGGAGCCATCGCCTGTTCACCTTGGGGTGCACCAGCGATGTCGTCTGGCCCCTTCACCATTTAACTTAGTTGGGAAGTGGTGGTATCGCGCGCCTGTCATCCAGCACTGTGGAGGCGAGGGTTGGTTGATCACACACACATGTTGTGAAACTCCCTTCCCGTGCGTGTCGAGGTGCCATGCCGTAGCTCGCCAGTAGAAGACAGTACAGCAAGTGGACCAAAGTTTCCCTCTTGCGTGTTGCGGTGTTTTCTCCGTGTGCTCCAGTTTCCTCCCACGTGTGTAGACATCTTAACATAATAACCTTATCCAGGACCCTCCCAATAAAGCCCCATGACTCAGTGTCGCTTTCCTGGATAAATACAGTCATTATAATTGTGATATTACATTTTTACTTTAAACTTTCGTGACTGCAGGGATTCATATTCTTTGGTTCTTTCGGTAAAGTCACGTAGATAGAAACAAGTAAAATGAAAATAATGACAAAAAACTCACAACGTTTCGATCGCAACACAAGCGGTCGTTTTAATTATTTTTCTTTTCGTTATTTTCTATCTACGTGACTTTACCGAAAGAACCAAATAATTGTGATATTATTTCCAAATTGACTCTTTCGCACTAAATAGCTATGAAGCTGTGGAGGACGGTGTGGATGTGATGCGGACACATTCATCAGACGTACTGCTGCTGCTGGCACTGCCCATTGCGAGCTGTATCTGTGTTTCTCTCACCTGTAAATTCATTTCCACCGTCTCACCTCAATTTGTTTAATTTTAATGAATCATCCCGTGGGATGCGCGGGCGTACGATTAACACGGTTGGCTACTACGCTGCACACATACATACTACCACCACCCATCGTTATTGTACACATTTTTGTTTAAATCAAAACGTCACACTCCGTCAATGTTCCTTATGAATGGGACATCCCTGCTTTTTTTCTGCTCCCCACACAGTCTGGAACTTCCTCCCATAAGATTTATAACATCACAAACTCCTCCTTGTTCAAGCCTAAACTCCTACATTATTGCCGCAGTTGTTCAAGATGGCCATGGCCGACTACTGATCCAACAAAGACGAAATGGATGCAGCCAGGAATAAAGTGGATCCAGATTGCAATGCGAGCTATTTTCAAACTAAACAATGATTGTTTTTTATTTGACCAAGTAAGGCGCACTGGGCTATGGAGCTCTCTTTCAGAAGCGACCAGGCCACCGGTGACAGCTCAACGAAGTGGCTTCTCACGTGGAAATGGAGAGCAGACAAAGAACTCGAAACGCACGTTTCTAAATGTGGAGGGGAAAACCGTAGGACCCGGAGAAAAATCCACGCGACCACCGGGAGAACATATAAACTCCAAATATAAAGGCGTCTGGGTTGGGATCGAACCCACGACCCCTGTATACCAGGCGAGGGAGTTAACATCTCGCTACCGCGGCACCCCCAATGAGTGCACAGAAGAAAAAAAAACGACGAATGTTTTGGCGTGTTCATACTCCGTGTGCTCTTCACCTTTTTGTTCTAAAGCACCGGTGAGACAAAGCCATCAAGGAGGTTGTCTCTGGTGTAGGCCAATCAGGTCCAAGGACAATGCATACATTATCGCAGCATATTTGTTTGCATATTTTACCACAAGCATGTGTGGTTAATGCAGACTTGATGATGCCTTGTTATCGGTGTGTCTATTTGATTTTTAAACTGTCAACCAACACCTCCTGTATTATTGCCAGAAAGAGGTAAATCCTTTTTATTATTTTTTTCATATCAACGTAATACTGACAAAAGGGGGCCCATAAAAATACGCGTTGTTAAAATGTGTATTTTTTCACAGTTGAAACCAGCTCCGAGGGCTAAAATTATTGAAATTAATTTCGGGAGCGTTGTGCTCTGTTGCATTCAGTTGCAACGCGTTTACCCGTTTCCCGTTCTGATGATGTGCACGTCATTGTAACAAAACTGGAAGAAAAATAAAATAACTTTTATCGGTACCGAGGCGCCTACAATGCAATGCGGGAGGGCGTGTGGCACAGTTTGGCACCAGCTATTATAAAGTGCGGTCGTGTCGCTACAGTTATCTGCGGTGAGTACAATGTCTTTAAAAACAACGGCGCTATACCTCTCTAAATACAGTTAACGCTGAACCGCTTGCGTGTTCCTATATTCAGCGGTGAACGGGACCCAACCTGAAACTTGCCGTGGTCTCGGAACTGCAAAGGGTTAAAATCGGGTAATTTCTCGCGATTGATGGAGGTGCAATCTCGTGGGATCCGATTGCACCAACATTGCTGAAGTGTTTCCCAGCCCCAATAGTCCACGAGCCCACACCACACATTTCACTTGGTCGGTCCCACCTGACGTGGCGTAACTTCAGTGGTTCCAATTTCACAATGCAGCCAACAACAGTGAATTAAGTGCTAATCATGTGAAGTGAGAGGATTAATCAAGTAATTCACTAATTAGCCATACAAATAAATGAGTACTGCTAAGGTTTAGCTACCTCAGGTGGTACCAGTTCCTGCCCTGGCCCATGGGCTAGGAACAACAGAATATATGACCCAAGTTGGCCTGCACCCCTGCTTTTCATTCACCACAATTTATTTCAATGTGATTTTTAAAATCAAATAGTGAACACAATTACTGTTTATAAATTATGATGATGAAGCTGGAGTCACATGAATGTTCACCAGAGGAAGCTGGTTCTCTTCTGGGGCTCAACTCTTCACCTTCTTGGCTTGATAATAGAACGTGAAAACAAAAATCTCTCAGAAAACTAAATCCTGGCAGAGCCAGGATTTTCAGGGAGAGGGGGAATGAAAATGATACGAGTTGTTAGTAAGTAAGAACTTGTCCCTTGCTCTCTATTCGACGCGTGTGCGGCGATGGCGCAGCCATCGATCGAGGGTCGAATTCGAACCGCGTTGTGTGATCGGCATCGCGCTCGTACTGTATACGCAACTGCGCACAATTCTGTGAGTCACTTATAACCGCTTTGCCTCAGCAGGTGACTCAGCAATTCCGCCACGCTGTCCGACTCCTCCACAATGTCGAGTCGAGCCTCCCTCTGCCACGTGGAGGGAAATCATCTCCACGTGGTACCTGTCATGTGCGTATAGGAACAGGCATTGCAGTCCCTTTTCGCTGCGTGTGTACCGAATTTCAAAAATTGCGCGAAAAATTCGCTTTTTTTTTTTCTTCAAAGAACGCATTTGCGAAACGTTCAACTTAGAAGGAAAAAAGTTCCCTCGTGAATCAGCAACGTATATGCGATGCAACGCGCAATGCGGCAAACTTATATCAGTAGATTCCTGTCTACCCCATCGCCCTACCAGTAGCTACATCCCATGAGTAGCTATGCCCGTAGTTCAAAACCCACCGTGTTCTTCTTGCCGTTGTTGTATGACAGTTAATGTAATACCCGCGCACTTTGAAGACGCCTCTCATCATGAACAGTTGGCAGGGAAGCCACTGCGTCGCACTACCTTACCCAGTGTGACCGTGCCAAAGCGCAAATCCTAAATGCGACCATCACCCATGACACAACTACGCGGATTGTATCTATCTATAGGTATGAATTTGGTCATCCTGTACATTAATCAGTGGTCTACATTTGCACGGCGAGTGGACTAACCCACATCTCCTTCCATCTGTATGGGGATCGAGCGTTCCCCCCTTGCTCACGAGGGGCGATCCGCTCTCCTCCCACTTTGACGAGGTGGTCCAAATGTCTTGCGACTCACAAATTAATTGACCATGAACATCTTTTTCCTATGCATATTCAATTTCTGTTTAAAATAAACGTTGCTTTAAAGAAAATAAAAGATACGTATTAGAGGATAAAATTGGGTGTTCACAAGACATTTGGACCATCCTGTAGTATAAACACTCATCAACCAAACGCAGGACCCTTTTTTCAAAGAGTCCGACGAGCCAGTGAAGCTTTCGTGTAATCGCAGTAACTCTTATTGGAACAACATGCACGTCTATTGATACGTTTCAATCGACGTGCTCGATCGCAATCACATCAGACACTCGTGAATGAATTCCATAAGAGGCCCATTCCACTCACGCACGCAGCCGCCACTCGGTGCAGAGCGCGTGGAGCCGCGCTGCACTGAGCGGAGCTGCGATCTGCACTGAGTGGAGCTTCCCTGCATACGTGAAGCTTCCCTGCACTATACGGAGCCTCGCTGTACTGAGTGGAGCTTCCCTGCACTGAGCGGCCACTGTGTCGCGCCACCACGACTCAGCTACTTTACTAAACACACATTCCCTCTCCGTCTCTGTCTCTCTCCGGTACCATCCGGCTCTCAAGCGCTCCTTCGTAGAGAGGTTGTTCCAAGCGACCCGACGGTCACTTCGATGGAGGTCTCACTTAAGCCAAGTGCACCAGAATTGCAACGATAAACAACCCACGTCGCATATTCATTGCGTTGGCTCGTTATGCACGGTAACAGCTTCCTTTAACAATGTCAACTAAGCGCATGGAATAGTGTAATCTGGATATCTGTTCAGCAGTTCCGTGTAAGAGGAAACGCAGGGCGCTTTACAGACCTCAGCAAGTGAATTTATATGCGGTTCGCCCGACATCCAAGGTGCTCATTCATACGCCTAATTAAAAACTGTACATCATTAACAGGAACCCGATATGCGAACTGCCCAGAGGGCGCAACTTCTGGATACACAAGCCCTGCAGATGTGTCTATGTATGTTTATGTAGGGGTGTTTATGTGCCCCCTGTAACGATTACGGATTCGGGTGGAAAAGCAAAGTTAATAAAAAAAATCTGCACATCAGAAAACATTATTTTACGTACGGTGCTGTCATTGTCAGTTGTTGGGAACATTGGTGCGTGGATGAATGGGTGAGTTGAGTTGGTGAGGGTTGAGAGATCGGCTGAGGTTGCATTTCGAGAGTCGAATTTGTAGCGTGAGCGAGTGGAGTTGACGAGTCGCGAAGTGAATTGGTCAGGGCGAGTCAACCCGGAGAAGAGATTTGGGAGTGAATGGACGGTGGGCGAGTTACGTGCAGGGCGCGCTACCCCGAACGAGTTTGCGAGTGAACGCAGTCGTAGTCACGGCTCGTCGTAGTGGTCACGGCTCGTCGTAGTGCTCACGGCTCTAGTGGTCACAGCTCTAGTGGTGGTCACAGCTCGTCGTAGTGGTAACGGCTCTAGTGGTCACGGTGGCGCTAAGCGCTACTGCTGCGTGGCCGAGCGGAACAACTCGCTCCTGGGCGAGTTGGGGCGCAGCGTTCGAGTCACCACCGCAGCGTCGTCGTTGTCGTTGCGTTTGTGAGCGAGCGGAGCAGCGCGAGTCACGCCGCGGCTCGGTGGATGTATGGGGGTGTGCCGGGGGGAGGTGGCGGGGGTGGTGGAGGAGTGGGAGTGCAACAGGCGGAGCAGCTCACTCACACGAGTGCGTGGTAGGCGAACGCCCAGCCGCGCGGCCGCTCCAGCACGTTGTAGAGGGCGTTCTGCAGGCGCCGGTAGCGCGCGTGGCGCTGCGCGGCCCGCCGGTAGCGCCACGCGCGGCCCGGCACCACGGGCACCGGCACCTGCAGGATGCTCAGCTTGCGCTCCACCGACAGCGCGAACGTCGAAGACGACGCGGAGGAGGCCGCTGCACCGGGCGCGCGGACACCGGGGGATGCCCCCGTCAAAACCTCTCCCACCAGCACCACCTCCTCCACCTCCTCCTCGTCTTCCTCCTGGAGCATCTCGACCGCGGGCTCCATGAGCCACTCGCCGCCGCTAGCGCCGCCGTCTGCCGGAGTCGCGGCTTCGAGCGCCGAGGTCTGAGCGCGCATCGCGGCCGCGCGGCATGGCGCTGTGCGGGGGAGAGAGGTCACCGGGGCCACGGCCTCGACGCTACCATCCCGTGCGGCCCCCCCTCCTCGGTGCGTCCTGCCAGAGCGTCTCGGGGCGCACGTCGAAGGCGCGCGGTGGTCCAGGAGCCGCGGGTTGCGCGTGGCGCCTCGATGAATGAACGCGGCGCGGCGCTGCCTTTAATAAGCAGCGATGCACCCCCCCACTCCCCTCCCCTCGGCAGTTCAGCCACCGCCACACTAGGGCTCCCCGCTCCACCTCCCCCGAATGCGCGCGTCAGTGACTGCACCTGTCGCACGCAATCACGGGGCGAGGTGTGCGTAGTGCGTAGTGTGTGTCAGTGTGTGTGTAGGTGTGTCAGTGTGTGTGTGTGTGCGTAGTGAGTGTGTCAGTGTGTGTGTAGGTGTGTGTCAGTGTGTGCGTAGTGAGTGTGTGTTTCAGTGTGTGTGTGTCTGTGTGTGTGTGTCAGTGTGTGTAGGTGTGTGTGTGGGGAGCGGTAGTGTAGCGGTTAGCGTGCTGCGCTACGAACCTCGTGACCCAGGTTCGATTCCTGCTCACGGCCAACACCAGTGATAGCGATTATCTGAACCGGTCCTGGGCCTCCCCTAGGTCGACTCAGCCTGAAACGAGTACCTGGTGCAGTGTGTAAACATCGCCACTGGTGGAGACAAAGGCGGTCGGGCGTGGTGCTGGCCACCCATCCCCTCGTGTGCCGTCCCGGCCTTCATAGGTGCTTGCTAACAGCACTTGCTCCTACAGTCTGTCAAGGCTATACGGGGGATCTTTGTCTTTGTGCAGGAGGGGGGGTGTCACGGCGCCTCGTGGCTTTGCGCACCGAGGCGGCTAAGGTGTCTCTGTCGATGGTGCGCGCCTGTGACGGGCGGCTGGCTGGACAAGTGCTGTGTGTGGGCTGCCGCTGGGGACTGCGTTGTGGGGGCAGCAGGGTCCAGCAACGTCGATATCCCCGCACGCCCCACGAGGCTTCGGGACGCCTTCATCCAGCAGTTGGGACGGACCATGCCGGCTGCTGCTGCTGATGAGGATGATGATGACGATGATGAACGGTGTGCTCAATGAGCAAGGTGCAACGCAGCCGTGCAAGAAAATAACAAGAAGCGGTGTGCGCAAGAGAAACAATGACCGTGCAAGCGGCGTTGTGTACACACGGCTCTGAGAGAGGCCACCCAATGCTACAAACCCCGTATCACGAGCATGCAGTGCCGGATGAAGCTAGTTGCGGGGCATGTAGCAAATGATGGTATAAAGGGGCCCTAATTTTAAATATTAAAGCACGTACATTTTTAACTTGCATAGTAAAGTAATTTCATTTTTTTCATTTGCTATACGGCCAGATAATACAACTCGCTAACCTTAAACACCCGGTCGTTCGTAAAAGTCGAAGGCGGTATAGTGCTAGAGTAATAGAGCAAGTGCAGAATCACCGAACCGGAATTGATAGCTTGAAAGCATTTAGCGCGGGGGCCTTGAAAGTGCGGGGCCCGTAGCTACATATGTAGCTCCTCTTGCTACGAGGATAATCCGGCACCCCAAAGCATGACCAACCGCCTTGCACCTGTAAGTATATCGACCATCACCTTCGGCCATGACCAATCCACTGCTGGATGAAAGGCTCCCCCATGGCTGTCGCCATCTCTCGCGGTCTATGCGATGCGACGTTCACAGCCCAGCGCGTGGACGCGAGCCGATTGTCATCGCTCCATCTCCACGGTGCGCGATCCTCTCGGTCGCGTTCCATCTCCTTGGCTGCTACTCCATTATTCGTCTGCAACAACCCTCGGCCATGAACCCTACCAGAGGCGCGTCCTGCCCACCATGCCCGTTTACCTTTTGTGAACACTTTGAAAGATGTATTTAACCCTGCGTATATGCCGACATATGCCCCGATTATCGCGGCTGGCTACGTACGGTGCGAAATAAGTTAAAGATTCAGTACACACGCACGCTCCCGAATGATCTAATACAGTATTCCTCATTCTGCCTCCAATGTCGCTGCAATCAATACGGCGAAGACAACAATCTTGAACGTATACAGTTGCCAGCATTTGTACCATTGACACATTTTGCACAAACCAGGAAAATGCGCATTTGACAACAAGTGGATCACTGCCTTGTCATCCCCATCATCATCGTCGTCGTCGTCGTGGCAAGCAGCCCCCACCGCTCTTCTCAGCCGTTCTTCCACGCCTGCTCTTCCACGCCTGCTCTTCCATCCCCTCACTGCCTCGCGACTCCATGATCCATCTCGCTCGCGCACCCGAGCGGATCCCATTGCTCCGTCTCCGTCGTGGGGAGGGGGGGGGTCGTCTGCTTCGGGCTTGCCCTCTGTGACGTTCGTCTCCGTCCATCGCCTCCAATGGCGAGCGACTTGCCCGACCCCGGCTTCACTTTTGCGTTTCTTCTCGCGGAATCCACGTGCTCCTCAGCCTTGGCGTAAATAACCAAGGTGCATCCTCTTTCCGCGTTGCTTTGCGCATTTTTGTTCAATTGTCACGAAGAGTTCAAGCCAGGTCCTACAGCGGACAAGTGTGTACTCAGTGCACACTTAATCCGATGCATTTGTGAAACGCCGTTTGCTGTCTTTCGTCCCGCACCTCCGATAAGCACGGTTGGCCGTGTACGGTGCGAAAGAAGTTCAACAAACACGCGCACCTCTTCCCCCTGGACATCTGTGAAATACTGGAGATCTGTGAAAAAGACCTTTATAGCTCATCGGATTCCGGCAATATATTATTAAATATTCTGATTCGGATACATACGAATGTAACTGTGCAAAACTATTAATTCGAATGTCCACCTCTTTATTACATTACTTTGAACCCAATTTACCTTCCATAATTCATTAGCCATATACATATTTTACAACATTCACATTTTTACCAGCCTTAATTCATTTTATTACAGTGCTGTATAATTCAAACAAACATCTCACACTTGTATTCCAATTGTGCTCGCGGCTTCATGTCAAGAGCGACTGATACATTTCCCTTCTGAACTTTCGCTGCTTTTGCAACGTCCAAATACCGCATGAAAGACGACATCAGAAACATCCCTCTGTGTGTGTGTATACATTCACGCAGTGACCTTTTCGCTATTCAAAGAGTTATTCGCGGCGTGCCAATCAAACTAGAAAAAATAACCTCGGTGTGGAGATATGACGTGTCTGTGCGTGTAGTGGGGAGCGGTGGTGTAGTGGTTAGCGCTACGAATCCAGCGACCCGAGTACGATTCCCGCTCACGGCCAACACCCGATGACGATTTTGTTAACCGGTCTTGGGCCTCCCCTAGGTGGACTCAGCCTCAAGTGAGTACTTGGTGCGGTGTTTAAACATCGCCACTGGGGAGACAAAGGTGGTCGGGCGTGGTGCTGGCCATCCACCCCCTCGTGTGCGGTGCCAGCCTTCATAGGTGCTCGCTAACAGCACTTGCCCCAACAGTCTGTTCACGCTATACGGGGGATCTTTGTCTTTGTTCTTGGAGGCCGTGCTGAGAATATCAACTCTCCACACTTGCGGACCGGCTATGTTGGTTAGCCGGTCTAACCCGGGAGTCGAACCCAGCTAGTCTCGCCAGTGTCGGCTCAGTGCTGTGAACCCAGCATCGGCCTCCGTGACTCACGAGTCAGGGAAGAGGAGGAGGTAGAGGAGGTGGTGGAGGAGGTGGTGGAGGAGGTGGTGCGGTGGGTGGCTCGTGAGTGCAGGAACAAGGCGCGCGCGGTAAACATCGTCGAAGCAGCAAGCGCGTTGATGCAACTCCACGAATATTTCGTAGCGAGAGAAGAAGTAGAAGACGACCCCGAGCGAAGTTTGCAAGCCGCCGCTTCGTAGACAGCCCCCACCCCCGCCCCCCGCCTTGCCGATGGTTGACGTCCACCACTCCGCCAGCCCAATCGGCCGTCAACAAGCGGGGATTTTGGCACCAAAATTCCGCGGGGTCGCTGCTTCTCTGCCGAAGCAGCGGCGGCGGTGGCAGCACTCCTCCTCCTCCATCCTCCAGCCTCCCTCCTCGCCCCTCCCTCCTCCTCCTGCCTACCCCCTCATCCTTCCTCCTCCTCCCTCCCTCGCTCCCTCCTCCTCCTTCCTCCCTCCTCCTCTTCTTCTTCTCTTTGAGCAGAGGAGCGACCTCCGCGGGTGATAAGGTGGACTCCTCGTTTACGATGCGGAATGGCGTCCACCTCTGTGACATTGACCCGGCAGCAGCAGCAGCGGCAACGCAATAAAGAAGTTGTGCACGTGGGTTGAGGTGAGCACAGCAATACTGTTGATGTTAGACGAGATCGTTGTTACACAGCAGTAGTCATGTTTACCTTGTTAGGAATTGGAGCAGAATTGAATGTTGAATGTTCTCCGTTCATCGTATCGCACCTCCGATGAGCACGGTTGGCTCTGTACGGCGTGAAAGACGTTTAACATACATGCATATTAACCATGTTTTAAATATTAACCATGTTAAAAAGGTTATCAAAGTTGAGATAGTGGAATGCAATGTTAAAGTCTGATAGTTTATCATCATCTTTAGATATAATATTAACAACCATGCAAACAACCACAGCCATACACCACAAGAACCACAGCCGCACACAGCAACAAGCGCTTCAACAATCAGAATCAACCGCTCAAACAATCCCACACCACAACGAGCGCTCAAACAACGGTGATGGACCTCCGTAACGGTCACGACACCATGAGCGTCACCCACCTCCTCCATGTACGCCGACTTCGATCCCTGCACCTCGTTGACCGGGAGTGACCCCGCGGTATAAAGAAGGGGAATCGGTGGCTGGGGATGAGGTGCCATGGTCCGAGGTGTTAGGGAGTGGAATCGGTGGCTGGATGAATTGGAGGGAAGGGGAGAGGGGGCGGTTGGGATGAGAGGGGACGTCGGAGGGGTAACGAGGAGAGAGCGGTGTATGAGGGAGCTGTGTGCGACGGAGGTGGAACCCTCAACTGTCTCCGCATGCTGGTGAGCAGAGCACCCACGACAAAACGATAAACCAAACAGCAATCATACACGAAGAAAAAATGTGCCAACACAAACTACACACGAAAACACAACTGCTCAAACACGCGACTGCAGACATGGTCCGAGGTGTGACGGTGTGCGATCGGTGGCTGGGGAGTGAACGTGACAGGGATGAGAGGAGGGAATGGGGGTAGGGACCGTGGGGATAAGAGGGGAACGTCGGAGGAGTGGCAAGAGGAGAGAGCTGTGGCTGAAGGAGGGAGCCGTGTTGAACACGTAGGCTTTCGCGTCCAATATCATCCATAATAGAGGCGTAGATGTGTCGACCTTTTTTCTGCCTCTATATAAGGAACGAAACAGTTAGACTTCTGCACAAATCTGGCTGTCGCCTGCTGAAACAAGATGTAATTACTGGCGAAACGTCATACTCAGATTGTGAATGTTGTGGCTTAGCTCTCCAACACAGCGGTGTTGCTGTACTAGTGACGAATTGGCCACGTTCTGTTTACGTGACAACCCTTACTAGTTGGCTGTCGGGTGGTGGCGGGTTTTAACGACACATTTATATATTTCCGCGATCTAACCCCCAAAAACATATATTAGGGAGCCGTGTGTGACGGAGGTGGAGTAAACGTGCACGAACCCTCACCTGTCTCCGCGTGTTGGTGGGGAGAGTCTTCAGCCGGGCCCTCCTCGCCGGCAGAGCCCGCAGTAGATGCCGGCCGCTACCTGCACAGACGCTCTTAACCACCTCTCGGTGAGGGTCCTGGCTCAGTCCACCCAGATGCAGATGCTGGCGGGTCCGCCTGTCGTCTCCCTCACCTGCAATGCCGCCGCGTGTCTCCCACTCCGGCGACGTCGCTGCTGCTCTGCATCTCGTCACCCACTGCTCCTCTCTTTGTGTTTAGTTGTGTTGTCGTCCCCCCCCCCCCCGCATCTCCGACGAGCGCGGTTGGCCACGTACGGTGCGAAAGAAGTTGAACGTGCACACGCACGCCGCTGCTCCTCGTGCCGCCACTGCTCCGCTCAACTGTGGCCCAGCAGGGCGAGGGGGGGGGTTACGCAGCTCCGCAGCTGGCCGCTGCGCTCGGCACGCCTGGGTTCGCCATCCTTGGGCCTTAATGGGTCGCCGACTCTGGCGGCAGAGCGCGCGTGGCCCCTTCTGCCTTCAGCCGCCACTCGCATGGCCTCCCCCCCGGTGCCGCAGCCTTGCCCCGAGATGACCTCAATCGCCGGGAGCACGGCTACAAGGTGACCCTCCCACTGGACGCCTTGTACAACAATGCAATGCAGGCGACAAAGACCCCCCATTTCCCCCCCCCCCCGGTATAGCCTAAACAGACTGTTGGGGCAAGTGCTGTTAACGAGTAGTACCTATGAAGGCCTGCGCAGTACACGAGGGGGTGGGTGGCCAGCGCCACGCCCGACCGCCTTTGTCTCCCCAGTGGCGATGTTTACTACACACCACACCAGGTACTCATTTGAGGCTGAGCCGACCGAGGGGAGTCCCAGGACCGGTTCAGATAATCGTCACTGGTGTCGCCGGGTTCCTGGTGCAGCACGCTAACCCACCACACTACCAAAATGCGACACAGGCGACACACATTGCCACACAGGCGCCTGGCCTAAGGCGCAGCGCAACGGCACCCCATGCTAGCCACCTGGGGAGTGGCGTCCATGAACCTCTGGAGTGGCGCTGGCACCGCCTCTCGACCAGTCCATACTGCACGATGACACCCGCGGGTGGCCGCTCCAGCCCACTTCCTCTCTCCGCAAAACATCCTTGCCACGCCCCATCCGCTACCTTTACCAGCTCCGGCCTCCGGCCACCATCGGCTCTGTCTGCCACCGGTCGAGAAGTTCCAACCACCGACGGATGACTGGGACCACTTCACCCACCGCTACCGGGCAGCGTATCGTGGTCCGATGACGACGCCCAGCTGTACCTCCCGGCAGTCTTGGGGGGAATGACGCATTGGGAGGCCTACGACTCCATCCCAATGGAACGGAAGACCAACCACAACAAGGCCATGGTAGAGATATTTACTTACAGGAACGGATCGGGGCCCCGGAAGAAACTCCCATGGCCTTCGCCATCATCCCTCTGCCTCGTGGCCCAGAAGACTTACATATCTCACGATGGACGACGCAAACCTGGAGGGTGTGGTAATCGAGCGACTGATCAACTACATCGCAGAGGCTGGCATTTAACTTTCCATTGTTGAGGACCACCTTGGGGCTGGCATCCTACTGCCACTGATTCGTTCCCTGCAAACTGCTTGCCGCTGCGCGCTTCATCCACGCCTATCGGCCTTGTATGGTCAAGAGTTCACCCTGCGGAACGCCCATGACGCCCTCCAATTTGCCCTTCGGCTTAAAACAACCACTTAGGCAGTTCGCTCCAGGAGTACTAGTACTCGTTCCAGGTCGCACATTGTCACGGCACTCGCCACGCTAATGCCGATGCTCTTTGGTGAATCCCGCCGACCACCGCTTGTGCGCGCGCGGACGGGGCTTCCCGATGTCGGACTGCTTCCTCCCTGGACGTCGCCGCGCCTGTCACGCTGCACGACCCTTCCTCTGGGCGGGCCACAAATCCCCAACTCTTCCTCGTCTCCTCCTGCGGCCCTTCGGCCATCGATCTGGCCCTGGGGCGCGCCGCTGGTCGAATTAACATGGTGGCAAGCCCAGGACGATATCATCGTCTGTTCGGTGGCACTGGTTGAGGAGGCCCCGCCCAGCCGGCCACGGCCACACGGCTGGGACCCATGTCGCCCACCCGCGCCTTGTTTGTGCCCTCGCTACTCCAGCCCCAGCTGATCACCGCTGTCCATGCCGAAACCTTGCTCCACCCTGGAAACTCTATGACGTCGCTATTTTTGGCACGGCTTGGCAGCTGACGTGCGCAGGTTCCTATCGCACGTTGCCCAGACTGCGCACACCGCAAGACTCTACCTAAACGATTCCGGGCTCCGCTGCAACCTATTCTGATATCCCGCATGAATGACTTGGTTGCCCTGGATGTCTTGGGCCCTTTCCCCACGATGCCCCAGGGCAACCCTGTAGAATCTCTTATGCTGGCCATCCACATGGCCCATACCCGACCAGACTGCCACGACAATAGCCAATACATTTGCCCGGGGCTACGTCCTGGAAAGGGACATCCCCGAGCGTCTGTTGGATGACCAGAACCGCAATATCTCCTACAAATGTATCCAGGCACCAGGAAAGTCCGTAATGTCCCCATACCATCCTCAGACGGAAGTGATGTTGGTTAGGTTTAACTGCTCCTTGGCAGATAGACTGTCCCAGGTAATGGACGAACATACCACAGATTGGGACCTGCACCTCACGCCGGGGTCTTCGTGTACCACATCGCCCCCCATGAATCTACGATAAGAGAGGACGTCGGACGAGTGACGAGAGGAGAGAGCGATGTATGAAGGAGAGAGCTGTGTGTGACTGAGATGGAACTCTTATCTGTCTCCGCATTTTAGTGTGGAGAGCATCCACTACAAACACACATCAATATCCACAAAGACACACACACACAACTGTCCATACACAACAAGAAACACGGAGATCTCTCCTTTCACACAGCCGTGTCAGTGAATGATGTTGGACTTATGGCTGCTTGGTATCATTCGTACATTGTTCTGGAAATGTACACAATTCCCATGCGTATATCCCAGGGGGAATCTGAAATGGGAAAATCGTGTCCTACGCGAATTTTTAGAATTGTATAAGCCATTCGGTAGTTGGACCCCAGACCTTCAATTCCTCTGTTCTGCATTTAACCTTTTTTCGTTCCGAGATATTTGAAAGTTGCAGGGTGGGGGGTGTCCCGTTAACCACTCAATCTCGGAGGCGCAAGCGGTTCAGCCTTAATGTTATGCAGAGAGGTGTATGTGCCTTCGTTTTGTAAAGAAGTTTTACTCACCGCAGAGAAGTGTCGTGTCACATGGTACAATAACTCACAAGGGAAAACGCAACGGGGATGGTGTGGTCCACCTGCATAGGGAAAGGGGGTTGTGGAAAAGCAGGTTCTGAGAGGCAGGGAGAAGAGATGGAACCACGTGCACGGAGTAATTTGAAATGATAAACAGAGGCGTGCAGCAAGTTTGGCTCTTGTGTTGGGAAACAGGTGGAAGACCAGATTCCATCAAGGTTTCAATCACAATGAAGCGAGCCCAACCCAGCCCAGCTTCTTAGAAATAGGGAACCACACCACCACACAATAGAGGTGATTGCAAGAAGTCCCCAGCCACAAGCATCTCTGCGCTCGAGCTTCAGCCAGCCAGCAGTGGAGAGAGCAGTCCAAGGAAATAGCCACGCCTCAGGCTTGGACGCCCGGTGAGGAGCAGAGACGGGCAAGGACATTCAGCAGAAGGGGAGAGTAGCACAAGGAGGCTGCCTCTAGCGCCACCCGTTGGTGGGAAGGAGCCAGAAGGGGCCTCGCTCACTTCCTCTGCTCTGGCGACGGTGTCAGGCCGGTGGGTGGCCCACGACATTCTGGATCGAGTTTCATCTGGAGTCCGGGTTGCTTGTGAATGCAGCCCAAAGCGGGTGGTAAATGCTGCATCGAAGGCTAAAAGTGCCTTTGTGTTTAAGGATGTGTTTTGTTGTGAGCGTGTTCGGGAATGCGTCGGGAGACATCCTGTAACATGTTGTGTGTTCGGGAATGCGTCGGCTTCGGTATGCGAGTGGTCCGGGATGAAGGAGACGACATCCTGTAACATGTTGCGAGTGCCGTGTGGTGTTCTCGACATACGCCACTGCGTGAAAACTGGCAGGGTTTGTGGCTTTTCTGAAAAATTAAAGGCAGAACAACCCTATTGAATCGCCTCGGGTGCATGGTCTCAATTACTCGCGCGAGACTCGGACCCACAGTATACACGGGCGTGACCTGGCTGACCGCAAATATAACAGTGACGCCGATTTAGGGGGTGTGGGGGGAGCCCGTGAAGGCAGAGCGAGCGACGAAGCGCCACGTGCAGCGACACGACCGCACCACTGAGAGATGGGCGCCAAGCTGTGGCACACTGCCCTCCCGCGTGGCCTTGTGAAAGCCTCCGCGCCAATGCTTGCTTTCTACCTCGATGCTTCCATGTCGAAAAAGACATCCTTGGATCGATAACAGGGTGATGTCATGAGGAGGACGACGAGGTTGGAGGACGTCTGTATGACGGTGAATACCATCAGAGGGCCATCCGTTAAAATCGATAATGTAGGATGCGAAGCGGCTTATTTACTAGAATAATGCACTAATGATACAAGTGACCAAGGCCGTATATTCAAATATGCCCAATGCCTCCCCCCCTCTATATATTGCTATAAAATATAATTCTGTTTATATGATTGTGGTTGTACTTTATTAACCCTTAATCTCTGCCATTACATACAATGAAACAAAAGGTAAAAAAGAAAAAACAGAGCAATGTAATACAATACACTAATAGACATTGTAAAAAAATAAATAAAAAGTCCATCCCATGTGTTAGTGAAGTTTTTTTTTTTATTTTGGGCAGGAAATTCGTTTTCAAATTTAGATTTATTTTTTCTGGGGGGGGGACCCCCAGACCCCCTGGAAGATTTGCCCCCCCCAATGTTGACTCCATGGCTACGGCCTTGCAAGTGACAGTGAAACATCTGCACTGAAATCAGAGCGACTGTTGAAATAATACAGTATTGCTGTACTCTTTGGTTCTTTCGGTAAAGTCACGTAGGTAGAAAATAATAATAGATCACGACGTTTTGATCGCAACACAAGCAGCCGTCTTCAGGTGAAAAAGTTATATTTAAAAATACTTTTTTTAAAACACGCTTTAATGAAATGTACCGTACGAGTAATGGCAGAACTCCACGACTCCAAGAAGTGGCCTCGAGGCTTGCCATAACGTAAGGGACCTGGGTGATTTACAGCCAACGTAAGTTGAGCGTGGACAATTAGAGCCAAGCCGAAACATAACATAAGAAAGATTGTTTAAAAAAAAAAAAAGTGTTTTTATGATAGAATATAGTATTGTCATCAGTAAGACATAAGAATACGAAGTTTGCAGTCGATACCACATTGGGAAGTGGGTTAAAATTGAGTTACAATATTTGAGGATACGACAACAACAGAGTGAGTTAAATAAAAGCGTGTAATAAATAAAAGACGGGGAATCATTCCCCCTCTTTTTCACCTGAAGACGGTTGCTTGTGTTGTGATCGAAACGTCGTGATCTATTATTTTTACACGCTTTTATTTAACTCGCTTCGTCTGTTGTATCCTCAAAAAAGAAATATTGTAACTCAATTTTTACACACTTCCCATTGTGCTATCGACTGCAAACTTCGTATAGGTATGTCATGCTGATGACAACACGAGATTCTATAATAAAAAAAAAATCCAAAACATAGATTTTAAAACATTTTACACGCTTTTATTTAACTTACTGTATGTGTTGTATCCAAAAATCTTGGAACTCAATTTCAACCGTATTCCCAATGTCGTATCGACTGAAAACTTCGTATAGCTATGTCATACTGATGACAATACTATATTATATCATTAAAAATAAAAAATATATATTTTTAAACAATCTTTTTAACGGCTCTAATTGTCCACGCTCAACTGCGGTCCCTTACGTCAGGGCAAGCCTCGGGGAGCCACGCCCAGGGGCGGGGGATGTGGAAGGAGGGGAGGGGCGATGGGGGAAGGGGGCAGGGGGAGGGGCAGCTCGGACAGTACATTTCATTAAAGCGTGTTTAAAAAAGTATTTTTAAATATTTTTTCCTTCCTACGTGATTTTACCAAAAGAACCAAAGCGTGTGGATTCTTGCAGTCACGAAAGCTTCAAATCTAGATTGAATATTGCTGTAATTGGCCCAACCTGCATCATGTATAAATAGGCCGTGATTTCAAGTAAGCGCAGAGCATGATGAGTGACCTTTCAGCAGATGCGCTGTCGCCTCGCTATAGGAATAGAGCAATGCGATTGGTTGAGTCTGCACGTGGAGCGAGAAGTCAAAATTGGCAGCTGAAGAGAGAACCAGTAGCATCCTCGCTTGGGTTGTTCAAATATTTTAGGTACATCGATTGCAAACTCAGTGCTCGATTTCAACTTTATTCATTTGATGATTAAGTCCAGTACGATTTTTGTAAATGTGTCATCGTGGGGGGTGACGGCACAGACAGCAACACGCAGCACACTACACTGTGAAAGCCAATGGGGCCGTCCATAAATGACGTCACGCGATTTGGGACGATTTTTGACCCCCCCCCCCCCCATCGTCACACGGCGTCACAAAAAGTCAGACCCCCCCCCTCTCAAATATGACGTCACAAAGCTGTGCCCCCCCCCCCCCCCAAAATAGTTTCCGTGGCTGCAAGGATCCATACTTTTTGTTTTTATCGGTAAAGTCACGTAGGTAAAAAAACTTAACTAAATTTAAATGAAAACAACTACATTAAATCACGACGTTTCGGAACCAACACAAGCCTCCGAAGACGTTTCGGAAGCAACACAAGCCTCTGAAGACGGATGTAGTAGCAGCTATGTAGTAGGTTCGAATTAGGTGCACACACACAACTTGGAGACAACACTATTTATTAAACGGTAAGTAATATAACACTGTACATGAGGTGGTGACCACCTTCCTCAACTCACTAACACTCTGGAACACGACACAGAGTGGACCAGGCAGGCAACGGGCTGCCTGGCAACGGGCTGCCTGGTCCAGGACGACGACCCGGGACTTGAGGACCGATGATATCGTCTTCACTTCGGACTTCGGAGTTCAACCAGACCCGCTTTGCATCCACACCTCCCTTATATCCGCTCCGGCGTGGCCGGCTACGCCCAGGCGTGGCCACCTCTGCCCAGGCCACGCCTCTCTTCCCAAGCCACGCCTCCCTTCCCCCACCTCACGGGAAGGTCTGGGTCCCTCCACCACGTGACCCCCCAGGCACCCCCTTGGGGCCCCCAGCCCTCGTACGGGCCGACACAGTAGTGACGACCTATGTCACTACAGCTACACGTGTGGTAGCTACGGGCCCCGCACTTTCAAGGGCCTCATGCTAAATGCCTTCAAGCTATCAATTCTGGTTCAGTGATTTTGCACTTGCTCTATTACGATAGTATTATACTACCTTCAACTTGTATGAACGGCTGGGTGTTTAAGGTTAGCGATTTGTCGTATTATCTGGATACATAGCAAATGAAAAAATACAATTACTTGACTTTGCAAGTAAAAAATGTGTTTTCATATTTCTTTAATTTTTAATTTCGGGCCTCTTTATAACATACTCGCCTTTTGCCCGTCCAAGGACGGGTGTATTGCAGTAAATCTGAAATTTGCAAGCGATAAGCAGACCGTGACGTGATATTCATTGCATCAATGCGTGTGCAATTTGTAAGGGCGCGGTGACAGACCTATTTCATTTAAAGGTTATAATCCCTTGTGCATCATGACGTCCTTTTTACTTCGATGTCTCAACAGCGTGATGGAGATCGCGTGACGCGAGGGTTCTGCCTTTGTAGTGAGGGTTGTAAGTTGAGGCCCAGGAGGAGAGAGGAGGCGCCTAGACCCCCCATGTGGAGTGACGTCAGCCGCTAATTATTATGAATGGGGGCGGGTGTGCATTTGGAGGACGTCCCCTGTTCATGATTATTAATGATGGGGGCTGTTCGATGTGGAGTGACGTCACCTGCTCATGATCATTGAGGGGATTTTCATTCGCTCATGATTATTAATGAGGGGCAGGTCCATTTGAAGGACGTAACCTGTTCATGATTCAATCTTGACTTAAAGGTTTCGTGACTGCAGGAATTAATATTCTTTGGGTCTTTCGGTAAAGTCACGGAGAAAGGTTCAACCTTTTCCTGATGACGACCACTTGTGTTGCGATCGAAACGTCGTAGTTTTTTGTTATTTTCTTTGAACCTATCTACGTGACTTTACCGAAAGCCCCAAAGAATACTGTTCATGATTATTAATGGGGGGCTGGTTGACGTGGAGTGACGTCACGCGCGTTACACACTGACATTATTGGGTAACGATAGTAGTACATTCTCAAGACCTAAATGTGACTTTCTGGCCAGAAACCTCGGGGGGGGGGGGGGGGGTGCATTGACATCATCGCCTTACAGGGGGTGTACGTTGAGGAGAGCACATGGCTGGCAAGATATAAAATAAATGGTTATATTATTGTTGCTGCCATCGACCACGCTAAACATGGCTTCAAGGCCTGAAGGAATGTGCCTTCAAGACGACTACCACAAGCAACTGTTACATGAAGGGTGACTTCAACAGCCACCACACAAAATGGGGCTACTCAGAAAATGAAGAAGCCAGAGAGAAAACTCGAGGAATGGTCTTCGGCACGAGGTGCATCACTAAACCTACTGTGGGCTATAGATTTGGTTCGGCGCGCGCCATTGTTTTCGAGCCAAGTCTAATTCGGGGGGTTCAATTGTCGTGGGGGTACCCAACGCAGAAGATCCCTGGGGTTTGATATTCCACGAAGCTCGTGGCCAACCCTAAATCGCATCCACTGCACAAACCATGGCAGATGCGCAAATGGCAAATAAAAAACCACTGCAGTATGCGACTGTGGTCATCCAGAACAGACCATACGAGGTATAACGGACGCAATGTCCCGGGATCCACAAATAGGAAGGAGACATCACAGCGATGATGATGATACACTCCGCTGGCTCCTAACGCCGGTTATCTGGGCTTGAGCACCTGAATTGTGAAATTGCAGTTGTTGCTCTGTCTACATCGGCCGTACAAAAGAAGAACAATGGATGGGGTCAGTGATAAGACCTTTATTGGATACGTCACCGTTTGTCACGAAATAACAAAAACCGTCCAAGATGCACTGCAGGTAAACGCACCTTGCTGTTCTTTATTGCTGAGTTTTTAGAAATTACAAGCAGTTCTTTTCGGAATAACGCTGCAGGCCATAGATACCGCCACACACGCACACATTTGATCGACTGAGCACTCGGGCAACTTTTACGTGAACGCGCGTGTAATGTTCTGCGTGTTAAATCTCGTTTATTACACAGGACATCTCAAACAGGAGCACAATACACGCATACCCGAGCCAACATTAAGAACATTTTAACACGAAGATTCAAGTTTATCTTAACATTAGTAATGAGCGATGGAGTCGTAATTTAATTGGTGGTGTGATAATAAGGCGCTGTTTTTATACGTATTTTCTCTTCAAAATTGCATTTCCGGAAAATGTTAACTCTCAGCAAAATGTGGTGGCAAGGTTCGTATTCTGCTGCGGGTCATACACAATCACCGTGCAGATTACATCGTGCAGGCTATCAGAAGACAAAGGCCAGAGACTAGCTGCCTATTATTGCCTGTCTTGGGGGCTATCCGCCTCAACATTCGCACGAGCCAAGGTCACGCGCTATCATTTCCTCATTACTTTGCAGCGTTGTAGTGCATGTCATAAACGTGCCGTCGGTGAAAAGCGACGCTCCTCAACGAAATTGTGCAATCAACATTTGGTGATTAATTCGACAAAAGGACGGTACAAATGGCGTAAAAAAACCACCAAATCTTTAAATATTTGATAATCACCGCAGCAACCAACATTTCTTATCACGCCACGTTGCTAGTGTTCAACACATCAAACTAGCCAGAGGCATTGGCCTAACGGGCCACGCCTTTGCTGAGCGGACCGAGACGGCTACCTTGTTGACAAACATGCCATTGTTGACAAACATGCCATTGGGAAAACATATTGGGGGGAGGGGGGGATATAATTGACCGACAGCTGAAATGTTATTTATTATCTGATGAATGACCATGCCCCCTTGTCTACTTGTTTATACGCGTTCAAGGTTGTCGAGGTTTCCGTGACCAGGCTACGAGGGTTATGGCTGAACTTCTGGGTTGGTTTAGGTTAAGAGGATGTGAAGTCAGGGTTAGATATACGGTTCAGTCAAGGGAACAGTGGACAAAAGTGGGGTGAAGAATGAATTCACAACGACAAATAATGTCTTGAACAATATTCAATAGACTCACATTATGAGTCTATTGAATAGAACTCACCTGACAAGAATGTTACATATCAACACGCTCTTTCGTTAAATTCTACCAAGAGGCAAATACATTGCATAGGTGTGGTACCGATTCGGGTGCAGTTACCATGAACATTTAAAAACCAAGTAGACTCTTATAGTGAAACGCTATACGAGCAGAGAGGCTTCTGTTTGGGCTTTAGGCAGTGCCACTGTAGAGGAACCTTTTACTAAACATGTATTCGAGAAACTCGCAATTCATGGCTTTCTATACACATGAACAATTGGTGAACACAAGTAAAACTGATTTGATATTAAATGCGTTGCATTGTCTTATGCGACCTTTGGAGTACAAATGTGTCCTGCATGCTCCCTGCACCCAAGTACCACGTGATATTGTTACCCTGTGGCCTGACTCTCCTATATCCCAACTAAAACCCACAGGAACCTAATATGCAGAACTGTTAAGCCCCAACTGTACAGAATGTAGTTAGTTAATGCATGGTACTTGAAGGTCATTTCATTGGGAGTAACGACACATCGGTTAATATAAACTTGTACGCACAATCCTTTACCAACCCGCACCGACTGTGAAGTATGGTAAAATAACCTCCACAATCCGCACGGTGTGACACGATGCTCATCCAGCAGTGGATTGACAACGGGCTGTTCGTGAATGCTCAAAATGCACCGACGGAATCGTAAGTGTACAAATGTTAATCGATTCTATTTTGGATTGGAATGGTTTCACGCCACTAGAGGCGCTATTATTAACCAGATTGGTAAAATGGGCATTGGCAATTCTAGCTTACATGCTATGCAAGTAGTATCAGTCTCAAGTGTACTGCATGTGTTAACTTATCGCATTTCATATTGGAAATGGTCCATGGTTTGATATTGCAATAGTTTCCAGAGACTATGTATAAGCAGTTTATTTTAATTGTTATGCTATTTGAAGCTTTTCTTACCGAGTAAAGTCAATCAAAGCGTCGAGTCAGATTTCTATGCGAGGATAAGATTTAAAGTTTAATTGATGTCTCAAGCCACGAGTCACGATGCCCGACCCATACAATATGGAAACGTCGTCTTGTGATGGATTTACAAATGCCAATAAAATGCATTAAACAGCTTAAAAAGTGGACCGTGATATACCAGCTAAAGCAACTACTTGATCACAATTACCTACAAATATTCAGTCAAAATATATATTCGTTACAGTAGTTGAATGTTTGTTGTAATTCTCCACGTTTCACTGTTTGCTGGTCTTTGTGAGCTGGTTTGTATTTGTTTCTTATCTTACCCTACCTCAATCGGAGCCTCCTTTGTGAAAGGGGCATTCATATTGATAATTTGGGGAGAAAACGGAAAATTCCACCAAAATGTGAATCAGACCCTTTCTATCCTACGTGAACACTCACTTTATTATAAATAGATTGACCGAATGCACAAATCTAAGCTTTATTAACTTTCAAGTAACACTGCGCATTGTTAATGGTAAAATCCCTTATATCAACACCGGGCGAGCAAAATTCCATAAAGCTTTACACTCCAGCAGCTGTAGCCGTAGTGTTTCTGCCATCACTTAGCCAGTGGATATACAAAGAGGCCTAAGACAACTTGTTTTTTTTACATGCATTACCTTACACCTGTCCGCAGCAGCTATCAGTAGCGATTTCGCCACGGGAAAAATTAAATGTGGCGAGAGCGGGGCAGCTAAATTACTCCGACACAGGGTGTGCGTGGACCCAGATGGCGCTCGGCAAGGCCCCAGGCACACGGATGAAGACGGTGACACCAACGGCGAAACCAACAACGGCAAAAACCAGTGCAAGGGGGGGGGGGGGCACAAGAGACCCTCCAGGGGGGAAGTTGGTGAAGGCAGAAGAACTACAACCGTAGACAGCCAATCAATGGCTTAGGTTTGTGTGAGACGTGTGTGTGTGTGGGGGTTTGAGGAGGGATGGGAGCGGTAGAGAAGAATCAGTAGAAATCTGAACACAACTTCTGGAAAATGGATGGTGACCAATTACTGTTTTGCAACAAACCTCCCTACAGGGGAGGGCTGCGATTCCTGATGAGAGGAAGAAGGGAACAAGACGATACATTGCTTCCAAAAGGAATGCTGGAGATAGCAACATGGAATCTGAGAAGCAAATGTCCCAGCAAAGCTGTGAAATATCGCAGGGAAAATGAAAAAAATGAGATTAAATGTCTGGGGGAAAAAAGTGCATCTGTGAAAAGCGAGCAGTGGGGTTCACGTCCAAGGGTTTTTAATGTTTCCATGCAATCGGTGAGGGACGTAAAAGGATGGATAGGAATCAGTGTGCAGCATCCATTAAGCGTTGGCTGACACATCAGTCAAACAGATCCTCATCAAGAAAAGTGCAAGACCCCAGGACATAACCATCATTCCGGCATATGCATCATGTCGGCAGAAAGTATGGTATGAAAATCTACGTTAAGGAGACAATGACGATGTGTTTAGACAAAAAGTATCTCCTGCCAAGATGCACATGTCAGGGGAACAGCTGGAGCAAGTGCCAACATTGGAATACGACCAGAAAATTGGAACAAGACCGGTTAAAAAAAGAATCGCATATCCAGGACTGGTTTTGAAAATGGCCGAGGGGTAGTTACAGATCGGACACAAAACGAGAAAAAAATTTGGATGAGGAAATGAAACGCTTTAGGTTTTCAAAGTTGTGAGATAAGCACCCATGAACACCGTGGAAGGACGAGATAAATAGACTGAATGCGTTTGGTTTTAACGAATGTATGTAAGTTGAACTTCTTTTGCACCATATGTAGCCAAGCGTGCTAATCAGAGATGCACTCGTTGTGCTCGTTACACACTGCACAATGTAATGAGCGAGTTGGCGTGACGGAATAAGAATGCGCCAAGAGAGAACGGCGACATGGGGGAATGACTGGGAATTATGATGAAAAGTGGGGGGGGGGGGGGGGGCAAATGAATGAATTAATGTACGTATACTGAACTTCATTCACACCGTACGTAGCAAGCCGTGCTAATCGGAGGTGCGGGGAAAGGACAGCGAATGAAGGACATGTCCCAAAAAGGTCAGCTGCAGCAGTGACGATGATCGGTCTGCAAGGGATAGCGGAAGGGAAGAGGAAGGAAACGGATTGGTTGGTGGGATAATGTTGAGCAGTCGGACTCGACACTCCGTGAGAGCCGCGGAAGGTTATACAAGATGAAGGGCATCTGTCATGGGACATCAGCCCTCGCTTATCACGAGGTGGGCAGATATCAAAGCCAGCGAGGATGCTAGTACCTGTCTCCATGTGAATCTTTAACAGCAGAGCAGACCGTTCATAGAGCTGGGGATCCCGGCAGTGATTATTCTCGCCATTGAGTCAGTAAGCACCAGTTCGATACCTGATACAGCCGCACAGTAATCCTGGCACCGAGTTACCAAAGCGCAGTATTTTGAAATAAAAATGGATGTTGAAGAGAAGTCTGTTGCAGCATTCCCAAGAGCAGCTAATTGTGTCCTATCATTGTTGCTCGCATTTCAAATTCGAGCCTCGCCTGCAATAGAGCTGTATAAAATCTGTACCCTACTTAGCCTCGGTGTACTCGGAAAACTGCATTCTAATTGGCACTCACCCAGCAAAATAAAGGACACTGGGAGGTGACCAATCTTTACCGGCCATGGTGGTATATGCCCGTAATTCAGCAACACGGCGATGGGGTTGGTGGATCATACAGAGATGGATGGAATCATCACGTGAGACATTCGCCACCTGGAATAAAATATGCCTGCGGACTGCAGTATAACAGATACGTTTCCGACCGTGCTTGTGGAATTTGCGCGTTATCCATCGCGTGCCCTGGCTTTCCACGCACACCGATTTCCTCTCGCATGCAAACAAAAACTCAACCAGAAAGGTTACCAACCATCCCAAGCAGAGACTTCTCCTTAAAAATAGTCCTGAGGATTTTCTCGGCGAATGAAGCATCGTGAAAACTGCAGGTCACGGGGGCGGCCTCTCTTCAGGCTTGAGCTTCCCGAACGGAGGCCGAAGCCGACCAGGGCCGGCCACGAGAACCCTCCCCTCCCCTCCCTCCCTCCTCACGGAGCCCAGGAGTTGCGCCCCTCGCTGGTCCTCGCCGCCACCCGGAGCTGCCCGCCCGTCTTCCCCGCGCCGCCGCCGGCGCGTCTCCCCAGCGACGGCTCGGAGGCCGGGTCGGGTCGCGACCCCGAAAGGTCGCTGCGGGAGCCGGACAGGCGCGCCAGGTTGGGCTGCGATGAGGAGAGGGCCGAGGCGTCCGTCGCGCGAGCGCGGGCCGCCGTGGGCGCGCGGTGCCGGGTGGGCTGGGCTCGCGGTGGCGCGTGGGACACGCGCTCGGCCCTGACGAAGAGGCCGTAGCCCGGGTTGCAGTGGAAGTAGGGGCGGCCGTGCACCGAGCCGTCGTTTCTGCCTGCGGATGCCACGCAAAGACACAAACGACAAAGATGTCCCGTGTAGCCTTAAAAAACTGTTGGGGCAAGTGCTGTCAGCATGCACCTGTGAAGGCCGGCACGGCACACGAGGGGGTGGGGGGTTGCCAGCGCCACGCCCGGCCGCCTTTGTCTCCCTAGTGGCGATGTTTACACACTGCACCAGGTACTCATTTGAGGCTGAGTTGACCTACGGGAGGCCCAGGACCGGTTCAGATAATCGCCAATGGTGTTGGCCATGAGCGGGAATCGAACTCGGGTCACCAGGTTCGTAGCGCAGCGCCAACCACTACACTACCGCTCCCCACTGTATCTGTATCTTTGATACTGTATCTGTATCTTTGATACAGACACACACACAAGCACACGCATATCACACATACATGCACATTCATACACCATAACAACAGCGGTCATTTACCACATTGGCCTTCTCTAGCTTGTGATGTGCCCATTTAGCTTCATATATCTGGCCAAACGGGAGCTGTTTTTGGCATGTGTGGGCTGGACATGTGGGATACATGACAAATCAATGCACCCTCATCTGCCGAATGTCACAGATGATATAACAATGTGCCATTTACCACGGCACCTTCGCTCACATACGCACAATGCGTGAACACTTGCCAACGGGAAATACGTCGAGCGAACATTTCCATAGAATGACCGTTAGTGGCTCCCCACTAAGTGCGATTCAATTTTATCGGGGCTGATAGGCCGAGCCGAGTCCCAATAAGGAGCTTTATAAAACTCGCAACTCTCACAATCATGCAACGCTTAACCAAACGGCCACCCAGCTGTATGCATTGTGATGGAAGATTAAACACAGTTAAAAAAACAACGGGATATTAAAAAACAATGTGTAGAGACACGTGGGTCCTCCATGAGCGGAATCACCACAGCCTAGCGGTGGAATGACCTGAGCATGATATCGATGAGAAGTCAAGGTCTTGAAGCCCCACTGGCTGAAAGATTGCCTTCATATTTTCCCTTCAGGGCAATGTTTTTTCTTTAATGTATTTTTAGAATGACTTTTTGTTATTATGTTTGAGATCGTGTGCTTGTGTGTGATTGTGTATGTACGTTATGTGACTGTGTGTGTGCTTATGGAGGGTGGGGGGTGTTTGTAACTGGTGTAAATGCGTGTGTCTGTATTAGTGGAAGAGCACGTGTGCGCGTGTACATATTTATGGGCGATGTATTATGCGTGCGAGTGTTGTGTGTGTGTGTAAATTCAAATTCATCTTTGTGCCGCAATAAAATTGAGACGACCCCGTTCGCATGCAGGTTATGTCAGTGTCTGCTCAGGACGTATTCCACGTTGCGAGAATGGAGGAGGACGCTCCTGTACATGGTGTGGCCTACGTCTATCCTTCGAGAGCAGTGGTGGGCAACCAAAAAACCAAGAAGAGGCATTTTTTCGAATTCAGTAAAGAAACTCGATCTTTCAAGAACCGCAATGCACGTGGATGCGAGACGGTGGTCCTTAATGAGTACGTCACGAAGCTGTCCCTTAAAGAGCCGCGTGCAGGGTGCTGACTCCTCATCCAGACGAGGGTGCCCGTCACGGCACAGTGCGCCTTCGTCAGATCTGTCGTAACGCGGGCCTAACTCTGCAGGAGGCATTCTACGGCAGCGGTGGAACGAGGACCACTGGTTGACGAAAAGGGCCTTCGTCGCCTTCACGTTGCTGATATTGACAACGACGACGATGATTTATAAGTAGACACTAACACTCAACAGACTGTGCATGCAATCCTCTACACTCCCAGGTCTCTACCGCCTCTCTCTGTGCCTCCCTCGCCCTGCGCCCAGTTACACATTCAGTCCTTTTCCCTTCACATTTCTCCCTTGAAACAACCCCCGTCTCCTCCCTAGACCATCATCCTGCCACCGCTGCTCCCCACGCCCACGGCTATGACCAGGCCTACCAACAACCCCTCCTTGATCACTCCCACCTGTCCCCCTCCGAAATGTCACCATAACTACACCACCGCACTTTATTTTTATTTTCACCAGAATCATCTTATGTACAATTTTGTAATTATTGTACAGCGCCTTGGATTAAGGCGCTGCATAAATCTATATCAGGTAGGATAAAGAGATGAGGCCCATGGCGACACGATGCCACTGCCAAGACCTACCCCTGCCCCCTCGCCACTGCCACCGCCGATCAATTCAAATCGCTGTCGTAAATAATAATACTCGCGACTTTGCGAGTATTAGTAACGCCGCTCCCACACAACCTCAATGACTGGCAACACCTGTTTAGCTTCTTCCACCCGCCACTGGGTGGTCTCGAGTGTCAGGACAACTCCATCTCTGGTCGTGTTCACGGGGAATCTCAAAACAAACTAAGCGGCTTCGTTCATCCACAAACACGATCACATTCACTGGCAGTTGATGAACAAAAAATATATTTCTGGATGTTAATAAAAATTTGATGCTCATAGTGCGCAGTTTTTAGGTTTTGAAGCTGGTAAAATCTATTCATCACTTGTATCGTGACGTATTCTCCAAAAGTCCAAGATAAACCAGTGAATTGAATCCTCCTATGACCTTCCAATTGACATTCTGATTGCAATGAGCAAACAGGTTGATATTTAGAGCTTTCTGTTGGAACAATGACAAGCATTTTTTTTTATTTGTTCACGATTTCCATATGGCAATGAGTAAATACTCGAAACAAAAAAGTCTAAAATTCGCTCATGCTAAAATGATAGTGGGAGAGCTGTTAGCCAGTGGTGGAGATTCCATATTGCTACGGCGAAGGGCCCAGTCTCCGCAAAGCACACATCTCACTGCTGAATTCCCACAAAGTGACATTCATCTTATCTACTCCAGAAGGATGATGGGCAAGTCGACCTTCGAGTAGGATTCAGTCCAGTGCTGTTCCACAGCTCCACCCGATCCTGGACAAACAGTAGGTAAACACGGGAGCGAGTGGTCTACACTCATCTTGCAGTGCTTCGAATATTGTGCTCCCCAACGAGGTACTACACAAGCACAGGCTCTGTGTCCCTGATGGACTGCCTTGGGATGCGAGAGCCGTTCACGCGGCCGCGTCGTTCTCAACTGGTCGACAGCGAGTCTTATTTATTTAGAAATCTGCGAGAACCCCCCGGCGGGGCCAAGCGCTCGTGTCTGGCTTCGCCGACAGCGGCGAGTGGCCTTGGGGAGCTCGGACTTCCGGTGATTTTTCCTGTTCCAAATTACGTTATTGTTGAAAAGAAGAAAAAACGACGCATCCTGACGATATCCCATACTGCCACGATATGAAAATATTAACGAAAGTGCAAACAGAGAGCGCAAATTTCAAGGTTGTTTTTGTGGTTATTTTCTCACTTCTCCTCCATCTTCACTCTCGTTTATTGCCCTTCTCTTTCCTCAGGTGCGTGCGGCGCGCTCACGTGAACTTCCCCAGGAGCTGCGTGCGGCTCACAAGTCGCCGTTCGGCCATCCCCTGCACTACGTCGGCAAGTCCCTAACCCTGTCCACAAGCGCAGAGACCGGCAGCTTCAAAATAAGATGAACTCAGATTGTTACTTCCCTTTCCGTAAACGCAAGTTTTGCACGCATTCCATTACCATCTTGTGACGTTAAATGTGCGTTTTTTTACCGATGCAGAGTATAAAGTCAGCCGCCGTATGAACTATCCTGAGATTGTCCACAATATAACCAGACTCTCATGAATAGCACCGTGGTCAGTGCGACCCAGGAATTGCTCCTGCATGACATTTGCTATCTAAATGTCAAATGCACTGACACTGCAGGACTGGCTGCCTTCGTTTATACAACGTTCAAACACCCCCACAGATGGACGTTGCTAATTAATGAATGGATGGGCAAAAACAAATAAATAAACACTCAGTAATTTCAAGTTACGTAACGCGATAAAGCGGCTATTCTCATGAGACGGAATAATACAAACAATAGTGGTGGGTCAATATAATATCGATTCGTCAAAATGTAATCAATCTTAAGCTCATGATACGAGCATAACATCGCTGCGTACGTTTTTTCTAATTGTAAATGTATGTAATGAGTAAACGTGACCCCTTCAGCCATTAGATTGAAGTATTCCAGCCCTGGTATATATTACATGCACAGTATGTACTGTCAGTAAAGACGAGTACGTATTTAAGTGTGTTTGTATAGTTATTACTCTGTGCTCTTTTGCACTCAATTTAGTTAAAATCGATTGGTCGGTGAATCAATAAGAAATGACACGCGCGGTTTATGGCTGGTTCTGGGTGATCTGTAAGCAGTGCCGGGTGGAGTAGTGGTGGTGCTGGGTGGTGTAGTGGTAGTGCTGGGTGGTGTAGTGGTGGTGCTGAGTGGTGTAGTGGTAGTGCTGGGTGGAGTAGTGGTAGTGCTGGGTGGTGTAGTGGTGGTGCTGGGTGGTGTAGTGGTAGTGCTGGGTGGTGTAGTGGTGGTGCTGGGTGGTGTAGTGGTAGTGCTGGGTGGAGTAGTGGTAGTGCTGGGTGGTGTAGTGGTGGTGCTGGGTGGTGTAGTGGTAGTGCTGGGTGGTGTAGTGGTAGTGCTGGGTGGTGTAGTGGTGGTGCTGGGTGGTGTAGTGGTAGTGCTGGGTGGTGTAGTGGTAGTGCTGGGTGGTGTAGTGGTAGTGCTGGGTGGTGTAGTGGTAGTGCTGGGTAGTGTAGTGGTAGTGCTGGGTGGTGTAGTGGTAGTGCAGGGTGGTGTAGTGGTAGTGCTGGGTGTTGTAGTGGTAGTGCTGGGTGGTGTAGTGGTAGTGCTGGGTGGTGTAGTGGTAGTGCTGGGTAGTGTAGTGGTAGTGCTGGGTGGTGTAGTGGTAGTGCTGGGTGGTGTAGTGGTAGTGCTGGGTGGTGTAGTGGTAGTGCTGGGTGGTGTAGTGGTAGTGCTGGGTGTTGTAGTGGTAGTGCTAGGTGGTGTAGTGGTAGTGCTGGGTGGTGTAGTGGTAGTGCTGGGTGTTGTAGTGGTAGTGCTGGGTGGTGTAGTGGTAGTGCTGGGTGGTGTAGTGGTAGTGCTGGGTGGTGTAGTGGTAGTGCTGGGTGGTGTAGTGGTAGTGCTGGGTGGTGTAGTGGTAGTGCAGGGTGGTGTAGTGGTAGTGCTGTGTGGTGTAGTGGTAGTGCTGGGTGGTGTAGTGGTAGTGCTGGGTGGTGTAGCGGTGGTGCTGGGTGGTGTAGTGGTAGTGCTGAGTGGTGTAGTGGTAGTGCTGGGTGTTGTAGTGGTGGTGCTGGGTGGTGTAGTGGTAGTGCTGGGTGTTGTAGTGGTAGTGCTGGGTGTTGTAGTGGTAGTGCTGGGTGGTGTAGTGGTGGTGCTGGGTGGTGTAGTGGTAGTGCCAGGTGGTGTAGTGGTAGTGCCGGGTGGTGTAGTGGTAGTGCCGGGTGATGTAGTGGTAGTGCCGGGTGGTGTAGTGGTAGTGCTGGGTGTTGTAGTGGTGGTGCTGGGTGGTGTAGTGGTAGTGCTGGGTAGTGTAGTGGTAGTGCTGGGTGGTGTAGTGGTAGTGCAGGGTGGTGTAGTGGTAGTGCTGGGTGGTGTAGTGGTAGTGCCGGGTGGTGTAGTGGTAGTGCTGGGTGGTGTAGTGGTAGTGCCGGGTGGTGTAGTGGTAGTGCTGGGTGGTGTAGTGGTAGTGCCGGGTGGTGTAGTGGTAGTGCCAGGTGGTGTAGTGGTAGTGCAGGGTGGTGTAGTGGTAGTGCCGGGTGGTGTAGTGGTAGTGCCGGGTGGTGTAGTGGTAGTGCCGGGTGGTGTGGTGGTAGTGCCGGGTGGTGTAGTGGTAGTGCCGGGTGGTGTAGTGGTAGTGCTGGGTGGTGTAGTGGTAGTGCTGGGTGGTGTAGTGGTAGTGCTGGGTGGTATAGTGGTAGTGCTGGGTGGTGTAGTGGTAGTGCTGGGTGGTGTAGTGGTGGTGTAGTGGTGGTGCTGGGTGGTGTAGTGGTAGTGCTGGGTGGTGTAGTGGTAGTGCTGGGTGGTGTAGTGGTAGTGTTGGGTGGTGTAGTGGTAGTGCTGGGTGATGTAGTGGTAGTGCTGGGTGGTGTAGTGGTGGTGCTGGGTGGTGTAGTGGTAGTGGTAGTGCTGGGTGTTTAGTGGTAGTGCTGGGTGGTGTAGTGGTAGTGCTGAGTGGTGTAGTGGTAGTGCTGGGTGTTGTAGTGGTGGTGCTGGGTGTTGTAGTGGTGGTGCTGGGTGGTGTAGTGGTGGTGCTGGGTGGTGTAGTGGTAGTGCTGGGTGTTGTAGTGGTGGTGCTGGGTGGTGTAGTGGTGGTGCTGGGTGGTGTAGTGGTAGTGCTGGGTGTTGTAGTGCTGGGTGGTGTAGTGGTAGTGCTGGGTGGTGTAGTGGTAGTGCTGGGTGGTGTAGTGGTAGTGCTGGGTGGTGTAGTGGTAGTGCTGAGTGGTGTAGTGGTAGTGCTGGGTGTTGTAGTGGTGGTGCTGGGTGTTGTAGTGGTGGTGCTGGGTGGTGTAGTGGTGGTGCTGGGTGGTGTAGTGGTAGTGCTGGGTGTTGTAGTGGTGGTGCTGGGTGGTGTAGTGGTGGTGCTGGGTGGTGTAGTGGTAGTGCTGGGTGTTGTAGTGCTGGGTGGTGTAGTGGTAGTGCTGGGTGGTGTAGTGGTAGTGCTGGGTGGTGTAGTGGTAGTGCTGGGTGGTGTAGTAGTAGTGCTGGGTGGTGTAGTGGTGGTGCTGGGTGGTGTAGTGGTGGTGCTGGGTGGTGTAGTGGTGGTGCTGGGTGGTGTAGTGGTAGTGCTGGGTGGTGTAGTGGTAGTGCTGGGTGGTGTAGTGGTAGTGCTGGGTGGTGTAGTGGTAGTGCTGGGTGGTGTAGTGGTAGTGCTGGGTGGTGTAGTGCTGGTGCTGGGTGGTGTAGTGGTAGTGCTGGGTGGTGTAGTGGTAGAGCTGGGTGGTGTAGTGGTAGAGCTGGGTGGTGTAGTGGTAGTGCTGGGTGGTGTAGTGGTAGAGCTGGGTGGTGTAGTGGTAGTGCTGGGTGGTGTAGTGCTGGTGCTGGGTGGTGTAGTGGTGGTGCTGGGTGGTGTAGTGGTAGTGCTGGGTGGTGTAGTGGTAGTGCTGGGTGGTGTAGTGGTAGTGCTGGGTGGTGTAGTGGTGGTGCTGGGTGGTGTAGTGGTGGTGCTGGGTGGTGTAGTGGTGGTGCTGGGTGGTGTAGTGGTAGTGCTGGGTGGTGTAGTGGTAGTGCTGGGTGGTGTAGTGGTAGTGCTGGGTGGTGTAGTGGTAGTGCTGGGTGGTGTAGTGGTAGTGCTGGGTGGTGTAGTGCTGGTGCTGGGTGGTGTAGTGGTAGTGCTGGGTGGTGTAGTGGTAGAGCTGGGTGGTGTAGTGGTAGAGCTGGGTGGTGTAGTGGTAGTGCTGGGTGGTGTAGTGGTAGAGCTGGGTGGTGTAGTGGTAGTGCTGGGTGGTGTAGTGCTGGTGCTGGGTGGTGTAGTGGTAGTGCTGGGTGTAGTGGTAGTGCTGGGTGGTGTAGTGGTAGTGCTGGGTGGTGTAGTGCTGGTGCTGGGTGGTGTAGTGGTAGTGCTGGGTGGTGTAGTGGTAGAGCTGGGTGGTGTAGTGGTAGTGCTGGGTGGTGTAGTGGTAGAGCTGGGTGGTGTAGTGGTAGTGCTGGGTGGTGTAGTGGTAGTGCTGGGTGTAGTGGTAGAGCTGGGTGGTGTAGTGGTAGTGCTGGGTGGTGTAGTGGTAGTGCTGGGTGGTGTAGTGGTAGAGCTGGGTGGTGTAGTGGTAGTGCTGGGTGGTGTAGTGGTAGTGCTGGGTGTAGTGGTAGAGCTGGGTGGTGTAGTGGTAGTGCTGGGTGGTGTAGTGGTAGTGCTGGGTGGTGTAGTGCTGGTGCTGGGTGGTGTAGTGGTAGTGCTGGGTGGTGTAGTGCTGGTGCTGGGTGGTGTAGTGGTAGTGCTGGGTGTAGTGGTAGAGCTGGGTGGTGTAGTGGTAGAGCTGGGTGGTGTAGTGGTAGTGCTGGGTGGTGTAGTGGTAGAGCTGGGTGGTGTAGTGCTGGTGCTGGGTGGTGTAGTGGTAGTGCTGGGTGGTGTAGTGGTAGAGCTGGGTGGTGTAGTGGTAGTGCTGGGTGGTGTAGTGGTAGAGCTGGGTGGTGTAGTGGTAGTGCTGGGTGGTGTAGTGGTAGTGCTGGGTGGTGTAGTGGTAGAGCTGGGTGGTGTAGTGGTAGTGCTGGGTGGTGTAGTGGTAGTGCTGGGTGGTGTAGTGGTAGTGCTGGGTGGTGTAGTGGTAGTGCTGGGTGTAGTGGTAGTGCTGGGTGGTGTAGTGGTAGTGCTGGGTGTAGTGGTAGAGCTGGGTGGTGTAGTGGTAGTGCTGGGTGGTGTAGTGCTGGTGCTGGGTGGTGTAGTGGTAGTGCTGGGTGGTGTAGTGGTAGAGCTGGGTGGTGTAGTGGTAGTGCTGGGTGGTGTAGTGGTAGTGCTGGGTGGTGTAGTGGTGGTGCTGGGTGGTGTAGTGGTAGTGCTGGGTGGTGTAGTGGTAGAGCTGGGTGGTGTAGTGGTAGTGCTGGGTGGTGTAGTGGTAGTGCTGGGTGGTGTAGTGGTAGTGCTGGGTGGTACTGTGTAACTGACTAATGGTGTAGAAAGTAGGTTAACTTTGAGGCATTACCCCTGCAAAGGTCACCTGAAGCATCACTCTGATCTGGATTCAGCGAACTTGAGATCGCATTCGCACAACGTCCTTTTATAGCCAGAGCGCGGCGCCCCATGCCGAGACCATCCGCCCCGCTATCCGCCGCGTGAGTTACGCGCAGATGGATGGATTCCTGGGAGTTGAACCGAGGACCCCGGCGGTGCGCGCTCCGCTCTTGACAGACGAATTAGACCCCCCCGGGAGCCACCAAGCCACCTCGAAGGTTCGCGGTTTTTTTCTTCTTTTGCAACTTTCGCATATAAAGTTTCATCCATATTTCCCAGAGTAATTACATGTCAAGCTATACGCTCGCTCGCCCGCCCTCTCAGTGTGTGTTGATTACAAGTTAGTCGAATTGGAATTTCGTTAAACTAATTGCGTGTAGCACTTCTTTAATCATTATTTTTGCTTTCGACTATAATTGCGGTAAAAAAAAATAAAGTGTCAGGCAGTTATTTCGGAAACTATCAAGTTAAACTGGGGAGGGGGCGGGAAACAATTAAGATTAATGCGCACGTTTAAGATACGAGCGAACATGTGCACACGCATGCCTGCACGCGAAGCACAACGCCGCACAAGACAAAGATCCCCATTATAGCCTGAACAGACTTTTGGGGCAAGTGCCGTTAGCGAGCGCCTATTAATCCCGGCACGGTAGAGGCCAGCACTATATTTGTATATATTGCACGAGGTACTCATTTGAGGCTGAGTCGGCCTGGGGGAGGCCCAATGACTGGTTCAGATAATCGTCACTATTGCTGGCCGTGAACTCGGGCCGCCGGGTTCGTGGGGCCGCCGGGTTCGTGGTGCCGCGCGCAACACTCCCCCACTTTGTTTAGCCGAACAGCCAGTAAGGGGCCAGTGTTGTTTGCGAGTGCCCATGAGGCCCACACAGCACACAGGTAAGCGGTGTGGCATGCAACGCACCCGGCAGTCTCTGTCCCTCCAGTGCAAGTGCGGATGAGCACAATGCAAATATGAACTCAATTTTAAGTTGAACTGTAAAAAAAACATCAATAATAGTGAACGTGGCCTGGGGTTTGAGCCACGGCCACGAGACCATGAACACGGTTGTCCACGTACGGTGTGAAAGAAGTTCAACGTACGCACGTACGTACATAACGGCACACTGTGCAGATCACCCTGCCGCCAATGTTGTGTTTAACATACAAAGAGGGAGGACGGCGTGACGGGAGCTGTGGTGACCGGGAGTGTTACGTGGCGAGCAGGCACCATTGCAGAAGCGTCTGCAACAACAAAGCGGCCCGTGGGGCGCCTTGCACGTGCAAGAGCGGCCAACAAGCGGCGCACAGCCTAAGGCCACAAAATTCACCTATTTTTTAAATCTAGATTTGAAGTTTTTGTGACTGCAGGAATCCATACTTTTTGGTTCTTTCGGTAAAGTCACGTAGATACAAAATACATTAAATTACGACGTTTCGGGTGCAATACAAGCGTCCGTCATCAGGTGGAAACAACCTTTTGCCCACTTCAGCAAATTGTTTATTGCTGTGGTTGTTTCCACCTAATGACGGGCACTTGTGTTGCGCCTGAAACGTCGTGATTTAATTTATTTTGTACCTACGTGACTTTACCGAAAGAACCAAAGAGTATGGATTCCTGTTTTTTCTTTCATCAGTCACTTGAACACAGTGTACGAGCACAGCACCCATAATGTCGTAAATCTCATCGGATCTCGCAGCCTAAGCAGGGTCAGCCTGAATAGCACTCAGGATACGTTACAAAATCACTATCCTGTGCCACCGAGCCGTCTCTCAAGGGGTCTTCCTCCCCCCTCATACTGCTCCTCCACCCTTCCCACACCACTGACTACAGCAAACAAGAGCACATCCAATAGCCGTCGTGGCTGAGCGGCGTTTTTCTGTAGCTGCCACCTGGAACTCGTTCCCACTGTACACACGCAGCAGATTCTAAGCATCCTCCACCTTCAAGCAGCAGCTCAAGGCTCTCACGCGTCCAGGCTCTCACCCGTCCAAGCCCTCACCTATCTAGGCTAGCAAAGGAGAGACTTTTCTCTCTGGCTCCCCCTTCCCGAGCTCTCCATCTAACATTGCGTCCGATTAAGATGGGCGACGACCATGCTTACATAACAGGTGTTAGAAGCTTCTGTGGGGCTGTGTGCTTGATGGGCAGTGCAGAATAATTAATTGTGGGACTGTACTTCTATGCTTCCATGTCTGTCTTCCCTGCCCTTCACCATCCCACGCTGACCAATATGGTCAAATAACCCCCACGATCCAAACGGCATGGGGAGGCCCTCATCCAGCAGTGGATTAAAAAAGGGCCTGCACATAGACTTTAAGATGTATTGATATCCAGAGACCAAACACGCCGACACACATTATCATCAGCTCCAAAGCGCTTTGTAACATAAACTCCGGAGTAAATTGGCTATCACCGGGTCAGTGAATACAATTCATCCGAGCAGTCGGCAGCCAAGTCGTCTAGATTGCATTGAGGTCCGGGGCAATTGGGGCTTCAATTTGGACCAAACTCTGCACTGGCTGGCTTTGGGAGTGGATGCTGATATGACCGGGGTGGCGGAAAATGAAATGGGAGACGGAAGAATGAGATTAACACGAAGCTTAACTAAAGGTCTTGACATGTCATACATTCTGGTGAGCAACGGCAATGGAGATTTCAACATTCCATATTCAAAAGCTCAGTTGTTTCTTTTTTCGGTATTAATTATTTAGCCCTTGCCACCCTTTTCACAAGTGTGCAACTGCATGCAAGCGCGTACGCACGAAGGTGCTTGTATATGCACTTGTGTGGATCAATCGTGTGGCAGTGAGCGCAATGAGCGAAGAACCGACCGACCTGGGTTTGATTTCCAACATCGGCAGCCGGTGGTTATCTAAAACGGTCCTGGGCTTTCCCTATGTCGAATCGGCTTTTAGGAAGTATATGGGGCAGTGTGCAAACATCAACACTGGGGAGATACAGACGGCGGGGCGTGGTGCTGTCCACAGCACCTCCTTGTGCACAGCACTGTAGCTCTGCAGCCTTTGAAGGCCACACACGGGGCGATCTTTGTGAATAAACCTCGCGCGCGTGTCGAAGCGCGTCACGCTCACCTGCGGGCAGGTCCAGCTCCACCCCGACCCAGGTCCCCGGCGCGAACTCCGCGCTGCCCAGGAAGCGCACCGTGCCGGTCTGCAGCTCGCTGCGGTCGACGCTCACCGCCACCCCCACCGCCAGCCAAGGCGGGAGCTCCTCCTCCTCTTCCTTCTCCTCCTCCTCGCCCACCTGGCTCACACCGCCGAGACTGCGCCCGTCCCGCCACGGACCCTCGCCATCACTGGCCAGCGAGGCCGGCGGTCGCGCCCGGCCCTCCCCCTCGGCGGCACCAAGCGGCGGCGCTTTGCTGGGCGCCGCCGCCCGTCCCGCCTCGGATCCCCCGCGAGGCGTGGGCGACACGCCGTCCGAGGGGTCGCCGCCCCCGGAGTCCGCGTCCGAGTCGGAGGCCTCCGGCTCGACGCAGGACAGGAGCTCCTCCAGGCTGTCCGCGCTCGAGTTGCGGCGCTTGAGCGCGGGCGCGGCGAGCCTCTCCGCCTCGCGCTCCCGATCGCTCCTCGCGCTCGCCGCCTCCCCACGCTTCTCCTCGGCCGTCGACGGTCCCCTCTTTGAGGCGGGCGTCCCGGTGCCTGGCGCCGCCATGCCGTCCTCCTTGACGATGGTCGAGAAGGAGGCGAGCGAGGAGGGCCTCACCTTTTCGATCTTGAACGACGCCAGTCCCGGGAATGCTGCTTTGGTGGGACCGGTGGGTGCTGTGGTGGGCACGGTGGGTGCTGTGGTGGGCACGGTGGGTGCTGTGGTGGGCACGGTGGGTGCTGTGGTGGGCACGGTGGGTGCTGTGGTGGGCACGGTGGGTGCTGTGGTGGGCACGGTGGGTGCTGTGGTGGGCACGGTGGGTGCTGTGGTGGGCCTGGTAGGAGCTGTGGTGGGCACGGTGGGTGCTGTGGCGGGCACGGTGGGTGCTGTGGTGGGCACGGTGGGTGCTGTGGTGGGCACGGTGGGTGCTGTGGTGGGCCTGGTAGGAGCTGTGGTGGGCACGGTGGGTGCTGTGGTGGGCCTGGTAGGAGCTGTGGTGGGCACGGTGGGTGCTGTGGCGGGCACGGTGGGTGCTGTGGTGGGCCTGGTAGGAGCTGTGGTGGGCACAGTGGGTGCTGTGGTGAGCCTGGTAGGAGCTGTGGTGGGCACGATGGGTGCTGTGGCGGGCACGGTGGGTGCTGTGGTGGGCACGGTGGGTGCTGTGGTGTGCACGGTGGGTGCTGTGGCGGGCCTGGTAGGAGTTGTGATGGGCACAGTGGGTGCTGTGGCGGGACCGGTGGGTGTTGTGGTGGGCACGGTGGGTGCTGTGGTGGGCACGGTGGGTGCTGTGGTGGGCCTGATAGGAGCTGTGGCGGTCACGGTGGGTGCTGTGGCGGGCACGGTGGGTGCTGTGGTGGGCACGGTGGGTGCTGTGGCGGACACGGTGGGTGCTGTGGTGGGCACGGTGGGGGCCGTCTTCTGACTCAGGGTGGTGACAGAGTGTTTCGAAGGGTCCTGCTCACTCATCCCTTTAGTCACCTCAGATTTTGACGTCATCTTGGTTGGCGCAATGGCCGACTGAACATTTGCCGAGGGTCTCGTCAGCATTGCAACTGGAAGGGATCCGTTTGCCCTCTGCGGGACATCGGCAGCTGCTGCGGTTTCTGCGTGCGCGCCGCCTTCAATCCGCTCCGCCGCTCGCGACGGTGGGGATTTTGCCGCGACCTCTACCGGCGACGGTGCCGCCCGTGCCGCGGGCGCGCCCAAGCCTGCCGGAGCAGCCTTCGCCCCCGCGGGCGCAGCGCCTTCCCGTGCCGCCATCGCCGCCGCAGCGGAGACGCGGGCGGGCGGCGCAGGCTCCGGGTTTGGCTTCGCCGCCGAGCGCTCAGGCACCGTTGCGGCCGTCGCGGGCTTCCGAGCGCCGAGGGCGCTCGCGGGCCCGACGTCTGCCGCCGCCCCTGCGATTGTCGCTCCGGCAGGCGGCGGAGTCACCGCCGCGCGTGCTACCGTGGTCAATTCCGACCGAGCGACGGACGAAGGATGCGGGGACGCCACCGGTGCGGTCGACTGCACGGGAAACGCTGACAACGACGAATGTGCTGCAGCAACCTCTGCAGCTGCAGATGGTGATTTAGCGGCCTCTGCTGTTTCTAACAATGCTTTAGCAGCCTCTGACATTAGTGATTGTGTTTTAGCAGCCTCTGATACTACCGATTGCGTTTTAGCAGCCTCTGCTGTTACCGGTAAAGATGCGTCTGCTCCTGATAATGCCGAGGGATATTTCTCTACCTTTGCTTTGACCGACGGAGGCCCATGTGCCTCGACATCTACCGCCCGGGGTTTAAACCCCTGCGACGTGAGCGTCGAAGCTGGCGCTGCAGCTGGTGGGCAGGGAGGATCATCGGGCGTTCCCGACCGTACCTGAGACGTTGCCGTCGCTACAGGCGGGGCGTGAATTTCCATCTCTGGTGCCTTCTTCACCACCAATGTCACATCTGGTGTTACTGATGCGGGCTTCATAATTACCTCTGGCATTACTGATGGACCCTCATCCACATCTCTTCTTACTACTGGAGCCTTAACTACCCCTCTTGTTACTAATGGAGCCTTAACTACCTCTGGGGCTTTAACTACCTCCGCCGTCACTGTTGGAGGCTTAACTATCGCTGGTGTTGCCGAGGGCCCCTGAGGCGCTGCCAGGGTGATGGACGGCGCCCCTCCTCTGTATTGCGGCACTTTGGACGGCAGCGGAACGAGCCCTGCGCCGGCCGGCTTGGGCGAGGACACCGATGTGGCCGGCCTCGGCTTCGAGGCCCCCGACGTGGCCGGCCGCGCCAGAGTTGGGGGGGTGGCGCCGCCGGCGGCCGCCGGGACCTCAGGGTGCAGCGGCAGCCGGTCTCTGCTCCCGCTGAGGGCGCCCAGGCGGGAGGAGGTGCGCTCCTCTTTGGCGATCTGTCGGGGAACACGGACGAGAGGACTTGAAGCCGACCAGCGGCCGAGGGGAAGCCTCGCACGCCACTCGATCTGCAGAGCGGTCTCACGCGCGGAAGCGAATCGTGACGCACAGCGGATTAATGGGACAAATCGAAAGCCAGCATGTGGCATCGCAATTCACGTCATGCACAACGCGATTATGAATACAATTAGAATTTATCTTTCATTTAAATGCAACCGCAGCTCGAGATGCTGTACAAAAACCTTACGCACGTGATTTGTTTATTTTGTATCGCGGCAGTCGGTTAGAGGCAAAAGGGAAGAAGGAGGTGCGTGAGGCTGGACTGAAACGATTGCAGAGAGTTGGGAGCACGGATATCTGGGGGAAGGAAATTCCAGACTATGGCGGCAGCAGAGGAAAATGAGTAGATCTCGAACTCAACTAAGGTTGACTGGGGGACTCCGACAGAAAACCGGGGAGGATTGTGCACGGAGAGGAATGAAAGGAGAGCGGTAAGAATGTTTTGTAACTAAAAAAACTCCAGCTATTTTTTGGAAATTGAATTCACATGAATCATAGTGACACTGCTGAAACACACTGGACGTGCACTGCTCAATGCCACGTTCATATCGGCCCGTGGTCGTAGCTGCAGCTTTGCTCAGGTCTGGCTTCTGGATCTCATGGGCCAGCTGAAAGCCGTGGTTACCTTGAGCTTAAGCTGGGCACTGATTCGTCGTGGTGGCAGTGAGCGCTCAACTCTGATGTCATCCCGTCCATGATGCCCATAAACCAAACATTCAGATTATGGCTTTATGATGACGATGATGGGTCTGTTCGTAATAAAAATAGGAATATTTATGTGGATAGTGATAATTAATAATAGTATCTGGTGTACTGATGATTGCATGAATGACAATTGTGAGGCCACTGAAGTTAATGGTACGAAGCCATAGCTGACAGGATGGGCAATAATAATGGAATTATGACAGTGATAAAACCAATATAATGTATCTAAACAATAATAAAGATGAGGTTAGTTCTCCAGACTATCTGGCACAATGAAGTCCCTAACAAACCCTTCAACTTCAACCATTCAAAGCGTGGTCACACTACAATGCCAAAACCTTCACAATGCCAGCAACAGTATCAGCATTGGCTAATCCACTGCTGGATGAAGGCCTCCCCAGACTGTCACCTCTCATAATCCTGTGGTTCTGTAACAATCCATCTCTGACCCTGCGCGTGGTGTTTGTGTGTTAGGCACACGGAGCTACGGTGCGGGGTCTCTCAGCTTGTTATGGTCGGACAGACGAGCTGCAATTGAGAGGCAACAATGACAATGCCTAGCGATCAAGTTAGAGCTACGCCACCGATATCTACCGCTCCTTGGATTGAACACTGCGTAAGCAATGGCTCCATACGTTGTAGACGAGAGTATTCCGAGATTGAATAGTTTCTATTGAGGTTAGTGGGAGACACGTAGTCTGCCACTAAAAAAATAAAAAAATTATCGAATTTCTCCACATTATTTTAGCAGGCTATCTATATGGCTTGATCAACCTGTACATGTACAAAAACACGTCTACAACAGCAACACGTAACAACAGAGCTTAGAACGCCTCTGCTCCTGAGCTGGTGGCTATCACGAGGCTGTATTGTGGGATACGCACAATGCATGCGATGTCCTCTTGGCGTGCAAGGCATGCTGGGATTCTTTCGAAGCTTTGACGATGACGAAGACTCAATTTTACGTAAAAATAATCTATTGTTTCCAACATCTACACACGTTTCGTCTCACTGTTGCATTGAAAATGCTTGAATGGTGCCATAGTTTATGCAAAGTCGTCACGTCCATAACAGGCTCTTGAGCAACCTTTTGAGTATTTAACAAAGTTGTACGCAATGAATGAGACCCATTTAACTTCAGTTTTGCATGACACAGTTGTTTGCTTGCCAAGGCTCAAGCCGGGCGGTAGTGGCTATGCACGTGGCCTGCCATCCAGCACTGTGGAGGCGAGGGTTGGCGGATCACCCCACGAATGTTGCAAAACTCGTTTCCCGTGTGTGTCAAGGAGGAGCGATACCCTGGCTTGCCATGAGAAGGCAGTACAACAAGTGGACTAATCGCCATATTTTTACATCTGTACGGGGATAGAGTGTTGCCCTCTCACATGCTCCGGTTTCCTGCCTCATCATTAATTTTTTGAAAATATCTTAAAATAAAAACCCAATGCAGGACCCTGCTGTAAAAGAGGACTGCAACTCAGTGTGGCTTTGCTGGATAGATAAGTAAATTCAATTTTAACAATTATTATTACAGCGAAAATTTGGAGGAAGTGGAGCAATTTGATCTTGAAACTGAATTTCCAGGTCGATACATGGGATATGAAATATGATAGAAGGAGCCATCCCGGCTAATCGTTGACGGAGCAATTCGCGTTTCATTTCGGATGTGCATTGTTCATAACCGGTCGGAACATCTTTGAAAGTTTTACTGAAATTGAAGGTACACGTACATGAGACTGCAGTGGAGAGATGTTAACTACCTCGCCTGCTATACAGGAGGTCATGGGTACGATCCCGACTCTGACGCCTGCATGAGTGTGCATGTTCTCCACGTGGTCGCGTGGAATTTTCTCCAGATCCTCCGGTTTTCCCCTCCACATTTAGAAATATAGGTTGAGAGTATTTGGCTGCTATAAATTTCCGCACGGTAAGTCACCTTGTTGAGTTGTCATTTGTGATAGCCAGGTCTCTTATGAAAAAGAGCTATATAATTCAGTGGTGGAACAAGCGCAAAAATTATAAAAGAGAATTGTGCACATGGCCTCGTGGGTCATGGGCATTGAACAAGTAGAATGGAGAACATGAGTACTGGACTCTAACTGGATAGAGTGTGAAGGAGCGGGAGAGTGGGGACCTTTTTCAGATGATAGCCACGCTCACGGAGAGCTACGAAGCAAAACACCGCAGCAGGGCGTGCGGAACGTTTCCTTGCCGAGAGCTGAATAGGATGTAGGCGTTGGCACGGGTGATTATCCTTCTGATATTAGGAAGCCGCCGGAGCTATGCACGTTTAAATCTACATTGAAAACTAACTTCTTTGGAACTGAATCTTGACTTAAAGCTTTCGTGACTGCAGGAATTCATATTATTTGGGTATTACGGTAAAGTCACGGAGATAGGTTAAACAAAAGGGTTCAAACATTTTTTTTTTACCTATCTTTACCGAAAAGACCCAAATAATATTCTTGAGAACTGCTTTTTGTGTTTAGTTTGTTGTCCTTCCCCCGCACCTGTGATGAGCACGGTGGGCTACGCACGGTGGCGGAAGAAGTTCAACATACGTACGTACAGCCTGGCAGCCACCAACTGTCAATATTCCAAGTCTCCCAATGAAGCTACCAAACTGAATAACGGCGCACCCCTATGCAGTGCGATCGCACACGCAACTTCCCCAAACAAAACGCATCGCCACTCGGCACACGGTAATTTCTCTTCATCTGTTGCTCCCAGGGTGCGATTCGCCGAATTCGCGTGGGGGCGGAGGTGCGGAGGGAATAAAATAGCGAGGGTTGACGCTAAAGCCCTGCACGGAGAGATTCGAGGATCCATGGCCGCGCTGCCATCTCCCGGCCACCTCGCGTCCAGCTACTCCCCGGCAGCGTCCCACTCAAGCACCACGCCCGGCTCAGGCCCTTGGGCGCTGTAAATGTGACCCCCCCCCCCTCCACCGCGCACCGGGGAATGGCAACGGAGAATGCAGCAGTCCTTGGGATAAAAAAAGCAGAGCCAAGGAAATCCCCCCCCACACCATCGCCCCTTCCTCATCAAATGGCACCGTGGTATGCTACACGTTTCTGGAACATCCTCCACTGGCACAAGCATCGTAAGACCATTTCAGATGGATCCTGGTCACCGACGTTTGATAAATGAGTACGCTGTGCACGCGAGAGAAAACCCGCACGCGCAGACGCGTACATCGCGATTTTAGCTTATCGACGATTTTAACGGAACCACATCTCAAAAAAGTACGCAAAGAGTGGGAACAATGCGCCACCTCGTCCTAATCGACAGTGCGGTCCACTTGCCAAATTCTTTACGGGATTTGTTAAGTATCATCGGGCGATATCATTGGGCGATTTGCCAGAATATTCCTGTAAATCGGTCGATGATGCTGGATGTAATTACCAGCGAAACGCCGTACTACTCAGATTGTAAATGTTGTGAATTTACTCTCCCAAGACACCGGTTTTGTTTACGTGACAAATCCCTTACTAATTGGCCGTGTCGGGTGGTGGAGGGTTACAACACATTTATACCTTTATTATGAATAATATTGGTCGCGAAAGCCTGCGTGTTAAATTGCCGAATTCTAGCCATCGTACAATGGGCACCGGCGTTACCATAAACCATTCTGACCATTCTGTAATGATGAGAAGCTCATCAGACAGGGAAGAATCTCCAGGCTGGACACAAGAGTAATAATTAAGCATGCAGAAGGTGAGTTTCTGACAGTAAAAGGTGCGATTGTGACGAGCGAGGTCCTCCCATCATGCATTACATGTCACATGACATGAGCACACTGGGTGGATTTAGAACACCAAAGGAAACAAAGAGGCCGATTTATTATTGGACAGGAGCAGCATCACAATGTGGCAACTGCGTGCAGCCTTCATACTCGATGCACAATCGATTTGTGTTATAAACCCTCCTCCACCCGACGCAGACAATTATTAACGTTGTCACGGGAACAATCGTGCTGATTAATTGCTGCTGCTTCCGCAGCACCACCGGTGTGTTGTTAATAAACTGGCACTTTTGTTCACGTGACAACTTAATTAATTGGCCGTGTTGAGTAGAGGAGGGTTTTACGACACAAATTTTATTTACGTGATTCATCCCCCAAAAAAGAAACTTATCAATTGGAAAATTGGTCGTGAAGGCCTGAGTGTTAAATGCATTCTCATCCTTGTTATGAATCATCGGCGCAGTGCCGTGTCGCACCACAAACCCACTCGGCCTGCATAATTAGACCTCCTTTGCCAATACCAAAATATAATAATAGGGGTTATCCCCTTTTTTTCTGGCAACAGTTTCAAGGACAATGCATATATTATCATAGTATGTTTTTGTTTGCATTTTGACTGCAAGTATTGTTGTTAATGCAGACATGAATCCTTGTAAAAAGGTTTCAGTTTTGTTGCCAGAAAAAAATGGGAAAAACCCTATTAATTATCCACTCGTCCTGGTTGAGGCCAGCATCCTGCAGGATCGACAAAAAAATGGCCATGCGAGCAGAGACTGATATCCTCGTGCCAATGGCTGCGAGAAAGCAAAGGCGGGAAGTGTCGGGTGCGGGGGTTAAAAGGAAGGAGGGGTTCGAGGGGTTGAGGGGTGGGGGGGTTGGGGGGTTGAGGGATTGGGGGGTGTGGAGGGGTAATGACCTGGGGAGCTGCCCCTGTGCCCAGGGCCCGAATCCACGGAGAGAGCCCCCAGGGACCGGCCGCTCTGCAGGAGGGAGGACAGAGCAAAGCACCACGAGACCCACGGTCACCACCATCAGCGAGGAAACCCAAGACAGCGGGGGGCGGGGGCGGTAGGGTGGGTGGTTGAGGGAGCGAGGTGCGCGGTGCCGTTACCCGGCTTACGCTCTCGCTGAACTCCCGAGTGCGGCGCAAGCTGGGAATGATGGCAGCGTCGACGGCAACGCTTGAAGGCGGGCGCGCGCGGTCCACAACACAATCAGCTGCGGCGCCATAGCCGCCGCGTCTGTGGCCAATTCGCCCCGACCGTGTGAGACCTCTGAAGCCAAAGCAGGTTTGAGTCCGGAGTGCGCTTAGATGGTTGCTAACCACGCACGCATATGTGGTTGGTAGCAGAGGGCGGTGCAGGAAGAGCCAATGTTGTACTTTACTTTTATGCTCCCGCGTCCATGCTCCCCCGCCTTCACCAAGCCACACTGACCAGTGTGGTGAAGCGTGGTGGTCAAGTAACCCGCACGGCATGGGCAGGGAGGCCCTCATCCAGCAGTGCACTGACAAAGGGGCTGCAATTGTACTCGCTGTCACGACACACCGAGGCCGTGTGTCCTGGGCTCTGTGACATGAGTTTGAAGCTTTATTAGGAATAATAAAAAATTAACCTAAAATTGACTTTCAGTAACGTCACCATGGCACTGCGACGACGCATTAAACAAGAACAGCGATCGCGTCACGTTGCATCAATGCTACGAGAGAACTGCGTAGCCGCACGTCAGTCGCTTACTTACAAATGATGATCGTTAACGGAGATTAAACTCATGTCCAATGCCCAGGATGCACAGCCCACGGACATATCTGCACGGTAACCAATTGCTTTTTTGGTAAATATTTCCGCCACCCCCCCCCCCCCAAAAGAGAAGCGACAACCAAAATAGCAAAGCGGTCATCGTTAGTGTGAGCAGCTGCCGATGAATGGGCACCAGTTTATACCAGGTGTTAGAGCGTCCAGCGATGCAAACGTTTACCGTAGTGGGACAATCACCACAGTGGCTCACACACACTTTACAATCGGCCAAATAAATAGGTGCAAACAAACGGTGTGTGTGCGCGCACGGTACGTGTGTGTGCAGTGTGTGTGTGCACTGTGTGTGTGTGTTTGCACGGTGTGTGTTTGCACGGTGTGTGTGTGTGTGTGCACGGTGTGTGTGTGCACGGTGTGTGTGTGTGTGCACGGTGTGTGTGTGCGCACGGTGTGTGTGTGCACGGTATGTGCGTGCACGGTGAGTGTGTGTGCGTGCACGGTGTGTGTGTGTTTGCACGGTGTGTGTTTGCACGGTGTGTGTGTGTGTGTGCACGGTGTGTGTGTGTGTGCACGGTGTGTGTGTGCACGGTGAGTGTGTGTGTGCGTGCGCGGTGTGTGCGCGTGCACGGTGGGTGCGTGTGCACGGTGTGTGTGTGTGCACGGTGTGTGTGTGTGCACGGTGTGTGTGTGGGTGTGCACGGTGTGTCTGTGTGCACGGTGTGTCTGTGTGCACGGTGTGTCTGTGTGCACGGTAAAGTGCGGAGGTGAGGTCAGGTTGTGAAGAAGGAGGGATGAGCAGGGATGGGTGGGGGGAAGGAACACCAGCTGGGTAAAGGTGAGTATATGGAATGTGTCTAGGTAAGTAACTCTCAGCCAGCCACGATTAGTGCCCACCAGGGGGTGGTGTGGTTGGCACCATCACTCAATCGCCTTTGTCACCCCGGTGCCGTTGTTGACATACCGCAACCATCTACTTAATTGAAGGCTGAGTTGACCTAGAGGAGGCTCGGGACTGGTTCTGATGACACTTGCCACCGATGTTAGCCATGGTTGGGAATTGAACTCGGGCGACCGCGTTTGTAGCACGGTGCGCTAACCCAGACACTACCGCTCCCTACCCTGCCTCAATAGGCATTGTGCTCGCAAACGGCGCTGAATGTGAAAGTCTGTCCAAGGCTGCACGGGAAATCTCCGTCTTTGGCGCAGAGTGAGGACAGCAACGAGTTTATTTTTGCCATGCCAGCTTGAAACGAGAGCGAGCATCTCAGGAGGGTGAGCCACCACCGACACTTTCCCAGCAAGTTTCCAACCGCACCCACGTCCGATGCCCCTCTCAGGCTGATGGCGATCACCACGTTCTGTTATAACTCTCGCCAGAGTCCCGACGAGCTGACGATACCCGCCTGTGAAGCACAGCGCCTTCGCGCAGTCCCTGCGCTACCAAACGTACCGATCATTGCCAGTGAGGCATTGTCAGCCGCCGTGTGCAGATTGAATGCTGACATTGTTTCAAGTCGCACACAAAAACGGACGCAATGAAGTCGGCCACCCTCGTCTCGCTGTCACGCCACGGCAAGACGCAGGTCTGGCAGAGGCAACGTGTGGCAACCGGAGCAACACCACGAGGACAAAGATGTGCCGCGTGAACTTTGAACAGAATGTTGGGGCAAGTACCGTTAGTGAACACCGATCAAGGTGGGTATGATACACGAGAGGGTGGCCGGCCAGAATCACGCCCGCGGCTGCCTTTGTCTCCCGAGTGGCAATGTTCATACATCGCAGAAGATACTCATTTGATGCTGAGTCGACCTATGGGAAGTCCATGACTGGTTCAGATATTCGTCAATGGTGTTGGTGGCCATGAGAACTCGAGTCGCCAGGGTTTGTAGCGCCCACACTAAACACACAGACACTACACACACAGACACTACTGCTCCCCACACTAAACACACAGACACTACGCACACAGACACTACACACAGACACCCATTATGCAGCGTGATATCAAGACATTATGACTGCGTAGCTGTGCGCACACAAGCCAGCATCGGACACCAGCAGCAGCCAGGCAAAGCTGGAGTAAAACATCGGACTTGGTGGCCGAACAACACTTTGGAACAACCCGGACACACACAGACAGCAGTACAACAGCAGCAGCACCACCGTGCAAACCTGCGTAGTTGTAGATAATCACCTCTCAAACGTACAATTCAATGCGTGTCACACTCGTTGCACACAAAGTAATTGCCACAAATGAACCACAACACCTTGTTTATCTCGTAAAGGAGCATAAACCATCATCACACGAACTCCACTCATCCTCGAAGCGGCTTGTGGCTACTGGCCTTTGAACAAAGATGGTCACTGCATCGCGTGCTTTCAGATGAGCTTCTGTGGCCGTCTGGAACGCTCTTCCTTCCGATATTAGGAAGCCACTGGAGCTACTCACTTTTACATATAAATTGAAAGCTCATTTCTTTCAAAATACTTGTTGTGTTTAGTTTGTTGTCTTTTCCCCGTACCTCCGATTCGCACAGTTGGCTACACACGGTGCAAAAGAAGTTCAACATACACACACATATATACATTCCACTGGGAATGGTAACCGATTCCTGCCTTTCAGAACCGACAAATGATTATGACAAATGGTTACCGGTTTACCAGTGTATCGATTAACAACCCTAACAAGGACCACATGTCTGTAGCCGGCTGTGAATTCAACTCAAAGAGTGCAGGGAAATGCAATATTCCACACCTCGTATGGCCCACTATGCGATCACAAACTGGGGACATTACATTTCACCCAAACCACATTGCCTAATGAATGCAACTGTAGTTCTATACTTCCACATTGCGGCTTGGTGAAGACTGGGAGCAACCCGCACTGCATGCACGTGGTCAAGAATGGTGGCATAATTTGTACTGACCCACTAACTGTGGGAGGCCTTCCTCCGGCAGTGGATTGGCAAAGGGCTGTGCGTGGACAGTTCAGTCCCAATGGGTTTTCTCCTGGGGCCCGAGAATACAAAAAAGCATGTAAAATCCGAAAGGCAGCAATTGGCGTAGGTTCCGACACAGCATAGGTGAAAACGAAAAGGATTTATGCGCAGCCTAACGAGACCATAACGCTGGGCACGCGGCATTGAGACCGTTTGGGATTACGTCATCACTCCCACTGCACCAGCCAATCAGCTGCCAGGAAAAAAAAGTAGCGATGCAACATGGTCGCCGTGACGTCACTGGTCCATGCGGTAAGCCATATATTTATGTAATCAATGTGTTTTAACATAATGTGAGTGTGATTAAGTGAATTTAGTTGCGCAGCAGTGGGTGCAGCAGTGGGGGCAGTAGTGGGCGCAGCAGTGGCCCTAGCAGTGTGGGCAGCAGTATGCGCAGCAGTCGGTGCAGCAGTCTGTGCAGCAGTAGGGGCAGTGGTGGGGCAGCGGTGGGGGCAGCGGTGGGTGCAGCTGTGGGTGCAGCAGTGTGCGCAGCAGTGAGCGCAGCAGTGGGTGCAGGCGGTCGCACCTTGGGCGGGGATATGAGCTGGTTCTGCCGGAGTGGCGTGAGGGGCTTGAGGTAGCGAGGACTTGGTCGGGACCCCCCGGGGGAGCCCTCCGCTGCCCCCCACTCTGTGGAACGTGGTTATGAGAAGGGGGGGGGCACAAGGGACATGGCAGTGGCAAGGAAGTTACATTAATAATGCAACGTGCACACCGCCACTTACGCGGAGCCGTGAATCCATTATGCGCTCTACATGAGTCTATTACACACAACTGCAAAGATCCCCCACGTAGCCTCCACAGGCTGTCGGGGCAAGTGTTGTTAGTGAGTGCACGTGAAGGCCGACTCGGGTGGGTGGCCAGCACCGCGCCTGCCGGTTCTATCTCCCCAGTGCTGATGTTCAAGCATCGCACCAGGAATTCATTGACAACTAAAAACGAAACTATTTGTATTTCACCAGGTAAGCTCCACCGAGCTTTTCAGAAGTGACCTGGCCACAAATGATAGCTCAACGAAGTGGCTTATCATGCACATATTTATAGCATCGAAATACTCCAAACTCTAAATTCATGTTTCTAAACGTGGAGGGAAAAACCGGAAGACCCGGGATAAATTCACACGACCATGGAGAGAACATGCAAACTCTAAATATACCGGTGCCAGGGTTGGGATCGAATCCACGACCTCATGCATGGCGCTCTGAGTCGACCTGGTGCAGGTTCAGGAATGATTGAGACATTCGCCACCGATGTTGGCCTTGAGCGGGAATAAAACTCTGGTGGCTTAAGGCAGGATCATGACATGTTTGGATATGCAGCAGTGATGATGATTGTGGCCTGATCGCTGAGTTTGTAGCGCAGTGTGCTAACCACTATGCCACCGCTCCCCACAAATTGCACCATTACGCAGCACTCTACAAACAACGCCGCTTGTTCGGCCACCAACCTGCACTGACAAACACACGGCCTGTTGCTCAATGCGTGTTGGTGAAGAAGAGGAGCATAGACGTGACAGCAGAGGATTATAGGCCCTCTGCACTCCATAGCTCCGTAGCCACAAGCGCTTGGAGGAGGCTGAGGGGTCACCCACAGGCCTTGAGAACACGTGTCACATCGACCGTTGCTGTCGAGACTCCGGGATTGAGGGAAGGGCGCTAGTTTGGGAGCGAGAGATGCCAGGGGTTCATGCTGGAGGGTGGGTGTTGGCTGCTAAGCGCTGTCGCAGCGTACGGCCCACACTCGGTCTATCACGTGCATCAGGGCAATGCAGAACGTGCTGCATCTTGTGCACTGCAAGCACCTCGGTGGTGAGATGTTAACGCCTGGTGTTCAGAGGGTCGTGTATTTTTTGACGGGTCCTCTGGTTTATTCCCTCCATATTTAGAAACATGCGTTTTCGAGTTATTGGCTGTGATAAATCGCCACATGATAAGCCACTTCATTGGGATATAATTTGTGGCCAGGTCGCTTCTCAAAAAGATCTACACAGCTCAGTGGGGCCTTACCAGGAAAAATAAAAAGTTCAAATCTTGATTTGAAGCTATTGTGACTGCAGGAATCAATACTCTTTGGTTCTTTCGGTAAGTCACGTAGGTAGAAATAAAACAAAATAAATCACGACATTTCGATAGCAACACAAGCCATCGTCTTTAGGTGAAAATCGCGACAGCCGCGATGTCTGCTGCGAGCAGCACAATGTCTGCTGCCTTGTGAAGAGAAGCTTGTGGTAGTGGCATCTCTTCAGAAAGGTGAAAGACTCGGTCATTTGAGCCTTCTTGTCTCGCATTCTGTTAAAAGCTCGAACAGATGTGTGGAAATCCTCCCCGTAGAGGCGGTTCAAATCTATTGAAACGTCGTGATTTATTTTGTTCTATTTCTACCTACGTGACTTACCGAAAGAACCAAAGAGTATACAAAGTTCCGTTTAAAGCTTCCAGCGACGATGCGTGCGGTGCGTCCTGTCCACTGCGAGCGCTGGGTGTGTGCTCGCTTTACAACGCCCGCGCTGGCTGCGAGCTGCGCTGCGTGCCCAGCGGACGCCGCCGTACCTTGTCCCAAGTGGGGGGTGGACGTGCGGGAGGAGGCCGCGTTCTGCGGCGGCGACAGCTCCTGGCAGCTGCGTCGCATTGCTGACGAGAGCTCCAGGGTGCTCCCGGGGAATCGCTGATGGGGAAGGTAGAAAGGCGGTTCAAAGGTGTGGCCACGCAATTCATTGACGGAGGAGTCCCTCCGCTAGAGGGAACCCCGAAAGGGTGCTTGGTCTACTCTTCCACGTTGACCAAAAAGGTGGGCGTGCCCACACTTTTACCCCACCACAAGCCACCTGCCAAACAGCTGAGCTGTGACGTAGCCGTTAATGTTGCGGGCTTGGACAGAGGGTGCAGGAGGAGGGAATTTGAAAAATGTGCCTCCTTGTTTCAAAAAATTCACAGAGAGCACCTTTATTTATTTATATTCACGCGAGCACACAAGTACAACGAAAACTCAACCAACAGCGCAGTGCATAATAAAGGTTTTTCGGGTTAGATTTCGTCAAGTGTAAATGTGTCGCTAGCCCACCACCACCCGACACAGTCAATTAGTAATGTTTGGTCAAGTGACAAACCCGACTCATTGGCTGTGTCTCGTGGTGGTGGGTTAACGACACATTTCTATATATCCGCGATCTAACCCAAAAACCTTTATTATGAATATTGGTCATGAAAGCCCACTTGTTAAACAGCACCGTGGCCAAAAGAGGAAAAGGCATAACAGGTGACATTCTGGGTATTGGGCCTTCTTCAGAGCACTTACAATGAGAAAATAAAAAAGCTGACAAGTGCTCAAAGGAGCATGGGGAGATGATGCGTGCCTTGATTTACGCTGAGACACGGAGAGAGGAACACACACAGACTACTACACGGAGAGAAAATAGTTTTTTCATTTATTTGATCTGTAAGGGACATTTCGAAACCGATTTTCATGTAATGGAGTGAGAAACGTGGAGCTTCTCCCATCATAAGACAAGCCAGAGTGAATTATTAATGTCATGTAATTACCCATTACTTTGACCGATAGCAGCTTTGACATTTGGCCATGGCACGCATTAGTGATGCGTCCGTGTTTTTCAGTGTAGCAGAACGGCAAGTAGGACTCGTTTAGCTGGGGCACAAAGCCCTTTGCAGAGACACTGCACAATACGCTGGAGTCACTCTGGGCCTTTATAGAGTCAGATCCTGTCCAGACGTTTCCGCTCACAGAGGGACCTCTTTCGTCTCGCAGACTGGACGGGGATTGCGCCGTTGGCGGGAGCCTTGTAAGCGTCGCCAGAAACGTTAAAAGCCATACAAAATATAAAGACGTATCCGTTTGCATAGCTTGAGGCGAGCACCCGTGAACAAGCACCCGCTGCTGCAATTCATACACACATATAACCTTTTATTGAATGCTTAATTTATTTAAAATTTCACGAATATTTTTGCCAAGTATTTCACTCATCGTGCTCTCCGGGGCGGAGAAGTGACGTGCAGTGGTTTGTGCACTACACTGTAATGCCAGCGACCCCTTTGCTATGAGTAACTGTATTAAGTAATTAAACCACTTATCAGGGGGTGCAAATGCACGCGATCTTGTTTGGAGTAGAGGAGGCCTATTGAGGTGAGCTAGAAGTAATCACGTGCTATCATCTGCAGGCATCTGTCCCTGACATACTTTCAACTAAACTATGAACTCAACTGTCTTTTATTTCACCCAGGTAAGGCCCACTGAGCTGTATAGATTTTTTTCAGAAGCGATCTGGCGATACAAATGATAGTTCAACGAAGTGGCTCATCGTGTGGAAATTGACAGCAGCCGAACACCCTAAGCGCCGAGTTGATTCTAAACGTCGAGGGAAAAACCAGAAGACCCTGGAGAAAAATCCATACGACCACAGGGAGAGCATGCAAACTCCAACTATACAGGCGTCTAGGGTCGGGATCGAACCCACGACCTCCTGCATACCAGGCAAGGGAATTAACATTCACCATTGCGGGGCCCCTTTGATTCCCTGCGGACTAAACCAGATTTATTTCAACCATGACGCGACAACAATAGCACAATGTGGATATAACTGGCACTAAAATGCAACACTTGCAATGCATATTATTAAAAGTTTAAACGCAGAAGAATTGCTAACCTGTGTATTAAAGTGTAGCAGAATTGATCGACTGTAAAATGAGACTGAGTTGAGTAAAAACAACCACCCAGATCGAGCTGCCATCATCGAGCGTGAAGCTACGACTGGACGCAGACGTTCATGAATGATGCTCAACTTGACCCGACATAAAAAGCGACGCCGTGCTGATTAGTAATGATTTTTTTAAACGTTTTTCACTTCCCGTCAGATTTCCAAATCGCAGACGCTACTTCACATTCACGAGTTCCGAGAATGAGCGACGCAGGCCACGTCGGGCCCATGTGCACCCTAAGTACGTAAGAACACTTGATACGGCGCACTCCAGTGGGTCTAGTCCATCACAGATGCGCACTGATCACACGTTGACCTAGAGATGTTTCTCTCCATCCGCACGTGGTGCCTCACAGCCCGCGCACACACTAACGCGTGGCCAGGAGACCGTCTCGTTCTCAATACCGTCACAGACATCAACCGCCAAGGAAAACTTTAACGCGTTCGCTACCCACACAGTTCCCGAACGATAGCTGCAATGTTAGCTTTGAGCATTCGGCTCACGACAAAATTCGCAATGTTAAACCCTAACACTTTTTGCGCTAAAACATAATCTCAACATGCATTCAGGTCCTAATCTTTATGTTATGCCTAACCGTATTCCTACAGCCCCTTTTGTCAATCCACTGCTGGATGAGGCACTCCCCACATCGTGTCAGTCGTGGGGGGGTTGTTTGACCATACTTCACCAAGTCTGATGGCTGGGAAATAAACTCATGTCGCTCAGTTCATCATGAAGTGCACTAACCACTGCGCCACCACTCCCCCAACAACGATCGACGCTAACTTCACAATGCTCATGTTGGCCTCGTCGCTATGCTTACTAAATCATTAACACAAACATTAAACCAAACACTCATGCTCAACAAAAGTCTTAACCCATACCTAACGCTTATCCTTGCCTTCTCGCCATCCTAAACGATACAAATAATATTTATGCCAAAGTTGTTTTGGCATAAATGGGCACCACGGTGGCTAGGAGATGTTACATCCCTCGCCTGGTACGCAGGGGGTCATGAGTTCGATTCCGACCCTGACGCCTGCTGTATATTTGGAGTTTGCGTGTCTCTCTCCCCGTGGTCACGTGGATTTTTCTCCAGGTCCTCCGGTTTTTCCTTCCACATTTCGAATCAACGTGCGTTTTGAGAATGTGCCTGCTATAAATTTCCACGTGATAAGCCACTTAGTCGAGCTTTCATTGATGGCAGGTAGCTTCTGAAAAAGAGCAATAAAGCTCAGTGGCTTTGACCTGGTAATATGAAACTATTAATAGTTCCACATGTTTTGTATTTCTGACCTTATAATTAATGGCAAGTTCCACACAATGAACACAAGTGTTTAACCTAACAGAATCCCCAACGCTAATTTAAATGTTAAACTAGGGCTGTTAAGTGACGATAAATCGGTGTCTTTGTTCAGAAAGTCAGCAAAAGTCAGGAGTCAGGAATCGCTTTCAGTACTCTGTAGCCCCAATGTCCCCTCTATGGCTGTCACTCTTTCCGCAATCTGCGTACGCCCCTGCCATCTAGATCATTCCATTCAGGTCACCGTTACGTAAGCTCCGTCAAGCGCCTCGAGTGAAAGCGCTCCACAAACATAAATTAGATTAGAATTTTAGTACGGAACGCATCGATCGGCACGCGCGAGCATGCTAACCGCACGGAGGCGTGCACCTTGAACAAAGTGTAACGGCGCAGCCCTGCAATTTACTCGCTCACGCCACTGCTGCCGGAAGGGTCTCCTCCCTCTAGATGGAGCTCTGGAGGTCAATGTTTTTTGCCTACTCTTTCACACTGGCCAGAGGTGCGCGTACCCCACACTTTAACCCCACATGCGCGACCTGCTGGCCCAACCGTGGCGTAAGAAGCGTACCCATCGATTCAACTGCAGCGCCGGCAAAGACGGAATTGAACCGGCGACCAACAGATTCGCAAGTGTAGCGTGCTCACCATTACACAACACCAGCTGCCTTCGTTGCTCAGTTAGAAAGTTAAAACAAGTTGTGTTTATTGCTCTCGACATTTATACGTGTGCGGCAAACTGGTAACCAGTTATCGGTGTGTTTGTTTTCTTAATTACCCAAAACTCAACTCAGTGCATTTCACGCTCGATGATCCATGGGCAGATTATTCGGGTTAGGGATTCATCATGCGAACGGAGCAAGAACTAATTTTGCCAAACGTTGGTCAAGAACTATCGGCTGCTCACTCGTCGGGAGTCAGCGACCCAGCGCCCACTCGACCACAAACGTCTGCAAAGTCAAGAACAACGCGGGGTTGTAGAATAATGTCCTCAATGTGCAATGACTTAATGTTCATAACTTAGCTTGATTTATGTAAAAAATGTGTTTTCTGCTTTACCGTGTAGAAGAACGATCAGGTTTTACATTTTCACCCCGTTCTACCAAAGTAAACCATAAATATATCCCAATTCATGAATGTGTTTTGAATTATCCATATCACTACCCCAGAAGATAAAAAATTGACCGTATTTTTATTCAAATTAAGCAGACAGAATCCTCGGATTCTTTGGGAAGATGTCCTGGTGAAGCACTGTATGTATGCACGTGGAAGTTCTTTCGCACCGTACGTAGCCACACGTGCTAATCGGAGGTGCGGGGGAAGGACAACAAACTGAACAAAAAAAGAAGTCCCAAAGAAATGAGTTTTTGGTCTAGATTTAAAAGTGCATAGCTCCAGTGGCTTCCTCATATCGGAAGGAAGAGCATTCCAGACGGCGGCAGAAGCGCATCTGAAAGCGGGCGATGCCGTACACAAGCCACTGCTGCTGCCTTGGACTTTGGATAAAATGGAACAAAAGCTTATTATTCTGTTGACAGTGTTTGAGTTACAACTCTTACCTGTGCTAGAGCACGGATAATAGAATGACAAAAGTCATTCAACCACTGTAGCAGCGACGGCCAACGGAAGATGACCGGAGTTCCCGTGATGATGGTTTATGCCCCTGTCGACAATGTGATTCATGAGGGGGTGGCTCTCACCTTGTTGTCTTCATCCTCATAGCCACTGCTCAGGTCCAGACGGCTCCCAGATAGCTAAACACACACGCGGAATGCGATGGTGAAGCATGATTGTTCCTATTCTATTGTGTCTGTGTATATAGCTGCGTGTGCACATACATCCCTCGTACTACTGGGATCTGAAGTAGGGGGGCATAGGGTGCCATGGTGGCGAGATGTTAAATACCTCGCCTGATATACAAGAGGTGGTAGGTTCGATCTCGACCCCGACATATTTGGAGTTTGCATGTTCTCCCCGTGGTCGCGTGGATTTTTCTCCGGGTCCTCCGATTTTTCCCTCCACATTTAGAAACGTGCGTTTAGAGTATTTGGCCGGTATAAATTTCCACGTGATAAGCCAATTCGTTGAGCTATCATTTGTGGCCAGGTCGCTTCTGAAAAAGAGCAACATCACTCAGTGGGCCTTACCTGGTGAAATAACAAAAAATTGTTTAGATTTAGCATAGACATTTACTGAACAATAACCATGGCCGATGCTAGGATGGTGGTGCTGCACTGCACCACAAAATGTCCCTCAAGTTAACTTTCCTTAGCGGTGAATCACTGCTATGGCCCCCCACGTAACAGCTTTCCTGCCCTCCCCCCCATCCGAGAGGGGTTGGAGCCAGGCCTGGATAGAGCCCTTTTACCTTTGACCATATCATCTGGAAAGCGCCCATCTCTGAAGCTAAGCAGGATTGAGCCTGGATCGTGTTTGCAAGGACAACTACTGTCCATAAGATTGGATTAATATCACAGGCTGCTGCTGCTGCTACCCCGGGGCTACTTGGTAGGCAGCCGAGGGCAGTGCTGCAAAATCCATTGCTGTACTGTACTATGCTCCCAGCGTCGTCCTTGCTTCCTGCCATTGCCAAGCCGCAATGACCGGTGTGGAGAAGCGTTGTAACGCAACCCCCACGGACCCCCAGGTGATCTTCATTCAGCAGAATGAGAAGAATAATGGTGTACGTGTGTTTGTGTGTCTGTAGCGGAAGTATCGTCGTGGTTAGTGCAATGCGCTACGAACCCGGTGACCCGAGTTTGGTTCCCACTCACGGCCAACATCAGTGACGATTATCTGGACCAGTTCTGGGCCTTCCGCCTAGGATGGATTCAGTCTCAAATGAGCACCTGGTGCGGTGTGTAAACATCACCTTTCGGGAGACAAAGGCGGCCGGGTTAGGTGCTGACCACCATCGGAAACGTGCCGGCCCTCATAGGTGCTACTCACTGACAAACCCTTGCCCAAACAGTCTGGTAAGGCTATACCGGGGATCTTCGTCTTTGCACAAGTGTGTATACGTGGGTGTGTAAGTGTGCGAGTACTCTGTGCGTGCGAGTTACCGCGTGCACGTTCGGGGTACTGCAGCTCTTGCGAACGTGCTTCCCCTTGGCTGTCAGACACTCCATCAGAGCCACCTCCTACACACGAACACACACGTGCACCCACACGACGACATCGTCATCATCGCTCACCGCCAAGCTCCAAGGCTCGACAAGCATCCATCCTCGCCCACGACTGCTCAACATTGCGAGTCGGCACTCGTCGCCCACGTCGGCCCGCTTCTAGTGACGCTCCGTCGCTGTCGGCGCCGCCGAGAGCCGCGCGTTGCGGCGTGCGAGTGAGCGGTGCGCCGCGCGCCTGTCTCAGCCGCTCCATGTTGAGCAGGTTTCCGAGCGCCAGGATGCGCCGCGTGTACTTGTCCATGTAGCTCTCTCCGTCCTCGCCGCCCTCGCCCCGCGCGGCCAGGAGAGCGAGCGTTGCGCCGTCCTCCCACTGCTCCGACGCCTACGCAGCAGCAGCGGTGGCGGAAGCAGCAGAACGAACACGATCAGCATAAAACGGAACCAATCAATGCATGCCATTAACACACAATCAACACATTCATAAATGTAAACATTATCAACACCGTCACGGGCAGCATTAACGGCAACATCGTCAACACCGTGAATGCCAACCACGTAAACATAAACAACACCTACACAACCACCAAATAAAATGACAAAGATCCCCCGTTATAGCCTGAACAGACTGTTGGGGCAAGCGCTGCTAGCGTGCAGCAACTATGAAGGCCGGCACGGCACACGACGGGGTTGAGGGCCAGCACCACGCCCGACTGCCTTTATCAACCGAGTGGCGATGTTTACACTCCGTACCAGGTACCCATCTGAGGTTAAGTCGACCGAGGGGGAGGCACAGGACCGATTCAGATAATCGTCACTGGTGTTGGCCCTCAATGGGAATTGAGACCTCGGGTCTACGCGTTCGCAGCGCGGTGCCAAGGTGCGGGCCTGCAATCGCTTTCTCGCGCCCCTCCTGGTGGAAGGGCCTCCCACTGGAGGCAGCTCTAGAGAGCCGCTCTACAGAGGGATTTTGGTCTGCTCTTCCACGCTGGCCAGACGTCTTGGCTAACCGCTACACTATCAACACCATTCACATGTTCACTCTCAATGCCAAAGACAAAAGACAAAGATCCCCCGTGTAGCCTGAACAGATTGTCGGGGCAAGTGCTGTTAGTGAACACCTATGAAAGCTGGCACAGCACACGAGGGGGTGGGTGGCCAACACGACGCATGGCCGTCTGTGTCTCCCTAGTGGCGATGTTTTACACACCGCACTTGGTACTCATTTGAGGCTGAGTTAACCTCGAGGAGGCCCAGGACCGGTTCAAATAATCCCACCTCTTCCTAAGATGTCTGGCCAACATGGAAGAGCAGACCAAAATACGACTCTAGAGGGGCCCCTCGAGAGCTCGCTCCAGTGGAGGCCTTTCAGCCAGGAGTGGCACGAGCAAGAGATCACTGGGCCTGTGACTTACTGGACTCAAACGAACGCAGGGCAGTGATTAGAGTGAGCAGAGGAAAGCTTGGGGGAAAAGTGGGGAGCAGGAGGCTGCACGTGCCTTGGGGATGTTGGAGACCACCTCGTAGGTAACTGCGCTGGCCTGCAGCACGGAGCCCTTGAAGGACATGCGGCGCTTGAGGTATTGGCCAATGCTCTGTGGGACAGGAGAAAACACACAGCAAGCGCTACGTGAGTATGGCTCGGCGCAACACGGCAACACAGCAGCACATGTGGACGGGGCAACACGAGCCAATGGAAGAGAGCAGCAAAACAACACAATTACAGCATCGCAAATCTATGCAATAAAGCTACACAATTCATTAAATCAACATCGCTGCAGAGAACAATGTAGCAACACAACTCTATGCAGCAGTATAATGAAACAATACCTACATTTCAATCAACATAATAAGCAACACAAGGAATATCTGAAGACAATAAAACTATTTTTTTACGAAGTAAAACATATATAAATAATTATCATAAAATGTGCTCATGCAGTTAAATAATTTTAAAGACAAAACAAACACATCTCAACTTAACAGCACACCAAGACAAGACACCGCTACAATCACCACCACCCAAAAATAACATCGCTTGTGAAGCCAGTTGAAGGCAAAAATACAACACTGCAATTCTTTTCAAGATACAACAAGGCTCAAAAAGAGGGCCATTATTCCGAGCGTCCCATTCACCGCCACGGATCTGGGGAATTGCTGATTTCTCGCCTGCCCTTGTTGATGTCTGAGCTGGCGAGCGTGCGTGGGTGCATGTCAATGTGTAGTCGGGAGCAAAGGGCTATTAGAACACTGCGCACTACAAACCTCGTGACCCGAGTTCAATTACCGCTCAAGGCCAACATTGGTGAGAGGACGGTCCTGGGCCTCCTCTTGGTCGACTCGGCCTTAAATTATCAGCTGGTATGGTGTATAAACATGAGCACTGGGGAGACAGAGGTGGCTGGGCGTGGTCTTGGCCACCCCCCCCCCCTCCGTGTGCCGTACCAGTCTTAAAGGGTGCCCGCTAACAGCCTGTTAAGAGGATATACAGGACATATTTGTCTTTGTCAATGTATATTCATGCATATCCAATGTGTAGCAGTCCGTGCCCACGCACGCACGTCTGAGCAGGCCTACGAGTGCACATGTCCACGTGTCCATGTGTGTTTGTACAGATACGTGTGCACGTGAGTTTCCATGGACGAGCGTGGTGGGTCTGCACGCTTGTATGTTCATGTGTTGTTCTGCACATGCATTCGTGTGTCTCCGTGTATGTGTGTATCCATAAGTCCACGTACGTCTGCCCACGTGTGTGTCAATGCATTTGCATGAGAGTCTGTGCCTGTGAATTTTAAACCGTATTCTCTTCCCGACTGTGCCTAGTCTCTAGATGTATGAATGTGCAACTTCTTTCGCACCGTATGTAGCCAACCGTGCTAATCGGAGGTGCGATGAAAAATCCAGTGGGATCTCTTACACAGCAGTGCAACACTTCATGCTAAAAAATGGCCCACACAAATGGATATCAAAGAGCAACCTCTGAGAACCCTTCAGGTGACCTCTGGTCCACACAGTGGGCGGCACCACTATTCCACCGGGAGAGTAATGTTCGTCGCATGACAGTGAAATGGATATTTTTTTAAGCTTACAATCGGAATTTTTGCAAAATTCAGTGCAAAAAACAAATTTAATGTGATGGGGGTTATTTTTGTGAGGTCATTGGTAACCGCGCTGTAACGGGAAATTGATTAGAGTCACACCTCTGATCCACCTCGTCTTTGTGAAACTGTAAATGTATCTGCACAAGTGTATCCGCGGGTCTGCATGTGTGTGTGTGAGCCATATGGGGAGCGGTAGTGGAGCGGTTAGCGTGCCGCAATACGAACCCGGTGGCCCGAGTTCGATTCCCGCTCACGGCCAACACCAGTGACGATTATCTGAGCCGGTCATGGACCTCCCCTAGATAGACTCAGCCTCAAATGAGTACCTGGCGCGGTGTGTAAACATCACCGCTGGGGAGATAAAGGTGGCTGGGCGTGGTGTTGGCCATCCACCACTTCGTGCGCCCCCATGCCGGCCTTCATAGGTGCTCGTTAACAGCACTTGTAGAGGCTACACGGGGGATCTTTGTCTTTGTGTGAGCCGTACCGGCTTCGCTCCAACGGTGAGGCAGATCCTCTTGCGGAGGACGACCTCCACGCTCGATGGGGCGCTCATCTGCACCGTCACCTGCGCCACGGGGACAGCATCACAACGCCACACGTCAGCTCAGCCAGCGCCACGCACCACGCGCTCAATGCAGCAACCATGCCTTCATAATAATAATCATTCACAGCCCTTTGTCAATCCACAGCTGGATGAAGGCCTTGGCGCATACTCGGTGACGGTTAGTGGAGGTGAAGGCCCAGGACTGGTAAAGATATAATTCACTGTTGCTAGCCATGTTCAGGAATCAAACTAAGGCAGCCTGTTTCACACTCTACGTATGTTGAACTTCTTTCGCACCGTACATAGCCAACCGTGCTAGGGAAGGACAACAAACTAAACACACAAAGCAAGTTCTAAAGAAATGTGCAACCGCTCCATCCAACCATATGGGAGTCGAGGTGAAGCGCTCTGCACGAGAGGTAACCCCCGCTGTTGAGTACTCATCACTGCATGAATTGTAAACCTTCTCGAGGCATCACCCACCACTGGAACTCTCACCACAGACGTGCACCATCGAGAATCCGCTGCTGACACGTGCATCGCTGCTGGGCCCATGCTGTACTCTAACCAAGTTCCTGACACCACAGGTCGTTGTGAGATAAACCCAAAACCGTCAGTCACAGTACTGTGGCTGTGATGAGTATTGTGATAGTGTAGGGTCATGACTTATGGTTCTGTCACTCAGGGCGCTGTATCATCTCCTGTCAAATCATAATTGTTGCAAGGCATTATTATTATTATTATTGTAATATGAGAATATATCCGGCTCATTGACGTATCACACCTTGTCATGGTGATTGGCTCTGCCCGTCCTGGTTTACAGCCAATGGGGGGAAGCCTGGGGGCATGGCCCTGACGTGATGGAAAGGTGACAGCTATGGAGATTGGTTCTGTTGGCTTTGGCCTCAGCCAATGGGGAGATGAGTCAGGGGCGTGGTCCCAGGAGCTGACGAAGGAACCTGGAAGATTCGATGCAGGCTAACGAGGATTGGCTGAAGCGTACCACGTGACCCGGGGATTAAATAGGGGTAGAGAGGAACGACACGTGGTCAGAACGGGAACGAATGGAGGAAGGGGCCACGTGGGAGCGGGGCTCCGAGTTGCCACGTGGCAGTGCGTCTCTCTCGGTCTATCTGTCCCTTCACGCTGCCTATCAGCAGCGTGAAGTGGTTGTAACCTAAAGTGAATAAAATACGGATTCCAGAAGTCGTCTCAACGAGCTTTATTACATTATTATTCAAACTGAGCTATCTGCCTAATGTGCCCAGTCTGGAACACCTTTCCCCAGCCATCTGTGCTGCTGAGTCCCTGCCTCCGTTCAAGTCCAGGTTCAAGACCTCGTCATGTCCTCTGCATGACCGTCCCCCTCTGTCAATTAAGTATCAATAATTATAAATGTCTCCGATTCCCAGGACGCCCATGTCCCGCTGTTCTGCACAGGGACACGTGGCACTGTCATGCGAGTCCACGTTGTATTTTACTGCGACGGCCACACGGTGGGGAGGCTGGGAGGGGGAGCTGGGAGCACGGTGCGGCCGCACCTTGATGATGGCGTAAACGACCTCGTTGGGAGGAGTGACGCGGTTAAGGTGCGGTGAGTCGTGCACGGACGCGTCCCACGATGCCACCACCTGCACCTGTTGTATGCACGCACGCACAACAATAACAACAACAGGTGTCATTCCCAACGAAGTGGCGGTGATGTCACCACGGCACTTGTACTAGGCCAAGTGAAGTGTCGAACGCTCACTGGCAGGTCACAGAACAGCTGCAGGTGTCGTGGGTTGTCTGAGCGAGATCACTGGCAAATGCACCACCTGCGCTCCCAGTTGTGTCAACTTTCTGCGTTTACGCCGCCCGGCACTCCGCTCGTTGTTATAAGCGTTGCTCCTCTGCCCTCCGTTGTTGTTGGAGGGCGACTGCCTCAAATTGCCCAGCAGCGTCCTTCACGAGGCTCCTCCACAGAGAACAATCTTGACACTGCTGGCACCAGTCTCTGACAAGTTCAATAAGCCTTAAACCCTCCCATATATCATCCAGCCTATTACTTCTCTAGTCCATGCCATTCAGAAGCTACTTGGGCATGCGGTGGCTGGAAAAGTCAACTAAATGACCTAGACAACTCGACAATCAAAGGAGGAGGCCATACATGCATACAACAACAACCACAATTCGCCACTAAGTGCCGAGGACGTCACCACAGCGTTTGTGTCATGCTATGTGCACTTTGAGACACGTGAAGTGTCGAAGGCTCGCTGGCAGCAGATCACGGGACAGACCCAGGTGCCATAAGTTGACTGACTGAGATGACTGGCAGATGACCACCTGTGCCCCCTTACTGTGTCTACAAACATACACATATAGACATAGGCACAACTGCATACACACATTTGCACGAACACAATCATGACAGCAAGGCACACAAGCTGCAAGGTGAACACCTGCAGGCACACCCACACACACACACACACGCACACACGCACACACGCGCACACACACGTACACACACGCGCACACACACATGCACACACACGTGCACGCACACACACGCGCACACACACACAGCCCCCACACGCTCCAGGTGGAGGCACACATTCAGACTTGTGACCACACTCACCCACTGTACTTGCCCAGGCCGTCAATCTGGACTGTATTTTTTAACAGCTGCCAGCACAGGTGAATTTTTTTGTGAAATTTACAGTGATAAGCCATGAAGTTGACGAACCCATAGGAAGACAGATGCATTTATGAACACGATCAGAGTTATTGGGGCCAATACTTTAGCCCAGGCAAGTGGCCCCTCCATAGGTGTCCGGCCTGGCATGGCCCCCCTCCGAGATCTGGGTCAAATATGAAGTAACTGGAACGCAAACTCCGAGTAAAAAAAAGCTACGCTTCGAAAAGGACTCGCCACCTTCGTCACTTCTGCGTCATCGCAAGCGCACGAGCACAGCACGGTGCTGTGCTCGTGCGCATCTCTTCGTGAATCCACTGCCGGACGAGGGGCCTCCGCATGTCGTGCGAGTCGTGGGGATTATTTGACCGTACTTCACCACGCTCTAGTCGGCGTGGGTGGGTTGGCGAAGGCAGGGAGCACAGACGCGGGTGCATGTGAGTGAGGTGCTGCAGTGCACTTGTGCTGCACTGCTCTCTGCTCCCCACAAAAAAGCACTTCCCCACCAGCGCCTATAACAACCTCGCCAAATCCAAGCGCTGTCCAGGTTAGACCCTGCTTAACTCTCGAGATATGATGAGATTGCGCGCATGCCGTGTAATTTGGTCGGAAGCATTTAGGGTTTTGTTGAGTAATGTTTTCCGATGCAGGGGGTGTGTTTTGTGTGTGTGTGCACGCATCCTGGTGTGGGGAGGGCGAGTGTAAGCGGTTAGAGCGCTCCGCTACAAACCCGGCAACCCGAGGTCAATTACCGCTCACGGGAAACATCAGTGATGATAATCTGAACCAGTCCTGGGCCTCCCCTATGACAAATCAGCCTCAAATGAGTACCTGGTGCGGCGTGTAAACATCACCACTCGGGAGACAAAGGTTACCAGGCGTGGCGCGGGCCACCCAACGCCTCGTGTGTCGTGCCGGTCTTCATGGGTGCTACTTGCTGATAGCACTTGTCTTTGTGAACGCACCTGGTGAACGCTTATTGCGTGTTGTAGCAGGTGAGCGCTCAGCCCCATGCACAAGGTGAGGCAGAGCTCCCACCTGATCGTCGTCGTGGCGCACGATGGGCAGGTAATAGAACTGGCTGCCGTACTCCCCGGGCAGGAACGCAGAGAGGCCCGGCAGCAACTCCTCCGAAAAGTCCTCACCGCAGCTCAAGTCCTCTGTGCGAAACCGCAGGCGCCGATTAACAACGGCGCGGGCCGCTACACAGCGTGGGCTCAGCACGCGCAACGGGCTAGCGGCCGAACACGCGCGGAATTAAAACGCACACATGGCTCCACGTGCGCACAGCTTCTTGACTTGACGCGCGCGTGTTTGGACGACGCGTGGTTCAACAAATGCATGGCTTGCACAGCATTTAGCCACGAGCATGAAAAAAATCTGTGACAGTACCCACGAGCATGCGCTGTAGTAAATCACACACGGCGGAACTTCTCGTATCCCCGTGACTGGTCCCCCACTATGCGTGGATCATATTATCCGAGGAGCAAATTGTAGAGGGGAAAAAAAACAACGAATACCAGGAAGAATGTGCCACTAATTCTGGGTCACTTCCTCTTTGAATGTTTCAGCACTTGTGTGTAATTTTACTCGAATTGGCATGAAGTATCAGATGACCGCAGTGTTTCAGAGACCTCTTCCCGGTGACTAATCCACGCAAAACGCTCAGACGATAGAAATAATACCAGCAATCGTTCTAGGTCCCATCCTCTTACCAGAGGCTGGGATAATGGGGGATGATGGGAAGGTCTGTGGTTTACTTATGGTGAGCGTTTGAAAGGAAAATTGATGATAGGAACTCCGATAATAGGTGTTTTTATCAAACACAGCTCAGCACACGCAGCAATAAACCACCGACGTTACCAGGAACAGAATAATAATGGCATTCAATTAACTGCAAAGAGCCACATTTGATCCATAATTATTTTTTTGGTCAGCTTGTGTGAGTCTATTGTATGTCATGAGAACCCTCCATTGTTTAAGGGCACCCTATACATCTAAATTGTTTGTCGTTGTGACATTCTGACCTGCTTCTACTGGACATCTGTGAAAAAAAGTATGTATAGCTCATCGGATTCCTCCAGTGTGAATACATATTCAGAAATCATTATAATATATTTAAATGATGTGGTGGTGGTGGCGCTGCTGAAGCAGGAGCAAATTGGCATGTTTGTTCACTTAACAACCTTATTAATTGGCTGTGTTGGGTGGAAGAGGGTTTACAACTCACGTTCTTTTCACACGACCTGATCCAAAAATCTATTATGAATCAATATCGGTTGCGAAAGCACAAAGTGTTCAGCCCCATTTGACTTGTGATGTCACAGCGAGCACCCACTGAGGCTGGCGATGGAAAGTGAACGCGAAACGTGAGGGAGCAAGACGATTCTATGGACTGTAGACATCAGTGTTATCCAGCATGGAGAGAGAAAATACAAAAGTAAGAGAGAATTTTGGCCAGGTGGCACCAAAACCCAGCGCCCATCTCACAATCAAGAGGGCATGAGTTATAATTCCGGGTCAGGGGTCGTCTCAGCTCGTTCGCTGGTTCTCAGCAGACAACAAAATTGGTACCACTTTGCGAAATGTGGAGACTCCCAACGAATATGGAACGCTGACTGGACATTCACCGCTGACTAATGTTAATGTTGTACATTAATCCTTGACGGAAACATTTGTCAATGAAGGCTTTTGTTGTTGTCAACAATGACTACGTGTGGTTGAAAACCATCAAGTATCAGAATCTGTAATCATTCAGTTATCCTGGAGGAATACGATGAGCTATGAAGATGCTCCCTTGGACACATGTCCAGGAGGGGTGGGTCAGAAAGTTGCAACAAGAAAGAGCACAAAAAACGATTGGAGTGCAAAGTATAGGACAGGTTAGCAGGTATAAAAAATAAATAAATGTAATAACAATCAATAAAGTATATGAGTACAAGTTGCATAAATACTTCAATTCCTGCCGATTTCTCAACACTAAATGCAAGCTTGGGAAAGGCAGCAAAACAACCACAACAACAACAGTCCCAGACCACAGTAGCCTCTCAATAAAGCTGCATATTGCAATTGACCGACACGACAACGTGGGCAAGGATGAAAGATTCAAATTACATTCGCAAACGTGGTTGAGTGACGATGACTACCACGACCGCCGGGGGACCAAAGCGCGACAATGACGAGACAAAATGAATGGGACTGAGTGTGAACGCAGACCGAGACAACAAAGAATAATCGCGAGCCGAGGAGAATGATCTTACAAAGTGCTCAGACGAGGACTTGACTAGTATTCCGTGGGATGTCGTCGACTCGACTAATACCGAAAGAAATCACCCAACACTCATCGACGCTTTCCAACGAAGGTTTAACACTTTGATGCTTATAGATTTGAAGCTTTCGTGACTGCAAGGATTCATACTGTTTGGTTTTTTCGGTAAAGTTACGTAGGTAAAAAATAAAATAAATGAAAACAACTAAATAAAATCACGACGTTTCGGGCGCAAAACACTGATGACGGACGCTTGTGTTGCACCTGAAACGTCGTGATTTAATTTAGTTGTTTTCATTAATTTTATTTTATACCTACGTGACTTTACCGAAAAAACCAAAGAGTACTCTGATGCTTTATCTCTGTCTGTCCATCTGGAACAGTGGCGGGGGGAGAGGGGGGGGGCATGATATATCTCATTCAACATGATCCAATATGAACTAAACCACAGTATAAAGTTGCGTTGCTATTAGAAACTTACCCTGTTGAAAAGGAACTAATTTTCATCAAAAAAGTAACCAAACTTGAAGGCAAACCAGGGAAAAAATGACTACGTGCAAATATGCAAACAGGTCTTGCCCCGCACAGCTCCCCCAAAGGCTTCCCTACCGATAATGAAAAACACGGCAAGGAACCGGCGCGTGTTGGAAGTGTGAAGCCATCGATGCACGCGCCCGGTTTTTTTTCACAACTTATTTAAGCACGGCGACACTTTCTTTGACCTCTCACGGTGTGCACGGCAAGGAGCGGTAGAGGCAGTGCTTGTATTTACAACGCGCGTACAGGCGGCACAATTTGTTCCCCAGAGAATTCGTGCTCATTCAGAACGGATCACTTAGGAAATGGGAATATTTGCGTAATTGCAACAATATATTTCAGGCCGTAAGATTACAATTATTTTTTTGTTGAATGCACAAAAACTGAGGCATAATACTACTTATTGTCACCAATTAAACCAGAACCATTTATTTGGAGTTAAAGATCGCTGTATTATAGCCTTGTATGGCTAAAAGGGTTTCAGATTCAACTTATTAATTGTAATGCTGGCTGATGAAGTCCCATGGGGATTATACAGTGTAGGCCTAATCCACTGCAGCTTTAGGGGCATCAGGAGTATTAACGATCGCAATAACGACCTCGAAGGAATGCTCCGCCCTTCAGCCGATGTTTTCAAGTTGAGAATGGCATGAGAATGGCAGCAAGGAAGCCGACCTCCGTTGACATGCGAGAGGGGGGACTCAACCGTGCTGATCGGAGGTGCGAATGTGCGCAAAGAATTAAGAAGAGATGGATGCGAGACATCACGCTGATGGAAAGAGGAGAACATATATATTCGGTTGAAAATGACACAATTTTAGCCCGTGAGGAGGATTGAGCAGCACACGTCGTTAGGCAGTGGCAGGTGGGCGAGATTAAGAAATGAGTGGCGGCCAAAGCATGGAACGTGCCCGAGAGAATGTCCACCACCGTTATAGATCAACGGGCACTTGGTGGTGGCCCATCCAAACACTCGAGATTTGAAGTTTTCGTGACTGCAGGGATCCATACTCTTTGGTTCTTTCGGTAAAGTCACGTAGGTATAAAATAAAATAAATTTAATCATGACGTTTCGGGCACAACACAAGTGCCAGTCATCAGGTGGGAGGACCACAGCAAGAAACAATTTGCTGAAGTAGGCAAAAAAGAGTATGGATCCGAATACTATCCACCTCCCGAGCGGGTCATTCAGGGCCACCTAACAAGGCTCCAATGCGCACAGATTTACCGTTCAGATCCAGGAAGAGCACAGGGAAGTGCTGCTCCATACCAGGGACCAGCGTCCTGTACACAACCACAGACACACGCATGCACATACACAATTACACAGAGATCCCCGTATACACAATTACACAAAGATCCCCCGTGTAGCCTTTAACAGACTGTTGTGGCAAGTGCTGTTGGCGAGCACCGATGAATTCTGGCATGGCGCACGAGGGGGTGGGTGGCCAGCACCACGCCATACACACACAACCGTCACCACGGCGCTTGTGCCAGGCTAGATGCATATACACACACATATAAATGTATATAGTATATACATTGATATGGACGTATGCATACAAGTGCCTATAGCCAAAACACAGAGTTTGTGGTTGAGTGGTGCAACGGTTGTGTGTGCACTGTGCCATGAACCCAGCGACCAGAGTTCAATTCCCTGCCATGGCTAACATCGGTTGCCATGGGCACCCCCACCCCCCTCCCCCTTCACGAACCCGCATTGACCAGCGTGGTGAAGTATGGTCACACAACCTGCACAACCGAGAGGTCTTCATCCAGCAGTATATTGTTGCTGGAATGGTAAACGATGATTATTATTATTGTTGTATATCATTTTGGGCGAAAGTTTTCAGTGAACACTCGCTATGATTGGCACGACAACAACAACCGCCATTCGCTACTAAGTGGCGGTGACATCAACACGACGCTTGTGCCAGGCCATGTTGCACCTTGAGGCCACGTGAAGTGTCGAACGCCAGCTGGCAGGAGGTCACGGGGCAGACTCAGGTGCCACGGGTCGACTGACTGAGGCGACCGAGATGACTGGCTGATGCACCACCTGTACCCCCTACTGTGCCAACTTGCTGTGCTTTAGCCACCCGGCACGACACACACGCACGCACACAGGCTTAGGGGTCAGCACTATGCGCCTGACCCCCCACCGTCTCCCTGTGGCTCACGGTGACGCCACCAGCTACAAGTTTTCATTTGAAGCTGAATATCCTCAGGGTAACTCATGCAGGGTGGAGATAAATATCTATAATTCACCACTAGACAAAGACAGAGATCACCCGTATAGCCTGAACAGGTTGCCGGGACACGTGCTGCTGTCCACGAGTAGCAGCACCCATGAAGGCCGGCACGGCACACCACGAGGTGGGTTGCGTGTGGAATGTACAGTAACCACGTAAACCCTGCCGCCTTTGTCTTCCCAGCGCTGCTGAATATTTTTTCACAGAGACGCACATATTTGGATGTTCTGCACCGTGGCAGGGAGTGCTGTGGAGAAGAACGCTCACTCATGGATGCCAGTGTTGACTTTCACGAAGGAAAAACAACACCATGGGAGTCACCTTTCACCACTATCAGCGTGGTACTTGCACCAGGCCAGGCGCATGTGCAGTGGCAAAACGTGGCCAGCTGGAGGTCACTGGACAGACCCAGCTGGCGTGGGTTACATATTTCCAGATGCTGAATGTGTTTGTGTATTCAGTTGTGTGTTAGATTGTGGTTGTTCAGTTAATATGCGCGTGTGTGTATACAAACCCCTGGACTACAACGACAACCGCCATTTTTCAGGAATATTTTATTGTTTTTGTAGGGGATGTTTAAATTTGCGTACAGTAAATTTTAAATGTATCTTGTAATTTTATTGTTTGTTGCGGTTGCACCCGAATCAAGAACCGGATGGCTCACAGGGTTATTCCAAATAAATGAAACTGAAAAAAAACTGGAAAAAAATTGGCGGTGACGTCACCACGGCGCCTATGCCAGGCCAGGTGCCCATGTGAAGTGTCAAAGCCCCGCTGGCAGGTCATGGAACAGACCCAGGTGCCATCGGTTGACTCACTGAGATGACTGGCCGATGCACCAACTGTGCTCCCCGATGTGCCAACTTTCTGCATTTTATCCGCCAGGCACTGTGCTCATTGTTGTGAGTGTCGCTCCTCTGCTCTCTGTTGTTGCTGGAGGGCGATTGCCTCCAACTCTGCAGCAGCATCCTTAACGAACCTCCTCCATAGAGGTCGATCTTGACACTGTACCACATCAGTCCATCTCTTCTCTAGCCCATGCCGTGCCCATTTAGCCCCATCTATGCCTGCCAGAATCTGCTTTTAAAATGCAGTGGCTGAGCATGCGGGCTACATGACCCAGCCAATGCAGCGTTGCTTGCTGGAGGAGCTCACGGATGGGACTCCGTCCAGATCTTTCACACAATCCAATCTGGTTGAACCCAGGACAGGTTCACACACATACACACACGTGTACCGCGTATACAAAGAAACAACGATTATAAAACAAAGCCAGTGAACATGGCCAGTGCATGTAAGGCAGGAGTGGGGAACATTTTCATTACCAAGGGCCGAATAGGATTTTTAAACGGCTTTAGTAAGGCCACACACTAATTCACTGCCAGTAGCCTCGTGCAGCGTTGAAAGTAGAAACACAGCATTTTTGCCAGGTTGAAAAAAAATCCCCCTTGAGTGCTCGATTAGTGCAGGCAAAGACCCCTTGCCGTGACGGATAAATATCGCGGTGTGGATCGTTTCAAAGCGGTAGATTTTGTGTGGCCACGGGCCGCATCAAATGAAGCCAGGGGCTGTATGCAGCCCGTGGGACCGTCGGATCCCTCGCGGTCGATGTGAGGGATCACAGCCATAGATCAAAGCTAACGTTGGGGGTAGCCGCAAAGCAGGTGCTGAGAGAGGTGGCTTATATTGAGATGTGCAGTGAAAAGAGGCGAGCAGAATGCGCGGCAGTCGAGACGATCGACGAAGACTGGCCGCCGGGCCAGAGCCAATGGTGACAAAGACGCGGAAGGCTTCCGGCCGTGCGGCAGTGGACAGAGAGTGAGGCCGAGCGGTGACGCACCCCTCGGCGGGGGCCCCGGGCACTCCGCTGCCCGGGGCGGGGACCAGGACGGCATTGCGCTCCTCCGTGAGGCCGACCCACTGGGACACGAGCCGCGACTCCCTCTCCTTCTCCACCTCCGACTTGTCTGCGCGCGCACACACACGACGACGACGACGCAACGCGGCCCCCCACACACCGACATGTTTATATACCGCAGGGGCTGCTGGGGAATGTGCAGTTCGCGATCGTCTACGAAGGGCAGCGTGGCATGTTGGGCGAGGTCACGATCGCGTGGCAGCGTAACACCACCGGTGCTACCGCCGACATGCTGAATCGTTAATCATTTGAAGAACCGGATACGAATCGTCTGTTGGCTGTTTCAAAGGGATAGGCCTCATGTGGCCGTTGGGGCATGTGAAAGTAAATCAAGCGCCATAGTTTCTTCATCCTTGACCTAAGGCAATTAAAAATGGGGTTATGTGAGATGCAGTGATGATGGACGTGGCTGCAACGATTAAAACGTGTGCAACATGAATTGAGCTGCAGAGGTTACACGTTCGTGTTTTAAGAGGTGTTTGGATAATATGAGTTAAGGACAAGAATTACATCGACATTCTCTTGCACGTTCATTATATATATATTTTTTCAACAAATAATTTCACATTATGGCAGGTGCCAATGTGCCTCTGTACGGATGCTCGAGGAGCGCGCTTTGTCTATGGGTTTCCTCAAGAAGGCGTTTCACAAAGAAACAAGCAAACGAGTCGTGGGCAGGTGATGAGGCGACACCTGGTTTAGCGACGAGCTCCTGTATCTCAGCGTCCAGGTATTCCCGTCTCACTGACAACGCCTCCGACCACCGCTCGCGCAACGCCAGCAGCCCGTCCTCCTGTGAGCGAAGACATGGATGACCCCGTGCAGCCCACAACAAACCGTTTGGGCGAGTGAAATTTTACGAGCAGCTATGAAATCCGGCTTTGTCTCCCCAGTGATGACATTAACGTAAGGTACGCAAGGCAAATGTGCACATGGTATGAAAGGTACACTTACACATGGTACACAAGGCACACTTACACATGGTACGCAAGGCACATTTAAAAACAGTATGAAAAGGCACATTTACACAAGGTTCACAAGTTACATAGTACGCAAGGCACAAGGCACTCATTTAACGCCGAGGCGAGCCATGTTAGGGTTCAGGATCGTTCAGATAATCGGCACCAACGTTTGCCGTGGCCAGGAATCGAACTCCGGCTGCTGGGTTTATGAACCCGGTGAAAAAAGGCACCCAACTATACATGTATAGTCACACGTACACACGGAATTATAAAGCCCTTTCCCAAACTGACAAAATGTGCAAACACAAATACGAAACTAAACTATTGGAGAGTCAAATCTGGCTGTCGCCCGATGAAGCTAGTTATAATTACTGGCGAAGCGTCGTAGTCAGATTGTAAATGTTGTGGCTTCACTCTCCAACACACCGGTGTGCTGTACTAGTGACAAATTGGCCACGTTCTGTTTACGTGACAACCCTTACTAGTTGGCTGTGTCGGGTGGTGGCGGGTTTAACGACACATTTATATAATTACGCGATTTAACCCAAAAAAAACCTCTATTGTGGATGATATTGGTCACGAAAGCCTGCTCCGTGTTAAGCTTACCTGGTAACTGTCCACGTCTTCACGGTCCTTCTGTGAACAGGCACAAAAACACACAAAGCATGAACTCTTGAGTGCAAGTTTCCTCATAGACATCTCAGGAGTGACACCAGAACAGAAAGAAATGAAACCCACAGCCAGAGAAAGGAATGCGAATTGTAAACGTACCCATTATAATCGCATAGCTCTGTGGCCAAGAAGGGAAAGTCGCAAATGCACATAATGGCCAAATCACGTGTTGTCGGGAAGGCAGTCGCTAGCAATGTTCGACCTGGTGTGGAGTTATTCTTCAATAAGATCGAGGCTGGTTACCGGATCTCCATCATGCATAGCTCAAAAGAAGCACGGCCAAAACTACCACAGGGTGCTCAGTCATTCCATCTGAACGAGCGATTTGTTCTCGAGCTACCGACTACTGATGTCTCAAAATACCGGTTGCAATCAGGGCTGGGGTGCCCTGGTATATCAGTTTTATTTCTCTCATCTCACATCGTTGATTTAAAACTCAGATTAAGAGCGGTGGCGACAGCGAGCTCGCGGAGTTGGAAGCAAGCAACGACGCCTTGCATCCCTCTCCCATCGAGCTCGGCTTTCATCGAGCTTCTGGTAGCTAACGCCCTTGGTGGCATGCTGACGGGAGGCACTGGCGGCACTGCGTGTTGAGGCCGCACTTGCGGACGAGGCCACGGGCGGTCGGAGCGCACGCGGCAGGAGAGCGGCGACACCTGCCTGAACCTCCTCGGGTGAGAGAAGCAGATTCTGCTGCTGTGGGCCCATGGCGGATGAGGAGGAGGTGGCGCCGTACATATCAGTTTAATTAAATATGAGAATAGGTTTTCCCCTTTTTTCTGGCAACAAAACAGGTGTTAAGATGTTAAAACACCAAACTGAAACCTTTTACAAGGAATCATGTCTGTGTTAACCACAAAACTTGTGGTCAGAATGCAATGTTAAATTTTTTTTTTTGTGATTTAATTAAGTTTTCATCCTTGCAGTCACGAAAAGTTCAAATCTAGGTGTGAAAGAAGTTCAACATACATACGAACCAATTCCAGAACACAATAAATCCAATGCGGCTGCAGTAACTGTACAGGATATTACTCGGCTGGAACCGCACTGGCGAGCGACGTTTTCGCGCAGCGCGGAGAGGCGGCTCGCAGCAAGGCAGCGTCACTCTGCGTACGTTCAGACAGCGCCCCCCATTATGCCGCCCCCTCCCCCCTCCCAGGACACTGTGTTGTTTCGAGGTCCTACCGGCTGTAACGAAGTGCCGGATCGCTCTCTTTCTACCCACCGCGTAGCTTATTCCGCCCACACCCCTCTCACCGAACGTCACCCTACATTCTGTTGAGACGCTCGAACTGCCCCAAAGTGCATCGCATTGGTAAGCGACCAATGCGATGCACACAATCGAATCGCTGAACTGCTCACCGCTGCCCACGACACAGCCCCGCAACAACCTGACCTACACACAGCATTCACCCACCCACCCACCCACTTATCCAGACTCAACGCTGTCTAGGCACCGCGACGCGGATGCATCCCGGGCGTGGCCGTCGACGGTGGAATTAAACTGCGGTTTGCGGCTCTCGCGCGTTCGGGGCGGGAGCACACGGGCCCCGGGGCGCGTCGTCGTCACCTGCGAGCCGGCGCCCTTGGTGCTGCGCGCCTCGATGCAGCCCACGGACACGGAGAGGATGCTCTCGGGCACGATGGGCAGGTTGCCGGAGCCCTGCACGGGGCTGACGCGCGCCAGCACGCGGCGCGAGCGGCCCTGCCGCAGGGCGAACACGCCGCCCGTGGACCGGTGCGCGTCGCCGCGGACCTCCACGGGGACGTAGTCGCCCTGCTCGCTCACCTCCTGCACCTGCACCCAGAGCTCCACGCGGCGCGTCACGTCGCTCCACCTGCGACGGCACGTCCTCCGTCGTGTCATGCGGCCGTCGGAAAAGCGCGCGCGAGCGCGAGCGCCAACGCGGGTGCAACACACGTACAGCAAGAAGCGCCAACCCGCACACTGAACCGCTCGACATCGAGACACCTCAGCAGGGCCACCGAAAGGTTTTTTAGAGGCCCGGAGCAAGATGCCAGTTAGGGTCCATTCTGTGGCCCCCTCGGCTCTTTCCGATCTGAGGCTCAAGGGATAACTGCCGACTCTCTACAGCCCTGCACTTATGAGCATCGGGCTTGTCACGACTCCTAGCCCACAAACTGCCAATTCCTTTCTCAGAACAGAATACGCTTCCTAGCGGGAGCGCGGCATCAGGTGGAATCGTAGAATTGTGTAGTGGGGGGCAGCAGGTGAGCTGCACGGAGCCCAGTGGAGCATTCAGGCAAGAAGGGAGGACCCATGGGGGTCCCCCTGATCAGCCCCATGATCACCATCGTCTCTCTCGCGCGTGTCTCTCCACAGGTGTGATGGCTAACGCCTGGGATCCAGCACACATCTTAAAATGAAAATGGCTGCACACATGCAAATGCTTGACACTCCTGTAAAACAGTCTCGAGGCCCAGGCTCAGTGAATAAATAACGCAGGACAAATCAATGACTTTACGCTGAATTAACCTGACTCGCATTACAGGGACTGCTCTACTTACGCACGAGTTAGGTTCCAGAGGTCTGTTCGTAAGTCGATTTGTTCGTAAGGCCAACTTCACTCTTGTCGAATCCAAACATGTTGTACGGCATGTACACTAATCACGGGGAAAGTTGTATAATATCCTGTAGATGTAGATGCCACTGGTTCTTCATGTTCTGCAACTATATATGTTACCACCACTATCTATTGCGCGGTGGTTGAACTTACGACTCTCGATCCGAACAGGCAACTTGGACATACGGACCAGGTTTGTTCCTATCTCTGAAAGTTTGTAAGTCGAATGTTCGTAAGTAGAGGAGTCCCTGTATTTCATTGTGCATCAAACCAAGGAATAAAAGGATTGGCAGGATCCTAGCACTTTTACTCTCATGCCACCGCTTCCTCCGTAAATATTAAACCCACAAGCAGAATCATAATATTTGTATATACTGGAGGAATCCGATGAGCTATAAAGCTCTTTATAACAGATGTCCAGTCGGAGCGGGTTAGAACGTGACGAGAACAAACAGAACAAAAACACAATAGGAGTGTAAAGTATAGCAATCAAATACGTTACCCATTTCTTAATATATATATACCACGCACACTACACATTTAACATAAACACAATAGAATGTAAACAAATATACAATGCGGTACACAAACACACAACCTATCATACATACATACATCCACAAAACATGTTACACACAACACACAATTTAATCACACTAATGTTTACAAAGTACATCACAAGCACGAAAGACATCACAAACACATGCAACACGTTTTGCATGAAGAGTACACAAATACCATTCACAAAGATATACATTACACATATACAGCATATACATCCAACAAAAAGACAAAGATCCCCTATGGCCTTAACATACTTTTTGGGCAAGTGCTGTTAGCGAGCACCTATGAAGGCCAACACGGCACACTGAAGGGTGGGTGGCCAGCACCACGCCCGGCCGCCTTTGTTTCCCGAGCGGCGATGTTTACACATCGTGCCAGCTACTCATTTGAGGCCGAGTCGACCTAGGGGAGAACTTGGACCGGTTCAGATAACCGCCACCGGTATCGTCCGTAATCTGGAATCGAACTCAGGGCGGTGGTTTCGTAGCACAGCGCGCGAACAATTATACTACCGCTCCCCATACGCACATTACACAAACGCACAAACACGCGCAATACGCACACTTATTGTAATCGAAACCCACATGTCTGGGTTGCGTTCCATATCCAGACAAAGCCGTGCTCCTGGGACAGGTGTCAGTGCCGCAGGTCCTTGCGAGTTCGCGTCAACCCTCATTAAAGGCTGCTGGGCCTGACAGAGCGGCCCCTTGCTCGTCACCCAAAGGCTCGCAACTGCAACGAGCCCCCCGTGGGGTCTTATCGGCCGTGCAGAAATTTGAACCTGCAGGTGTTTCAATATCTGGCACAACAATGTGAGCACCACCCCCTCCTCCTCCTACTGCCCCTCCCCCCCTCCTCTCTCATGGGGGCACTTCCACTTGTCAAAACGCTACAGTTTGTCCCGGTGGTTGTGGCGTACAAAGCTGGTTCCATTTAAACCATTACCGTCAGAGGTGGCTGGGTGGCTCAAGGCGGGGGGGGCGGCTGATGATGGCTGTGTGTGGAAACAATGATCAAGCGCCGCTGAAACCCTGGGTTCAAATCCCAGGCGCCTACTCAATATGCAATCATGCTCATCAAGAGTTGCGAGTTGCACGATGCCCCCCTCCCCCGCCCGCCCCAAGACAACCCAACTGCATAAAAAAATCATCCAGGCAGGGCAATTTAACCCGTCAGTCATAATAATAATCCTGCACTTTGCAGAGTTGATGGATCACGCCAACACCGCAAAGCGTTTGAGACGTTGGACCCTGACCGGAACCCCAAGGATCTCAGCGGTGCCACTTCAGCTCTCTGACGTTTGGGGCCACCAGGCCAGCTCGTAGAGCTTTGTGTGTGACACAGCATAAACGTGACTTGTCAGGAAGCCACCCCCCGCCCCTCCCCCACACTCTCCTGCCCTGTCAGCATCACAGCTCCTGCAGCAGCAGCAACAACAACAACAAACAGCCGCCATTCGCCTCGTCAAGCGTTACCACGGCGCTTGTGCCAGGCCAGGTGCACACTCTGAGGCCACGCTCTTGCAGCACACACTTACCCGCCCCCCCACCCGTGTAGCCTGAACAGACTGTTGAGGCAAGTGTTGTGAGTGAGCACCTATGAAGGCCGGCACGGCACACTCCGGGGTGGGTGGCCAACACCACGCCCGTCCACCTTTGTCTCCCCAGTGGCGACGTTTACACACCGCACCAGGTACTCATTTGAGGCAGAGTCGACCTAGCAAAGGCCCAGGACCGGTCCAGATGATCGTCACTGGTGTTGGCCGTGAGCGGAAATCAAACTCGGGTCGCCAAGTACGTAGCGCAATACGCTAACCGCTGCACTGCCGCTCCCCAAAAACACTGGTGCACCCACTTCTCACCTGTCTTGCAGGGACCTCGTTTTTTCCTGCAGCACCGTGGGCTCCCACTGGGGCACCTCGTGGCCAATGTGGCTGGCGCCGAGCCGGTGGCCCCAAACGTCCACGGAGAGCGCCTCCTCTGTGAGCACGTCCTGCAGCTCCTCTGACACTGGCAGCGAGAACTCCTGCGTGGCGAATGCACGCGCAGCGAAGGTAAAGAGACAAGATGCCCACCGTGTAAAGGCTTCCGATTAGCACGGTTGGCTACGTGCGGTGTGACAAAAGGTTCAACATACATACACACAGATGTTTGGGGCAAGTGCTGTAAACGAGCACCCGCGATGGCCGTCACGGCACACGAGGGGGTGGGTGAGCAGCACCACGCTTGACAGCCTTCGTCTCCCCAGTGCTGATGTTTAAGGCACTGCTCCAGCCAAGCTGAGTTTGAGAAGGTGGCTGAGAACCTGTTCACATATTTGTCACAAATTTTGTCTGCGAAAGTGGGAATTCAACTCGGATTGCCGGGCGTCATAGCGGAGTGCACTCAACACCGCACCGCCGCTCGCAAGTAAACATACACTCACTGAAAAACACATACTCGTATGCGTCAACACAAACAAACACACGACACAACACCAGCCACCATTTGCACTTCGGGTTGGCGAAGCCACGGCACTTGGTGCAGGCTAGGTGCAGCTTGAGCGCACAGACTCCCCCGTCGTGCGGAACATGGGGGTTATTTGACCGTACTTCACCACCCTGGTCAGTACAGATTGGTGAAGGCGGGTGGGAGCATAGCATTTTTAGTACAGCAATGGATGGTGCAGCACTGCCCTCATCTGGCCAAGACGCAGCTCCGCAGCACCTGTGGATGACGCGTGGGTGCCTGTCGGTCACCGTGCAGCACAAACGGGTCCCCCTATCGTACACACGGTGCTGCGAATGTGCCGCCGGCACGCCGGCACGCCACTTGTGCACCGGCGATTGTATGAACGGTTCCTACTCCTAGGCTACGGTAATTCCTCAGGGGGGAAACGGCAGTGACCGCGGGCTGCTGCAGGCTAACCAGGTTCCATAGCGGCGCTTCTACGCTCACATTTGCACCGTTGCCTGTACATGCACGCGCGTACAAGACGTGACAGAGACACCCCATGTCGTCTGAACATACTCTTGGGCCAGGTGCTGTTAACCAGCACCTATTAAAGGTCGGTATGGCACACGAGGGCGTGGGTGGCACCATACTAGACTGCCTTTGTATCCCAAGAGCAGATGTTTAACACGGTACACCAGGTACTCATTGAAGGCTGAGTCGACACAGGGAAAGCCCAGGACAGGTTCAGGCATTCGTCGCCAATGTTGGGCGTGAGCAGGAATTGAACTCGTGTCACCGGTAGTGCGTTGCGCTTACCATGACAATGTACAAAGATCCCCCGTGAAGCCTGAACAGACTGTAGGGGCCTTTGTCTCCCCAGTGGCGATGTTTACACACCGCACCAGGTACCAATTTGAGGTTGAGTCGTCCTAGGGGAGGCCCAGGACCGGTTCAGATAATCGTCACCGGTGTTGGCCGTGAGCGGGAATCTCACTCAGGACGCCAGGTCGTAGCGCAGCGCGCTAACCGCTACACTGCCGCTCCCCACACAACAATGTACACACACACACATACACACGTAAACACAGGCACATACACATACACACACACACACGTAGACACACACACGTAGACACACACACGTAGACACACACACACGTAGACACACACACACACACAACAACAACCGCCATTCACCACTAAGTGGCGGTGACGTCACCACGACGCTTGTGCCAGGCCATGTGCACCTTGAGGCCACGTGAAGTGTCGAACGCCCGCTGGCAGGAGGTCACGGGGCAGACCCAGCAGGTGCCACGGGTCGACTGACCGAGATGACCGAGATGACTGGCTGATGCACCACCTGTGCCCCCTACTGTACCAACTTGCTGTGCTTTAGCCACCCGGCGCTCCGCTCGTTGTTGTGAGCGTCGCTCCTCCGCCCTCCGTTGTTGGAGGGCGACTGCCTCCAACTGCCCAGTAGCGTCCTTCACGAGCCTCCTCCACTGAGGCCGATCTTGACACCGCTGGTACCAGTCATCGGCAAGTCCACTCAGCTCCACGTCCTCCTGTACCACATCACTCCATCTCTTCTCTAGCCCGTGCCGCGCCCGTTTAGCCCCCTCGATCCGGCCGAACAAAAGCTGTTTAGGCATGCGGTGGCTGGGCATGTGGGCTACATGACCCAGCCAACGCAGCCTTGCCTGCCGGAGGAGCTCACTGATGGGACTTTGCCCAGATCTTTCAAGGACTTGTGAGTTCCTCACACAATCCAGCCTGGTTAAACCCAGGATGGATCGTAGGCAGGCCAGCCTAAATGTTTCCAACCGGCGAAGATGCTCCATTAGGGGGGTCCACGTTTCGCAAGCGTAGAGAAGGGAGGGAATGACCGTGGCCGAGAAGACTTGAAGCTTCGTGCGGAGCGACAGACCAGATAGCTTCCACACAGCGTTACGCAACCGATGAAAAGATATTGCCGCTCGACTGATTCGGAGTGAGACCTCTGCTGATAAACTGGAGCCGGTCATAAGCACACTGCCCAGGTATGGGAAACTCTCCACTCTCTCCACAACTGCCCCATCACCAATTGGGAGTTGTGGGGGTGGAGTGTCCGATGGTACAAAATACCCAGGCAGGTGCTTAGTTTTGGTGGGGCTGATGGTAAGGCCCCACCTCTTAGTGGCACGCTCCAGTCTCACATACACACACACAGGCACACACACACGTAGACACACAAGTAGACACACATACACACACACAGGCACACACACACGTAGACACATACACACGTAGACACATATACACACACACGTAGACACACACACGTAGACACACACACAGGCACACACCTGAGTGTGGTCGAAGCGGACCGTGGCAGGGCCTGAGCAGGCCACGGAGGGCGGAGAGTCGGGGTTGATCTGGGGCGGCACCGTCACGACCTGCTTGTGGCCCCACACCGAGTACTGGCAGAACACGAAGTGAGCCAGCTCGGCCGGCAGCCCCACAGCCTCCTTGATGCGCACCTACAGCACCCGCACGCCCGCACGCCCACAGACAAAACACAAACACTAGGGGGCACCACTTTCCCATTCGCCCTGCCACAAACACTCGTTCATCGCTCGATGGTCAAACCGAAATTTATTTTTTATTTGTCCAAATTATGCAGGCGACTAAATTGAATGTAATGTTCGTTTGTGTAGTCACTGGCGGCGAGGCTGAGACTATCAACTTGCCACCGGTGCCACGGTGGCGAGACATTGGCTACCTCGCCTGGTATGCAGGGGGAGGTCGTGGGTTCCATCCCGACCCTCATGCCTGTATATTTTGAGTTTGCGTGTTTCTCTGCGTGGCCACGTGAATTTTTCCCTCCACATTTAGAAGAAACATGCGTTTAGAGTATTTGGCTGCTATAAAATATCCACGTGATAAGCCGTTTTGTTGAGCTATCATTTGTGGCCAGGTGCGCTTCTGAAAAAGAGCTATCCAGCTCAGTGGGCCTTACCTGGTAAAATCAAAAGTTTTTCATTATATCTGCCATTTTGCCCCGGGTCTTCAAAAACCTTTGGATGGCCCTGCTTAGGTGTAGCCATGTACAGTAACGTCGGTGTGCGGGCCAGCGCATCTCTCTGTACGCGTACCGCACCCGCATTGGCGCTCACACGTGCGTGCAAGCGCCGACGTGCACGAGCGTTTAACTAGATAGTTTAGTTTAGCTCAATACGTTTCAGCACCCCAGTTTAATCACAGGCAGCATCCCACATTCAACCCGGGGGGGGGAGATGTCAGCGGATGTCAGCAGTTGAAAGCTTAGCGCTGCGACCTCGGAGCCGCACGGCCACTCCCCTGAGCCGAGTGGCCCTCGCGGGAGCGCACCTTGAAGACAAGCTGGCGGATAAAGCCGGCGTCCTCGCTGTCGCTGCTGCCATCCGACTCATCCGAGGGGTCATCCCCGCCTGCCATGCGTTCAGGGTCCGGCCCGCTCACCCGCTGCAGCTCCATGTGCAGGCGGCCTGCGACCTGTGCCCAGCGCCGCACACAAAGACAACGATCCCCCATGTAGCCTTAACAGATTGTTGGGGCAAAGTGTTGTCAGCGAGCACCTATGAAGGCCCGTACGGCACACGAGGGGGTGTGTGGCTAACACCACGCCCAGCCGCCTTTATCTCCCCAGTGGCGATGTTTACTCACTGCACCAGGTACTCATTTAAGGCTGAGTCGACCTAGGAGAGGTCCAGGACCGGTTCAGATAATCGTCACTGGCGTTGGCCTTGAGCGGGAATCGAACTCGGGTTGCCAGGTTAGCAGCGCAGCGCGCTAACCGCCGCGTCACCACTCCCCACACACGCACAGAGACACAAAGCCTCAAGAGTCAAAAGCCCGCGATTCATGTCACGACGGAAACCATTCTTCTGCCGCCGTGTGACAGCGTGACAGACGTGGTGGCGGGGAGTAGAAGTACAAAACATTCCCCCGCCATTCGTCTCAATGCATTCGGCCACTCGTGGAACGCATTCTGCATGGCTGGATGCACCGGAGTGGACAGGACTCAAGAGCAGCTGGGGCAGGGCCAGCGAGTGGTGGAATGTCCCCAGAGAGCATTGTCTCCGCACGGGAGGGGGGGAACCACAGCATTCTGTTGCACGAGGGGGAAGTGAACCGGGGGAAAGGAGGCGTTGCGAGATATTTCACACTATCCTCGACTTTCAATGCTTTCTGAATAACGGTGAAAGCATTTAGGCAGTGGCCCGGTCCGTGTGTTCATAACAGGAGGGGCGAGAACAAAAACGTAGTCACGAAAGCTTCAAATCTAGGATCAAAGGGTTGTTTTGTCCAACACATGGAGACATCCACCAGAACAAAAAGCACCGTTGAAAAAAGACAAATGCATCCCGCTCCATAATCCAAACGCATGCATTATTGTTTTCTAACTTGTATTTAATCCGTTCTCAAGATGTCAATCAGGTAACAAAATGAAGTTTTTTTTCCTTACTCTTCCCGTTTCCATTCATATTTGATGTTATAATGACAACACTAAAGTCATGTACCACACGTTTTTCTGACACACAAACCGGAAAACGCAACAGATGATGTGTACTGTGTGATCATGCGTACTTGTGACAGCTATTGAAGCTGTCCTGACCACGCTTGTTCTTAATTTGAAGGTGGACCAAGATCAAAACGATGAATTAATGAGGTTGGAGGGCTTTTGGAAAGTCCAACTCGATCATGAAAAGCAACTTACCAATATATATACAAAGTAAAGGTTATAATCTGTGCACATTGCCGGCAATGACACATAGATCATGAATATGATATTGGTGAAAAATACGTAATAAAAATAACCACGTGCGCAGAGCAGCATTGAGAGACAGGAAGAGGGATGTATGGGGTTAGAGAACATCACATCGACTCAGAGCGGGCTTGGTCCGGACAAGTCACTCATAGGCCCATGAGCGAGCACAACGCCAGAGTGGCAGACAGAGGAGGGGACGCGCCCGAGAAGACCTCCACCACGGAGATGGAGCAATGAAATCAGCTCGTGTGCAGGAGCTATGAGGATCGCTACATCGCACGACTGTGAGATATTAAACTAAACAGTTTTTTTTTTATTCTACCAAGTAAGGCTCACTTGGCTACGTAGCTCTTCATCAGAAGTGACCTGACCACAAATGGCAGCTCAACAAAAGTGGTTTATCGTGTGGAAATGTATCGCACGTTTCGAAATGTGGAGGGGAAAAACCAGGGGCCCCGGAGAAAAATCCACGCGACCACGGGGAGGGAGACATGCAACCTCCAAATATACAGGCATCAGGGTCAAGATCGAACCCACGATCGCCTGTATACCAGGCGAAGTAGTTAACATCCCGGCAGCTTGGGAAGGCCTGCACGCAGCAGCCGGCCAACTGACGAAGGCTGACGACGTCCACGACGACGACAACGATGGAGGCTCGCGCCCCGGGGGCTGAGGCGCGCGCGGCCACTCGCCTCGCCCTGCTGGTTGACGATGGGCGCGGCGTAGGCGAGCCGCACGTCGTGCATCAGGCTCTCCAGGAAGAGGTTGGCCACACCGATGAGGTCGTGCTCCACCTGCGCCTCGAAGAAGGGGTCGTCCGCGCCGCGCACCCCCGCGCCCTGAGGACGGCAGCGGCGGAGGAGGAGGAGCCGGGGAGCAGCGTTACCACGACGACAGGCGGCCGGCGCGCGAACCTACCGCTGTCCGGGGGCCCAGCACCGTGCACCGGCCCACTTTTACTTTACCCCAGATCTAATGTGCATACCACCGGAGCAGCCGGTGTCCACTGGAGGCCGAGTCGATCTACAAAGGGGCCCCCCCCAGTGCCGGGTTCAGATACTAAAAAGCTCGGTGTGGCAGGAGGTATTGGCGCCATTCTTATCGGGCGAGGCTATCATGAAGGTAGCTGTAGTTGCGCAGTACGGGGTGATGTCGCTTTGACCCAAGGGCCTCCCCCCCAGGGCCCCCCCCCCCCCCGTGCCGGGTTCAGATACTAAACGGCGCCGGCGACGCCCACGGACCCGGAATGGACCAATTTGTACAAGCTGGGCCCAAGCGATGGCTGTGGAAAGTCCTGTTGGAACCACCAAGGCAGGTGTGGCCACTTGGTGGGGAGAAGGTGGAGGTGCCATGCCCCACTCACTGTGAAGATATACGAGCAGGTGGGCGCGGTGGATGCTATCAGATGTCGGAGCACAGACGTTGTGCGCACCACAGGACACGCACGTACTTGAACACAGGTCAGTAGGTATTCGCGGCAAGCTTATTCCGCAAGGCTATCACGAACGTGGCTGTGTTTCACAGACGTAGTGTGCTTTTATCAAGTTAAATAATTTTCAATGCAGGAAACATTTTTACTGCTGCAGGGCATTTGGGAAAGTGCAGCCTGATGTGCGTGCATGCGTGTACCATGTGTGCGTACATGTGTGCGTGCGTGCGTGTCGGGTCACCAATGGGTCGTAGTTGCTCTGCTTCCAGTTCTGGAAGAGATCCCGCATCACCACGAGCCGATTCTCCAGCTTCTCCAGCGACCACAGCTGCGTGCCCTGCCCCTGCCGGCGCACCTGCACCGCCGGCTCGCTCACCAGCATGCCGCGCTGCACCCGGCGCACACGTCAGCCACACCGCACACGTCAGCCACACCGCACGGCACAGCGTCTGCTCCGTGCGCGGTCTTCGTCCGTCTCCTCAAATTTATTGATCGTGCAGCTTCGGCGAAGGACCGTTGCGCCAAATGTGTGACCTCTTGCGACAGCGTTCGCCTGAACTGCTCTTGCTGCCGTACACCGGCGTCTCGAGTAAGTTGTTTAATCCACGGTTCATGTGGGTGGGGGGGGGCACCACGGATTGGGGGGGGGGGTGGCGCCATTCCTTTGAGGGTCGCAGTCCACTGCGGACATCGACCCCCAACTGAATATGAAATGAAACCTCCTCCAAACTCCTGCCCTTCTTCTTGCCTGTGCCGCACGTTATTTTGTCGCATCGTGCTTTGTACTCGCGCTGTTTGCTGCAGTCTATTTGACGTTCGCCGCTGACAGAATCCTCATCCGCGCAGATCGCGGTAGATGGCACCACGTCACGCCGATACTCCGATATCGCTTCGCGAATTTGACGCAACGTTCAATCGAGGACTCGCATAGCCTGAGCTCAAAGTGCCTCATATGCCAGCATGAACAAGTGAGCCTTGAACTGCTGCTAGAAGGTGGGTTGGTGTTTGGTCGCTGATTGTGTCCAATGGGAGAGAGTTCCAGACTAAAATTATGCAAATATTTTATGAAGCTATGTTTCTTTTACTAGGTAAGGACCAATGAGCTATGTAGCTCTGTTTCAGAAGCAACGTGGCCATAAATGATAGCTCAACGAAGTGGCTTATCACGCGGAAATGTCTCGTACGTTTCGAAATGTGGAAGGGAAAAACCAGGGGCCCCGGAGAAAAATCCACGCGACCACGGGGAGAGACACGCAAACTCCAAATGTACAGCAGGCGTCAGGGTCGGGATCGAACCCACAACCGTGAGGTGGTTAACATCTCGCCACCGCGACACCCTAGTGCACCGAGCATCTTCAAGGGCTCCCCCCCCCCCCCCACCGTCGCGAGCGACAGCGCAGCGGTGCCGCCGCGTGCCGGGCTCACCTTGCTGTGGGCGCGAAGGCTGCCGGCGGGAATCTGCAGCGTCACCTGGAAGTCGGTGCATCTGCTCATCTCCTCGCTCAGCAGGTTCGCCTCCCACACCAGGGCGTCGGCACGCACGATCTGCTCACGCAGTCGCGCCAGGCTCTGCCTGAACTGCTCATCCCTGGCGCAGGAAAGCAAAAGGTTTTGCGGAGTCACAAAAAGACAAGAGGGTCGGAAACGTTTAGTCGGGAAACCAACTGTCTCGAAGAGTGATACTTTTTTTTTTATAAAATAGAATACTCTCGATTATCCACGTGCGGTTTATCAGATTTGCGAATTAACCGCGCACCTGAGATTTTGATATAAATTAATACATCATGCATTTTCCCTTGAGCCCAAATAAATAAAACGTGCTTAAACCAAATAAAGATATGTGCTCCAGTTAATCAGAAATCCATGTGATTGCCTCTACAGGACAGTAGTTGCATATTTTTACAACAGTGGGCTGAGTTTGATTGATGTTGATTGGCGTGGCTCTGCTATCATCCACTTAGTGGACCGAGTATTCTGCGCGGGAGCAGGAAAGTGTCATCACTCAGCACGCGCATCGATCGGTCGATCGTTAGTATGCATTCGAACGATCGAAAGAGTAACAATCAAAATCGTCAGTTATGCTTCATTTTGAGTGATTTATCTGACCATTTATTGTGTGAGTTTTAATTAATGAAACTGTGCGATGGCAGAAAAACTTAAACGTAATTGATACCCCTATATTGGCGGTTTTTAGAATTTAAATCCATGGAAAAATTATAGTTTTGGATCATCTGCGATTTTGAATTATCCACGGCCGTCCTCCCCATCATTCATGCAGATAATCTGGAGTCTACTGTATAAGCATTTATTTATTATTTTTCAAGAGCCAAGGGACACGGTGGGAACATCAAAGGGTGGGCGAGACGGCGTGTAACAAGATGTGCGATTGACATAGCGAGTCACTGCACCCTCGTGATTAGGGAAGGGATGACCGAGAGCACCTGGGCTCCCCGCCCTACCACGGCAGGGGCAAAGATCAGGGACACAAATTATTTCAAGGGGGAAGGAAATAGGAAAAGAGGGCATGGAGGCAGGTGAAGGTTGCTTCTTAGGGGGGGGGGGGGGGGAAACATGAATTCCTGGGGGAAAACTCAAATATTCAGCGGGGAACGTACAAGGTGCGTACGTCCTCCGCCGACAGGCTGCGTGGCGACGGCACCTCACCTCTCCTCGGCCCACAGGCTGAGGCGGTGCTGCGTGCTGGGCAGCATGGAGAGGCGCGGGGAGGGCCCGTGGCGCGCGCCGGGCCCCGCGTGCCTCTCGGGCGCCAGCGCCTCCCGCAGCGAGCGCAGCTCCGTCTCGTACATGGCTCTCTGCTCGAGCAGCGCCGCCTCCTTGTCCTGCTCGTACTGGCGCTCCAGCGTGCGCACCACGCTCTCCACCTCCACGCGCGCTGCCGGGGACGCACGGCCAGCGCTGCTCAACCGCCGCTCGTGCAAACTCGAGCCCCACAGCGAGTGTGATGATGATGATCATGGTGAATGGCGGTTGCTTTGTGTGAATATATGTATCTACGATCATATATACAAACATGAATTTATATTCAAATAGCAGTAGTGTAGCAGTTAGCGTGCTGTGCCCCACGCCCGGTGACCCGAGTTCAATTCCCAATGATGGCCAATACCGGTGACGATTATCTGAACCTGTCCTGGGTCATCTCCGATGTCGGCTCAGCCTCAAATGAGTATGTGGTGCGGTGCGTAAACGTTGAAACTGGGAAGACAAAGGCTGTCGGGCGGGGCGCTGGCCACCCACCCTCTCTGGTACCTTGCCGGCCTTCACAGGTGCTCACTAACAGCATGTGCTCCAAAAGCATGTTATGGCTAAATGGGGGATCTTTGTCTTTATCATACATTCGTGCATCTACATGTGTGAGTCTGCATATGTGTAGATGTTTATTTTTTATTTAATTTTTTTATACACAGTTGCTCACCACAGGCCCAAATGCCCAAAAGGTCATGTGGCCAAGCAACAAACAGCACCGTCAACGTTTCTCGAATTGAAAAAAAATTCTAAGAGCTTGGGGGAAAAAAAAAGAGACAATGGGGAGGGAATTCCTAAACGTGTATTTGGGCGCGTGTGTGCGTGCGTGCAGCGGGCACCGCTCGTGCCGACAAACTCACCGCTGCTCGACGTCGGAGTCTGCGCGATCACCTCCATCTGAGCAAACTCGAAGGTACAGGGGGGTTCGGGCGAGTCCTGGGCCTGCCCTCGACCCTCCGCCGGGTCCTCCCACCCCTCCGGCTCTTGGCCTTTCCCGGGAGCCGCCTCTCCACTCCAGCCGGGAAAGCCCGTCGCTGTGGGGCTCGCGGCTCTCCGCTCACGGTGGCACCGCGGCAGGTTCACCCTGCACGAGTGCGCGCAAAGCCCGACGTGTTGGGGGTCAAGGTCGGGGTCAGGGTCTTCTCAACAGGCGACCCGCAGGCCAGATGGAGCACAACAAGGCCCCTGGAGTGGCCTGCCGAGCTACGGATTGCCAAGAGATGCGGCTCGCGGTGGCGAGATGTTAACTACCTCGCCGAGCATGGAGGAGGTCGTGGGTTCGATCCCAACCCTGGCGCGTGCTCTATACTTGGAGTTTGCGTGTCGCTCTCTCCATGGTTGGATTTTTCTCCTGGTACTCTGGTTTTCCCTCCACAATTTAAAAACATGCGTTTTAGAGTGTTTGGCTGATATACATTTCCACGAGATAAGTCTTCTAAAAAAGAACTATATAACTTTCTTTTTTTAGAAAAATAGGTTTTTATTTGTAAAGGGAAACAAGTTATAGTGAGATGAGAGAGAAATAAACAAGAGATAGAGACGCGAGAGCTGTAGACAAGAGATACAGACCAGTGAGACGGAACAGAGATAAAGCGATATTAATCAGAGACCTGGAAGCAAGTTGTTACGACGTCACGATGCCATGTGACATCATAACGGCTGTACAAGTGATACACGGTGTCACGTGGCCCATCGGTCCATGCGACGTTTACAGTGGCCAGTTGAAGAAGCCTGGGTTCGAGTTGCATGTATGTATGTAGAATGTATTTCGCACTGTACGTAGCCAACCGTGCTAATCAGAGGTGCTGGATATATTCATGTGTCTGGATGGTGCCATCAGGTTATCCAGTGCAGCTGATAACAGGAGTGGAGATACCGGCAGAAAATGTTGATCAGCGTCGTCATCCTGACATTTTTTCTTTTGAGTTAATAAGAACAAGAACTCAAAACACATCACAATCATAAAGCACCTTTCTACAAGTTACTCAAGGTGCTGAGTATTTACAAAAACGCAGGCGGGTTTCACAGCGCGAGAGAGCGCAACTCACGAGGCCATTTTCAATGGAGGAAATTCAACCAATCGAGCTCAATAATTTGACTGAACCATTAAAAACAACACAGACTACACGATTTGTCCCACAGCACGGCACACACTGAAGCACCTCGATGATGAGAACAGTTGCGTTCAACCAATGTGTATGAGCTCAGACGCCGACGGAATAAGCTGCACGTTGACTTGGGGGTTTGGGGGGGGATCGAGGTAATGAATGCCCACATTGTGGGAAGCCAAGACCACTGCTGATACCCGGACAGTCATGTCAGCGGAAAGCCTCGTTCACTTTCATATTCAAGACTACCGGCCAACCCAGTATCACAATTCTTTGGGATCGATAATCCTGCCAGGTGAAGCTCAAAATGGAATATACCTTGCTATCGAGCAATACATTAAGCAAGACATTTTGTTGAAATGAGCATGAAACTACGTATCCATGTAAAGCCTAATCCAATGACTTCATGATTCTTTTTGCAAACGGGATGAATTTTCTGCATGGCTCTGGGATTGCGTATGTGTCTGTAGCCATTAAAACGATGATGAAAACGACGATGACGATGATGACTGAGCAGCACCTGAAGAAGTGGTTGTTGCCCCAAAGGATGCGGTCCCCATGCCACAGCTTTGTGGGCGCCGTCACAGCGGCACCGTTCACACACGTCCTGTCCCAGCGACGCAAAGCGCACGCACAAAAAACAACAGGACCAATTTGAGTGAGGCACAGGTAAAGAAGGTGAATTGAGCTTTAAAATGTTAGATACGGTTATACGAGATATGTAATATGTAACTTCTGGAAAGGAAAGCGAGTGGGCTAGCCCCGCTCGGGTGGGTGTCTGTCGCATACTGCACGTGGTGTGTGTGTGTTTTTAACAGATGCTGAGCACAGGCCCACAGGCCCACAACGCCAAGCATCCATAAACAAACAGCACAATCAGCAATGCTAATGGATAAGAGTTAAGAGGCTCGTGAATAAAGCGCGACTGTGAGAGCTGGGCGAGCGAGGGGGGTGAGTGCGGGGGCGAGCGGGGGGGTGAGCGGGGGGGCGAGCGGGGGGGGTGAGCGAGGGAGCGAGCTAGGGGATGAGCGAGGGGGCGAGCGAGGGGGTCAGTGGGCGTGGTACCGTGCCCCCTCCCGCGGGGTCAGGGTGACCGTGCCCTCGCCGTCCATGGTGATGGTGCAATGCTGCGCCAGGATGCCCAGGCCACACAGCTGCACGTCCTGCGAGTCGTCCGCCCCCACCAGGGTGTGCTCCTGCTCACGTGCGCACGCACGCACACACACAAAGACAAAAATCCCCCGTGTAGCCTTAACAGACTGTAGGGGCTAGTGCTTTTAGCGAGCACCTATGAAGGCCGGGATGGTACACGAGGGGGTGAGTGACCAGCACCACGCCCGACCGCCTTTGTCTCCCCAGTGGCGATGTTTACTACACACCAGGTACTCATTTGAGTTGAGTCGACCTCGGGGAAGAGGCTCAGGACCGGTTCAGATAATAGTCACTGGTGTTTGGCGTGAGTGGGAATAGAACTTGGGTCGCCGGATTTGTAGCGCAGCGCGCTAACCGTTGCACTACGGCTGCCAGGAAACGAAAAAAGAAACACAGGGCCCGCGCAAGGTGAACACAAAGATACGTCAATTTGCCTTTGGGATTGTGAGCATGCCTATTTACCAAATCACGTGGAACACACCAATCGAAGTCTCCATCACGAACAACGGGCCACGTGTTTGGCCCGTTTTGCTGAGACGTGAGTGTGCAACTGCGGGCAATTGCGTGATAGGTATGAAAAAGGTCCCATGATGTGCGATAGGTGTGCACACCGAGGTGGTCCGACACATAGTTGGATGTGGTCACAGGCGGGGGGACAGCATGCAACCGCCACCTTCAGGTAGTAGACGAGCAGCTCGTTGAGGGCCGGGTCTGCGTTGAGGTTGACCAGGAAGCTCTTGTCGTCGCCCACCTTGATACCCGAGGACGCCAGAGAGATTCCAAGGCTCTCCAGCTGCCTCTGCCGTTCCTTCAAAAGCGCAAAAGGCAAACGTCCCCCAGACGGCCGTCAATTGATCGTTGGTGGCAAGGGGTTACAGCACATGTACACGCAGACACATTAAAATACAACAACCGCCATTCACCACTAATTGGCGGTGGCGTCACCACGGCGCTTGTGCCATGCTTGGTGCACTTTTTAGGCCACGTGAAGTGTCGAAGACACGCTGCTGGCAGGAAGTCACAGAACAGACCCAGCTGCCATGGGCTGACTGACTGAGATGACTGGCAGATGCACCAACTGTGCTTCTCACCGTGGGTGAATTTTAATACAAAGCTCAAAGACCCCCCCCTGTATAGCCTAAACAGACTTTGTTAGGGGGCACCTATGAAGGCCGTCACGGCACACAAGGGGGTGGGTGGCCAACACCATTCCAAGCAGCCTTTGTCTGCACCAGATACTACTTGAGGCACGTAAATATACACACACTCAAATACACTCATGTACCCGTACAGACACGGCAGCCTTCATCCAGCGGTGGATTCATCATGGTTGATGTGCGAGCTATGCACTTTCAAATCTAGGTTGAAAACTTATTGTCTTTAGTTTGTTGCCCTTCCCCGTACCTCCGATGAGCACGGTTGGCTATGTATGGTGCGAAAAAAGTTCAGCATACACACACATACACACCAGTGCAACCTCCTCGGTTTTGCGCAGCTTCTGCTCCCAAGTGACGGTCATCTCCTTCATCAGCTTCTCGCTCTCCTGCAGCCTGTCCTGCAGCTCCGGGGCCTTCATGGACTGTGGTGGAGGGAGGCACACATAGACGCCGGGAGAAGACACCGTGAGAATGACACCGTGAGAACGACACCATGAGAACGACACCCTGAGACACCACTGTGAGATGCCGTGACAACGACCCCCTGTGTGGCCTAACAGGGGCTGTCGGGGCCTACGCTGTCAGCAAGTGCCTGTGAAGGCCGGCACGCCGTGTGAGGAGGTGGAGTGGCCGGGAAAAAACTACAAATTTACCCTCTTGAAATCGGGCCAAATTGATAGCAAAACTTGGCGATACAAACCAGAGAAAGCAGACTTTTTGAAAATATCAAAATGCATTTTCCTATACTGCTAATAAAATAATGAAAAAGGAGAAGGCTTTGCATTTAGATGGACCTGAAATGCCTCAGCAACTCAAAGTGCCTTACGATGGCATCACATTGCTGTGTAGTTCTCTTCTAATTAACTGTCTGTAATAAAATAAAAATGCTTGTTAAAAAGCGTTACGTAATCCGCTCGTACGCATGGCTAATTTGTTTCTATCAGTCATTCGAATGACAATTGCTCAATCGATGTGGCAATGTATCCTCCGGCATCTTCCCCCATGCATGCACAACAGCACTGCGCCCACAGTGAACTTTGAACTCTTCTTTAACCATAATAAAGGTTTGTTGGGTTAGATCGCTTGGATGTAAATGTGTCATTACATCGCCCACCACCGACATAGCCATTTAGTAAGGTTTGTCACGTAACAAAACGCGCCAATTAATTGCTAGTACGGCACACCGGTGTGTTGGAAAGTAAAACCTACAACATTTACAATTGGAGTACGACATTTTAGTGATTACAACCAACTTGTTGTGGGTTTACTCTCCGACATGCCGGTGTGCGCTGAACTGGTAACTAATTGGCACGTTCTGTTTACGTGACAAACCTTACTAATTGGCTGCGTCAGATGGTGGCGGGTTTACCGACACATTTATATTCACGCGATCTAACCCAAAAAAAAACACTTTAACATGGATAATAACGGTCGCGAAAGCCTCCTACTACGTGTTAATCTACTTTAACCCCCCGTGTTGTGTCCCCCCGACGTCTCATGGCGTCGCTGGGGGTTTCCGCTCCCTCCAGGGCCCCCACTGCGCTCACCTCGGCCTGGTTGAGCTGGCCCCTCAGCTTGTCCACCTCGTCGCGCAGCTCGCGGATGATACGGGCGTTGGGGTCCTCGTTGACGACGGCGTGGTTGACGATGCGCTTGGCGCGGTCGGCGTAGCGCAGCGTCGACAACGTCTCCTCGTAGTTGTCGGCGGAGGGGCTCACCGTGGCCACCATCGCCGTGCGGCTGTTTCCGCCCAGGTTGTCCTGGCAACGGCGACAGTCGGGGGGGGGGGGGGCTTTTGAGGACGTTCTACGCGTCACATGGTGCGCGCTGGGGGAAATCGATGTGGATCGGACTCGAACGGTCTCTGTCAAATGATGAAAACAAGTCCGTTTAATAACGCATGCACACACACAAGGTGATTTCAAGTCAGAAATAGTGCCCGATTATAACCGTAATATCGCGCTCTTTCCATAATACCTTGCATGTCACGTGACATCACCACACTGCGTATAGAATGCACACGGCCTTGCTAGGACCACCAACTTGAGTTAACATTTGCATACTTTATTTCGGCTACAGCACGACAACGAGACAACTGCATTCTGGGTTTTATTCCTGTGAGGAATCGTCACTCCAATAACATTTCGCCATTATCGCCAAGTAATGCATATGCCCCCGGGGCTTGAGGTGAACAAGCCCTTGCTGATGGCTAAACTGTACAGGTGATTGCGAGCAACACTGACACCGGTACTGAGGGGTTGTTTCTTTGTTTACAGTGCATGGGAACTGCTGTGAATGTTACAATTATGTAAATAGTATGAATGAGACAGGGCATCAGAGGCAGGCGATACAAATGAGACGCAGAAAATAAAAGGTAAAAGAATCGATTCTTGACTTGATAGGACATCTGACAGTATTGTGGCATGGTTCAATCATGCATTTTTACCAGATACACACAAAGATTAAGATACCTCCATATCACGTTTCACAACACTGTTGGGGCAAGTGCTGTTAGCAAGGACCTATTAAGACCAACATGGCATACGAGGGGGTGGGTGGTCAGCATCAAGCCCCGTCGCCCCTTTGTCTCCCCAGTGGCGATGTTTAAGCACTGCACCAGGTACTCATTTGAGGCTGAAATGACTTAAGGGAGGCCCAGGACCGGTTTAGATAATCGTCACTGGTGTTGACCGTGAGCAGGATTCGAACTCGGGTTGCCGGGTTTGCAGCGAAGCGCGCTAACCGCTGCACTACCGCTCCCCAAGCACACGCTCGCACACGCATCTGTCTTGCAGGGACCGTTATTGGCCGTGAGCAGAAATCCCCTCGGTTGTCCATCGCCCCGAACCTCCGCTTAGCACGGTTGGCTCCGTAAGGTGCGCGAACAAAGTTTAATGTGCGTACGACGCACCCGCACACACACGCACACTCACATGCACATGCACACACGCGCACACACGCACACACACGCATACACACACACGTACCTTTAGAAGCCAGGTGAGCACTGAGTCGCGGTACGGCACAAACTTATTCTTGTTCTTCCCAGCCGCCTGGTCAGCGAGCGAAGAAATCACCAATCCCAGCGTGGAGAGGGACCTGCAAAGGCATACAGCGTGAACAGCGGGCATCACGAAGATGTGGCGCCAACGTCACCCCCGGTATCTGTACCACGGTCGGCAAAACCCACGTTCACACGGATAGTGCCGTGCGGCTTGTAGGCGCGATGGAGTGGGACATGCTCAGATATTATGGGACTGCTGGATGGAATGGCTGATATCACCATTGTCTCTCTCTCTCTCTGAGCCAACGCCTATAAACAAGGCGCCCAAAATAGCCAGAGGCCAAGCTGTTTGGACAATGCTTGGATGTAGGCCCACAATACATTGAATCGGTGCAATGGGCTGCTTTGCTGGGCTTTGTAGAGACAGCAGTGCAGCAAAATCCATTGTTGCACCGTACTTCAATGCTTCCGCGTCCACGATCCCCCCTTCTTCACCAACTCACACACTGACCGGCGTGGTGACGTCTGATCAAATAATCCCCACCGCCTTGCATCACGTTGGAAGGCCCTCACATGCGGCAGTGAATGTGTGTGGGTGCGTGCGTGTTCGTGTGCTGTGGGGTGGGGGCGGTGGGGGTGCGGTGTGTAAACATCGCCACTAGAGAGACAAAGGCGGCCGGGCGTGGTGCTGGCCACTCACCCCCTTATGAAGGCCGATACTGTGCACAGGCTATATGAGGAATCTTTGTATGTGTGTGTGTACGTGTGTGAGTATGTGTGAAGGACGCTACTGGTGAAGGACGCTACTGGGCAGTTGGAGGCAGCCGCCCTCCGGCAACAACAGAGAGCAGAGGAGCGACGCTCACGACAACGAGCGGAGCGCCGGACAGATAAAATACAACAAGTTGGCACAGTAGGGAGTACAGCTGGTGTGCATCTACCGGTCATCTCAGTCAGCCAAACCATGGCACCTGGGTCTGTGCCGAGACCTCCTGTCAGCGAGCATTCGACATTTTACTTGGCCTCAAAGTGCACCTGGCCTGGCACAGGTGCCGTGATGATGTCACCATCAATTAGTGGCGAATGGCGTGTATTGGTGTGTGTGTGGGTATGTGTGTGTACGAGTGCTGGAGTCTGTGTGTGCGCTGGAGTGTGTGTGTGTGTGTGAGTTCTGGAGTATGTGTGTGTGTGTGCTGGAGTGTGTGTGAGTGTGTGTGACTGCTGGAGTGTGTATGTGTGCTGGAGTGTGTGTGTGTGTGTGTGCGTGAGTGCTGGAGTGTGTGTGTGTGCTGGAGTATGTGTGTGTGTGTGAGTGCTGAAGTGTGTGTGTGTGTGCTGGAGTGTGTGTGTGTGAGTATGTGTGTGTGTGAGTGTTGGAGTATGTGTGTGTGTGTGTGTGAGTGCTGGAGTGTGTGTGTGCTGGAGTATGTGTGTGTGTGTGAGTGGTGGAGTGTGTGTGTGTGTGCTGGAGTGTGTGTGTGTGAGTATGTGTGTGTGTGAGTGTTGGAGTATGTGTGTGTGTGTGCTGGAGTATGTTTGTGTGAATGCTGGAGTGTGTGTGTGCTGGAGTGTGTGTGTGCTGGAGTGTGTGTGTGAGTATGTGTGTGAGTGTTGGAGTATGTGTGTGTGTGTGCTGGAGTCTGTGTGTGTGAATGCTGGAGTGTGTGTGTGCTGGAGTGTGTGTGTGAGTGTGTGTGTGTGAGTGTTGGAGTATGTGTGAGTGTGTGTGAGTGCTGGAGTGTGTGTGTGTGAGTGCTGGAGTATGTGTGTGTGTGAGTGTTGGAGTATGTGTGTGTGTGCTGGAGTATGTGTGTGTGTGTGAGTGCTGGAGTATGTGTGTGAGTATGTGTGTGTGTGTGAGTGTTGGAGTATGTGTGAGTGTGTGTGAGTGCTGGAGTGTGTGTGTGAGTGCTGGAGTATGTGTGTGTGTGAGTGTTGGAGTATGTGTGTGTGTGTGTGCTGGAGTATGTGTGTGTGTGTGTGAGTGCTGGAGTATGTGTGTGTGTAAGTGTTGGAGCATGTGTGTGTGTGAGTGCTGGAGTGTGTGTGTGTGAGTATGTGTGTGTGTGAGTGTTGGAGTATGTGTGAGTGTGTGTGAGTGCTGGAGTGTGTGTGTGTGAGTGCTGGAGTGTGTGTGTGTGAGTGTTGGAATATGTGCGTGTGTGTGAGTGCTGGAGTGAGTGTGTGTGTGAGTGCTGGAGTGTGTGTGTGAGTGCTGGAGTGTGTGTGTGTGTGTGTAAGTGCTGGAGTATGTGTGTGTGTGTGTGTGAGTGTTGGAGTATGTGTGTGTGTGAGTGCTGGAGTATGTGTGTGTGAGTGTTGGAGTATGTGTGTGTGTGTGTGAGTGCTGGAGTATGTGTGTGTGTGAGTGCTGGAGTATGTGTGTGTGAGTGCTGGAGTGAGTGTGTGTGTGAGTGTTGGAATATGTGCGTGTGTGTGAGTGCTGGAGTGAGTGTGTGTGTGAGTGCTGGAGTGTGTGTGTGTGTGTGAGTGCTGGAGTATGTGTGTGTGAGTGCTGGAGTATGTGTGTGTGTGAGTGCTGGAGTATGTGTGTGTGTGTGTGAGTGTTGGAGTATGTATGTGTGTGAGTGCTGGAGTATGTGTGTGTGAGTGTTGGAGTGTGTGTGAGTGCTGGAGTATGTGTGGGTGAGTGCTGGAGTGTGTGTGTGTGAGTGCTGGAGTGTGTGTGTGTGTGAGTGAGTGTTGGAGTGTGTGTGTGTGCTGGAGTGTGTGTGTGAGTGCTGGAGTATGTGTGTGTGTGTGAGTGCAGGAGTGTGTGTGTGTGTGTGTGAGTGAGTGTTGGAGTGTGTGCTGGAGTGTGTGTGTGAGTGCTGGAGTATGTGTGTGTGTGAGTGCAGGAGTGTGTGTGTGTGAGTGCTGGAGTGAGTGTGTGTGTGTGAGTGAGTGCTGGAGTGTGTGTGTGTGCTGCAGTATGTGTGTGTGTGTGCTGGAGTGTATGTGTGTGTGTGAGTGCTGCAGTACTTGTTGATGTTGCTGCCCTCGATGAGACGGTCCCCTGCTGCCCCGGTTTTGGATGCGCGCTCGCTCCCTGCCAGGTCCACCAGGCTTATCTTGCTGACCTTCTCACCAGATGTCTACACAAACAACAACAACAACAGCCATTCTGACATTACGCATACATTTAAATACATGTGTGTATACATACATACATACAAAGACAAAGATCTCCCGTATAGCCTCAACAGACTGTAGGGGCAAGTGCTGTTAGCGAGCGCCTATGAAGGTGTGCGCGGCACACGAGGGGGTGGCCGGCCAGCACCACGTGCGGCCGGCCACCTTGGTCTTGGGGAGTTCCGGGACCAGTTCAGATAACCATCACTAGTGTTGGCCGTGAGCGGGAATTGAACTCAGGTTACCAGGTTCGTAGCGCACTACAGCTCCCCATTACATACAACAAAAACAAAGATCACGAGAATAGCATTAACAGACTGTAGGAGCATTACAATAACAACAGCAGCCGCCATTTGTCACTAAGTGGTGGTGACATCACCACGGTGGTACTTGTGCCAGGCCAGGTGCACTCCAAGGCCACTTGAAGTGTCAAAGGCTCGCTTGCAGGAGATCACCGGACAGACTCAGGTGCCATGAGAAAACTGACCGAAATGGCTGGTAGATGCACCAACAATGCTCGCCACTGTGCAGGCTTGCTGCGTTTTAGCTGCCCGGAGCTCCACTCGTTGTTGTGAGCATCACTCCTCTGCCCTATTGTTGGAGGGCGACTGCCTCCAACTGACCAGTAGCGTCCGTCATGAGCCTCATCCATAGAGACCGATATTGACACCTCTGGTACCAGTCTTCAGCAAGTCCATTCACCTCTACACCCTCCCGTACTGCATCAGTCCATCTCTTCTTTATCCCGTGGCACACCCCTATAGCTGCTTGGGCATGCAGTGTCTGGGCATGTGGGCTACATGACCCAGCCAACGCAGCTTCGCCTGCCGGAGGAGCTCACTGATGGGACTGTGTTCAGATCTTTCAAGGACCTGTAAGTTCCTCACATAATCCATCCTGGTTAAACCCAGGATTGATCATAGGCAGGCCAGGCTGAATGGTTTTTAACCGGCGCAGATGTTCCATTGGAAGGGTCCACGTTTCACAAGCATAGAGAAGGGAGGGCGTGGCTGTGGCCGAGACGACCCGAAGCTTCATGTGAAGTGGCATACCAAGTAGCTTCCTACAGCATTACGCAGCCGATGAAAAGATAATGCCGCCCGAATCATTCAGAGTGAGACCTCTGCTGTCAAACCGGAGCTGGTCAAACACAACACACGCACGCACGCACGCATGCTCACTGACCCCCGAGGCGAGGTCGGTGAGCGTCTGGGTGAGCGTGATGGTGAACACGGCGTGCGAGCGGCTGCTCTCCTCGTTCATGTTCGTCGCCGCCACCGTCCGCGACTTGTTCCCCTCCGACATCAGCGAGTCGATGTCCTGCGATGCCGCGCACAGCCCACCATCAATCCCTGCGCTCGAGAGACGCCTCTGCATTGTCCGCCTTTCATGGCCAAAAAGAGAAGTCATCGTCATGATTGCCAGCCTTGGCCTATCCACCGCCGGATGAAGGCCTCCCCAACGCACCACGATCCGTCACAGTCCAGCAATCTGCACGAGGGCCGATCTTATTGCTCCGTCTCCGCAGTGAACGTCCTCTCGGGAGCATTCCCCCTCCTTTGGCTGCCGCACGGATGTCACTGCCGTCCAGTGGCCTTCGTCCCTTCTAGCGACATGTCCTGCCCAGCCCACTCCCTCGTCTAAGACAATCCAAATTACGTCATTATCCTGCAGTGGGCTCTCTAACGCATGTGTTCATCTTTAAGCCTCACAATCTCATTCCGGGCACGCATCCCAGGCATGCTTCTATCCAAATAGAACCAAAATAATCCACCAATCCACTGCTGGATGAAGGCCTCCCCACAACCACCTCGATCATGGAGGATGCTTGACCATACTTTATCACACTGGTCAATGTGGGATGGTGAAGGAGGGGACTCAAGTCCAGGTCACAAATCACTCTTCATTGATGTTGTCCATGGCCAGGAATAAAAATCTAAATACCTAGAATGCATCTAATACTATCAGCTATGAGACGCTAAGCAGGCCTGAGCCTGGATTATGCTTGGACGGGTGACCACGAAGCATGCCAGGCAATCGCAGGCTCAAGTCCCGGTGCGACTGTGGCCGTGCAACCCAAACTATGGACCGTACAGTAAAACACGATAGTTTAACAAGTATTCAGATTGTAATGGTTGTAGTTTTATTCTCCAACACACCGTGGCATTTCCTGTTTACGTGACAAACCTTACTAATTGGTTATGTCGGGTGGTGGTGGGTTTCACAACATATTTATATTTACGCGATCTAACCCAAACAACCCCGATATTATTGATAAATCACTGTTGTCTTCTGCGCTCCTTCAATGGGGGAAGAGCAAAACCACACAAACTCTCGCCTGAAGCCCTCTCGAGTCCAGCAGACTACAACATTAGCATTTAGCTCCCGAACAAATTGCTGCCATACGCAAGAATATAACACAGGCTCAAGCAACGCTGTGCAACATTGTCAGCGGCAGAGAGCAGGGCATAGAATACAATATACACTACGACGTTGTCCTGTGCTTCTATGATCCGAAGTCGACATACTTGTCGCCATTGCTAAGCCGCACTCACCAGCGTGGTGAAGTGCAGTAAAGTAACCACACTGACCCTCACGACGTGGGGAGAGGTCCTCGTCCAGCAGCGGATTGACAAAGCGATTGTACAAAACCAGCTCCCGTGTACGGGTGTGACCGTGTGCATGCATGCGCATGAAGTAAGAACGTGCGTGTGTTCGTGCATTGCCTGGTAAGATGTCACAGCCAGCTGGGAAAGGCCATCGACGTACGGACCGAATATCTGGTGCTCGCGGACCTTGAGTGCCGTTTGACTCCTGTGTAACACACGACAAAAATTCGCCCATATAGCCATAACGTAGTTTTGGAGCAAGTGCTGTGAAGCGAGCATCTGTGAAGACCGGCTCAACACACGAGGGGGTGGGTGACGGCACCACGCCAAGCCGTCTTTATGTCCCAAGTGGCGGTGTTTATACACCGCTCCAGGTGCTCATTGGAGGTTGAGTCAACCTAGGGGAGACCCAGTACCGGTTCAGATAATCGGCTCACCGGGTTCGTAGCGCAGCACGCTAACCCCTGCACTACCGTTCGCCACACACACACACACAGACACACGCAAAGATTGCAGGGACAAGTAACGTAAACGAGCGCCTGCTAAGGCTCGCACAGCGCGCGCATGAAGGATGCGAGGCCTGAACCAGGCCCGGCAGGAACTGTCTCCGCACCCCGCTGCACCGAGTACTTGTCTCAGGCCGAGTCAAATTAAGACGAGGCCAAGTTATGTTCACCAACCAACCGGCACTTGCATTTCCGCATGGCCAGAAAACCGATTACCAAATAATAATGCAAATGATAACCCCCGATTACCATGGTTGGCTCCGTATGGTGCGAAAGTTCAACATACATACGCCCCACGTACAGGTTAGCAATGACTACGTTTGCATCGTCTAACTTATATCGGTGTTGCAACATCCGCGTATTTTCTTTACGCGGGCCACCCATCCTCCCTCCCCCGCCTCCCTCCCCCCGTGACCCTGGACAACGGAGCATCTCCCGCCACCGGGCTGTAAACGACGACCCGCACCACGCACGTTCGCACGCGACGACGCAAGCATACGGCCCGTTATCAACGTGCTGCTGGACAGGGGGAGGGGGGCAGGGGGGGGGGACAGGGGGGCGGGGGGCAGGGGGGGCGGCGGGGCTCCCCATGCCATGTGCGTCGCGGGGGCACCACTTGACGCGCGTCGCCGTAAGCGCAGGCGCGCACCCCTTGGGGTCGAGGAGGTCGCGCACGCGCTCGTTGTAGATCTCCAGGTAGGAGACCTCCAGCTTGCAGGAGAGGTCGGCGCTCTGCAGGCGCTCGCGCCGCTGGAAGAGCTCGCAGCACAGGCGCGGGATGAGCCCCGGCTGCTCCGCGGTGCCCATCATCGTGTACGACTTGCCCGAGCCTGAGCACACGCACGCACACACACGCACACACACACGTACGCACACACACACGCACACGCACGCACGCACACACACACACACATTCGGCTCGCCGAGTTTGTAGCGCGGCGTGCTAACCCGCACCTCCGATTATCATGGTTGGCTAAGTACCGTGCAAAAGAAGTTCATGATATATACGCACAAGCTTGTGTGTACACGGGCGCACACACAGACAGGTATGTACACGAGCACACACACACATATATGCACGCAAGGGCACACACCACACACCACACGCGTGTACACAGGGGTGGGCATGTACCGGTTTGCCCATAGGCGAAGATGCACGCGTTGTAGCCATCAAAGGCGTTGTCTAGGAGGTCTTCCCCCAGGCACTGGAACACCACGTCTTGCCCTGCAAATGCACGACCACACACACACAGAGTCGCTCTCGCCAGGACGCACACACAGAGTGCTACTTGACATGCATTTGCTGCAACTGTTAAAGTTAATTGAACGTGTCTTAGTCCATCATATAAATACTTTCATAGCAGGTATATATTGTTTAAAGGTATATGTTATGGTCATTCTTTTCCTTGTGGAAACCTTCATCCAGCAGTGGATTGGACGCGGATGACAATGATGGTGATGATGCTGGGCGGTGGTGGTGCACACCTGCAATGCAGCACTTTGGAGGCTAGGGTTGGTGGATCGCATCGACGTTGCGAAACCCCCTTTCCGTATGTGTCGAGGTATCATACCCTGTTTAACACGTATGCTTTCGCGACCAATATTATTCATAAGAAAGGTTTTTGGGTTAGATCGCGTTATTTATAAATGTGTCGTAACCCTCCACCACCCGACACGGCCAAACAGTAAAAAACGTGTCAGGAGAGCCTCACCATTCTGGCAAATCGCCCGATGAAGCTGGATGTAATTACCAGCGAAACGTCGGACTACTCAAATTTTAAATGATGTTGATTCGCTCTTCAACACACCGGTGGGCTAAAGAAGTGAATAATTTTGTCCTTTGTAAACGTGACACATTTTTACTGTTTGGCCATGTCGGGTGGTGGAGAGTTACGACACATTTATAAATAACGCGATCTAACCCAAAAACCTTTATTATGTATCATACCCTGGCTTGCAAGGAGAAGGCAGTACAGCAAACACGCAGACTCCACCTGTTTCGTTGGTATGGGATAGTGTTTCCCCCTTGCATGCGTGGGTTTTCTCTGGGTGAAGTGGGTTCCTCCCACATGTAAACACTTATTAATTGGCCGATAACACCTGAACGCTTTACCGTTCCGAGACGTATGCAAGTTGCAGGGTGGGGTGTCCTGTTCACCTCTGAATCTCGTAACGCACGAGTGGTGAAGCGTTACTTTTATTTAGAGAGGCATAGCGCCATTATTTTTAAAGACAATCTACTCACTGCAGAGAACTGTAGCGACACGACCGCACTCTACGATAGCTAGCGCTCAACTGTGCCACCACCATCCCAGACGGCCTTGTGGGAGCCTCGGTAGCGGTAGTTATTTTATTTAAGTTTTTCTTCCAGTTTAATTTTGATGCTGTACACATACGTGATCAGAAGCGGAATCAAAACTGATAATGTGCACGTGCGTTCATTCGGAACGGGAAAGGGTTAATACATAGAGGACCGCAGAACTTGGGCAATTGTTGGCGCCGACTCATTGCGTGCTCGTCCGTGGTTCCTCGTGCCCCCAAGGCCTCACTCTCTCTACGAAAGCGACAGCGGCACGTTACGAGTTGAAATCGTCGTCACCAAAACCAGCTGTACGTTCGCGCGAGGGGGAAACACTCGGGACGTCTCAATGTGGACGCTGCCTGAAATCATCGCGCTACGGCCCTTTGCAGCGGTGCGTTCCCCCACAGCCCGTGTGCCCACGCTCGGCGAGGGGGGAGGCGCCACTGCTCGCCACTCACCAGAGAACTTCTCCTTGTTCGTCTCGTCAATTGACCAGAAGCAGTAGTCAAACCTGAACGTCTGCAGGGACACAAGCGGGGGGCACGTCCACAACACAGGTACACGCGTCGCACACGTGTCCCATACACACACACACGCGTACACACACACGTGTCCCATGCACACACACACGTATACACACACGTACACACGTACACACGTACAGACGTACACACACGTGTCCCATACACACGTACACGCACACACGTACACACACGTGTCCCTTACACACACACGTACACACACGTGTCCCATACGTACACACACGTACACACGCGTACACACACGTACACACATGTGTCCCATACACACGTACACACGTACACGTACACACGTACACGCACACACGTACACACGTACACGCACACATGTACACACACGCACACACGTACACAGGCCGAGCACAACAGGACACAATCCACACGGCACGTACACTGCACGTGCAAACACACACATACACTGGAGGTGACACCACCACACAAAGCACAAACACCGCATGCATATGCACGCACCATGTACAACACGAACCACAAATGTTGCATACACTGATAAATAACCCCCTCATCGCCTGATCGCCTGTTGCAGAATATGCCGCTAGCGAGCACCTGTTAAAAAACTAAAACGAAAAAACTATTTTTTATTCATTGGTTTGCATCACATTATGTTTCTAAGGTTTGTTGAGTTCGTGTCTCCCATCTTCTTGCTGTATTTGCCTCCGTAAAGTTTGCCGTTCTCTGTGTGCTCTGTGTGTGATGTCCCTCTGTGTGTTCCCTCGCTATGCGTTTTGCCCCATTTCCGCCTGATGATGAGCGCTTGTATTGCGTTCGAAACGTCGTGATTTATTTTAATTAAATTTGTGATTTATTTAAATTTTATTTTATTTCTACATATGTGACTTCTGCAGTCACGAAAGCTTCAATTTTTTTTTTTACCAGGTAAGGCCCACTGAGCTGTATAGGTCTTTTTCAGAAGCAACCTGGCCACTAATGAGAGCTCAACAAAGTGGCTTATCATCACATGGACATTTATAGCAGCTAAATACTCTAAGTGCATGCTGATTCTAAATGTGGAGAGAAAACCGGAGGACCCGGAGAAAAATCTACGTGACCACACAGAGAACATGCACACTCCAAGCATACAGGCATCAGGGTTGGGATCGAACCCACGCACTCCTGCGTAGCAGGCGAGGTAGTTCACATCTCGCCACCATGGCGCCCCTGTTAAAAAAACCCAGTGTGGCTCAGAAGGCGTGGAGTTGCCATCAACACGCTCGGCTGATGTGCAGCTACTCATTTAACGTTAAGTAAACCTAGGGGAGGCCCAGTGCCGGTTCAGATATCGCTCATTACTGATAATTGCTATGAGTGGAGCGGTGGTGCAATGGTCTGAGTTCAATTCCTGGCCATGGCAAGCATTAGTGGCGAGTTACGCCGGAACTGGTCCTGGGCCTACCGCTTCACAAACCCGCACTCACCCGCTTAGTGAAGTATGGTTAAACGACACGACATCCACTCCATTTTGACTGAATAAGTTAAAATTCTGGTCAGGGGTCAAACCACCCTGCCATCCCTTCAGTATCAATGAAGTAAACATCAGCTTGGGTGTAAAAAAAGCCAACAGTGGTTGTCCTGTGTCGAGACTTGCCCCTGCCATAGCAATGTGGAATTTCCACTACTGGCTCAGTGCTAAAAACAGTAGGCGAGTGCCACTCTCCATGCTGAACTGAGTGAGTAACCCACTTGCCGTCTACGGACGCCGATTCCTTAAACCCTTAGAGCACACATGGTCATGCGCACACAAATAAGGAGAAAACCCCCACGTGTGTGTGTGTATAGCGGGCATTCAAAGCTGCCCAAACAAAACAGAACATTTCAAATGCGAGCGCAAAGCAACAAACCTTTGCCTGTTTGCGAGCATCTTTGTGGTAACTGTAAGAAAAAACAGAAATAAAGGAACATTAATCATTGCGATGCAGCATCTCTGAAATGCAGCCAAATGTTGCATTCCGACTAAACGAGGGAATTGCTCAGCTGCAAATTGACCAGCATCTTGCTTTAGCTTGCTCTTGTGACGGCACGAATGGCAGCTTCGCGGCACGTGGCAGCACACGCAATCGAAGAGATGAGGCAGACGACGGGAGAATACAGCCGGAAAGACAGGGACGCTGTACCGTAGGGACACGGTTTTCGCGGCAGGTGTCACCGACGCACGTAAGTCGGAGCGCGATCGTGGTCCCGCACCGTGATGAACGTCACGATATTGGGATGTCCACTGAGCCTGTACCGCCGCTGAGATTTTATGTTTGGCCAACTGCCAGTTGTATTGTATGGGGATTTTTGCTTGTTTTAGCAATGTTAGTTGGCTATGGTTTTTTTTGTTACATGTGGCACATAGTTTTCGATCATCACATATTGCTCGGCAAACACATCTTATAAAAAAAAAATCAACAAATAAATAGCCACGGCTTTTGAAACTGAACTATTTTATTTGACCAGGTTAAGCCCACCGAGCTATGAGCTGTTTTTCAGAGGCGGCCTGTCCGCACACGATATCATCATGCTCACCCAAGTGGCTGACCTCATCACGCGTAGGAATTTACAGTTGAAGCCAAAAAATCGAAACGCATGTTGGTAAACATGTTTGTAAACACGGAGGGCAAAAACCGGAGGACCCGGAGAAAACATCCCCGTGACGGTCAGGGGGAGGTTTCGAACCCACGACCTCCCACGTACAAGGCAAGGCGGGATCACGTCTCCCCGCCACCGGAGCCGCCCCCATTGCAAAAGACAACTCAGTAACATCATCGGTGGACAGACTTTTGAGTGAAGTTGCACCGATTAGTCAAGCCCAGAGGATGGCGACAGTGCATGCAAGACAACGGCTGCTCTTGTGAAATGGATTACTCCGCACGAGTGACAAGACGTGAAGCAGCCCCCGCCGTAGCGTGGGGGCGGAGGTGCTGGAGGGGGCTGAACTCCCCTTGCTGAAGACTCAGCCCCTCATCTAAATTGTGAGTCAAATCAAACAATGTTGGGTTCAATGTTTAACCCCCGTGGCAGTTTTTTTCTTCAAAGATTCACAGCAAGAGCAGAAAGCGTGACAAACCAAAGCGCGTCGCACTGTTACTCAATCTCTCCGGCGTGTAACTCTGATTTCAAGTTTGTTTAACGTTGCCTGCGTTGTGTCCCACCAACCCCCCTTAGGCTGTAGACGTCTCCCGGCTATCAAGAAGTCATGCTCCAGGTCCGACGTGGAACATCCTTCATGGTGGGAGAGGCCGCAGCTTTGTGTTTCCTGAACAAAACAAAACCCACGAACGGCTAGCAGAGTGGGGGCGGTGCTTTTCCCAGACCGGCCACTCCACGTGCACCCGTGCCCTGGTGTCCCCCAGAACCGCCCGACACAAAACGCCTCGAGGGTCTTCACCTTCCGATTAATTATTAAGTTTCTTCCGAGTTAGATCGCCCTGTAGGTATAAAGACATGTTTTACTATAACCCTCCATCCATCCATCCACCCGACACAGCCAATCAAATCAGGTTGTCATGCAGTCAAACGTGCCAATTGATTTGGGGTTTCAGCAAAGCCAGAGGAATGTTGAAGAGCAAGCGGAATATTGCACAAGTTTTATTCGACGTTTTGCTGAAGATTACAAACGGCACCATCGGGTGTTTTAACAAGAGCTCAGCTCTCGCGCGGTCCAACTTTACCCAACTTCTGAGTGCGTTGTTAATTCACTACCGGGTGAAGTTGTCCCTATGGGCCCTGGCAATAATAGGGGGGGGGGGGTTGCTTGACCATACTTCACCACGGTGGTCAACATGGGTTGCTGGAGGGTGAAGGGGTTCACAATTGGGTGGCCTGGTTCGTCGTGCTAACTGCTGTGCCACCACTCTCGCGATGGAGTGCAACACACAGTCCAGGCTTGCGTCACCCTGCTTCACACGCACACACCTGACACACGCGAGAACGTCCAAACAACGACGCGAGAGCAATCTCCTGCAGCAGGACGGGGCCCTCCACTGTTCACGAGGGCTCGTCAAGTTGTAAACGTCGGCCGTCGTGCGTAGGCCCACAGAAGTGGACGTGCCGCCCTGAGGAAGAGTTGTACAGACTGCAGCAACAGTTTGCCCTGGTGAACTCCGCACTACACCAAGAGGTGATAGCTCATCGCAGCGCTGTATCTGCACGGTGCCTTCCCTCTGATAAAACTGAAATTCATCATTCAACGGCAGAACGCGTTCCCTTGCAAACAAGCGGTGTGCGCACACAATTAAAACCCTACGCCTAAGGCCGTTCCGTCCTATATTACAATGAACACTTCGCGACGGCTTGTCACTTTCAGTAGCGTTTGTTGTTGTTGTAGATAAGCGAGTAGCCAAACTCTGGCTTACAGCCATAAGCAGGATCACTCAGCTGATGTGTGCCCTGGGCTGATGAGCGTAACGTGAATCCATCACCCAGGGCACGGTCACCTCCTCAAGCCTTCAACCCTCCTGGCTCAACGAAACGACCACCGGCTGTCGAGGTTGCGCCGTTTGGTTGTAAGTGAAACAAGACTATTGCCACGGTGGCAAGAGCCACCACGGTGGCGAGATGTTAACTACCTCGCCTGGAATGCAGGAGGTCGTGGGTTAGATCCTGATACTGCTGCCTATATAATTGGAGCTTGCGTGTTTTCTCCGTGGTCGCGTGGATTTTTCCCTCCACAAATAGAATTATCATGTGTTTATAGTATTTGGCTTTACATTTCTACGTGATAAGCCACTTCGTTGAGATATAATTTGTGGCCAGGTCGCTTCTGACAAAGAGCTACATAGGTCAGTGGGCCTTACCTGGGGAAAGTAAAATAGTAATAAATATTAAGAGTAGTAATAGTAAGGATAGACTGACCGGTCACACTGCACGCATCCGTAGCAACTTCTAACACAAGACCGCCAAACTAACCCTAACCCTTGGGCACTGCCTAATTGTGAAGCTTTTGGCAGGCAGAACTTGATCACGAGATCTGTGCCTGGAGAGGAGGCGTTTCCCGACCGGCGCGTATTGCGTGCTTACGACACATGGATAAGAAACAAAGACGCGGACGGAACATACGGAAAAAGAACGAGTGACGAGTGTGCGAAAGAGCAAGGAGAGACTCAGGTTTGGAATAGCACACCAAGGGGACAGGAGGAGGAACGCGTGAAGTCAGCGAACACGCGCGAGACAGAGGCCAGAGACGTTACGGTGGCGTCTATTCTCAAGAAGAGGAAGTGGGCCGGGGCGGGCCACGTCGCTCATGATTGAGAGCAGCGATGGAGTTTGCAGCCCAAACGGACCGAGTGGAAGGAACGCGCCGGGGAGCGCGTCGGCCGCGGAGACGGACGGGGCGGTGAAATCGTCCCGAGAGCTGGAGCTGCGTGAACTTGCTACGCCACGAGATCGTGAGAGATCGTGGAAAACAGGCTTGGGAAGGGCCAACGTCAAGCAGCGGACAGATCATGGCCCAATGATGATCAGCCACCACCTGTGGCTGATTATCATTCACACGATAGAGACACCCAATACAGTCAAGTTCTGCAATACTGGGAAACGATTGCAGTAACTTTTAAAAGAAAGACATTAAAACCTCATGAGGCCTCCTTTGCCAGTACCAAAATATACTAATCGGGGTTTCCCCCTTTTTTCTGGCAACAAAACTGACACCTTTTGCAAGGAATCGTACGCCTTTTGGCGTCATCTGGTCGAACACCATATGAGACTAGGCGCTAAGAAAAGCTGTCTCTGGTGTGGACCAATCAGTTTCAAGGACAATGCATAAATTATCAGAGTGTTGTTTTTTGTTTGCATTTGACTGCAAGTATTGTGGTTAATGTAAACATGATTCCTTGCAGAAGGTGTCAGTTTTGTAGCCAGAAAAAATGAGAAAACCCCTATTAGTAGATTAAAACATCTCTGTGCAGGCGATTGCACCGAACGAGCATAAATTTCCACATTTGGCTGTAGCAAGCTGAGAAGGGGGGGGTTTCCTTGAACGGCGCCAATGGACAAGCTTGGGCTGTACATTCCGAGCGGTGTCTGTGTCTGAAGAGGAGGAACTGGCAGAGCGGACAAACAGGTAGGGGCAGCAGCACGCCCCGCACACACAGACAGCCAGCCCGTCCCGCAAAAGCCTCAAGGCCACCAGACATTGAACCGCATTTGCATTCGAAAGCAAGGGCTGACTATTCACACACACACAATGTGTACACTATAAACACACACAGTGTGTACACTATTCACACACACAGTGTATACACTATTCACACACACAGTGTATACACTATTCACACACACAGTGTATACACTATTCACACACACAGTGTGTACACTATTCACACACACAGTGTGTACACTATTCACACACAGTGTATACACTATTCACACACACAGTGTATACACTATTCACACACACAGTGTGTACACTATTCACACACAGTGTGTACACTATTGACACACACACAGCGTGTACACTATTGACACACACACAGCGTGTAAACTATTCACACACACAGCGTGTACACTATTCACACACACAGTGTGTACACTATTCACACACACACAGTGTGTACACTATTCACACAGTGTGTGTGAATAGTCTACTCACTGCTGGGTGTGCCACGTGCTCTCAATAGTCTACTCAGTGATGGGCGTGGCTTGCTGTACAAGTCATATTTTGGGGTCTTATTGCCTAAACTTATAAATAAAATAAATAACCGCACCTGCCTCTCCGTAGCAATTGCAGAAAAACGTAGAAGAGTGCACAATTACACGTGCCATTCGTCACGGGTATTGCTCACACCGGCTACGCTCGCCAGGAGAAGGCGGCACAGCAAACGTGGACCCCCATCTGTTCCATCTCCACGGGGATAGAGTTGTCCCCGTCGCACGCGTGGGTTTTGTCCGGGTCCTCCGGTTTCCTCCCACACGCGAACGCTCGTTAATTGGCTGAAAAACATCTTAAGTGTATAGGGGACCGCAGAGCTTGGACAATTGTCGGCGCCGGCTCACCCCCTGGCTGCCTTCCCCGCCTGGGCTGTGGATTCCTCAGGGCCCGGAGTCGTTCTCAAACGTCGCGGGTTTGCAAATGGTGTGCGGCGACGCGTCACAAGTTGAAATGATTATCGTCTGCTAATGAAGACATTGCGACGGCACTTCGCTTGGAAGAACCCGCTGCAGTGAGCTATTGTCTTGAAATAAGTATCACAGTACAATCCTGTAACGTGTTGTTAAATTTGAACATTAACCACCGTGGTTGCTACAGCTGTGTTTTTGTCGAGTGCGTTACCAATGTCCATGAGGACTTGCGGCGCTTGTTAATATATTCCCTTCAGACACACACGCACAAGCACGTGTGGGCTGGAAAACACGTGAAGAACAATAACACGTGACACTCATCATCGCGTGGCGTCCTATTTCCAGAAGATGCCACTTTGGCGTCACACCTCCCTCCTCCTCTCTCGGTCTCCCGCTGGTCTCACCACGCGGGTCGGCTGCATCCCCGTCCACTCAATCATTTAAACCGCGTCGCGTGTCCGCCGCCTGCGTGGCTCACAGTCTCTAACCTTGCACTCATGACCTCTGCTCGGAAGCAAAATGCACGCAAACAAAAAACCCACGATTTTCTAGACCGCACAAAAAGCGCAAATTGCGACCGCAGGCTCCATCCTCCCATCTGGTCAAGGGACATCACCCCGAGAGGAGAGGACCGAGTCTATGGATCACAACTGCGTCTTCCGCTGCCCAGTCACCTTTTTGCGTGCACTATTACTACTCTGTCTGACAAGAGACCCCACCGCCCCCCACATCGGCAGCGGGAGGAGATGAAAGGCCGCTTGCAAGATACGGCGCTCTCCCGTGCCACGCGACACCGGCACATCGTGACGGCGCAACGTGACACCAAGCGGCATCGCAGGCATCGCCCCGACACGGGAGGCCGGGAAGGGAATACGAATGCCGCATCTGTACCCGTGTCCTGCTGCCGACTGGGGGTGAATCATCACAGCCAAGATCAATTTACTGCGGGATGAAGGGCTTCTGCCAACTGCTGCCAGCGCCAAACGCAATTGAAATGTAACAATACATCTAAGCGCCTGCACGTAAGCCGATGTTTCTTTGCCGCGGTTCCACAGCGAGTGAATGCTTGAGCGTGTTTCCCCTCCTTTGACTGCCACTCCATTGTTGGCCTTGACCACCAGCCATGATCCCTTCCAGTGCGGGGCCTGTAGCAAATCATGTTTTAAAGGAGCTCTAAATAAAAAAAACACTTACATATTAAAGCACAAATGTTGTACTTGCATCGTAAAGTAATTGTATTTTTTCATTTGCTATAGAAGCAGATAATACGACAAATCACTAACCTTAATCACCCAATCGTTCATAAAAGTTGAAGGCAGTGTAGTACTATAGTAATAGAGCAAGTGCAGAATCGCTGAACCGAAACTGATAGCTTGAACGCATTTAGCGCGGGGCCCTTGAAAGTGCCGGGCCCGTGGCATATGCAGCTACTTTTGCTACGAGGATAATCCGGCACTGTGCCCAGGCCCATTCCCGTTTGTTTAATCATCAATCTGATGTCTTTAACTTGCATATTCTCCAGTCCGTGCGTGCTCCTCTTTCTACTTCTCGACGTAATTCCTCGCGTGCATCTCTCCACGCTCTTTGTGCAATCTTCGGCCTTCGTACCATTTGTTCTGGTCAATGTTTCTGTTCCATACGTCACATCGGGCGATATGCAGCGATTAAAACACTTTCCTCGTCAGACATTTCTGCTTCATCAAAGGCATTCTAAGCCCATTTAAAAGCCACCGAGACAAATCCTGGACTGGCCTTCCTGGTGACGACGACGCTGCGGTGACTCCTGCCGTGATTTGACGTGAAAATAATTCTTTTGAGGTGAAACACTCACAAGGGCGGACACCCCCACCGCTAATCCCGACCGCGACTGCCCCAACACGCACGACTGTAGGAGGGGAGTGAGGAGTCAGTTTTTTATGAGCGCGGCACCGTGAGCGCATACTCTAAGCTAAACTGAACACATTTTTTCGTTTTACCAGGTAAGGCCCACTTCAGCAATTGTTTCTTGCTGTGGTTGTCCCACCTGATGACGGACGCTTGTGTTGCACCTGAAACGTCGTGATTTCATTTACTTAATTTTCTACCTACGTGACTTTACCGAAAGAACCAAAGAGTATGGATCCCTGCAGTCACGAAAACTTAAAATCTAGATTTAAGGCCCGCTGAGCTATATGGCTATTTTTTCAGAAGCGACCGGGCCACAAATGATAGTTCAACGAAGTGGCTTATCACGTGGAAACTTATATCAGCCAAAGACTCGAAGCTCACGTTGATTCTAAGTGTGGAGGGAAAAAACCGGAAGACCCAGAGAAATATCCACACGACCACGGGGAGAGAGAAGACGCAAACTCCAAATCTACAGCAGGCGTCAGGGTCGAAATCAAACCCACGGGACCTCCTCACCAGCTGGTCCGCCAGCACACGCCACATGCACACAGCGTGGCGTTGTCCTCACAACAGCTGTTGTCGGGGTGCGTATTAGAATCCTTGCAGCTGCATCGAGTTGCAGCACGTACACTTTTCCACCGAATGCCACTGAAAATATTTATTTCTGCACGTAATGTGGATAGATTCCAGCGCTCAGAATTCAAATGTCGGTTTGGCTGTCGTGCAACAAACATTGCCCTCAGTGGCTGAGTGGGTGGGGAAGTGCTGCCCTCGACAATGCGGACCGGACGTCACTTGACGGAAGGGATCTCAGAGGTAGCTCGTTGATATCCTCTTCCGTGGGTTGTTCTCTAACGTGAAGTGTTGCTCTGCTCTGCGGTATCTACGAATGGTTCAGCAGTTCCACTGCTGGATTATTTTTTCCGCCTGAGGACGACCGCTTGTGTTGCGATCGAAACGTCGTGATAAATTATTTTTTTTCTACCTCTGTGACTTTACCGAAAGAACCAAAGAGTATGCATTGTTCGTCTCGTGATGTGACGCCAATCGCACAAATAGAATAAAATTGTGGGAAAGTTATTTTTGTAAATCCAAATAATTCGGTGTAAAAACTCCTCTGAAATCATTCCCTGGAAAATAAAAAAAGAACCTCACTTGTCTGCCAGTCGGAGGATCCAGGATGCACAACTTTTCCATGGCACTGGACTCCAACAAGATATGGGCCACAATTGTTACCGGCCACTACAAGTGCTGCAAGGCAACACATCACTCAGAATTCACCAAACCGTGTGCGTCTTCCACAGTGCCACGTGCTGTTCACGACGCGGCCAGGGGCGTGCCGCCATGCACCCTAAGAGTCGTTGAGGCGGCCGCCGTCTCACCCACAAGCAGATGTTACAGATCCCATTAATCTCTCGGGGGAGGGATCAGGGCTTTATGGCTGTGACAATGCGGGATTAGCTGCGCCACCAGCGTGGAATTATACAGCGTCACTTAAATGCCACCCTTATGGATCATCGTTGCGTAATTGCATTCGTTAACCATCGCCCCATGTACAGCACCAGCGTGGTGACGATGGCAGGAATACAATTATCCACAGTGCTAGGGGACACCGTATCGTAGAACCTGTAATCCGCGACGCACCACAGGGGTTACTCCTGCAATCCGTAAACAAAAATGTTTAGAGCTGAGGCAGCGTATGGCGGATTACAGGATAAATTGGCCGTGCAACTCCATAAATATACGAAAACCTCACGGATGAGAGGGGAAGCCGTGGAACTCAACAAGCGGTTAAATTAATCGATAGTAATTTCTCACATTACGAGGTTACATGTTTTTCTAGAACCCAAATGCTGCAATACTGCGATAAAATTTTAACGACTCTTTCTTCTTCTTCAAGCGTTACGGCAAGTCGATCAATCAAGTCTTTAATTCTACAGCACTCATTCGTGCAAAAGTTGCGATTCAAAGTGCTGCACAGATAAAAGAAAACATTGTTAAAGACTAAATCGCAAGAACAATAAAAGCAATTTCCAGTTTATAGATATAACTTAAAATTGCTTCATGATTGCGAAGCCCTCAAGTATTCGTAAACTATGCATCCAGGTTTAAGCTCGTGAGCCATGTGATGATAGACTTGGGAGTAGCTGGAACACCGCTGTCTAATCCGCCCCGTGAGCGGGCCGAGTGCAATGCAGCTGCTCGCGAGATGGTCCAATGTTGACTTGGAGAAGCCACAGAGTCGCTGCACCGCGGCTCATCGTTCACGTTGCACTTGTAGATGAGCTGCGCGCAGTGAGTGGTCGCTGTTTTGAAGCGATTCAACTATTTTTTATTTCACCAGGTAAGACCCAATGTGCTATACAGCTTTTTCATAAGCGACCTGGCCACAAATGATAGCTCAACGAAGTGGCTCATCGCGTGGAAATGTATCGCGGCCAAATACTTTAAACGCATGTTTCTAAATGTGAAGGGGAAAACCGGAGGCTCCAGAGAAAAATCCACGTCACCACGGGGAGAGAGACACGCAAACTCCACTTATACAGCAGGCGTCAGGATAGGGATCGAACCCACGACCTCCTGTATACCAGGCGAGGCAGATCACACCTTTCCACAGTGGCATGGTTGACGGTGCCACCACAGTGTTCAGCGGTGGAGCCCTCGACGAGTCTTTTACGAAGGAACCTCGGCACAACTCCACAGCGTGCATCCAACCGTCTCGCGTGGCGACACCAGATCGCTTTCCGGGATCTCAAACGAATTCGTTGGGTCGAACTCAGCTTGCCGGGTCGACGGTCGCATAGTGAATTGTGGTGCTTCCCCGCAGAGGGAGTGCAACACAACCGCGCTGGCGCCAACCGACAGCACACAGCCCCGACTTCTAAAACATATACCATCACAATCTAGATTTGAAGTTTTTGTGACTGCAGGGATCCATACTCTGTGGATCTTTCGGTACAGTCACGTAGGTATAAAATAAAATAAATTAAATTAAATCACGACGCTTCGTTCGCAACACAAGCGACCGTCATCACGCGGAACCGATACAGCTGATTTAGGAGAAAGATCTGCAAACAACAGGAGCTTTGGTTTTGGTGGGCGCAACCTGCCCACTTACCCCTGGGGTTGAGCCCACCAAAACCCTTCATAAGCGGTTGTTGTTAGCAGATCTTTCTCCTAAATCAGCAGTTGTCCTGCTGCATCGGTTCCGCCTGATGACGGTCGCTTGTGTTGCGATCGAAACGTCGTGATTTAATTGAATTTATTTTATTTTATACCTACGTGACTTTACCGAAAGAACCAAAGAGTATATACCATCACAATGTCAAACGCGGTTCTGACGTCACTCGATTCAACATTCTGCGATGCGAGTCTAAACCCAACGAGTACCTAGGGTCAGGCGTTTGTGTATCGTTACGGGGAGAAATGCACAATTACCTTGAAGTGAAATGCCTCCACTCACGCAGGATACATTAGTTGTTAATCTGTCGGGCAAACTTGTGCAGCAAACTTCATTAAAACTTCACGCGTTATTCATATTTCTCGGCTGTAAAACTCCCAGCTCACCTGCAGCGGTGCTGATTTTAACCACGGTGGTTAAGACCGCATTGAGTGTGAGACACACACGTGATGATAATGTGTTGGACATCGCAGAGTAAAATGCTGTCCTCCAGCTATCAGCTACAATTTTGCTGCCTGCTCTTTCTCTCTCCCCGCTGTGGAGCACATCCATTGCCCGCACAGCTAACGACGGCGGTGGGAAGACATTTTTACGAACAGGGCAACCGCTCCCTGTACAGCTGCTATCACCTATCAGCGCTAAGCTGACAGGAATTTGGCCGTGCAGGTTAAGTTTATAACACTTCAGAGCAGTTCAAAGTAAAGCCATCAAGATTATTTGATGATGCATCACTCACTAATTCACTGCAATTACTTCCCGGCGGTCAGTCACCTCCCTATCACTCTGCTATCGCTACTACCATGGTTACTGTTCCCGTGAACTTCACTCATTGATACCACCATCCAAGTTGAAGGCTCAGTCGACTATATATGGTGAACTTGTTTCACACAATACGTAGCCAATCGTGCAAATAAGAGGTGAGGGGGAAGGATAACAAACTAAATACAAAGAGCAGTTCTAAAGAAATTAGTTTGTCAATGTAGACGACTTAAAAGTGCATAGCTCCAGTGGCTTCCTAATATTGGAAGGAAGAGCGTTCCAGACGGCCACAGAAGCGCACCTGAAAGTGCTCTGACCGTGTTCAACCACCACACTTGCAGGTCAAAACAATCTCTTTTATCAAGCTCTCATAATATAATATTTTTTTTCAATTTAAGAAACGTGTTCACAAACTCTGACGGTGTCATTCGTTGTTGGACACTTGACGTTTCGGGCCTTTGTACCTGTGCTAAGCAACTGTATTTATAAAACAAACCGTAGCACGCAGTCCGCTCTCGGTGGTTATATAGAGGTGTCTGTGCCCCAGCGTCCCCTGTAACCTAGCGCGGCACGTGACAGAGACACACGCGGTGGCTATAAACACTAAACACTGCCCGAGTGGTTGGCTTGTGTTACCAGCTTGAACGCATACAGTTCTACGTGAGTTAATGTTTATAGAGACCAGTTTTGCAAAGGTGAACTTTAAAACCCACCCTCGACTGCACAACAGGATACGGGCTCCGGTGTAGCGTGCGGGATCCTTGTGGTACCGCGTGTGCTCAGTTGGCATGGGGAGCGGCAGTGTAGCGGTTAGTGCACTGTGTGACGAACCCGGCGAACCGAGTTCGACTCCCTGCTCAAGACCAATAACGGTGGCGAATATCTGAACCAGTTAAGGGCCTACCCTACGTCGACTCAGTCTTATAAGAGTGCCCGGCACAGTGCGTAAACGTAAGCACTGGGGAGACAAAGGCGTCGTGTTGGTCTTCGTAGGTGCTCGCTAAAAGCAGTTGCCCCAACAGTCTGTAAGAGGTAATATGGTGGGGGGGGGGGATCTTGGTTGTGTCAAGCACACTGGCCCTCTATTACCATACTCATCCTCTAATGATTTCCAAGTTGTCTTGGCTCACACTGCCACCGTCAGCATCCGACATTGTTTTATGACAACACAACACACTCACACGGGGCACCGGCTGCAGCTTGGGCATTAACTCTCAACATAGTCAGCGTTTCGAGTTAAACATTGGCCCTCTGACACAGTGACATTGATTCGTCCGTCCATTATATTAACGAAACGAAGAATTATTACAGTATACAGCAATATTACCCTCTTAGATTGGCATACGACCAAATCACTCGGAATGCGCTGGGTCCCGTCAGATCTCAGAAGCTAAGCGGAAGGGTTTGAGCCTGGAGAGTGCTCGGGTGAGTGACCGCCATGCGTACAGCAGGTGCCGCAGGCTGCTGTGGGCCTACAGCCGGGCGGTGGTGGCTATGCACGCCTCTAGTGCAGCACAGTTTAGGCGTGTCTTGTGAAACTCCTTTCCCGTGGGCACGGAGGCGCCATACACCGGCATGGCAGGCAGTACAGCAACTGTGGACTCCACCCGTTGCTCCCTCGCATGCATGGGTTTTCTCTGGGTGCTCCGGTTTCCTTCCGCGTGTAAAACGCTCGTTAATCGCCTAATAACACCTTCATATACAGAGGACCGCAGAGGTTGGAGCGAAATTTGCTTGTACGGGCTCACCTCTTGGCTGCCTTTGCCGCTTCTCGTGCCTCTTGAGTTGTTATCTCTCTCTTCGAGAATGAGCGAATACTGTGCGGCGATTACGCATTCCAAGTCTAAATTATTACGTTCTGGGCAGGGAAATGCGGTGCAAAAATACTTTACTGCGCTAGGCTCCAGCGTCTATGCTACCCGGCCTTTAACAACCCGCAATGACTCGCGTAGTAAAGTGTGGTCAAATAACCGCCTACCACCCCACAGGGCATGAGGGAAGTCCTCATCCAGCAGTGGATTGACAAAACGGGCAGCACCCTGTACAAAATACTTCATGTACAGTCTAAACAAACGGGCTCTGTTTAAAAGTATGGAAGTTTTACCCACTGTTATTATAACTGTTCAATTTTCTGGATGCGTTCTTGACAGTGTTTTGCTTCTCTAAATACTGGAATTAGTTTTAAAATGTCAGAGAGCTGAGCTGGCTGAGATTCTGGGCTCAAATCCAGGCGGCTGCCTGTGAATAAACTGGATCCTCAAGTGCAGTGATGTGATGGTCTCAGCTCGGCCGTTAATGACCACACACACAAAAAAAACCATCATGTAAAATCTTGTTAAGTACTTAAAAATGGCAAAATTTAAGTTCTATCAATCTAAATATCGATTTCACTGCCATGCGATGAACTCCACTCTCGTATGAAAAGTGGGTGAGAAAGCACCGCCCTTCACTGCGTGTGGACCAAAGGTCACTTGCCGGGATCTCAGCGGTAGCTCTGTGGTATCCGCATCAGTGGGACATTATCGAACACCAAGGGTGGCACTGCAAATGGAGTCTTCGTATCGTGATGCGACACCGATAGCACAATCGGCATACAATTGGATAAAAACAAAATATAGGAAAACATCCGTTCTTAGTCCAGGGGCAGGGAACCTTTTTTCTGCCAAGGGCCATTTGGATATTTATAACATCATTCGCGGGCCATACAAAATTATTAACTTAAAAATTTGCCTGTTATATTTGGTCAAACATTTAATTAACTCACCCCTAATGTGATGGCTGGAACTGCTTCTATTTGGCGAGGCATATGATGTTAGCTGGTATTGATGATGTTGCTACTCGCAACTGCTTTTCCAGGTTTGCTCCTAGATTTATTGAATTTCGAGTCCCGCCTGTGGTTGCCTTGGCAGGGACAGACCAAATGATTTTGCGGGCCTTATACGGCCCCCGGGCCGGACATTCCCCACCCGTGTCTTAGTCCTATGGAGCAAGAGATTATAAACAATGGAAAGATAACACCTCTAAATCTTGGGACAACCATGCAACAACGGATTACAATGCATGTAATCGAATAACGCACGAAAGAGCTGATCATTATTTGTGTGTCATGACAATCGAACGAAAACGACATTCTGCCGTTACGTTTAGGCTGACGGGAGGTGAACAACTCTGTACAAACGAGACAGGAAAGACGAGAAACAATACAAACGAGACGGGAAATGCGAGACAAAAAAAAATCCATTCTTGAATTAAAAAAATTGCAACCGTGACTGATTCGTGACAAATCATCACCTGGAGGAGTGGAGCATAACAGACCTACCCTGGGGAGGAACAAGCACAGAATTCCCTGTCGCAGAAACCAACTACAAAAACCCTGGGAGCAAAAGACAATCTCCGCCCCCTGAAATGGCCATCGCTCTCAAGCGGCGTGGGAGGGGACCGACTAAAACCAGCGGGTGGTGAAACCTGCAGCCTACGAGCCGTGCTGGACTACGACTACGGATCTCAACGGCTCGTGGCCAAGTGAGGCCCAGCACTTCAAAAGGGCCTGCAAAACGACGTCGATCCGCGCCACGAGCAATTTTGGCTGCACTAAATAGGTACTCAAGGGGACCCTTTTTTAGACCCGGGGGGAAACAAAAAAAAACGGGCCTCCTAATTTAGAGTGCACACAAGTCACTCCTGGCACTGCAAGGGGCCCTCGCGGCGATGGGGACTGACCGGCGCGTGTTCACGTGCGTTTGCCCACCGATGAGGGGAAAAGAATCCCCCTCCCTTGCTCTAAACCAAGGGGTCGGCAAACCAAAGTAACAAGAAGAGCCATTTTTTCTCCCAATTCGGTAAAAAAAAAGCTCAACATTTCAAGTGCCGCAATGCGTGTGCGAATACGAGACGGTGGTCCGTAATAAGCAACGTCACAAAGCGGCCCTTAAAGAGCCCCATGAGGCTCCGGATCCGCAGGTTGCGGGCCCCTGGCTCTAAACCATGGGAAGTGGCCAATTCTAAACCAACACAAAGAGGGCTCCCCCGAAAGGTGTCCATGGCTCTTGATTGCGCGAGCCAGAATCCCCCGCCCCGTAGTGTTTCCTGGCCGCACCTGCGCGCAGCACAATTCCACAGGTGTGTGCATTTACACACTGCAGCCATCCATCACACACGGTGGCAGCGTTGGGGTGTGGGGGGGCAATGACTAAACAAAAAAGGAAAAACCACACCTTCGCACTGCAATGGCGCGCAAGCGGCTCTTTATGGCAGGAACCTGCGCAAGACTGGGCACACGTGCTCTGCAGGCGGATTAACGCCCCCTGTGTGTGTACACACACGCGACAGATAACGGATTGACAGTTTTCTTGTGCAAAGCAGGATGAAAGTTTCCGTCCCGGGGGGTGGGCGGTGGGTGGCGAGGGCAGTTGTCTTCGTAGAGAGCTACGGGACTGAGAGTGGTGCCTGGCAGACAAACACACAGACCCCGCGTTTCGCCTGAATGGACAGTTATGGGAAAAGTGCTGTTAGTGAGCACCTATTAAGGCCGGCACGGCACACGAGGGGGTGAGTGGCCAACACCATGCCCGGCCGCGTTTGTCTCCCCAGTGATGATGTTTACACACCGCACCAGGTACTCTTTTGAGTCGACCTAGGGAGGCCCAGGACCGGTTCAGATATTCCTCACCAATATTGGCTGCGAGCGGGAATCGAACTCAGGTCGCTGGCTTCGTAGCACCGTGCGTGAACCACTGCCCTACCGCCCGGCAGGCACACACTTAGGAGCACGCGTGAGCCAAGCCTGGCTGAAGTGTTATGCGTCCGGGTTCAGACTTCTTATTTCGTATGGCTGACATAGATGCAGAACAACAGCTATAATTTCACGTTCATGTGGTCAAGCCAGACAACCGCATCGCTGTGATGTCTCCTTCATATATTCGTGGATTGGGAATGCCGTCGTTTAATACTGCATGGTCTGTTCTGGATGACCACAGTCGCACATTGGAGAGTGTTTTATGTTCCATTTGTGCACCAGGTATCCGCATCTGGGAAAAACCGTGAGCTTCATGGAAGATCAAAACCGGGGATCTTCTGCGTTGGGTGAGACTGATGATGGCCCGCTGTGCTTTCATCGCAGCTCAAAGAACTTCGTATACACTCAACCGGCCAGAGTTCATGGGAAGGGCCTCACTCAGGTTCCACTTGGCCTGAAATGAGCACCCAAAGGTACGAAATATTGGACTGTGTTAAAATAAACTTTCCCCTACATAGAACTGGCCAGAGAGGAACGCTGGCAATACAGATACAAGTACACGAGCAGGCTTTAGGGTGGTAACGTCAGGTGTTTCTGTTTATACTGTACTACATTAATATCCCCCCCCCGCCGCCACCAAATAATGGACACCAGGAATCCATTGCCTTTCAGAATTTACCCAAACCATTGCATTCCGCACACAAGGGTGGCAGGTGTTGTGGGATTTTCAAAGGGTCTCCGCCCGAAGCCTCTAAATGCGTGACTTACTGAGTTTGTTTCAGTCCCTGGACACAAGTGTGAACGCCCCCCCCCTCACCGTGTCTGTCAATCCGCCGCAGGATGAGGGTCTCACCACACGGTGGGTGCGTGTCGTCGGGGTTATTTGACCATATTTCACCACGGTGCCGTTTGGCGAAGGCGGGCCGCATAAAACAACAGCAAGACAGTGGATTTTGTCGCACTGCTTTTCACAACGTTGCCCCACAGCGGCCTATATCACCTGTTATGCATGGTCACTGCTCAGTCAACCACTGCTTTTTGTGTTTAACTTTTTGACCTCCCCCCACACCTCCGATGAGCGCAGTTGGCTACGTACAGTGCGAAAGAAGTTCAACATAAATACTATCCAGGCTCAACCCTGCTTGGTTTCAGATATATGACAAGATCGGGCACATCGCACACGGTTGGTCGTAGGCTGAATTACCTTAAGTGAAATGTAGTAAATCCCACCCACCATCCTGATGGACCCAATAAAATGAGCACCAATTTGTTGGACGTCAACAGCAGATTTTATTTTTTTCTATGAAGAGACTGACCTCGTCAGAGGAATGTGGAAATTCCACCATCGGCGCAGGGCGTCCAAGAAATAAGCACCATCCCATGCTCACATGAGCAGAGAGACACTTTGACTTTGAATCGATGAACTAATATCACTGAGCAGAGAGAATTATTATTGTTTGGTGTAAGTTTTGCCCTTTCTGGCAACAACACAGGTTTTAGGATGTTCAAACACCAAAAAGTATCCTTTTGCATTTTCGGGATACGTGAAGGAAGATTTATATTACTCTTTGGTTCTTTCGGTTTCGGCAAAGTCATGTAGGTGAAAATAAAAATAATAAAAATAAAATGAAAATGAAAATAACCAACTTATTTCTTTTTTTTACCTACGTGACTTTACCGAAAGAACCAAAGAGTATGGATCCTTGCAGTCACGAAAACTTCAAATCTAGAAAGATTTATATTGCCGTCTGTGACAGGTTGAACTGTGCTGATCAGAGGCACGGGGTTAATAAAGCGTTCCGCATGCTGGATGCTGCAGTGCTGGATAACAGAGCTTTTGCTGAATTTGTCACGAGAAAGTTCAGCATTGATTGTAATGCAGACACAAAACAGCTGTGTGAGCAACACTTCAGACAACGTGTCAGCATTGCCAGCCCACCGAAATAAACCACTCTTACAGCTGCGTGAAACAGCGTCACACGACCAAAACCCCCATCATGAATAAACCCGTGAATCTTTCAGAGGCGGAGTGTCGAGTGTGCGGAGCTCATTATCAGAATGCTTCGAGTTAGGAATCCCTGGTCAAGTTGACCTTCATCATTCAGCGCGGTCAGTACAATGGGGTACCAACGTGTGGGAAGTCAACAAGGGCAGACGTAATAATAATAGTTTGTGCATTTGCTATTCGTGGCATTCCTATCGCGTAATGCTGGCATCACTCACCACTGATGTCAGCTCGGTTGAGAATTGAACTCGGGTTACTGGGTTTTAGCGCAGTATGCTAACTACCGTACCATCACTCCCCGCACTATTGACGTACAAACATAAACAAAACACAGCCGCAAGTGTATGAACGCAGCCATCGAAAAATATTACGGAGAGAAAGTTTTAAAATATCAGAGGTGGCTTTCCCGGGTGGCTTAGGCTTATGAATACTGCCACGGAATGTTTATCATTTGTAAACAGTCCTACCAACTGACAAACGTTACGTGCCCTTCCTATAAATGACCGCTGGTCTGTAGGTGTGGCTGCCATACAGCGCCAAAGGCCCTGGAGGGCAGCGGCTAGACCAGACACTCACACACACACACCGCAGCTACCAGAGGAAGCTCACGATCTTGGCGCAGAGGCCACGGTGGCCGCGGAAATCGTGAACAAAGTACTTCGGTGAAATCTTGGCAATGCCCACAGAGACACACGCGGTGAGGCGTTTCCTTGCACAACCCCCGTACGTCACGGCACTGGACCCGGTGCTGGCGCCGTGGCGTGCGACGTCGCGCGCACCGGCTGAAGCGGCCCGTGAAATGAACGACGAGCTGTTTGACGAAATGTTGGTCAGCCTCTTTCATAAATACGCCCCGTCGTCCATAAGGTAAGTGCTCAATAGTGTGTATAATAGACGACAGTTTGGGTAACAGCTCATCGTCAGAGGGTGAAGCAGCATCACTAAATTATTATTTTTCACATTCGATCTATTTGAGAATTTCACAGCCCTCCACTCCAGGCATGAGGACTTATGGACAAATGGATGAACAGACAGATGGACGCAGCTAACGCATTCACTACATATTCTTTGGGTCTTTCGGTAGATAGATAACATAATAATAAAAATAATAATAACAATATCACGACGTTTCGATCGCAACACAAGCAATCGTCATCAGGTGAGAATTAACTACACGTTCACCCTTCAGTGTAAAGTGTACAAATACGCGTTATCTTACAAAGTACAACAGTAGCAGGACTCCCAATCGTGAGATGATCATAATTCCCCTGGGGAAACATTAATCTGGAAGGCGCATACAACTGACGGTTTAAATGCCATTTCCTTTCGGTGAATAAGCTTATTGTCTCTTACAGTAATGTTAGCAGTGAAAGTCTATTGATCATTAACTCTTTCCTGCTGAGTAAGCAGGGCACTGTGCCCCAACGTGACTCATGTAAACCTTCAATGCCAGGACCATCTCCACACAACGTAGCCAAGAGTAACCACAATCCACACAAGAGGTAATTTACAGATGGCAAGAGGTGCGATTGTGAGCACAGGCTCTGACCTCCCATCACGCAATGCATATATCGTGTGGCAGACAAGATATGCATCGTGTTCTGTGCTTAATTTGTCAAAATGTCAGCTTTTGGGAATTCAAGGACATTGGTTTAACAGTTATTCAAGAAGTATTGCTCTGACGTGGTAGCGTGAGTGGAAAAGTGCTGACCTCTACTGTGTACAGCAGAGGTCCCTTAAAGGGATGTCAATGCTAGTTCTGTGATATCCGGCTCTGCGGGCCATTCATTAACACGGGGTGGTCGTACTGCTCTGTGAGAGATACCAATTAATGTCTTGCCTCATGACGGGGATGCCGAGAGCACAATCGGTTTAACATTTGAGGGGGGGAGGGGGGGTGGTGAGAAAATCTGAAAACAATTCAAGAATGTGTGATATCATTCACGTAATGACTCAGGCAATGCGAGCTGATCTCACACCAGTGGGGTCAAAGTGTCTGCATGACGAAACCAATTCTGGGGCAGCGGCGATCGCCATTAGCCGCTATAAGCCACCTCCACATTATTGTGGCAGGAGACATTCTTACCACAAGACAAAGTGCTGCCCGCTTTTGTCAAACCAAGTCGGACGAAGGGCCGAGTCAATTCCCGACCGGGATGAGAACTTGTGTTTCCCCTGTGTGTCAGTCGTGACGGTGACGTAAACAAACTCTGACATTGAGCACTGCCTGTGACCTGCAATGTACCAAATCTCATCAGAAGCTAAGCAAAGCAAAGCCTGAATGGTGCCTGGATGAGTGACCACCACCCTGCATTGAACAGGTTGTTATAGGAGGCTGTTGCGCGATCACATGGTGCACAGCAAAGGGCAACGCAGCGATATCTATTGTTGTACTGTACTATACCCCCACAGCTATGCTCCCACCCCCCCACCTTCATCAACCCACACGGGGAGGCCCTCCATCCTCAAATGCTATGACAAAAACAGCCGTACATGGACGTATTGAAAACTACCACTCGGATGGCAGCCCACCCCTTGACACCATCCCAGCTCTGCCTGCAATGGAGATATTCTTTGGTTCTTTCGGTTAAGTCACGTCTAAAGATAAAATAATAAATTAAAGAGAGAGAAAAAAGATAAGCTTAAAACTTCCCCGTAGAAGTGGTTCAATCTTAATTTTGGCTATTTGTTCTCTCTGCCTGTGTCCTCTCTTTGGAATTTTCACACTTAAATTCTAACTTAGCAATCTTTGAAATACGTAATCAACCAGGCTATGCGTTAATTGTGTGTTGACCGACTCTCTGTGTTGCATTACATCACATTTCGATATTTTGCGAGGTTATTTAATTTTAGTGTGCCTTTCTCCTAATTTTCAAGCTTGCGTGCCGTGCCACGTCGTCATCTTACTTGCGCAGCAGCAACACGTTGCCGTCCACTCATTGATATGCTAATTTTCTCTGCCCCCTCCCTCTCTCCGTCCCCGCCCCCCCTCTCTATATTTAAGGGACCGTCACAGAAAAAACCCCTGTCTCTGTGCCGATATGTGTCCTCTCTCTGTGTCCTTGTGATGTCTGTCTGCTTGTATGTCTGTCTATAGTTTTCTAGTTAGATTTTTGTTGCTATTTATTTTATGCCTGATGATGATTGCTTGTGTTGCAATCGAAACGTCGCTATTATTTTAATTTATTATTTTATCTTTAGACGTGACTTAACCGAAAGAACCAAATAATAATTCCTGCAGTCACGAAAGCTCCAAAATTAAGATTGTAATGGAGATAATGCATTTCAACATGCACTCACTCGCCTGCTCAAATAATTAAGTGTTTTTTATGACCGGAATTTATCAACAGAAGCTTTTAGATCTCTGAGAAAAGCTTCGTTTAACCGCTTTGTTGGCAAGGGCTTCCCTATTTTTTTTTTGGACGCAAAAAAACAAATTGAATGCGGTATTAACGTTCACCGTTTTTTTAGTTTTTCGTTTAAACGTTCACATTCCAAATGGGAGCCGTCAACCAAGGGACGAAACCCAGAGCCTGCCACGGGGTAAGGGGCCACCGCCTCCTCTCTAACCGTGGGGTGAGAGGCGAGGCCCCTGGGCGGGGACGTTCTCAGGGTTTGTCCGTGCGCCCGCAGTAACTTTCGCCCTCTCTCCCCGCTCGGAAGAGGGAAACTTACAACGGTTACCCTGCGGTTTCCCACTATTGGGAGGGAAGGGACACAGAATTGGCCAGACAGGAACGCTGGCAATACAGATACAAGTACACGAGCAGGCTTTAGGGTGGTTAAAGTCAGGCGTTTCTGTTTATACTGTATTACATTAATACCCGCTCTTACCGCAGCTCAGATGGAAAGCAGGGGTTTGAGCCTGGAGTTGCAGGACTGCCGTGTGAGCCGTGTTGTTGACATTGCAGTAAAATCCATTACACTGGTCAACACACTTTTTCTGGCATAAGGTATTCCAACGGTTTTGGGGTGCTGATTCCAAATCTGGCATAATTTTTGTCTATCACATCAGGTTTTTGAGATATCAAATATTGCATTTTCAATAAAAACTGCAGAAGAAAAATATTAAATAAATGTGGATATCTACATAAAATTATATTATAAGCACACTATCCTAAAAATACAGCACCATATTTTAACACTAAAGCAGTCACTGACGCGCAACAACTTGCAATCATAAGTGACAGAGTTAATTTCAGGTAAAATCAATGAAAATGGGGTATGCCGATAGCATAAAAATGATGTGATAGAGCAAATCTGAGATCAGATTTGGAATCGGCACCCTAAAATTAGTCTAAACCAGCTGCAAAAGTCCAGGCCAGAATTTTGTTTTTGTTGACCAGTGAATTATTGTACTGTACTAGCGCCAGTGCCTGTGCTCCCCACCGCCGCCTTCACCGACCCGCACGGATACGGTCGAACGGCCCTCCGTGCCCCGCAAGGTGTTGGTAGGGACTCGTCAAGCAGCGGACTCGCAACGGGGCTGCATTCGGTGCATAAACGGCGCCTTTTCTTATCAGCGTGAGGCCATCGTGCGAGGCTTTGTCGGGAAAGGGAACTCCGGCTTCACCCTGGCAATGCGGTGTTAAATTTAAAAAAATACACCGCTAAAATTACTGTACTGTATGGCCAATGGCAAAAAATATACGTTGGCTGGCATGAAGGTTATGTGGTGCCCTTGAAAATAATCTCCATGGAGCCCAATGGAGTTAGTCATGTACACGGTAATGGGAAAATACAATCCGCGAGGCTGCCCCTGTTCAACATTCACTTGTTATAGAGGTCACCGAATTTACACCGAGGGACAACGTGAGAATCCCATGGATTGGATAAGCATACAGACGTTGAGCAATCACTAACTACGTGGAAAAGTAAGCAAGCTTGAGCAAGACATGTCAGAGATGGTGCCCGGTGCTCGAAACTAAAATCAGCCTCGGCAGAGAAAGTGGTAGAGAGGAGGCCCCATGGCTGAGACGGAGAGATGAACTCAGCTCGTGTGCAGGTGCCAGATGGATTGGGAGCGGTAGTTTAGTGGTTAACTCGCTGCGCTATGAACCCGGCGACCTGAGTTAAATTTCCGTGCACGACCAACACCGGTGACGATTATTCGAATCGGTCCTGGGCCTCCCTTCGGTCGACTCAGCCTCAAATGAGTACCTGGTGCGGTGTTGTAAACGTTGCCAATGGGGAAACAAAGGCGGCCGGGCGTGGTGCTGGCCACCAACCCCCTCGTGTGCCCCTTCTGGCCTTCATAGGTGCCCGGGACTGGGGGGCTCCTTATCTTGGTTACATCACGAGACCATGATTGGTCTTCAACCAACAGCGGCCGACGATGACGACGATGATACAAAAAAAGACATGATCAGTGCGAGGGCCGCCACACACTTGAAACCGCTGGGGTTTGTCACGTGTTGTGTGTATTGTGTCACGTGGTGTGTGTATTGTTGTCACGTGGTGTGTGTATTGTGTCACGTGTTGTGTGTATTGTGTCACGTGGTGTGTGTATTGCGTCACTTGGGGTGTGTATTGTGTCACGTGGTGTGTGTATTGTTGTCACGTGGTGTGTGTATTGTCAGGCGCCACACTAAAGACCACCAGGGGCCGCCGGTGGCCCTGCGGGCCTTGCGATGAAGAACGCCGAGTGATACTGAGCACGCCGTACAGGATTCCTTCCGGGACACCACTACGGAGGGGGAGTCTCTTCCCAAGGCAGACTGAGAGAAGGGGACCACAGCAAGGGTCACCACCAAACTCTCCCGGAAAAGCCGGGGCATTCGCTCTCCTCGACTAAAGCTGTGTGGACGCGGCACCCCTGTGAGATGAATAGGTGCGTGCGTGCACGCAATCATCGCCGATGTCGCACATTGCCCCCAGGAATGTAAAGGCTGGCTGTGAATACAGATTTCAATAACGACAAAAAATGCAATTGGAAGTTAATGAAGTGGCACGTGTGTCGCTAGAGCCACTGTTAAACTATGCATGGCCAAACGCTCAAATCAATATTTTTGACAGAGCAGCTGAACTGCTCAGCGCTTAGCCGGCTTGCCCTCCTCCAACGGCTATAATCCCACAACTGCCCAGTGATTTCTGCAATGAATTACGCTGGCACATCTGCTCTAAAAAAGGGACTTTAAAAAAAATCCCACGTGACCAAGGGTGTCGTCAAGAGGAAATTGGGGACATGTAGCTTATGTTGAGTTTTTCTATTCAGCGGATTCTGGCTAAATTGCGTTTGTTCAATAATCCACGTGTCTCTCTTCCTGTCCCTCGGTGCTATTCCAAGCACGCTCTTCTCCACGCTGCTTTTTGTGCACTTTTCAACTCTTTGTTCTACTCACTTTGTAAAATGGCCAAGTTTACAATCCGCAAGTCGCAGCAGGGCATATGCTGCGACTGTATGAACATTCTGACAAAGGAAGTTTGGGTAAAACAAAAAAAATGTCACTGTAAAATTCTCAGGCTATCAAATCAATGAAGGAGCAGTTGAAATATCTGCTAGCAGAGGTGATGTCAGGCCACACTGATACGAGTTGTAGTCAACGCAACGTCGTAATAACCCATCCAAGACGTTGCCATTGAATGCAGTCTATGCTCAGAGTAATACGAGACATGTATAAGGGAACTAAAGCCAATTTGAAACGTAACATTAATCGCGAAGAGATGCAAGTCGGCTTGAGCAGGACCCAGGGCTTAGAAGCCGATGGTGGGTGATGGACGAGACTGGGAATGGAATGACAGCCACAGAAGGGATCACCACTATGGAGATGGAGCCATGAAATCGCAGGTGTGAGATTAATCATGGGGCCTTCATTCAGCAGTAGTGAGATAATTCACGACACTGGGGTTTATTTATTTATTTTTCCCAGGTAAGGCCCACTGAGCTATATTGCTCTTTTTAGAGAAGCCACCTAACCATAAGTGATATCCCAACGAAGTGGCTTATCACGTTGATATGTGTAAGCAGCCAAATACTCTTAAACGCATGACGTTGATTCTAAATGTGGAGGGAAAAACCAGAGGACCCGGAGAAAAATGTACACCACCACGGGGAGAACATGCAAACTCCAAATATACAGCAGGTGTCAGGATCGGGATCGAACCCACGACCTCCTGTATACCAAGTAAGGTAGTTAACATCTCGCCACTGCAGCGCCCAAATAATGGCTTATGATGATGAAAGTAGCAGCATTGATTACATTAAAATGACGATTATTTTATTCTTCAACGAGTCTTGGTTGATTTACGAGATATAAGGATATCTATGTTTTAAAGAATTGTGTTTAAAAAAATACCTGCGTTCATCTGTGCATCTTTGTTTATCTCATTCTCAAAAGCTCATGACCAATGCACATGAGCGTACACAGGGTTCCACATACGATGTCTTCACTGGTATACACGATTTGTGCCTCCAACGAAATCCCAAGTCAATTACAAATTTTGCTTAAATAGTTTTAATTGTTAAATGAAAGAAAATAAATATGCCAACAATTGCATACATTTGATTTGTGAAGTCTTTAACACACACACACTAAGCGATCGGTGCACGTGTTTTGACCCAGCACTGCCAAGAGGCAGCGTCGGGCTTTCGATATAACACTTTGATTTTTGCGCATTGATAGCAAAAAACATTAAAATGTCCCCCTTCGAAAGTGATCTGCTCCAGAATTAACACCGACTGGGCGTGGTACAGCAGAGCACGCGGGGTGGTACATTCCACTTCCTGCTGGGAGCTGCAGAGAAAGGTGGAAAATATAAAAAAACAAAATTCCACAACGGGTGGCTGCAGCGCTCCAATTATTTTGACTGCAAACGGAACAACGTGAAGAGTTTCACGTTCGTCTCTGCCGGCCGGCAGAAAAAAGAGTCAGGGTCATAATAAACAAACTCAACAAAAGGGGCCAAAGACGAGCCAGCTAAAGCCGTGTCATGTGCCAGCATAAACCCCACCCAGCATTAGTGCTGTGGAAGGGCTTTTTCTGACAGTCTACAACAGTGGTTCTCAACCGGGGGGGCGCGCAGACCCCTGGGGGCATACGTGGCAATGTCCCAGGTTGTACGTGAAGTGATTTATAAATGTGTGAAATTATATCATGCGTGAGAGTCGCTGGCGAATAATGTTGTATGCATCTGCAAATATAAAATAACTACAATAAAATATAAATCCTTATGGTAACCTATAACGATATAAAAGGCCTTTTCTAAACTCATTGATCGTACGCAATGCGTGTTTCCAAGAGTAACCGGCGAGCATGAACAAATTGTGTCAAGCGTTGACTTCGTTTTTTGCAGTTAACAAGCCAGTTAGGACGCCTCGCAAGATGGACCATTGGTTAAAATATTGACGCTCGTCATTCATACGTTGATTTCTCAGAACCATGTTGAGTCAGGCAAGGGGAGGGGGTGGGGTACCCGGTGGAAACTAAAATTCAACAAGGGGGGGGGGGGGGTGCAGTAGCCACAGAAAGGTTGAGGGGCCAACTGGTCTACAACACAACAGCCATTCTAAATCCAGTGGAGGGAAACTGTGAGGAGGACATGAACACCGTGTCTACCTGCAACTCCAGGGGGCCAGCGGACTGCCCACTCTCAGAAAGCTTCACGCGGTCGGAGCCCTCTCTGCCTCTACCCTGAGTGCAACTGCTTGTAAAGCGGCGGCAGCCGCCTCCCGCAGTCTTGACCCGTCCGGCTTTGGGGCTTGCGTGCCCTCGTGCGCCGAAAGAATTCCACTCATAAAGGTGGCCAGCTGCCTAGGTGGCAAGGGTCTTGGAAAACCCCCACCCTGAGTTGGTGGATCATGCAGAGATGGAGACCTGTGCAAAGCACCTATTTGCAAGGTTTCCAAAATGCTTGCGTGGGAAACTACAGCAAGTAGGTTGTTGACAATCTGATCTGTGTGTGTGCCTTTCCCTGAAAACTGTGGTTTCCTCCCACAAAGCAACAATTCTCAAAAAACAATTAGTCAAACGTATAGAAGCAGGACCGTTTAAAGGAAAATACTGAGACTCAAGCGAGGCTTTCATTGGTAAAGAAATGCATGATTACTTTTCAATACGTAGGCTTTCAAAACCAATATCCATAAGATGATTTTTTGGTTAGATCGCGTTAATATAAGAATGTGTCATTAAACTCGCCACCACCCGACATGGCCAACTAGTAAGGGTTGTCACGTAAACAGAAAGTGACAATTCGTCACTAGTACAGCACACCGGTGTGTTGGAGAGCCAAGCCACAACATTTACAATCTGAGCACGACGTTTCGCCAGTAATTACAACTAGCTTCATCAGGCGATAGACAGATTTCGTTCCTTATAGAGAGGCGTAGATGTGGTGACCACGCTTCTGCGCTCTTGCGCCACGTGAGGGGGGGGGGGGATTAATGAGTCAACGAACATTGTGCATTATGCAAGCCCTTTGATCCTGTCCTTCCTGTCTATTGTTATGTATTAAAATAGCCGTACCAACGGTAATCCCTATTGAAGTATGCTGCCCTTTATAGGCATGCATTTATATAATGTATTATTTGATGATTCGCTTCCACGCAGCACTAAGTCGGTAGCTATCCGAACGGTTACAATTATTTTTATTTCTTAAAAATTCGATAGATTCTCAAATTAGTCTTGGCCAGTAGTAGCTAGTTTTGAGACACAACGTTGGGGCAAGGCGCTGTTTGCGAGCAGCACCTACCCAGGCCGGCACAGCACATGTGGGGGTGTGTGGCCAGCACCACGCCTGGCCGCCTTTGTCTCCCCCGATGGCGATGTTTACCCACTGCACCAGGTTACTCATTTGATGCTGAGTCGAACTAAGGGAGGCCCAGGACCGGTTCAAATAATCGTCACCAGTGTTGTCCGTGAACGGGAATTGAACTCAGGTCGCTGGGTTCGTAGTGCAGCGCGCTAACTGCTAGACTGCTGCTCCCACGGTGGGCCATACATTCACACACACTCACACACTCACACACACACTCACACACACTGAAACACCTCGTTGAATTCTGCAACTGCAAAAGGCCCTTGTCGTGATGGAAGTGAGTGAGCGTGCTCAAGTTAGAAACACACCGTGGCCAAGTCATGAACATTTCCCTCGAGTCCTCGATTAGCGTGGCTAAGGTGCCTGCAGTGATGGATCAATATCATTTGCAGGCCGTTTTCATGTGGTCGTACCCACATGACGACGGGCTGAATAATATGAACTTGCAGGCTGTATCCAGCCAATAGGCCATAGGTTCCCCAATCCAGATTTAGATGCTGTATAGAATGTTGAAATTGTGGTTGTTGTTGTTTGTGATGTGGGGGACATGAAGAACTTCTCCATCCATACCTGGTGTCGGCCGTGCCGAGGGTCGGAGGTGACAGCACAGTCTGGGTATCCACCATGTCCACCACGCAGCGCGTGTTCCCGGACAGCTCTACAACGCACAGCAGGACACCACACCGGTCACACAGCAGCACACCCACAGTCACACATCACCACACTGCACACAGCAGCACACCCACAGTTACACATCACCACACTGCAGACCGCTACACAAGACACACATCACCACAGCGCACAACAAACGATATAGCACAATAAGACTGTACCACACTGCTCCACACTGCACTGCACACCATCACACCCAATCACACGTAGCTGCATCACACCAAATTAGAAACATACATCGCGACGCCACACTGTGCTACAAACCTGGTGACCAGAGTTCGATTGCCAGCAAGTGATATCAGTGGGGAGCGATACCTGAACCGGTGCTGGGCTACCCCACCTTCACCAAACCACACTGGCTTGTGTGAGAAAGTATGGTCAGACAACCCCCATGTACACGTGTGTAGTATCAACGAATCAGAGAAGAGAGTTTCTAGGAGGCACTTTCTTTATTAACAACTTTCACGGTCTCGTCCGCACACTCTCCACAGCAGCTCAGCCCAGCGTGTACACAACACCAGCTGTCTAACGCTGACGGCGCTGACTGAGATAGCCAACTGCTGTCCTTCGTAGCGCAACATCTAGCGGAGACGTTTAGTGACGACGGCGACGAAACGACAGCAAGGACGAGACGAGTCCATTACCAGAACCGGCAGCCTCGAGCCTCCCGCTCTCGGCTCCTTTTATGCTCCCAGCACGGCCTGGCTCTCCGCCCTGACCATGCCCCCTTCTCGAACCCGCCAGCAGGTTCCAGGGGCCTCCAGACGGGGTCCTCCGTGAACCTTGCCCTCGTTCCTCCCCTCTGCCCACACACCGTGCACGCCCTCACCGGCGTGTGTGCTGTCTGTCCACCACAGTTGCCACCGCTCACCACCAGCCGGCGCTATTGCACTACACATGTATAACTAGTTTCGCACCGTGTGTAGCCAACCGTGTTAATGGGAGGTGCGGACAGGCACAGCATCAGATTGACAAAGGGCTGTAAAATTTATAAGTTTCAATTTTTTACGGATTGTGGACACATCTCCGTTGTGGCAATACCGTTCACAACTAGAGGAAATCAAAATATCCAGCACACTGTGGGACGGAAGAGAGTTGGCGCTGGAAATGACCGAACAGAAAGCAGCCCGGGGAGTTCCTTTCAGTGGCGCCCGTGATGTTGACGCCGCCGTCTCGACACCGGCACGGCCAGGCAGGACTCCACTCTGCCCAGGCGATGCATCGCTCAGCGAGAACTCCACGTATCACCACTTATTCATCAGCCAGGCGCATTGTTCTGGCAACACGTGACGCAGAATGATGCAGCGGTCTCTCGTTCGCCTTCACTTCAGCATTGGCACGGTTGGCTATGTACGATGAGAAAGAAGTTCAACATACAGGGACTCCTGTACTTACAAACAATCGACTTACAAACTTTCAGAGATACGAACAAACCTGGTCCGTATGTCCAGTTGCCTGTTTGGATTGAGCGTCGTAAGTTCAACCAACCCCACGCAATAAATGGGGATGGTGGCATCTACATCTGCAGAACCTGATGAACCATTGACATCTACATTAGCAAAACGTGAAGAACCAATGGCATCTACATCTGCAGGAGATTATACAACTTTTAAAGCCATTCCCTGTGATTAGTGTACATGCCGTACAACATATTTGGTATCAGCAGGAGTAAAGTTGGACTCACGAACAGACCTCTGGAACCTAACTCGTTCGTAAGTAGAGTCCCTGTACTTACATCCAAAGCCTGTGCCTGTTAAAGAACGTTCGATTGGAGCCTGTTGTAGATGTCACAAAATTCACCACCTGAGCAAGCCCCTGGGACAACACAAATATTTACACAAAAGCTTGACGACACAAAGCTATTAAACACACAGTCTAGCTCATACACGGATGAAATGAGAAGACAAATCATATACTGTAAGAGTGTAAAATGGGATCTTTCATTGGGGTGGAGCAGTGAGTGGCGCAGTGGTTCGCGCACTGCGGGATGAACCGCCAACCTGAGTTTGATTCGCGGCCCCGGCTAACATGAGTCGAGAGTGATATCTCAGACTGATCCTCGATCCCCCCCACCACCAACCCATACTGACCAGTGCGGTGAAGTATGGTCGAATAACCATCATGATTGACACGATGTGAGCAGAACTTCATCCAACAACGGATTAAGAAAGGTCTAAATGTTTATTCATTCCCTTACCAATCATGGTCCATAACGTCACTGTGAGGCTCACTTTGGAGACTCAATTCTCTCTGGTGTCTTGATACTGGAGGTTACAACGACTGCATGATATATGATGCTCTTTCCATATAGCCAGGTGAGAGTCTGTTGGGATGGTCCCTATTGCATGTGAAGCCATAGTTACATAGATACGGTTATTAATTATTCACAGTAATAAAAACAAGTTCTTGCAGACAACGTTATAGTGACAGCAACAAGATCATAAATATTGATCACGCGGATTTCACTCCCAACGTATTTTTATGCCCCAAAAAAATCTAAAGTCAAAAGGGTTAAAGTTATAAGTGATCAAAAAACAAAACAATTAAGAGAGACCGATAATAATCCTTTGTAAATAAAACATCCGAGAGGGAATTTAATTCAACGTTACTTTCGAGTTCAAGCCCCAATTGCACGGTTGTGCTATTGGGACCTTGCCACTGAGATGAAGAGACATCTTGGGAGAATTTATTCCATCAGTGTTGCATCAGATCACATCAGGTTTAGATGACGAAACCACGGAGTTACTTCTGATTTTACGCATATAGTCTGCTCTTGCCCACTGCATGTATGTGTTAAACGTCTTTCGCACCGTGCGTAGCCAACCGCGCTAATCGGAGGTGTGGGGGAAGGACAACAATCTAAACACAAAAAGCAGTTCTAAAGAAATGAGTTTTCAATCTGGATGATGATTTAAAAGAGCATAGCTCCAGCGTGTTCCTAACATCGGTCGGTAGAGCGTTCCAGGGGGCCGCAGAAGTGCATCTGAAAGCGCACGATGCAGTCTTTGTTCTACGGTTAGCCAAACGCTGCTGCGAGGATGACCGGAGCTTGCACGATGGTTGATGCTCCACTTCTATAAACGATAAACAACCTGTTGTTGTTGCTGCTGCTGTCAGCCTGCAACTTCCGACTGCTGGGCAAAGGACTTCCGCAATTTTTTTCCATTCCTTCATTTCCTACATGGTTCTTGTCCAAAAGCAGCCTCTGAATATTATTCAATTTCATCTTCCATCATTACCTCTTTCTTACTCGGCTTCTTTAGAAATTATCTTTTGACAAACTTGCTGTCCTTGGCTGTTGGGTGTCTGCCATTTAGAGTATTCAGCGGTTTTAAGATACCTAAAATGGTCTGGTATGACCTAAAGAGCTTGCAGTAACACGCAGTTCTTCAACGACGGCGCAGCAAGGGATTTTTAAAAATTATTTCCCAAAAAGTTGCATACGCTTGCACATTTCTGCACGTCACACCTAAACTAAGACTAAACATGTATTTTTTATTTTACCAGGCGCTATAGCCCACCGAGCTAGGTAGCTCTTTCGCCGAAAGGACCTGGCCACAATTATAGCCCAATTAAGTGGCTCGTCATGTTAAAATATAGAGCAGCCATATACTAGAAACGCATGTTTCTAAATGTGGAGGAAAAACCGGAGGACAACCAGAAAAAAATCCATGCGACCATGGGGAGAATGTGCAAACTCCAAAAATACAGGCGTTAAGGTCGAGATAGAACCCACCACCACCTCCTGCATACCAGGCGAGGTAGTTAACATCTCGCCACCGTGGCACCAAGGGCTCAGCCCAGTCTGTTTGACATAAACCTTATATTTTTAATCAATGCACGTACAAATCAGAGATACAAATGGATATGATCTGACCTAATATTTACATATCTCCTGGTGAGTGAAAGTAAAACTATCACTTAATCTATTTGGTTATGCCACTAATTACGTCTCTTTCCTGAGGGCTGAAGTATAAAACCACGACGAATTACTGAAATGTGGAAAACCACTGAACAAGAAACATTTGCAGAGGCGAGGAGTTCTGTGGGTGGCACGCCATGAAGTCAGCCATCTGAATTTGATTCTCAGGCACGGCTATCATCAGTGGTGAGTGAAATTTGAACCGGACCTGGCCGTGTCCTCCCATCTCCCCTCTCTCTCTCTGCCTCCCCCTTTATCAACCTGCACTGACCAGCAGAGCGAAGTATGGTCACACAAACCCCATGGCTGACTGACAGGGCATGGGGAGAGAGGTTGGATGAACAGAGATGGTGTGGAAATTACCAAATTGGCTAAAACTATGTATCAAATAAACTCTTCTTCACGACGTGTGGACGCTCGCTCGCACTGTTGCTCAGACGCGCGTAACGTAAGGCCGTTTCGCACACGAGTATATAACAAAGACAAAGATCCCCCGTATAGCCTTAACAGACTTGGGGCAAGTGCTGTTAGCGAGCACCTATGAAGGCCGGAACGGTACACGAGGGGGTGGGTGGCCAGCACCACGCCCGACCACCTTTGTCTCCCCAGTGGGGATGTTTACACACCGCACCAGGTACACATTTGAGGCTGAGTCGACCTAAGGGAGGCCCAGGACCGGTTCAGATAATCGCTATCACTGGTGTTGGCCGTGAGCGGGAATCAAACTCGTGTCACTGGGTTCGAAGCGTAGCGCGCTTACCGCTACACTACCGCTCACCCGCACACACACCCACAGACACACACTACACACACACACTACACACCTACACACACACACCACACACACACCACACACACTACGCCCCTGCACACACACACACACCACACACTACGCACACACACTACACACACACACACACCACGCACACACACTACACACACACACTACGCACCTACACACACACTACGCACCTACACGCACACTACACACACACAACGCTGCAACCAGAGACGATTGCGTAACCACCAGGGCTGCAGCAGCATCCCTTTTCACGACGCGATACCAATTTTAACGATACGACCAATTACAATCGTGATATCAATTTCCTATAATTCTATAATTGCACTTTGTATATATTGTTGATTGCACTGTTGTTGTGTCTGTGCTTCGCGGTACAGTCTGTTCTCTTTTAGCGCGGTAGTTTTTGCTTCATGGAAAAATCGCGTTCTAATAAATAATAAATACTCTCCATATATATAAGGCAAAGTTGTGAATATGCGTGTCTGTTCAAAATGTTTAGCGTACTTCCCGACATGCAACAAACTGGAAATTTGACATGTGGGTACTTTCCAGACTGTACACCATGCAAACATTATAAAAATACACTTGTGTTTTTTTTGGGAGGGGGAGGGGAGCTCATTAATGCATATTTTTTTTGCACAGCAAGTGAGCTGTGACGTCACATCTGTCACGTGACCCGCGCACGTGGCAGCGTAACGCGTTGTAGTGTAGTGGGTAGCGCTACGCTGCGCTACAAAACCCGGCAACCCGTGTTCGATTCCTGCTCACGGCCACCACCGGTGACGATTATTTGAACCGGTCCTGGACCTCCCCTAGGTCGACTCAGCCTCAAACGAGTAACTCGTGTGGTGTGTGAACATCGCCACTGGGGAGACAAAGGCGGCCGGGCGTGGTTTAATCCAAGCCCCGGGCGAAGCCGGGAAGTAAAGCTCGTGTATAATATGGGGGTACAGCACAGTCCGCGACAACAACACGGCGAGATGCGCGCGCAGGCCGAACACAGAGACACTGAGGCGCGTGGGGAACGTCTAGAAGCATCCAGCAGCATCCCCCGCCTTGGGGGGCCGTCCATAAATGGCGTCACGCGATTTTGGACGATTTTTGACCCCCTCCCCCTCTTGTCACAAAAAGTCAGACCCCCCCCCCCCCCTCAAATATGACGTCACAAAGCTCTGCCCCCCCCCCCCCAAAAAAAAAAAACATGCTTCAAATCGCTTTAAACTATTGTCATTGTAGTGCGTATTTAATGTGGCGCTGCATTCTGATGTTGTAGGAGTGTTGTTATAACAATTCTATCTTTATTTAAAGTTGCGCATTTTGATGTGACGTCACATTTCTCAAACCCCCCCCCCTCGTCACATATCGTCACAAATGTCTGACCCCCCCCCCTCCAAGGGGCGTGACGTCATTTATGGACGGCCCCTTAGATTGTGCATAAAAAAAATGCAATTTGAACTATAATCCTCCAACGCCTGACAAAAAGCCAGTCAAATCAAATTGTCACGTTGGCGAATATGCAAAATGGTTGGTTAATTTTTTTTTTACTTATGACGTTTCGCTGGAGATTGCAGCCAGCATCGTCAAGCGTGCAAGTGTTTTGCCAACGAATGAAACTTCTCAGTACAGTTTAATAACCGCTTCAGAATCAGAATCTTTAATTTGTCCGTGAGAAATGCGATGAGCTGTGAAGCTCTTTTTGCACAGACGTCCAGTAGGGGATGGTCATATATTTACCACAACAAAAACTATACACACAAAAACACAACAACATATCGAGAAAGGTTAAGCATACTGCTGGAAATAAATACACGGATTACACCAGCAGGAAAACTGACTCACAATTGAGTAGCATTCCTTATTTATTTGATTCAATCAGCAAGAAATAACGACGTGGCAGGATGCGCTGAGGTGCCTGTTAGAGACAGTGCAGTCGGCTGGCTTCTGACCTATCTGTGGACACTCTGCACGCTATGCCCCGATAAGCACCGAATGCTCACAACTAGTCAGGCTTTCTCCTGCATGTAAAAATGGCGTAATTCTTTCAAAGGATCCGTAATTAAAATGTTACTGAGACATCGTAAATCTTTCCTGCTGCCGTATAGTTTAGATTTGGGATTTGTGTCAGGCACGCAATGTCATAATCTTGCAAAAAACAGCACCGTCCTTATCCCTATTACATTATCAGGTGCTGGTGAGCTTCATGCCATGGAAGAGAACGCTTGGAATCTGCCTGAGTGGTACTAAGCATGCTAAACACAGTTCAGTTCATGTATTAGGTATAGCCCTGTGAGCCATTCGGCTCTTGACTCGGGTGCAACCGCAACAAACAAAAACGTCAACAAGAAACATCTTAAACATGACAACGCGCAAACAGAAAAATCCAGGAAAAAATAGCAAAGTCTTCCATAAAAAGCACCGTATATCAATGCTGTGTGCAAAAATCCCACTGGGATGCAAGTCAAACAATAACAACCATAAGACAATTTAGATTACAGTTATCAGTCCAACTCTGTACAACAACAAACAAATATGGCCAATCCAAGACGTTTTCGAAATCACCAAAATAAAGCTATAAAACACACGTAGCTCACTGTCTCTGCAACGCAAACTTAAACAGTAATAACGATGAAGTGCAGCCCATTGTCAATCCACTGCTGGATGAAGGTCTCCCGGTACCATATTCATCGTTGGGGTTTGACCGTACTTCTCCACACTAGTGAATGCAGATTGGTGAAGAGGAGTGCCCAAAACCAGTTCAGGATTTGGCTGCTATAAATAAATGTCCACGCGATAAGTCACTTCGTTGAGCTATCATTTGTGGCCAGGTCGCTTCTGCAAAAGAGCTGTATAGCTCAGTGGGCCTTACCTGGTAAAATAAAAACAGTTTAGATCTTACCACGAATGTTAGCCGTGACCAGGAATTTGAGTTGGCAGGTTCATAACACGAAGAACTACCCGCTACGCCCACTGGTCCCTCTGCCAAATAACACACGTGCACAAAGGTGGCTTACATGGGAGCATACCTGGGTGCATTTATTCGAGCTTTCCAGTTACCACTTTGTAGCCGGAAAAAAAAACTATGTATAATGACTGGATAAGTCTAAATGACATCACTCTTAAAATTGTGGCGTGCTGCAATAAGACATTTAATCTGACAAAACATTTCCACAAAGTCATTAAATGAAAGCAGGTGCGGGACCAACTGAGATTCCTGAAAGTATTTTGCAAAGGAAGGAAGGAACATGGCCATTACTGTATTTACCTTTCAATTCTATTTTGGGGATACATATTTTTTCTATTTCTGGATTTCCATGTGGTGTCACTTTACAGCTGATTGTGTAACTTGGTAATTCACGGTGAACTACAGCTCTACAACTTCTGGGAGGTTCTCAGCCCCTGCTTTCCTCCCTCTGCCCACTTCTATACAGCCACGCCCCACTGAACCACTAGCGCCACCCACACAGCGAGTGGCTTCTTGCCATTGGCACAGCCTCGATCACGAATTGGCCGTAAGACCAGGGTATTTGTAACCGGGCCAAAATCTCATCGAAATGATTTGGCGTGGCACTAGGACAGCCTTCCCTGAAACCTGGACTTTCCTTAGCCAAGTTGGGAAGTATGGTTTCCCTATGCCAGGGCTCAGCAACCTGCGGTTCTCCTAGGCCAGGGGTCAGCCACCTCCGGTTCCGGAGGCTCACGCGGCTCTTTGAGGACCGCTGCTTCACGACGTTATTTATTAAGGACCACCGTCTCGTATTCACATGCGCTGCAGCTCTTAAAATATTCAGTTTCTTTTTACCGAATTCAAAAAAGGAATTACCCGAGATTCACCCTTCCAGGAATGCATTGGAGACGGAAGTTCTCGTTCTTGCAAGGTGATTTAAATTGCCACACGGTGAATTAACAATGGAGCATCACACCAACAATACAACTACAACCGCCATTCACCACTGAGTGGCGATGACATCACCACGGCGCTTGTGCCAGGCTATGTGCACTTTAAGGCCACGTGATGTGTCGAACGCCTGCTGGCAGGAGATCACGGGATAGACCCAGGTGCCAATAGTGGAATGACTGAGATGGCAGATGCACCACCGGTGCCCCCCACTGTGCCAACTTGCTGTGTTTAAGCTGCCTGGCATTCTGATCGTTGTCATTAAACACACAAATAATATTTACACATTTCCGCCCTTGACCTTGCAAAACAGGCTTGATTGTTTTGATCGAGAAGAGACCTGATGGCTCGTTGGGACATTCGGTCTACAGGAAAGCCACCCACATGGATGCCTATCTAAAGCCTGACTCCCACCACCATCCAGCCCATAAGAATTCCCTCATCAAAACACTACACCATAGGGCTCATTTAATCGCCGACCAGCACCACCTCGTCAGTGAATTGGAGCACATACACCAAGCCCTCAGGATGAACGGACACTCGGACCGTACAATCCGCAAAGCTGTCTCCCCAGCCATGCGGAGACAACCTTCTGAGGATCCAACCAAAACCATCACTTTACCGTACATAGCAGGGGTTACCAAAATGATTTCCAAAATTTTAAACAAGCACAAGATCCAGGTTCGTTTCAACACAGTACACAAAATCCGTGATTTAATCCCATCTGTAAAGGATGTGATTTCTGACATGCAATACCCTGGTGTCTACAAACTGAGTTGTGGTTGCGGCAGCAGTTACATTGGGGAAACGAAACGGCATGTCTCAGACCGCGTTCGTGAACACAAGGCGGATCTGAAACATGGTAGGACCAATACCTCTGCCATTGCCAATCATTGTTTTAACGCTGTGGGCTCACATGAAATAGATTTTTCCAAGACGGAGGTACTCTGCAAACCTTCCAGCTACCTTCAGAGATTCGTTCATGAAGCCATCCAGATATATAAATACGGACACAACTTCAACCGAGAGGATGGGTACAAACTGAGCAATCATTGGAAGGACGTTATTAGCCAGGTAAAGTCTTAACTGACTGTGATGTTTCCATCCTACCTGCCTATGTCAGCTGTTATTTCCGATTCTCTGTCTCTCTCTCAGATCTCTCATGCTCACATGTCCTTTGCATTGCACTCTCATGCCTTTGGATTGCACTCTCATGCTCACATGTCCTTTGGATTGCACCCGTTGGGTTGCACTCATGCCTTTAGATTGCACCACTCTTCGATTTTACATTAGCATGCTAATCTCTCAGATTAACATAGCCACTTCCGTGCCCTCGTCAAGGAGACTGCTCTCCTATCTTACAGTTACATGCTAATTTCTCATATTAACATCACTAGCCCCGGCCACTTCTTTATGACCCTTGGCTACACCCATTTCAAACCTTATAAAACAGTCTGCCTCAGCAGCAGACCATGCTTTCACACCTGATGACAGACGCTTGTGTTGCGCCCGAAACGTCGTGATTTATTTTATTTTATACCTACGTGACTTTACCAAAAGAACCAAAGAGTATGGATTCCTGCAGTCACGAACGATTCAAATCAAGATTTAGGCTTGATTAAGTTCAATCATTAAATTACATCACGGGTTATTGGTGTCCAGGCTGAGAACCCATCAACTCCCTTCGAAGTTGAAGAGTTTGCCGGCTGGATAGGCGCCTCGATTTCGTCTCGCCACATCTACCAAGATCCGAATTTACGAGACTCACGTCAAACCAGTCCCGCTGTATTGCGCTGAGACGCAAAACAATCCTGCGGTCTCAAAACAGGCGACATTGGCCTTCCACACGTGCTGTCAGTGGACAGCCTCTTGGCCCCAGACGGTTCGACTTTGCTCGCGACACCGTAGGTCTCGTCGAGGACCGGCCTCCTGTTCCGACGACAACATCGTCCGCTCAAGGTGTGCCCATCATCTGCCTGGCCATGCTGCAAGAAGGGAGGACACCTCCCACCACACACTGTGCACTACGTTTGTCCACCACACACCGTGCACTACGTTTGTCCACCCCAGACGAAGACGGGATCTCGACCGTCGCCATCGTGGCACCGTCTCGTCGGCCGTCCGAGGCTCCGCCGTGACCCCAGGCCTAGCCTTGCAGGAGGAATTCTACACCGCAGTAGAACGCGCACACACTCTCTCTCTGGTTTGTGCAACAAGGCCTTCGTCAACTCCGTGCTCCTCTACATGAATGCATGTGTGTTTAACTTCTTTCGCACTGTACGTAGCCAGCCATGATAAACGTAGGTGTGGGGTAATGACAAGAAAACTAAACACAAAAAGAAGTTCTAAAGAAACAAGTTTTCAAGCTAGACTCAAAAGTGCATCAGCTTCAGTGGCTTCCTAATGATGTTGACTGGATTTATCAAAGGCAACTGCTGCATTTTAAGCCAATTCAAACAAATCCTGCAAATGAGTGTTAGAATTGGTTTGCGGTCACCATTATGCAGTGCCACACTTCCCCGTGCAACGTGGAGCGTAACTTACAGGACTAACCAACAGAGGTGTCGAGAGAAAACATTTTTGACACTCCTGCGCTGAATCTTTAATAACGTCGTAAAGTGGCACGCAACCAGGATAATAATACTGTCACCTGTGCCTGTAACTTCCCTAGTGCCGTTCAGTCTAGATGTCAGAGAAGCTGGTGTTGCCCCAGGCGCTGGCTGAGCGGCAATACCTGTTTGTGAAAGGTTTGGCACTGGGAGTTGCAACACGACAGCAGCGCACAGAACAAACACTGCAGGGGAGACTAAACACAGCTCCAGCTGCGCACACGCGTTCACTGATTCACACACGTGGGGCGCCATGGTGGCTGGGAAATGTTAACTACCTCGCCTGGTATACAGGAGGTCGCGGGTTCGATCCTGACCCTGACGCTTCTAGATTTGGAATTTGCATGTTCTTTCCGTGATCGCGTAGATTTTTCTCCAGGTCCTCCGGTTTTTTCCCTCCACATTTAGAAACATGCGTTTAGATTTATTTGTTTGCAATACATTCCCACATGGTAAGCCACTTCGTTGCGTTATCATTTGTGGTCAGGTCGCTTCTGAAAAAAAGAGCTGTACAGCTCAGTGGCCCTTACCTGCTAAAATAAAAAGGTTAGTTTTTAGCTTACATGTCAGGATCATGCCATTCGCAGACAACAACAGCCGCCATTTGCCATGAAGTGGCAGTTACATCACCGTAGTGCTTGTGCCATACTAGGTGCACTTTGAGGCCATGTGAAGTGTCGAAGGCTTTCTGGCCGGAGGTCACAGGACAGACCCAGATGCCATAGGTTGACCGAGGTAACTAGTAAATGCTCCACCTGTGCTCCGCACTGTGCCAACTTGCTCAATTTTTGCAGTCCGGCAATCCGCTCGTTGTTATGAGCGTCACTCATCTGCCCTCCGCTGTTGTTGGAGGGTGACTTCTTCAAACTATCCAGTATCGTCCTTCACGAGCCTCTTCCATAGTGGCCTATCTTGACACCACTGGTACCAGTCTTCGGTAAATCCACTCAACTCCATATCCTCCTGTACTGCATCAACCCATCTCTTCTCTAGCCAGTGCAGCACCCGTTTAGCCCCCGATATCCGACCAAACAGAAGCTGCTTGGGCATGCGGTGGCTGGGCATGTAGGCTACATGACCCAGCCATCGCAGTCTCGATTGCCGGAGGAGCTAACCGATGGGACTATTGTCAGATCTCTCAAGGATCTGTGAGCTTCTCACACAATCCAGCATGCACATGTGCACACACACACTGACACTGCACGACCAATGCCGGACAAACACAAAAGCGTGGATACAAACACATTGATACATGTACAGACCTTCTGTCGGTCCACTGCTGGATGAGGGCCACCTCATTCCGTGCGGACCATGCGTTGTGTCATAGAAGTACAGTAAAACAATGGGGTTTTTTCGCACTGCCCCCTGCTCCGTAAAAAGGTAGCACAGCCTCGCAGCCACTTAAGACAACCCGGAATGCATGGCGGTCACCCATCCAAGTGCTGTCCAAGATCAAATCTGCTCAGTTTCCAAGATCGGATGAGATTGGGTGCATCCTGGGCGATTTCGTGAGAGCCAAACACGTGCCCCTATGGAGCGTGAGCTGCGGTGCGCATTTGGCTCTGACACACAAAAAAGGAGTAAAGGCAGTCACCTGACAAGGCAGGCACGCTGCCAGTTGTGTTACGTCAGCAAGATGCATCATGCTAAAGAGATAAAGCAGAGCGCCTAGCAGGGGTGGAAAAACATCTCCTTCCTGAGGGCTGGAAAGGATGTTCTCATATCTTTGGGGCATCGCGCATTAACACGCTCCTTGATAATTAAGTCCTAATCACGAGTAAAATAACGTGCATGTGGACCGAGTAAAGAATCCTTTGCAGTGGTGGAAGTGACCAGTGCGCTATAATTAGAAACACACTGTTGCCAGGTCCAAAATATCCTCCTCCAGTACCCGGTGAGTGTGGTTGAGATGCAGTGACAACTCTCGTTTGTGGGCAGTTTCAAAGTGGTCGGCTCCATGTCGCCACGGGTCGTGTGACCCACCACCAATGACCCACCACACAGCACAGACCCACCACCAATGACCCACCACACAGCACAGACCCACCACCAATGACCCACCACACAACACAGACCCACCACCAATTACCCACCACACAGCACAGACCCACCACCAATGACCCATCACACAGCACAGACCCACCACCAATGACCCACCACACAGCACAGACCCACCACCAATGACCCACCACACAACACAGACCCACCACCAATGACCCACCACACTGCACAGACCCACCACCAATGACCCACCACACAACACAGACCCACCACCAATGACCCACCACACAACACAGACCCACCACCAATGACCCACCACACAACACAGACCCACCACCAATGACCCACCACACTGCACAGACCCACCACCAATGACCCATCACACAACACAGACCCACCACCAATGACCCACCACACAACACAGACCCACCACCAATGACCCACCACACAACACAGACCCACCACCAATGACCCACCACACAACACAGACCCACCACCAATGACCCACCACACTGCACAGACCCACCACCAATGACCCATGACACAGCACAGACCCACCACCAATCTAACCACCCATATCAATCTCAAGTCAACCATCCAGCATCAACCGTCTCTCGGCAAGCGACGCAAAACGCTGAATGATCAGCAGCTAGCCGCCTCCCAAAACCGGGTAACCCAAAATGAGTCCAGTCAGGATCCAGCAGAGCCCAACCGGTACCCAGAGCCCATCAGCAACCACCAGCACCTGCAGAGCAACCTCGCACAATCTTCCACGCAGCACCTACGCAGGATCTCTGGGCGCCGACTAACACCCAGTGATCCACCTGCCAGCCAGCACGGCAGATGCGGCGACATCCTTCCGCACCAATGAACGATGAGGAGCATCCCAGAGTGCGGCTGCGGTCACGAATCTCAAAGCGTGGAGCACGCGATAACACGACTGGTCCACTTCCATCACGCGGTCAGCAGGCGACTGGTGAAGCCGTCCACTGGCTCACTCATTAACCTCCACGTGAACATGTGAATGCTGAAAATCCACTGCCACTCACAACAACACACACATCACTCACACACACATCACTCACACACACACACATCACTCACAACACACACACCACACACACACACATCACTCACACACACACATCACTCACACACACACACATTACTCACAACACACACATCACTCACAAAACACACACCACACACACACACACATCACTCACACACACACATCACTCACACACACACACATCACTCACACACACACACATCACTCACACACACACATATCACTCACAACACACACATCACTCACAACACACACACCACTCACAACACTCACACACCACTCACAACACACACACACCACTCACAACACACACACACCACTCACAACACACACACACCACTCACAACACATACACACCACTCACAACACATACACACCACTCACAACACACACACACATTACTCACAACACACACATCACTCACACACACACACACCACTCACAACACACACACCACTCACAACACACACACACACACCACTCACAACACACACACACACATCACTCACACACACACATCAGTCACACAAACACATCACTCACAACACACACACACATCACTCACACACACACACATCACTCACACACACACATCACTCACACACACACACATCACTCACACACACACATCACTCACACACACACATCACTCACAACACACACATCACTCACAACACACACATCACTCACACACTCACACACCACTCACAACACACACACACCACTCACAACACACACACACCACTCACAACACACACACACCACTCACAACACATACACACCACTCACAACACATACACACCACTCACAACACACACACACATTACTCACAACACACACATCACTCACACACACACACACCACTCACAACACACACACCACTCACAACACACACACACACACCACTCACAACACACACACACACATCACTCACACACACACATCAGTCACACAAACACATCACTCACAACACACACACACATCACTCACACACACACACATCACTCACACACACACATCACTCACACACACACACATCACTCACACACACACATCACTCACACACACACATCACTCACAACACACACATCACTCACAACACACACATCACTCACACACACACACACCACTCACAACACACAGACACCACTCACAACACACACACCACTCACAACACACACACACCACTCACAACACACACACACACCACTCACAACACACACATCACTCACACATACACATCAATCATAACACTCACAACACACACACACACACCACTCACAACACACACACACACCACTCACAACACACACACACACCACTCGCACACACACACACATCACTCACAACACACACATCACTCACAACAAACACACACATCACTCACACACACACATAACTCACATCACACACACATCACTCACAACACACACACACCACTCACAACGCACACACACCACTCACAACACACACACACCACTCACAACACACACACATCACACACACAAACATCACTCACAACACACACAAACCACTCATAACACACACACACCACTCACAACAACACACACACCACTCACAACACACACACCACTCACAACACACACACATCACTCACAACACACACACACCACTCACAACACACACACACACACCACTCACAACACACACACACCACTCACAACACACACACACCACTCACAACACACACACACCACTCACAACACACAAACACCACTCACAACACACACACCCCACTCACAACACACACACACCACACACACACCACTCACAACACACACACACACCACTCGCACACACACACATCACTCACAACACACACATCACTCACAACAAACACACACATCACTCACACACACACATCACTCACATCACACACACATCACTCACAACACACACACACACACCACTCACAACACACACACATCACTCACAACACACACACATCACACACACAAACATCACTCACAACACACACACACCACTCACAACACACACACACCACTCACAACACATACACACCACTCACAACACATACACACCACTCACAACACACACACACATTACTCACAACACACACATCACTCACACACACACACACCACTCACAACACACACACCACTCACAACACACACACACACACCACTCACAACACACACACACACATCACTCACACACACACATCAGTCACACAAACACATCACTCACAACACACACACACATCACTCACACACACACACATCACTCACACACACACATCACTCACACACACACACACATCACTCACACACACACATCACTCACACACACACACATCACTCACACACACACATCACTCACACACACACATCACTCACAACACACACATCACTCACAACACACACATCACTCACACACTCACACACCACTCACAACACACACACACCACTCACAACACACACACACCACTCACAACACACACACACCACTCACAACACATACACACCACTCACAACACATACACACCACTCACAACACACACACACATTACTCACAACACACACATCACTCACACACACACACACCACTCACAACACACACACCACTCACAACACACACACACACACCACTCACAACACACACACACACATCACTCACACACACACATCAGTCACACAAACACATCACTCACAACACACACACACATCACTCACACACACACACATCACTCACACACACACATCACTCACACACACACACATCACTCACACACACACATCACTCACACACACACATCACTCACAACACACACATCACTCACAACACACACATCACTCACACACACACACACCACTCACAACACACAGACACCACTCACAACACACACACCACTCACAACACACACACACCACTCACAACACACACACACACCACTCACAACACACACATCACTCACACATACACATCAATCATAACACTCACAACACACACACACACACCACTCACAACACACACACACACCACTCACAACACACACACACACCACTCGCACACACACACACATCACTCACAACACACACATCACTCACAACAAACACACACATCACTCACACACACACATAACTCACATCACACACACATCACTCACAACACACACACACCACTCACAACGCACACACACCACTCACAACACACACACACCACTCACAACACACACACATCACACACACAAACATCACTCACAACACACACAAACCACTCATAACACACACACACCACTCACAACAACACACACACCACTCACAACACACACACCACTCACAACACACACACATCACTCACAACACACACACACCACTCACAACACACACACACACACCACTCACAACACACACACACCACTCACAACACACACACACCACTCACAACACACACACACCACTCACAACACACAAACACCACTCACAACACACACACCCCACTCACAACACACACACACCACACACACACCACTCACAACACACACACACACCACTCGCACACACACACATCACTCACAACACACACATCACTCACAACAAACACACACATCACTCACACACACACATCACTCACATCACACACACATCACTCACAACACACACACACACACCACTCACAACACACACACATCACTCACAACACACACACATCACACACACAAACATCACTCACAACACACACACACCACTCACAACACACACACACCACTCACAACACATACACACCACTCACAACACATACACACCACTCACAACACACACACACATTACTCACAACACACACATCACTCACACACACACACACCACTCACAACACACACACCACTCACAACACACACACACACACCACTCACAACACACACACACACATCACTCACACACACACATCAGTCACACAAACACATCACTCACAACACACACACACATCACTCACACACACACACATCACTCACACACACACATCACTCACACACACACACACATCACTCACACACACACATCACTCACAACACACACATCACTCACAACACACACATCACTCACACACACACACACCACTCACAACACACAGACACCACTCACAACACACACACCACTCACAACACACACACACCACTCACAACACACACACACACCACTCACAACACACACATCACTCACACATACACATCAATCATAACACTCACAACACACACACACACACCACTCACAACACACACACACACCACTCACAACACACACACACACCACTCGCACACACACACACATCACTCACAACACACACATCACTCACAACAAACACACACATCACTCACACACACACATAACTCACATCACACACACATCACTCACAACACACACACACCACTCACAACGCACACACACCACTCACAACACACACACACCACTCACAACACACACACATCACACACACAAACATCACTCACAACACACACAAACCACTCATAACACACACACACCACTCACAACAACACACACACCACTCACAACACACACACCACTCACAACACACACACATCACTCACAACACACACACACCACTCACAACACACACACACACACCACTCACAACACACACACACCACTCACAACACACACACACCACTCACAACACACACACACCACTCACAACACACAAACACCACTCACAACACACACACCCCACTCACAACACACACACACCACACACACACCACTCACAACACACACACACACCACTCGCACACACACACATCACTCACAACACACACATCACTCACAACAAACACACACATCACTCACACACACACATCACTCACATCACACACAACACACACACACACCACTCACAACACACACACATCACTCACAACACACACACATCACACACACAAACATCACTCACAACACACACAAACCACTCACAACACACACACACCACTCACAACAACACACACACCACTCACAACACACACACCACTCACAACACACACACCACTCACAACACACACACCACTCACAACACACACACATCACTCACAACACACACCCACCACTCACAACACACATACACACCACTCACAACACACACACACACACCACTCACAACACACACACCCCACTCACAACACACACACCCCACTCACAACACACACACCACTCACAACACACACACCACTCACAACACACACACACCACTCACAACACACACACCCCACTCACAACACACACCCCCCACTCACAACACACACACATCACTCACAACAACACACACCACTCACAACACACACACACCACTCACAACACACACAACCCACTCACAACACACACACATCACTCACAACACACACATATCACTCACAACACACACACACCACTCACAACACACACACCCCACTCACATCACACACACATCACTCACAACACACACACACCACTCATAACACACACACACCACTCACAACACACACACATCACTCACAACACACACACACATCACTCACAACACACACACCCCACTCACAACACACACACACCACTCACAACACACGCACACCACTCACACACACACATCACTCACAACACACACACACACCACTCACAACACACACACACACCACTCACAACACACACACCACTCACAACACACACACACCACTCACAACACACACACACCACTCACAACACACGCACACCACTCACAACACACACACCACTCACAACACACACACCACTCACACACACACACACACCACTCACAACACACACACCACTCACAACACACACACACACCACTCACAACACACACACACCACTCACAACACACACACCACTCACAACACACACCACTCACAACACACACACCACTCACAACACACACACACCACTCACAACACACAGACACCACTCACACACACACCACTCACTCACAACACACAACACTCACAACACACAGACACCACTCAGACACACCACTCGCAACACACACACACCACACACATCTCGCAGCTCAACGCTCCCTCCTATCGCGTGCCGCGGGCCTCACCTCTCTTGTTGAGAGGCCGCACCCGCACCGCCACCTTCACCTTGGAGTCCGACATGGCCGGGATCGCCTCCTCCTCCTCGCCGCCGTCTCTGCAGAGCCGCGCAGCCCGCCTCTACCTACGGCGGCGCATGGAGACGCGGCGGCCCCCACCCCTCTTCTCTCTCTCCACGCGCTCGCTACTCACAGCCCCCCACCCCCCCTAACACAATCCGCGCTCAACACCTGCAGACTCAGACTCACACCTGTGGAGCGCTCACGTCTCACCGGCTCGCGACAACCCCCACCCCCTCCTAAACCACGCCCCTCTTACTACCACGCCCCCTTTCCCTCAGGCCCCGCCCCCTCCACTTGTCTCGCCCCGCCTCGTCACGCGCCTGCCGAAAATGTCCCGCGCGAGCGCCCGCGAGGGCGGGGGGTTGGTGGGGGGGGCGAGTAAGCCCCGCCTCTACCCCCTCCCCCCCGCCCCCTTTTCACCCCCTCTCTTCGCCCTCCCCTCCGAGCCACCCCGGGAAGCCCATTGGCTGGGAGCGCGCGCCACCACGTGGCCGTCTTTTACCGCACCCAGTCGGCTCGCCACTCACTCCGTTGGTGGTGGTGACGGTAGTTGGTGGCTGTGATTCTGAACCGAGGTCCACATCGTCATCACCATCGTCATCCATCCCTGCTGTTGACGTCTCCTTGCCCGGGCACGCCGACGAGAGGTGTGCCGAGCCCCAATGTGGGTTTACGGAAACGGATCGGTCATGCGCACACGCAAGATTCTCCGTCCGTCTGCTAACACGGCAGAGGTGTAGAAAGACTATCAACTGAACCCTCCATCTCTTGCTTTACCGACTTGGCTAAGAAGGCCTGTGGTACCGTCAGTCGGCAAGGGCTCAAGGTTGTTGTTATTCGTGCTTTCTGGGTCCCTGACCTTCTGCTCACAATCATTGAGGACTTTCATAAGGGTCCATCCATAAATGACGTCACGCAATTTTGGACGATTTTTGACCCCCCCATCGTCACACGGCGTCACAAAAAGTCAGACCCCCCCCCTCAAATATGACGTCACAAAGCTCTGCCCCCCAAAAATAAAACATGCTTCAAATCGCTTTAAACTATTATCATTGTAGTGCGTATTTAATGTGGCGCTGCACTCTGATGTTTTAGGAGAAAACATTAAAAAGTATATTTAATTAAATAGAACGTGTTGCCTATATTTATTTAAAGTTGCGCATTTTGATGTGACGTCACATTTCTCCCCCCCCCCCGCCGTCACACATTGTCACAAATGTCTGACCCCCCCCTAGGTGCGTGACGTCATTTATGGACGACCCCTAATGTGCGCGGCAACCGGGTTTAGCTTCGTGGCAGGGAGTCTGTTCACCTCGGCACTGCGACAGGGATGCTCTCCGACTCTATCATTGGCACCTGGTTATGTCCCATGATCTGCCGGCGAGCCTTCGATAACTTTACATGGCCTCAATGTGCACCTAGCCTGGCACAAGCGTCGTGGTGACGTCAATTAGTGTCAAACACAAGTTGCTGTGTCACTGCATCCCTGAGCGTCCCTGTACCTCCATCTCTGTCGCTCATGGCAGGGCTTAGAAACTCACCTCCGATTTGCACGGTTGGCTAAGTGCGGTGTGAAAGAAGTTCAACAAACATACAACAGCCGCGTGTGTCTCGAGCAGCAAGGGGCTCTCCCCTCGTGGACAAACGTGTTGGACCTGCGAGGAGAGAAACCGGTCTACAGTTTGTGTCTTGTTTCACTGCTGCCCGTTGGCGTGGCCAAACTTCCTGAACGTTATTCTTGAACCTGCGGTCTGGATACGGCTGGAAGCGTTTGCGTCTGTGCATTGCAGTGCACACCGTTGTGCGTTGTTAAATGTAATACATTTCCACATTTTAGGAAGTTTGTTTGATTAAGTGTGTGTTTCTCTCTATGTGTGTGTGTCCTCGTGTTGTTGCTGTTATTTCCTGCAGTCGCGAAAGCTCCAAATCTCTAACTGACATGCTAATTTCTCTACCCCCGCCCTTCTCTCTCTGCCCCCCTCTCTCTCTATTTATGGCCTCGACACAGAGGCGGTGTTTCTCTGTGTGCCAATGTGTGTCTTTCTCTGTGTCTCTGTTATCTCGCTCTGTTCTTTGTCGTTTATTGTGAAATTTCGGTCAGTTCCTATGATCACCGTTACATTGCTTTTATGGCTTTATTTTGATTTCGAAAAGTTTTTTGATTTAGCCATGTTTGTTCGTTGTAGTACGGAGTTAGACTGATGGCTTTAATCTAAGTTGTCTTGTGGTTGTTGTTTGACTTGCATCCCACTGGGATTTTTGCACACAGCGTTGGTGTACGGTGCTTTTTCTGGAAGATTTTACTGTTTTTTCCTGGATTTTTCTGTTTGCGCATAGTCACTTTAAGATGTTTTCTTGTTCATGTTTAGTTTTTTTTGTTTGTTGCGGTTACACCCGATTCAAGAGCCGAATGGCTCACAAGGCTATACCAAATAATTGAAACTGAAACTCTGCTTATGTGTCTGTGTTTCCGTGTCTGTTTTGTATCTCTCTAAAATTTAGCAATCTTTGGAAGAACGTAAACAACCAGGTAGGGTGTTGACTGTTATTAGCCGACTTTCTATGTTGTATTGCATTATCTTTCTAAGTTCACTAGGTTTGTTTTCTCTTTCATTTGTACCTGATGATTGCTTGTGTTGCAATCGAAACGTCGTATGCTTTTATTTAATTTATTTTTTCTTTCTACGTCACTTTACCGAAAGAACCAAAGAGTAATTGCTGCAGTCACGAAAGCTCCAAATCAAGTTTAAATCTAATAGAATATAGTTACTAGCATTTGGCGCAATGGCACTTTTTTCATAACAGAAGCATTAACTGTTGTCCATTAAAAGTGCTGTTGGTGACTGGCATTTAGGAAGTGTGTGATAGCGGGACTGGCATTTAGGACGCTTGACTGGCATTTAGGAAGTGTCTTATAGCTTGACTCGCAATTAAGAAGTGTCTTATAGCTTGAGTAGCATTTAGGAGGTTCCCAAAAGCTTGACTGGCATTTAGAAGTGTCCAAATAGCTTGACTAACATTTTGACTTAAAGCTTTCGTGACTGCAGGAATTCATATTCTTTGGGTCTTTCGGTAAAGTCACGTAGATAGGTTAAAATGAATAAAAAAGAAAATAAACCAAAAACTACGATGTTTCGATCACAACACAAGCGATCGTCATTAGGAGGAAGAAAGAGGCGGAAAGCTGCTGAGGCAGACTGTTTTAAAGGTTTAAAATGGGTGTAGCCCAAGGGTGATGTTCATCTGAAAGATTAGCATGTTAATGTGAATGCTAGTGACCACAGAAACAAAATTATATTGATTTGGGTTTGTCCCTTTATTTGACAGATTCCAGCTCTGACGATCAAAACTTTCGGCTATCGACTTGACAACCTTTTCCCCAGAGTATATGATCTGCACTTATCTTATATAGCGCTGAATAAGGACGGGTTATAGGGAGGGAAGTTACTGGGTACGGGAATTACGGGGGTATCTAGGGTTTGAGGGAAGGATAGGCCAGGGAGAAGGGGTGGGTCTCGAGTGAGGAGCCGACACTCGACGGGGAGGGTGCTTCTTAATGCGGAGGGGAAGTTTGTTTCAGAGATGGGCCAATTGAAGGGACCTAAGTTGCGAGACGTCTCAAAGGCCATTCTGATAAAAGACGGTGCACTACTCTGCGAATTGTAAATATAAAAACTCGGTCTCGAGTCACCCTTTCAGGAATTCCTGGCATTGTGAATTCGCAGTTGCAAATTCAGAAGAATGTTTTTTTCAGCTAAGCTTTTTACTTGGATCAGGTAAGGCCCACCAAGCTATATAGCTATTTTTCAGAAGTGACCTGGCCACAAATGATATATCACAATTTTTTGTATCGAATTCGTATTTTTTTTCTTCAGGCAATACGTGGGGCCATTACATGACGTGTCGCGAGTTCAAACCAACGCCGTTCGTTTATTTTGGTCACCGATCTAAGTACTAACCAGGCCCAGTCATTGCTTCGAGTTAGAGTTTATTGTACACACCATTTCATTTGTCTTCGATGCACGTGAAGTTATCCTTTAAGGAATTGTGGGGACATTCTTCTCTATCAGTGATCCTGCTCCGTTACTGTTACTGTACGAGGTCGGTGATTAATTAAATATAAGTGAAGCGTAAAACCAGAGCGCAGTGCCGCGCCACCCCCTTACACGTTGTCGAAGGGCAATTTGACATCGGGTTTTTAATGCCGGTGATGGGTTTTGAGAATTGTTTGGATAGAGGTCATGGGCTTGGGACACCCCAAGCTCACTCACCGCTCCGATTTCCCTTGGCTTAAAAGACGTCCGATTCATAACATAACATCAAGTGCCATTCTGCAAAAATGTTCACAACCAATAAAAAAAATTACTCTTAATTGCTGTTGCCTAAACGCGCACATTCACAATGTACACCATTAGACCTCCTTTGCCAGTACCAAAATATAATAGGGTTACCCTTTTTTCTGACAACAAAACTGAAACCTTTAATCACAATACTTGCGATCAAAATGGAAATAAAAAAACACTCTGATAATATCTGCATTGTCCTTGAAACTGATTGGTCCACACCAGAGACAGCTTTCTTGAGAGCCTCGTCTCAATTGGTGCTAGACCAGATGACGCCAAAAGGCGTACAGCTCAAAGACAATGCACTATCAAAGTAATGAGGGCTCGGGGTAAGCATCTGCATCATTAGACCTCCTTTGCCAGTACCAAAATATAATAATAGGGTTGTTCCCCTTTTTTCTGGCAACATACTGCTCCGGAGCCGCAGGTTGCCGATCCCTGGTGCCATGGGGCTTTGCCGGGTGCTGTGTAGGCACGGGACTGCAAGGTGTGGCCACGAAATGGCAGAGTTGAGAATCACCTCCAGGTAGGGGTTAGTGGGGTTTTCTCCATTAATTTATTGGTATTGGCTGAACATCCCAATGCAGCATCCTCCTAAAGAGCCTTGAGACTCAGCGAGGCTTGCAGTGTAAATATTTTGGATTACTGTCATTACAATATACATATGGCATAATATCCATTTATTGCAGAAATGACAATTAGGAAAAAGAAATTGCAAAAGACCACAAAGCAGCGCAATGTAAAACAAGAATCTTTATAACCACCAATTATGAAATCATTTCAAAACTTTCATCGAAATTCAAGCGATCCCTCCGAGAAAAAGTTTTCAATGACACCAGCGACTGGCGTTGCTAAATCCTCACTTCAAGGCCGTCGATTGGCATTCACTGGTCACATCAAATAATTTTACGCAGTTTGATCCGAAGTAAAGCCATCAATCCTGGCTCGAATCCCAAATCCGAGAGAATAATCCATTAAAAACAAGACCTTGGCACAAACCGCAGTGGCATCGTTCGTCCGAGTAATCCAAAGCACTCGGACCACCTTCGTTAGAGATTTTGAAAATCATGAGATGCTTCTGTGAGGTACAAAAGTGGCAAAGACAGTTGTTGGGGTGTCTGCCCGGCTGCTTGCAATCTTGGTTGAAGTGACGTTGGGTCAGATCCGAAACCTTGAAGACGAGCCGGCATAAGCGGCCAGATCTCCCCCCCCCCAAATAAGACTTTATTGTAGATTATCAGCTTTAGTTGCAGAGCACAACACAAGCGTAACCTCTAAAACCGTAAGGGGCACAACATGAAGTGAACCTGATCCAATAACACCGTAAAACACTGCTGCCAATAATTTCTGTTAAAAAAAGGAAAAAGCCGACCTGAAAATTAAAAGAAAAAGTAAAACAATTCCCCTCGCACGTGTCATACGCCGCCGCCGACAATGTTCCCCGTAACGGCAGATATTCCATGAGAGCACAACATCCTCGCGATGCGACTGGTACAACTCGTAATTATATGTAAAAAAACAATTTTAAACGCTAACACAAGTGGCCGCACGGGGGGAAAGGCTTCGTACGTCGTGACATTCCCTGCGCAGACCCCAAATTTCGACACGTTTCTCACGACGCGTTCCACTAAGTTCACACGAACTCGGCGGCATCTGCACATTTTGGTTAAATTGCACGCTTGCAAACCTGCAAACTTTTTTCCCACATACACAACGATGGCATATTGCTGGAGCAGCCCTAGGATGCATATTCCCAGCGGAGGGTTCTCGGGTAGAGGCGGCGTCTCGAATAACCGGGAGGGGAAGACCTTGGAGGCTCGTGCAACAGCCACTCTAGCCTCGGTAGAAGAAGAGCGTTGGGGTCAAACCTCTACTACTACACCCACTGTTGCAGGGAACACACACACGGGGAAGGATCAACAGGATGGTGCCCACAATTTACTCCGTCATTGAGAGCTGTTAAGGGAAGTCACGTTTCTCGCTTTACCACCGCATCGCCCGGGCGATGGCCAAGTGTCTGATAACTGGACCAGGGGGGTGATGATGGGGGAGAGAGGCTTGTCGGATTAGCTGTCCAGCGAGTGGCTCGGTGATTGTGTGGGGTGCATTCCGGCTGGAGAACGATGCAAACAAGTGGAGGCCATCACGGTATACGTGTGGTTTTCCACTGGATATTAGCAAGAAATAAATTGGGATAAGCTGGCCTCACAAGGCATCCGAATCTGTCTCGGGCCAGGCAGGGCCACAGTGGGCAGGGAGGAGAGGGGGGTGCTAATGACTAATTCATGGCACGTGAAGTCTCAACTCGTCCGTGGTATGGCTCAGTTTCTGCAATGGAAAAACAACCTGGCACCTCCCAAGCACCAGGTTGTCTCGACACAGCACCGTTGCGTTGCGCTTTCAGATGCGCTTCTGCGGCCGTCTGGAACGCTCTTCCTTCCAGCATTAGGAAGTCACTGGAGCTATGCACTTTTAAATCATCATCTAGATTAACAAACTCACTTCTTTAGAACTGCTTTTTGTCTGTTGTCCTTCCATCCCGCACCTCCGATGAGCACGGTTGGCTATGTACGGTGTGAAAGAAGTTCAACGTACATACATAGCGGTTCGGACGTGCCAGAAAACAACAGGTAAAAAGCTCTCCACATGGCTGCAGGTCCAATTCACCAGCGCAAACAGCCCCACAGGGATTTGGCTATTGCACCAGCACTTGTCGGGCACGCACTCAAAACAATGACAATCACGGCTACAGTTACCTCCTGTCGTTGGGGGGGGTTCGGTGAGGGTGTGGTTCAGTGCGCAAACATCGCTCGCGGGCAAAAAAAAAGATAGGAGCGAGTCTGGTGATGGTGGATTGGCGGTACTAAAACTGCATGGGAGAGCCGTGTATTGCGGTAAACGAGAGCACCGTGACAGCAAACCGTGGGAACGCGGTGCACGTGGTTACCGCCGTGTATAAATGGGGCGCGAGCGCGCGCGGTATATTATTGCGACGCGTTGTGCTTTTTCGGGGGCGTGGCAAAAAATCCATCATTAGCGCCCGCCGGGTCTCTGCTCCGTGCCTTCACCGGACCCCGCACTGACCAGCGTGGGCGGAGTGCGGTCAGACGACTCCCCCCCCCCACCCCCCCCCCAGACACAACCCACCACGGCAGAGCGGCGACCGCCCCGATCGCAGCGGCCGCTGGACCAAACGTCACCGCGCGAGCGTGTCGCTTCCTCGCGGCCGCGCGGGTCACGAGCGCGCGACCACCAGCACGGTGTGCTGCCCCCCGCTGGAGGCGGCCAGCACTCGCACCCCCTCCAGCTGCTTCCCCTCCATGCGCTCGGGGCTCCAGGCGTCCTCGTCGTCGGCGCGGCCCAGCTGGTGGTTCGTGCCCATTCCCCACGCGTACACGGAACCTGCAGAGGGGCGCAACCCAAAAGGGACGTTCGAGCGCGGCGCCGTTTACACCAAGGCAAGGCTCCCGCGTTTGGCCTTAACAGACTGTTGGGGAAAGTGCTGTTCAGCGAGCAGCACCTATGAAGGCCGCCAGGGCACACGAGGGGGTGGATGGCCAGCACCACGCCGAGCCGCCTTTGTCTCGCCCAGTGGCGACGTTTACACACCGCACCAGGTACTTATTTGAGGCTGAGTTGACCTAGGGGAGGCCCAAGACCGGTTCAGATAATCGCTATTCCTGGTGTTGGCCGTGAGCAGGAATCGAACTCGGGTCACCAGGTTCGTAGTGCAGCGCGCTAACCACTACACTCCCGCTCCCCACATTACACACAGACACACACACGTGTGCCACCGTCCTGCCCTGGCAGCGCAAGGGGCAGCGACGCGGGCAGTAGCAGGTTTTTCCGCTTTTGTTGCCAAGATTCACGGTTCGACACCCGCGGCCCGCCCTGTCTACAACTCCGGGTGTGTAAACCGTACAACAGTACGCTCACCGTCTGCTTCACAGTCGACGTTAAAGATAAATTGGGCCTTGAATGGGCGGCCACCATTCCAAAAAGGTTGAGAACCACTGGAACAAATTAAACCCACTGAACTAGGACGTGGCTACAATTCCACAGCCAGTCGCCGACTAGACGACAACAACCGTGAATAAAATGCAACATTCGGACCGAATCAACGCTGCGTGAGACCAGTCCAGAGAAGCCACCTCAGCCAAACGCTGCACTGCTAGCCACCAGCACGATCACACGAGGAGGAGACATGAGGAGGGAACAGGAGGCAAAATGCACAGGGAGGGAACACACGAGGGACCACAGGAGCAAACACGCACGAGGAGCGAACAGGAGGGCAACGCTCACCGTCCTTGGTGACGGCGTAGCTAACGCTAGCGCCGCACGCCACGGAGAGCGCGGGGCCGAGCCCCGGCACCAGCACCGGCTCCATGGTCTCTGCCGCGCCCTCCCCGAGGCCCAAGCGGCCGTAGTCAGCTCGGCCCAGGCTGTAGACGCGGCCTGCGGTGGGAGGGGAAACACACGGGCGGAGAGCCGGTCACGGGACAGTGGGAAAACGTATTTAATAGAGGCAGTCGGTCAAAGTTCCTAATGGGGGTCCTAAAGGTCTCTTTGCGAGTGCATACATCACCACGGTTGTTTTATTGATATAGCTTCTACATGCTGCCACATTTCAATACGTAGAGGGGGGAAAAGGCCTTGAGCCTCGACTAGAACAGGGGCAATGTGAGTTCCAGACTAAGATGTTGAACTTCGTTCGCACCATACGTAGCAAACCGTGCGAATCGGAGGTGCAGATCGTGCCAATCGGAGGGCAGCATCAGAAAATGAGCGATGTTCCACTGACAGAATGGTGAGTGGGAGCCTCAACAGAAGCCCTCGGGTTCCTGCAGCGGAGAGTGCATGGAGGGAGTAGAGCGAGCTGAGACGGGAGGGGGGAGGTAGCGGTGAGAGGCCATGGAGAGGATCAGGTGCCAGGCAGTCCCAGTCCAGTACCGTATTGTAGAGCCGCTACCGTGGCTAGCCGCAGTAGCGGCTGCACAGTACTGCCCAGGGTTGCATCTTCCACAATTGCCTTGTTTGAACATTTCTGGTGATTTCAGTGGGTTTTATATTTACCTTTTATATCGCCTTCATAGCAAACACATATATAGTATGTTATATCGTGTAAACCTCAAAAGATATACGATTACAAGCTGTAAATAGATTAAATTTCCTCATTGTGAAAATGGGATTTTATTTGGAAAAATGCAACTTTGTAGCGGTGGCAGATCATAGGAAGAGGGGGGGGGGGTTAGAGTCAAGGATGTAATGGATGGGAAAAAGAAATGGGAAACGGAAGAGGAAAAGAGAAATAATGGGAAACACGAGGGAAACGATGGAAAAGGAGCAGAGAAACTGGAGCAAAAGGTCAGAGAGAGATGAGGATCGGGAGGACGAGGCTACACAAAGGGCCTCGACACCGCCGCAAGGAGCGGCAGCGGCGTCTGTTTCCACAGTGGGCGGCGAGGAGAAGGGAGGGGGTTCGGAGTGGGGGCGGTCACACGGCAGTCACGTGACATTTACGGGAGGCGAGAGCCAATTCAGAGAGATGAAGTAGAGCCCCTCTTAAAGATTACCCCTGTTAATGACTAATCGCTTAACGGGCCTCAGTAGAGCCCAATGTGTAGTGTATAGTAGTGCATAGTGTAGTGTATAGTAGTGTATAGTGTAGTGTATAGTGTAGTGTATAGTAGTGTGGTGTATAGTGTAATGTATGGTAGTGTAGTGTATAGTGTAGTGTATTGTATAGTGTAGTGTACAATAGTGTAGTGTATAGTCGTGTAGAGTAGTGTATAATAGTGTAGCGTATAGTGTAGTGTATGGTAGTGTAGAGTAGAACCCCTCTTAACGACCACCTCTGTTAACAACCAATCGCTTAACGACAGGCATCCATAGAGCCCAATGTGTTCGCTTACCGACCATTCCCCTGTTAACGACGGGCTGTTGTCGGTACAGTAAATAATGAATGCATTAAATAAACACGTTTCTTTTAATATTGTGTTTATCACGTTGATGGTATCTTCATGTATTAATATCCATTGTTTAAATATTATAAAGTACGTTTTTTGGGTGAAAAAGGGTAACTTTCGATGCAGCCGGAACTAATTAAGCCCTTTAACGTGTATTGCCTAGACTCACTTAATGACCAAATCACTTAACGACCGGTCTCGTGGAACCAATTACCGTCGCTACTGCATAGACGGACAGACCGAGGGGGGGGGGGCACCCCGCCCGCATGAACAGTCCCGGTGGTGTTTTAAGGACCCGTGGCCAGCACCTTCCGAGTCGAGGCAGAGCGAGTGATGTTGTCCTCCAGCAAAGTGGCTCCATTTGTTGGTGGAGTTTTTGAACGCGGCGAGCAGCTTCGGCACAAAGAGGCACTTGGTGCTGAGGGTTCCTGCATAGTGGGGCAGGGGGGGAGGGGGGGGGCAAACGCATGCACTGTTGGTTACTTTGCGAGACGCGACGCAGCGCTCCATTAGTTGGGCAGAGCGGCGATTAAACGGATAGTGCGGTGTGAGAAGGGGATCAAATCTGCACACACTATTAATATTACAGCATCCCCTCCCCCAGAGATGGCGATTAAGGATGTGACCTACACAGCACGGGCGCCTCAACAAAATGGCGAAAACGTGACATATCATGCGCATGCCTGTCAACCCCTTATCAGTGCCCTACCTTATTACAGACCAATTCAGACTTTTTTGGTCACCACGTGCCCAAATAAATCTCAACTTTTATCCTACAAAGTCCCAACGCAAAGGAGAAACACACAAATAGACAAAACAATTATTTCCCGTATTGCAACGGCTGTACGCCGTACGGACCTGAAAACTGAATCTCCCTGTACAAGAATATTGGTAAACCGTATGCGTTGACAGATACGCGTACGAAATAAAGCTAATGACAACCATATCGGCAGCTTTGCTAAATATCACCGCGCTTTATGTCAGAAAAATTTTATTTCCTGACAAAATATTTGTGAATGACAAATATCAAATAATAAACAGCTCCATTATCAGAATCTAATTATCCTGGAGAAATCCGATGAGCTATGAAGCTCTTCTGTTCACAACTGTCCAGCAGGGGGGCGAGTCATTAAGTGTTGGCAGGCTGCTCGCCTATACAGATGGTATCACGGAGAACGAGCGAGCTGCCTAGATGAGTGCGAGTGTTGTTCCCCGTTAGGATTTTAATTAACTATAGGCATCCCTCGCATCACGTGCGACACGCATTCCTGGAAAACAGCGCTCAAGTTGAATCACGCTGGATGATGCCTATGTTCCCACAGGCATTCATGTTATAAGGGGGAGTGCGTTACCAAAGAAAATTAAGTATCCTTACATTACTTTAACCCCGAAATTACAAAATGCATATGAATTAATACTTAATAAAATTATGAACATTCCAAAAATTACTTCACAAGGAGTTGAATAACAAATAATAATAAAGAAGATAACAAATATTTATACGTACTAAGATTACGTCATAATTAGTAACTTCAGGATCTTCCTGAATGCCTCCGTGAGCTGCTGGGCACTGCTTTGACGAGGCGGTGACGCCATCAGAAATACTTTCTGTTACTTTTTATTTTCATCATTGAAATTAATATTTAATTTAGAAAAATTTGAACGTAATTATTTTTTTTTCCTGAGCGCGTAACTGTGAAGCGCACGGCGTAAGTGTGAAGTATGTCCCTAAAAGATAAATCGCGGAACTGGGAATTCACGCTATGGGGAGGGGCACATTACGTGAGGGACACCTGCACTCTGGAATCTTCGTACATGGAATTGTCCAAACATCCCAACACAGGACCCTCCTAAATTAAGAGTCTTCAGTGAGGCACTGATGAATAAATACATTTACAACAGATGTTAACGTGCGCACGACAGCAAGGGCGTGCGGCGCTTTGTCAATGCGCTGCTGGATAAAGGCCTCCCCCCATGCTGTGAGTTGTGGGGGTTTTGGGGCTGCACTTCACTATGCTGGTCACTGCAGGCTGGTGAAGGGGCTGACAGGATTGAGGTTCAATGCCCTGTAGCAATCCACGTCTTCTGGTTCTTGATGCGGTGCACGAACCATGACGCCACTGCTCTACCCGCAGTGCAATATGCAATCAATAAATGTGTCACAGCGGCTCAAGTAGAAGCAGCTGGGTTCCGTAGAACTATCATCAATCTGCTGCATTAGTCATTCATTTGAGAGTTAAAATTGAAGTGCACTCATGCTTTGGGTTGCCCAGTGCGTGTTTTGGGTCACACACGAGTGCATTTACACCCAGAGCCAGAGGCACAGTATGGTTGGCATGGGCCCTGGTAAAACGAATGCAATGGGCCCCCCAACCCGCGTCTGATTTCAACCCCTCTTCGTAGCCCTGCACTCGAGCCTTCTGGCCCCATAGGCGCCAGTGCAATTGTACCGCCGGCACACCGGACAACTACGCCACTGGCCAGAAGATGAACCACCCTGGTAACGTTTCACCGGCATGGTTCACACTGCCTGCCCCCCCCCCCCCCCCGGGTACACAGGCGGAACCCCTCCCTCCCTCCCCCTCCTCCTCCTCGCCGTGGCCTCACCCAGCTGGTAGTAGTTGGAAAGGCCGAATCCGTAGACGTGGCCATCGCGCGAGACGGCGAAGGTGCAGTAGGCGCCGCAGAAAATGTCGGCAAAGTGCAGCGCGCCAGTGCCCTTGGGGGCCTTGAAACGCAAGGGCTGAGGCACCAGCAGGCGCTCTGCACACGCGCACGCAACAAGGGGGACGGGCACGCGGGTGCACGTTCTGCTCAGCGCTGGTGCAGAGAGACCCCGCCGGCCAGTCAGTCCTCCCGTCAGCAGACGTCGCATTGTCGAGCACTCTCCTGACGGTGATGTGCGTCAAAAAGTCCGAGAGGAGAGCTATCTGTCTCAAAAGCCACGAAAGCCAGTCGCCCCGCTGCAGAATCGTCTTCAGTCTGTCGGCTATAGATTACATCATCGCAGGCCAGTCGAGAACTGAGACAATTAGACTGGCTTCAAGTCGAATAAATGTCTATAAACTGTAATCGACGAGAGTACGAGTGGTTTTGCTTCATCTGTCCAGCCCTACCCACGATTAGCCCGGGTATAATCAAGAGCTGACTGTGCGTTCATTATGATTTTCTGCGTAGTGCCCAGATGACCTGGCTAAGGTTACCAACTCGTCAAAAACAAGGCCGGCTGCTCAGTGGAGAGGGAGAAACAGCAGAGACGCACACACGAGAGAGAGGAAAAACCGTTGAGAGTTGACCGCCAACGGAGATTCTAAAATTCGAGACGCCGCGCTCGTCACGCTTACCGAGGCCCCTTCTGCCGCCACGGCACGAGAAGCATTCCGGGACCCTCCCCAGCTGTCCCTGCTCCCCACAGCCCAGCGTGTAGAGGTCTCCGGACTGCGACAGCAGCACCAGGTGATCGTTACCTGGGCAGAGACAGGGGGTGGGGGGGGGGCAGCGTTGGGGCCACACGGCGCGTGTCAGGGCCTCACGTCGACGATAACGTAGCGAAAGTGTTTATGGAGAGGCATATATCCCCCGCGGGTTCACGCCAAGGACGCGTTCCCGAAAACTAAAATGTGCATCCATGAAGCCATCTAGATATACAAACATAGACATGACTTCAACCGAGATGATGGATTCAAATTTAGCAATTAGTGGAATGGTGTAATTAAACAAGTTAAATTTTAGCTGCCGTGCAGTTTACTGCTAGACAGCTATTTTAGATTTAATTTTATAAACATATCCATACTCCCAGTCTGTTACCCCACATTACCACACGTTGTTTTTTAGCCTGCACATTTCAGTTTGAACTCTATGCGTTACTAATTTACCCGGCAGCATAACAAGAGGCGGCTTATCTACTTCCACCATCTACAATACAAAGCCTCAGTTTGAACTCCAATCGTTGCTCGGGGTACACAACGCTACCTCCCAGCCCACACCCCGCCCTCACACTCACCATGCCCCCTCCCCCCATCCCCCCCGCGACTATATAATTACTCGTCACAGCCACCTCTGAGACACACTTAAGCGGTTGTGCTTTCGCCAAGTTGTCCCCACCTGAAGGACGCTCGTGTTGCACCCGAAACGTCGTGATTTCAGTTATTTTTCATTTTTACCTACATGACTTTGCCGAAAAAAACAAAGAGTATGGATTTCCCTGCGCTGCCTCGCCTCTGCGTACTATGTTGAAACCTCATATCCTGTCTTGGTGTCATGGTTTGCACACTGGCAATGCAGAGGTCGCCGGTTCGATCTCCAGGCACAGCAGTGGATACAATCCGAGCAAGTTTCCCAAATCCCCCTCCCAGCCGCTGTCCACCTACGGCAGAGTTCGGTAACCTGCAAGCTCAGCAGCAGCATGCGGCTCTTAAAGGACTGCAGTGTGGCTCTCGAAAGTCGAACAAAAATGGCTCTTCTTGTCATTTTGGTTGCCGACCCCTGAACGTGGGAGTCCAGTTCACCATGGGCAAGGGTCAGCAACCTGCGGCTCCGAAGAAGCACACAGCTCTCTCCAAGGACTCTTTCGTGACGATATTTATTGAGGACCGTCTCGTATTCACAGTCTCATATTCACCGTCTCGTATTCACATGCAGTGGCAGCCTTTAAAATATTGGGGGTTTTTTTTAACCAAATTTCTTCTTGTTTTGATTGCCGACCCCTGACCTAGGATAATTAATGAGTTCACCGCCGTAAGTCAATCGGCAGGTCGCGTGCGGTAAACTGCACTCCCATCTCTTCCAAGACGTCTGTCGAGCGTGGTAAGATTCGACCAAATGCCCACTCGATGGGGCTCCCTCGAGCTTCCTCTAGCGGAGGCCCTTCTGTCAGCAGTTGCCCAGCAGTGGCCTGAGCGGGGCTGCATATTTACCTGTTACCACAAACTTTGCCCAGCAAGGAGTGACCTTTGAGATGGGGGTAGAGAGTCTCTTACCGGACGCCACCTTCACGATGGTCGTCTCCAGGGGCAGGAGGGCCGGCAGAGGACACTTCTCCATGGGTTTCAAGAGGCCAATCACACCATTGTTGTCCTGCAAAGCAAGGGCACACGTCCGAAAATTACAGGCAACTCTCGATTCTCCGCAGGTGGATTATCCGAGTAGTGGACAAAAAAAATAAAATCTTTCACATGCACGCCGGTTCACGAGTTGCTCCTCACTCACCGAGGGTCGGCGACCCGGTGCCCACGTGACCACAAACGCCTCGGCAAGTAAACGGATTACTTTAAAAAGCAATAAAATCAGACTACGCATTCTACATCATTACCCTTATTCTAAAGCCCAATTTGCATATTTTGAATTATCTCTGATGTTTTTGTTTCATCCAGGATACACCTTATCCCCCCCCCCACCGTGACCCAAGATAATTGACAGTTGCGAGTTATAGAAAAAATTCTGTGAAGTCCATGGTGACCTGCCTAAGATGATGATCTCATTTTCATCTCAGGGTCCCATATAAGCAAGGCTGGCTGCACCAGATGATTAATTAACATTGCCCCGCAGCACTGGGCAAGGCCTGCTTGTGTGTGTGTGGGCTATGGGAGCGCCATACCCTCACTGCGCGGTGGCTGTGTGCGTGCGAGTGATGTATGAGCAACGAGATTGTGCATGTCTGATGGATAAGCGTTGTGTGTGCCGTGGATGAGTATTGTACGTGTGTATGTGTGTGCGTGGTTGCTGAGTGTCATACACGTGGTAGATTGTTGTGTGCATGTACGTGTGTGTATATGTGTGTATGTGGATGGATAAGTGCCGTGTGTTTGAGTGACAAGTGTTTGAGTGATGTGTTGAACGTGTGTGATTGATGATTGTCTTATGTGTGTGGTGGATGAGTGCCATACGTGCGGTAGATCATTGCCGTACGTGTGTACGGCAGATGATTGTTGTATGTGTGCGTGTGGTAGACGACTGTCGTACGTGCGCACGCGTGGGTGCGAGATTGCTGGATTGGCGGCGTACCCGGAAGGTGCCCCACACGTAGACGCTGCCGCTGTGCGTGAGCGCGGCCGTGTGGCTGTCGCCGGCCGACACCTGCACGACGCGGTCGGCGAGCTGCACGACGCCGGCCACCGCCTCGTCCTCCTCCTCGGCCGTGACGCGGCCCAGGGCCCCCTCGTCGTTGCAGCCAAACGTGAGCACCTGGCGGAGGGAGAGAGAGAACGGCGCCCGCCACCACCCCATCCATCATCATCATCATCCGCGGGAAAACCCCTCGTGACCGCGGGCCTTTCGATCCGTTGTCTCGCAGCGGACAAGAGGAGCTGCCTGCAAGCGAGGGCGAATTCATGTCTGTGGTGGTCGTTCCTAAAAGCTCCTCCGAATTCCATTTCACAATCCACCGCTCAGCCACCACCGGTACACAAGCACACCAAGGGACTGTTAGCGTACGTACGTTGAACGTCTTTCGCACTGTATGTAGTGGTCAACCGCGCCAAACGGGAGGTTGACTAAATTCACAAAGGGTTGCCGGGCACAACCAACGATGAACATCATTGGGGCACCAGTCTGGCCGTCGTCAACACAGAACAAGCCCCGGGTGGGTGGGGGTGGGTGTGCTATAACTCGCAGATGCGACATCGCCACCGGCGCTACACGAGGGACTGCAGGATGAGGTCAATGGGACCGCCCTCCCACGCGGGTGACTGGCCGGCAGAGTTGCAGTGGAAAGACAAAAATTTGGTTAAAGAAAAATAACGACAGCTGATCGGGGCTTTTTGGAAGGCGACTCTCTCTACTCGTGTGTTTGTTCAATAAATACCAAAAAGCACAAACATGCTTTTTTGGTATTTATCAGCTAAACGCTCAGGCAATCAGAATCTTTATTCATCCTGGAGGAATCCGATGAGCTATGAAGCTTGTTTTCACAGATGTCCAGGAGTGCAGTCAACTCTGAATTATCCTGGATTATGGGTGGGGGAGGAGTGGTCCAATACAATATAAAGAATGATCATTAAAAGGAAATGAAAATCACATATGTATTGTTTAACCATATAGAATTCATCTTCCACTTTATTTTTCTCAACAAAATCGGTTTGCTTGCCGACATGAGTTAGAATTGCCGTGAACGAAAAGTTAATATTTTAAATCTCACAACCAGGTAAACTCTTGCAACAACACCACGGGGTCATTAAAATTACGGGAGTAACACCACACGAAGACAGGTCCCCTTGTGCATGGGGTAGCGAGGGAGAACACGGGGCAGGAACCCGTGGCAAGTCGAAACCATGCAAAACTGGAACCTGTAGTAAGCTGGAATTTGTCGAAAGCCAGAACCGATGGCAGGCCAGAATTTATTCCAAGCCAGAATTGATTTCAAGCCGGAACCCATGGCGTGCTGGAGCTTGCTGCTCGCCGGAACGTGTGGCTAGCCGGAACCCGTGGGCTAGCCGGAACACGGAAGGCAGGGCTGTATTGTGGAGGCATGCGTCCGCGCGGTGCACTCACCTGCCCGCTTACGGTGAGCACCACCGTGTGCATGCCGCCGGCCTCCGCCTGCACCGCCTTCTCGGAGAGCGGCACGAGCGCTGGCCGCTTGCGCTCCGTGACGGCCGAGCCCAGGCCCAGCTGCCCCACGTCTCCCTCGCCAAGCGCCAGTACCTCCCCGGGGCTGTGCGCGTGCGACGGGTGCGACACTGGCGGTCCACAAGCGTGCGCACACATACACACAAACATACAAACAAACAAACACAGAGATCAAGGCAGGCACGACACACGAGGGGTGGGTGGCCACCGTCACGCCCAGCCGCGTTTGTCTCCCGAGTGGAAACGTTTTTACACATCGCACGAGGTACTCAATTGAGGCCGAGTGGACTTAGGGGAAGCCTTGCTTCGTCAGAAACTTCACGATTACAATGTGCAGACAATTCCTTGTTGCATATTCCTTGGTGTGGCAGGAAACCTGTGTGCACACAGCGAGCGCACAGGTAGAGTTTGGAGTTGTAGCACGTGTAAATGCCACCGCAGCTCAAGAACATTTATTTTAAATAGAGAGTGGCAGTCGGTCATAGGCAGAGGAAATGAGGAAGCTCTTGAGCCCGGACTTGAGTAAGGCGGGGAGTCGACTGCAGATTGCTGGTGGAAGGGAATGCTATATTGTGGGGGGGCAGCGGAGGAGATTGAGCGACATTCCCTAGTGTATGTTGCCTGGAGGTTTGGGGGCTTCACACAAGGCTTCCCGTAGAAACCTACTGCCATTGATTACATTTTCCACAAGGCACGGCTCGGCTTTCTCTATTAATGTGGCGGCATATATTAATAGCAGTAGGTCTCGTGGCTCGGGTCTACAGAGACAAAGATAAACAACAAACGCGGCCCACACACGCTAGCAGTCCACCTACCAGGGATTTCAGTATTTTCCCCAGGGGAGACGATAAAATTGCACGTGCGTTTCAGGTCACCATCGCACCGCAACAATTAGGTGAAAGGTCAACGCTTCACGAGAAGCCTGTGCTCATTGCGCGCGCGCTTCGTTCAGCTCGCGGAAAGAGGGGTGGTGTTGTGTTTTAGCAACCGAGGACACAGCTTATTTACGCGTCCGTCCCATACCGTAGCTAGGTTAAGACATCCATTAATATAGCTCAGGCGGTGAGCTGGCCGCAGGTTTAAAGCGTCTGACGAATGCCTGCGTGACCACCGATGGAACATTGTTGACATTCAGCGGCGCCCACCCTGCCCAGGCAACCTGACTGAGCAACGCTGCTCAAATAAATGCTCACGTGAAATAAGGTTGTTAATTGATTGTTTTAGGTAGTTTATTTTACTGGATCCATTTCTGGATGCAATTATCGATTCTAATAATAAAGGAATTAAATCATTGAATCCAGCTAAATTTGAGCAATAATTGAACAGACTTGCAGGCACGGACGTTCAAACTGCACTGTGTTCCAACGTGTTTGGTCACGTGACAAATCATTTCATACAATATATACCACATTCGCCAGATTGTAAGACCATTTTTCTTCAATATTCTAAAGCAAAGGTATTGCGTCTGCCTTATAGTCCGGTGTAGCCTGAAGTCTGGTGCCCGTACATGGAAATTACAACTGCGCTCAGCATCCGACCAACTTACCACTCACGTCTATGTCACCGCCAACAACACCACACAGTCTATGGACCACGCTGTACATACGTCATATGGTCTCAACGCCACTCAAGCCTAAATGTCACTCAGTCCGCAGAACGGATTTTAGGAAGTGACTGGAGAGGAAACATTTTACCAGTACTGTACACAAATCACTTATGCAATTTGTTTTACTTTTCCATCTGAAGACACAATGGGAGTTCTGCCAATATATTTGAATCTGGCTTGGGGCAGAGCAGGGCCAGGTGTAAGTGTAATGTCGCATTCATTGTGGGTGACGTCAGTCGGCACACTATGAGGGCAAAGCATTGCCACATCGTCTTATGCGCGTTCCCGCTCGTTCACTGCACTCGATACCAACGGCACGGCTCGGGTTTTGCAGTGGAAAAACAACCCGGCCCTTTCCGATCCGCGCCGGGGCACGGCTCAGGTGAACAGTGGAAAATAGGAATTAAAGAGTCCCCAACAAGAAGGCTGTTACCAGGTGGGTGCGTGGGTTTCTCTCACCTTTTATCTTCTTGGCATCCGTGTGCCCAACCGAGTTCTCATTTTTAGGCAACTCCCTCTTGAGGGACGGACGTCCCCGCTTGCCAGGCATGCTGGCCGTGCCGCTTCCAACGCTAGCCTGTGGACGTGATGGAGATTGGCCTCAATCACACAGCTGCTGCCATCATCCGGTGTATTGTGTCTCCAGCTCTCGCTCGTGTCCGAACACCGCGTAACGCGTGGCACGAAGAAGGCCGTGTTAGAAGTTAACACAGCAACACCGTAGAGGAACACGCAACAGCCAAAATTGGGACTAAAATTAAACGGTAGTTTGTTTAAGCATACGTACATGTACAGCCCTTTTGTCACTACTACTGAATGAGGGCCTCCCTATGCCGTGTGCAGGATGTGGATCTTATTTTGCCATACTGGTCAGTGTGGATTGCAAACGGGGAGCATAGACAAGAAAACAGGTGGAGAGAGCAATTGATTTTGCTACAGTCCTCTGCTGCCCACCCACATAGTCCTGCAGCCGATGAAAGGAACAACTTTGTTCACGTGGTGACCCCATTCGAGCACTATCTATGGTCACATCTCCCAGAATGCTCCTGATCTCGTCAGAACCCAGAAGCTAACGACTGAAAGGAAACACTATTTAATTAACAGAGCTATTTTCAGGATGGTCCTGCCAGGTTTTTGCAGTCGGGGTCAATGTTCCGATTTGTAATATTACAAATCGAGTCATTTGCAGATCGTTTTTCAGCATTGGGATGTTTGGCGAAGCCCAGTTTGCACTGCATGTATAAAGGGCGTCCAATAATGAATACACAGGGGGGTTCCCGATATACGTCGCCACGACGTACGTTGTTTCGTGCTCACGCCGCAAAATTTTTGAGGAACGCAACGTAAAATGTCCCAACACATATGCCGTTACGTCGTTTTCGACTCGGTTGAGCTTAATATAGAAAACGTACAGCTCGTATTTTGCACATAGGCATTGTTTACGCTCTTACGGTCCTTATCCCCCCTCCCACCCCATTTTCATTACTTTTTTATAGGGGAAAAGTCCCCGTTATACACCGTTTCGTTAAAAGTAGCAACTCTCCGATCCCTAACCCCGATGTATATCCTTGCCTGGTATGCATGGCCCGGTCGCATCTGAAAAATAAGTTAATGGCTCAGTGGGCATTCTCTAGTAAAATTTAATATAGTTTTATTTGTATATATTTTTCAAGCAATTCGTTTACCTTGCCTATAATTTGCACTCCTATTGTGTTTTTGTATTGTTTGTTGTTGCATTTGCTCTCCAACACACCGTTGTGCTGTACTAGTAATGAATTGGCACGTTGTTTACGTGACAAACCTTACTAATTGGCTGTGTCGGGTGGTGGCGGGTTTTACGACACAATTATATTTAACCCCGAAAAACTACGTATTAAACTGCCTTTTTTCAACAGTTTTATTTAACGCGACTCCTGTTTGTCGTGGTCAAATCTTGGATTAAAAATTTCGTCCACTTCCCGTTGTCCAATCAATTCTACATTTTGCACACGTACTCAGATCCGGGGACAATGCATGCCTGTAGCAAAATCGGCATCAATTAATTCGCTACTTTAAAACAATTAACATTTTGTAAGGACGCCTTATTATTGATATATATTTGTGCAGGTAAAAAACGCCTCGGTCCCCAAACTCTCGAATCGCCTGCTCCGTGTTAACGAGGTACGGAAGTCATCAATTAAGTCCAGTATGCGTTGGTGTGGGAGCAGGCACCGCATCATTGACGTACTTCTCGACCGTGAGTAAAACGAAGTTGTTAATACAACTGTTGGTTTTTAAAAACTTTTTTTAAGGAGTTTATTAGCCTTGTGTTGATATTTTCGCAATATAAATAACATTACAAGCTGAACATTTATTCGATTGAGTAATCATGGAAATAACGGAGATGTCACACTCACTGGAGACTGTTTCCAGGAGGAATTGTACGCTCCCTGTTAATTCTACGTTCCTTTGCCAGGGCCCAGTCTCCCCAAGTCGGAAACAACAACCTCCCCCATAAAGTTAAGACAGGTGCGCCGGAACTCTCCTTGCAAAACACCTCTTTGGTGGGCAGCCACGAGTTTAACATACGAACCCAGTTATGTATTGTCCCTGCAAGGAGCCCTCAAAGTGAGCAATGGAGGTGACCGAACATGCTGGGAGCTATACATGCTCTGCTGCTTTGGTAGAAAATATTCTCCTCCAGTACAGGACTTGATTGGTGTGGCTACGGTGTGAGCGGTTGATATTTAAACATAGTTTGTTGACCTAATAATGTGGCCAGGGGCCGAATTAAATGAATTTCCGTCCTGCCGGGCCGGCCCATAGGGTTCTCAAAACGGTGTTAAGCGATTTCGTGAGCGCATGGCCATGCGTTGCATGATTGAATGATACCTTTTCCATCTCGATCCCATCAAACTCACGAATGAAAGTTATTCAGTGATGATGTTATTATCGGTGGAGGTGCCTTGGCAACTTACGGCAAAGCGATGCGAATAGAATGGCCTTGAGCAGCAGCAACAGCTGGCGAGGCACCACGTGGTGGTATCACAAAGAGCGCCCTTGTTGAGTTTGCCCCGTGCTGTTAGACCCGTGCATCGCTGGCCGTGAGCAACAAACCAAAACTATACTATATTGATTTGAAGCTTTCGTGACTGCAGGAATCCACTCTTTGGTTCTTTCGGTAAAGCCACGTAGGTATAAAACAAAATAAATCACGACGTTTCGATTGCAACACAAGTAATCATCATCAGGTGGAAAAACAACAGCAAGAAAAAGGGGTTTTTTTCACTTCAACAAAAACAACTTTTTTCTTGCTGTGGTTTTCCCACCTGATGACGATTGCTTGTGTTGCAATCGAAACGTCGCGATTTATTTTATACATCCGTGACTTTACCGAAAGAACCAAAGAGTATCAAACCTATAGAACTAAACTATTTCTTTTATTTTACAAGGTAAGGCTTACTGAGCTACATAGAGCTTTTTTTCCCCACACGCGACCTGCCCATAAATGATAGCCCAACGAAGTGGCTTAGCACGTGCAAAGTTGTAGCAGCTAAATACTCCACACCCATGTCTCTAAATGTGCAGGGGGATAACCCGGAGGGACCTGAGAAAAATCCACGCGACCACGGGGAGAGAGAGACACGCAAACTCTAAATACACCGCAGGCACCAGGGTCGGGCTTGAAGCCCACGAGGTCCTTCATACCAGGCGAGGTAGTTCAACATCTCGTCACCACGCACTGCTGTTGTATTACACTGCAGCCCCACAACCGTTTGCTCTAGAAGAGAGGTTTCGCCTGCCTCGCTCATCATCGTCAGCCATGATCAATCCACTGCTAGATGACGGCATTCCCCCCCCCCCCGCCCAAGCCGTCACACTATATCGAGGTGCTGCGATGTTAACGATCCATACAGTTCCTGGCAAGACGAGTCGATTTGTTGTATGAAGGGGTGTGTTGCTGTACGGGAGGTGTGCGTGGTGTGGGCGTGTTGACGATAAAGGCGTGCACGTTTTGAGGAGTGTGCACCGATATCGTGTGGCAGAGGGTGAGGGTTGTGAGCGTGTAAGAGCGGTGGCGAAGTGGTTAACCAGCTCGGCGATCAGAGTTCGATTCCCGCTCACGACCCAACGCCGCCACCGACGATTATTGTAACCGGTCCCGGGCCTCTCCTCGGTCGTCTCGGTCTAAAATGAGTTGAGCACCGGAAGAAGACAAAGGCGGCCGGGCGCGTGGTGGCAGCCACCGACCCTCCGTGCTTTGCCTTGCCCGGCACACCGTTCGTGCTCACGGCATTTGCTCCCACAGGCTTGTTGAGGCTGACACGGGGGGGGGGGACCTTCATCTGTGTATCCCGTGTGGGTCCGGCTCCACGTGGAGCCTGCGACAAGGCCGCGCGCCTCTCCCGCCAAAGGAGGCAGCAGCCGTCGCCTCGCCTCACCCGGCGGCGGCGGCTCTCATCCCTCGCCTACTCGCAGCCCTCTCACCTGGCGAGCTTCACCTGAGAGGCGGGTGGAGAAGGAGATAGGAGGGATGCGGGATCTCCTGGAGTTGCTGTTGTTGCTGCTGCTGCTGTTACCGCTGCCGCTTCTCCCGCTCATTCATTGCGCGCCGCGACCTCTGAACCCTCAACCCGGACGCGAATCTCGACACGTGACGCACACCACGTGGGGGCGGGGGGGGGCAGAGGGGGTGAAGGGGGAGGGGCGCGAGGGGGGAGGGGGCGCGAGGGGGGAGGGGGCGCGAGGGGGGAGGGGCGCGAGGGGGTGAAGGGGGAAGGGGCACAGGGATGGGAGGGATAGCACGGAAGGTGTGGAGGAGGAGGGGGGGCACGGGAGGCGGGGGAGCTCGTGGGTGGGGGGCACGGGGAGCATGGTAGATGGAGGAAGGTGTGTATTTTTTACCTACGTGACCTTACCGAAAAAACAAAGACTACTGAACCTGGTTCGAAACGTCGTGATATATTACTTATTTTATTTTTCTACCGACGTGATTTTACTGAAAGAACCAAAGAGTATTTTACAAGGCTAACAACAAATAAAATTCAGCATTCACAAATTAAATCACTTTTCACTTCATCTCTGGAGGCCCCTGGGCTTGCAGCCCCTGAAGCCCCGTGCCTTGATCCGGCCCTGCTTAGGACCCGTCCTCGACACGTGCATGGACAACGCCGTGGGGTCGTAGGGGTTTGTTTGACCATACTTCACGCTGGTTAGCGCGGATTGGTGAAGGCGGGGGAGCATAGCAGATCGGGACAACAAAGGATCGCCGCACTGTCTGCCCATCACAGAGCACCGCAGCCGCTGTGACAACCTCTGTGTGCATGGTGACCTCTGTGTGTGCATGGTGACCTCTGTGTGTGCATGGTGATCACCTTGTCCAGGCACTATCCAGGCTCAACCCTTGCCCAGCTTCAGGTGTCCAATTATTATTATTATTCAGGCTCAACCTTTGTCTAGCTCAGTGGTTCTTAACCTTGTTGGAGGTACTGAACCCCACCAGTTTCATATGCGCATTCACCGAACCCTTCTTAATTGGAAAAATAAAATATGATTTTTTCAAATTCAAAACATAGGTATATGTTTTACTGGTGCACAAAATGAACCGTGCATCAACATCACTGTGTTCAAAGAACAAAACCAGCAAAACATGATTTTCACACAAAAACATAATAATGAATACTTACTGCAAATCAGTGTGACTTCTGCTGTTGCCTTTCAGAGACCAGTTCAGAAATGTGCGGCTTCACCTTGGCAAGTGCCACTCTCATGTCATTTTCGCAACAAAGTCTGTTCCTTTTCTTCGTTTTTATGTCCAGCATCCTCGAAAAGGATTGCTCGCAAAGATATGTTGTAACAAACGGTATGAAAATCTCCAGGGATTTCTTAGCAATAACAGGGTACGTTACCATTTGTTGACACCAAAACGTTGAGAGCGTTGCTGTTCTGAAGAGTTGCTGTTGAACCTAGCTCTGCTGAATTTCAATGATTTCGTCGAGGTATTCATCATTGACATCTGCTGTCTCAACACTAAACGTGAACGGCTGTCTCACCCATGCTGGATATGACTCTCTTGTAGGGAAGTATCCGTCGACAGACTTTGCAAGCTCATCTAAGTGCGTGGCAATTGCTTGCTTCAGTTCCGCGGGTACAGAAATGTCTCCGATTCCAGATACATCTTCGATCTTACTTACATAGTCGTCCAGCAGGGGAAAGTTTGCGAAGTTATCGTTCTCTGTTCATCGTTTCCATAACGGTAGCTTTTTTTGAAAAGCCTTCAGGTTTTCTTCCGCTTCAATAATGTTGACTCCACCGCCCTGCATCTACTGATTGAGATGATTGAGAGCTGCGAAGATATCAGCCATGTACGCTAAAATGAGAATGAACTCAGAATTTTTGAAGCAATCTGCATGACAATGTTGGTGCTCTTGCAAAAACAGGGCTAATTCCACACGCATGGCAAAAACACGATTCAGCACCTGTCCCCGGGATAACCACCGAACGTTAGAATGGTACAGAAGTACCTCGAATTCAGAGCCCATTTCTTTACACAGCTCACTGAAGATACGGTGCCTCAGATCACTATTTCGCACATAGTTCACGCATTCCACTACAATTTTTAATACTTCTGTCAGTTTTGGAAGCAAGGTTTTTGTTGCCAACGCATGCCTGTGCAGAATACAATGCGTAACAATGATGTGTGTTGCATCGGCTTTCACTAGCGCACCAAAACCAGACTTTATTCCCAGCATGACTGGAGCTCCGTCCGAACAAACTGCAGAAACCATATCCCACGAAAGATCGTTGTCTTTAAAGAAGTCATCCACAAGTTTCTTCACATCGGCTGCCTTAGTTGTTGTAAGAGGCTTACAAAATAAAAAAATATTCCTTTATCACATCGTCTTTCACATAGCGCACGAATACAGCAAGCTGGCTTAGATTGGAAACGTCTGTGGTCTCGTCGAGTTGCAGGCTGAATTTTGCCGGGCTTGAAATCAGATCTGCAACTTGAGCCAAGAAGTCATTGCTCATGTTCTCTATTCTGTCGCTGATGGTGTCATTTGAAAGAGGAATTTGGGATAACTTAACTTCAGCCGCTTTTCCCAGCATGATATTCGCCATCTTCAACACAGCTGGTTTTATGAGTGTTTCACCAATGGTGTGTGGTTTGCCCTGCTTTGCGATCAGGTAAGAAACTTCGTACGATGCTGTGAGGATCGGTTTGTTGATGGGTACAAAGCCGAGAACAGGCAGAGTAGCCTTTTCATCGAATCTGGTTCTCTTCACCTTGAATTCAGCGAGCGTTGTGTTCTTGCATTCCCCATCTCCATGCAGCTTAAGGAAGTGTTCTCTTAGTTTTGCCGGCGCTAGACTAGAATTGGTCAACTTGGCATTGCAAATCATGCAGTTTGGACGCTGACTCCCATCACGTTCCGTTATACATGTGAATCCATATTGTACATATTCGTCCGACCACTTTATTGTTTTGCTCGACATAGTATGAAGGGATTCAAATATTAAGAAAGAAATCACACGACGTACCATCACGACAGTCACAAGTCGACTACCGAGCGCACCAAATTCCCTGCAGCACAGATAGGCCAAGCGATGTAGCGTGATCACTTGCAGCCAAGCCGGACGTGTCATCACGAATCATATGAGTCGGGTGTGTGTCTTAACCTCCGCCGAACCCCTGAGACTGACTCACCGAACCCCTGGGGTTCGATTGAACCCAGGTTAAGAACCACTGGTCTAGCTTGAGATGCCCAGGTTACTGTTCAAGCTCTACCAAGCAGAGGAAGAAATGCGTGCTATGACCAGTGAAATTATTGGCTAAACAATTGGTGTTGGCCAAACGTTACCAATGTGACTTGCAAGTTACTCAATTTGGATTACACAAAGCAGCAATATCGCCCTCTACTGCACAAACTTAGCAGAACCCTCCTGAAAAGGAGTCTTGAGACTCAGTGATACTTTCCGGGCTACCAAGCTTCCTCGCTATTATGTTAAACATGTACATTTAATTTGTGTTTAACTTATAGTAAAACATACAACTATGCAGGCAACATATGTCCAGCCTTTTCTCCGTTCGTGTGGCAGATTGGCAGAGTCCCTTGATCGTTCCATTTATGCAGGAAACAGCCACACCTTCCACGCGTCTTCACAGTAAAATATGACTACGGGATTACATTGCAACACTTTAATTCCATTGTAATCAACTTCATCTGGTCTGACTACGAAAGTTGCCCGCATTAGATCAGCTCCCAACAACACATTGGCATTCGTGAGTGCCATGAATTATATATTTTTTAACCAGGTAAAGCCCTTTTTCCGAAGCGACCTGGCCACATTTGCTAGCTCCGCGAAGTGGCTTATCATGTGCATATTTATAGCGGCCAAATACTCTAAAACGCACGATTCTAATTGTGGAGGCAAACACCGGAGGACCCGGAGAAAAATCCACGTGACGACAGAGAACACACACAAACTCCAAATACACAGCAGGCGTCTGGGTCGGGCTCGAACCCACGCGCTCCTTCCATGCCAGGGCAAGTCAGATAACATCTCGAATAATCGGGTAGCAAGGGGGAGGGTGGTACTGTTGGTGCTGGCCGTGGGGACACGCAGGGCTTAGGGGCCTCGGCCTGGCTGATTGAGTGGAACCCACCTCCCTCACACCCCAGCAGCTGCGAGCCATTGTCCGAAGGGGGGAAGAGACGCGTGGGAGGTGGAGAGGGGCTATGGGTGGTGGCAGGGGCGTCACGAACCTCGGTCAACTTTCACACATTTACGTCCGAGCTCTTGCCACACACATAGCAAGCCAGCGGCTCCTCTCGTTTCAGACGTGGGTAATTCCTCCCAGCCTACCGCAACGTTGCCAGTCCGTCAAGCACTGATTCAGGGCAAGCCCGACTCTGCTGATGAGAGAGACACTTAATGTCGAAACTGGTGTCCCAGAGAGTTGCTTGCGTTGAACCGGCTGCTGAGACAACGCGCTCGTCAAGAAGTCCGTGTGGCGGGTGGGATGTGTGTAGATGAAACTGCTTGTTCATCACGGGACTGCTTGTACGTTGATTTCTGCGGAGGGACAGACATGGCGAGAGAGAGAGAGAGCCACGTTGTCAGTCAGCGCATTCACTTTGCAACTTACATTCCCCCGCACCGACGCCAACGATTGCTGATCTCGTGCGCGTGGGACTGTTGTCGTTGTTGTTGTTTTGTGTGGCCAGAGACGAGACGCAGCGAACGAGCGAGCGAGGCAGCCCTGCGATGAGGCTGCTGCTGGACGAGCCGGAGTTCTTCATCGGCGCCGTCTTCCTCCCCGGCTGCCTGCTGCTGGCTCTGCTCATCCGCGTGTGCATCCTCCTCGTAGCGCACGGTACCCACAGCTCCCCACGACGGCATCAGGGGCCGTCCATAAATGACGTCACGCACCTGGGGGGGGGGGGGGGTCAGACATTTGTGACGATGTGTGACGAGGGGGGGGGTTGAGAAATTTGACGTCTCATCAAAATGCGCAACTTTAAATAAATATAGACAACACGTTCTACTTAATTGAATATACTTTTTAATAAATGTTTTCTTCTACAACATCAGAGTGCAGCGGCACATTAAATACGCACTACAATGACAATTGTTTAAAGCGATTTGAAGCATGTTTTATTTGGAGGGGGGCAGAGCTTTGTGACGTCATATTTGAGGGGGGTCTGATTTTTTGTGTCGATTGGGGGGGGGAGGGTCAAAAATCGTCCAAAATCGCGTGACGTCATTTATGGACGGCCCCTCAGTGCCACACACACACACCCACCCACACGGTTTTCTGGGGGAGGGGTGGAAGATGAACTTACACCACCCGGAGACTCGTACAAGTGTCGGGGTGTCCGACGTTCCGGGTCCACGTTCTGGGAGATTCTTCCAGCACGTGGAGTAAAACGTCGAACTTCATAATGTACTGCCGCCTCTCGTCTCTGAGCCGTGAGCCGCCACCGCTAACGGCTATCGAAAGTCAAAACCATTGCCGAGGCGATGGTGGAAAGTCCACATCAAATCTTAGCGACGGATCTATCCACAGGACAACCACTGGTGACTTCCTCACAAAGCGGTGCTCTTTGTATCGACCCCGGAGGGAGGGGATGATGGGCTGAATTAATTCCCGACGAAGATGCCAACTCACAACAAACAGCTCGTTCTGTAGCAAGAGCCCCCTTGCCAGCCAGGAGCTGCAGGCTCCAGTAAACCTGTTGTCTTGACGGTCCCATAGGGGCTTGTTTAACATCAACACAAATGGCCTTCATGTACACGGCGTGGGGTTTCCGCGACATGGCGTGGCTACGATTGTTGTTGTACAAAGATAACTGCAACCTCAGCTTATTTCATTTTCACAAACAAAAGCGCAAGTAATTCAAGTTGCCTACAAATAGCTCTTGCCTATGAAAATAGTGCTCAGTGACAGGTTTTCTAAGTGATTAATGGCATGGCGATGAGACGACATCATTCGTTTTATGACAGCACGAGCATTTACAAGTGTCCTCCTGTGCATAGATTGTATGTACAGTAGAACACATTGCTATGATTAGACGCCTCGTGGCAGCTTTGGGGCCGTCCATAAATGACGTCACGCACCTAGGGGGGGGGTCAGACATTTGTGACGATGTGTGACGAGGGAGGGAGGGGGTTTGAGAAATGTAACGTTACATCAAAATGCGCAACTTTAAATAAATATAGACAACACGTTCTACTTATATTCTTGGTTCTTTCGGTAAAGTCACAGCAAACAAAATTTATTGCTGTGGGTTTCACACCTGATGATGATTGCTTGTGTTGCAATCGAAACGTCGTGAGAATGTTATTGTTTTATTTTATTATTTTATTATTTCCCTTCTACGTGACTTTACCGAAAGAACCAAGAATATGAATCCCTGCTGTCACGAAAGTGACAGCAGGGATAAAACTACAGAATAGAACAAAGATAAGATAAAATACGACATCCAATCATTCAAATATAATATAAATGTTTGCTATAGCCCTCCACTACCCTACGGAGCCAAACAAATCAAGTTGTCACGTGGGAAAATCTTCCAATTGATTTGGTTGTATCAGCAAAACTAGAGGAATGTTGAGAAGCAAGCAGAAATTTTTACTTATTTATAAACTACAATCATGAAATTTGAGGGAAACTGATATCTCAATAATCATCGTATTGTGCAATGTAATAGCCTATCGTGAGAGTGATAACACGGTACCGATAGCATGATATTGTGATAGAACCTGAACAAGCATCCGGTTGGGCTAAGTGGTGCTGCAGCAGCGCGTCAGACTGACCGTCGTGATGTGCGTTTGTGTAGCACTCGGCCCGCTGTCATTCTGGGGTTCATTGGATGAGTATCGCTTTGTGTGGGAAGTCAGTGGTTGTCCTTTTGTTTGATCATATGAATGTTTGGATCAGGCATTTTTTTAGATAAGGAGACCCTTGAATATCGCGGTGTTGCTGTGCCGGCCTTCGTAGGTAGCTTGCTAACAGCAGTTGCCCCAACAGTTCAACCTTTTCCATTCCAAGACGCCTGCAAGTTGCAGGGTGGGTCCCGTTCACTGCTGAATCTCGCAACACGACCCCACTCTTATGATAGCTGACGCCAAACTGTGCCACACGCCCTCCCGCATGGCCGTGTGGGAGCCTTGGTATCGATAAATAAGGTTATTTTATTTCAGTCTTTCTTTCGATTCGGTTCCGATGACTTACGTGTACGTCATCGGAAGAAAAACTGATGACGTAGACGTACGTGATTGGAACGGGAAAGGGTTAATCGGCTATACGGGGTATCTTTGTCCGCGAAATGCTTGAACGGCAAATGGTGACGTACGACTGAATGCCACGCGTCCCTCACCCGCCCCACACCACGGTATCAGCCAACGATACAGTACTTCCGTGTACAGTATACCCGCGATCGCTAAATTTGTTTTCAAAGAGGTTTCCCGCGATAGGTCAAACCGCGAACGTTTACCCGCGATGTTCAAGGGTCTCCCATACATATGTTAAGTAGTTGTTGCTGTTGTAGACGGAGGTACTCGGAGACGGAGGTGAGTTAGGGGCTTCCGCCAGGGTTTATTAACAGGTATCACTATAAGGGTTCCCTCTTCACCCCTTCCACTATCCCCGTTCCTCCAGTGACCCCGCTTACGTCACGGGGTCTCCCTTAAATACCCTCTGAGGCGAGACGTCACGTGCACTGCCCGGCGCGTGCGACCCCACGTCCCGTGATGTCACAGCACCGGACAGCGCACGCGACGCCACCACTCTCCTCTACTCCTCTACATCACCCCCCCCCGTGAAAAAAAACAGCCGACCCGGCTGCAAGCACCCCGCAAGCGGGGCCCCACACCGGACCGAAGACCGAATATTCACGAGTTCGTGTGCCTGAAGGTATAACCGGCTGCTAGAAACTAAACCTTAGGGCAGCACGGCCCCTCAAGCAGAACAGCAACAACAAAAAACAAGACAAATAGACCCCGAAGGCCTCATCCGCCGGATAGCGCCGAACGGGCGCCAGGGGCTGGGCCCGCTGAACGGCCATCAGGGCCGTCACCGGAGCCGCATCCCCCTCGAGCGGGTATGCGCTGCTGGCCCGCTCCCCCGTATGATGTCCGTCTCCCATGCAGGTGGCCCGTCAGCGGGCAACAGGCCCACCGCCGTGGCCTCCGGTGACCGGGGGGTCTCTGTCGGCCTCACTCGGGAGGGGCCTGGGGGCACACACACAGGTCGGACGTCACCTCCGTCAGCGAGACCCGGCCGGTCAGGCACGCCGGACACATCATCAGCCGGCCGCTCCAGAATTGGGGGTGGATCCCCCAGGGTAGATGGAACATAACGTTTGAGCCGGGACGGGTGCACTATCCACTGCCGGCGACCGAACCGAATCCGGACGCATTGCGGCCGGCGGACCTCCACAACCTCCACAGGGCCCTGCCAAGGGCGATGCAATTTGGCCGATGTGCCAACGGGGACCTGGGGACAATGCAGCCACGCTTTTTGACCCGCTATCCACGGGAGGCCAGCTGCCTGGTGTTTGGGCAGCCGCTCATTAGCCGCCTGCCGGCTTGCGGAATTCTCGGCAGCGGCCTGTCGCGCCTCGCGCAGCCGGTCAAGCGCGACCTTCAAAGGGGTCGGCACCGCCGACCCCTTCTTGGAGGAGCCAACGTCCATCTGGACGTGCACCGGGGGCTCCGGTTCCCTACCGTACATCAAATAAAAAGGCGAAAATCCCGTGGAGGCATGAGGGGCCAACCGATACGCCGCCAAGACCCCCGGGACGAACAGGTCCCAGTCTGACTGGGACGTGTTCACCTGGTGGCACAGCATGGACGTAAGGGTGCGGTTCAAGCGCTCTACCATCCCGTCTGACTGGGGGTGGTAGGGCGAGGTGCGGATTTTCTTGGTGCCAAGGAGGTCACACACCTCCTTGAGCAACCTAGACGAGAAATTCCGCCCCTGGTCAGTCAACAATTGTTCCGGCGCGCCCTTGTCAAACACGTACCCCTGGACGAAGGCCTCGGTGATAGAAGAGGCCAACTGATCGACCAAAGGCCATGCCATGGGCCAACGTGTGAGGTACTCAACGCCCACCAAGAGGTATTTGTGGCCCCGTTGGGATGCAGGGAATGGCCCCAAAATGTCGAGCGCCACGAGCTCATTAACGCGAGAAACCCGGATGGACTGCAGCGGGGCCCGGTCCCGGACAACTGGGGCCTTCCTCCGCGCGCAGTCGTGGCAACCCTTTAAAATCAGTGCCACGTCACCTTCAACACCCGGCCAGTAATAGTCCCGCTTAAGGGTCAATAAGGTCTTGTGGTAGCCAAGGTGCATAAGCTTCTCGTGAATGGCTCGGGTTAATTTACCACGCAGGCTAGTGGGCACAACCACACAATAGCGTTCCAATTGGGCATCCCAACGCATGAGTAGTCCGTCATGCACGGCGATCTCCGGGGCAGCCGACGAAGCTGAGCTCCGGGCCTTATGTCCGACACGGCGCCGTAGCTTCAGCAGAGAGGAATCCTCCATCTGCAAGCCGGACCATACCTCCCGGGGAAGTCCAAGGCCGAAATCCGCGGGCGACGCCGCACCTGGAGGGGTGTCCGCCTCGGCCGACGCGACCAACTGGGCCGCGGCGTCCCCTGGGGCCTTGCAACGGCTAGAGCCCAGGGCGCAAGCACACCCACCGCCTGCCGGCAATCGGGATAAACCGTCCGCATTTCCATGCTGTGTCCCCTTCCTGTGGATTACATCAAAGGGGTAATCCTGGAGCACTTCGAGCCAGCGAGACAGCTGACTCGAGGGCTGACTAATCTTCAGCGAATATTGCAGGGCCGCGTGGTCGGTTCGGACCGTAAACAGCCTACCGTACAAATATGGTCTATACAACTGAACAAAATAAACTATGGCCAAAAGTTCCCTCCGGGTCACACAATATCGCTGTTCCGTTGAGGACAGAACGCGACTGCCATAGGCTACCACCCTCTCAACCCCGTCGACCACCTGGGCCAGGACAGCCCCAATTCCCGTGTCGCTGGCATCGGTATCGAGCAGGAAGGGTTTCGTAAAATCCGGGTACCCCAAGGGCGGCGCATCCGCCAAGGCCGTGCGAAGCGCCGCAAAAGCCGCCTCCTCCTCCGCGCCCCAGTGAAACCTTTGGCCTTTGGCGGAAAGGGCGTGCAGTGGCTTCGCAATGGTCGCAAAATCGCGGACAAACCGGCGATAGTACGATGCGAAGCCAACGAAGCTACGCACCTCCGCGACAGATGTGGGAGTCGGCCACGTCCGGACACAAGCCGTTTTATCCGGGTCCGTGGCGACACCTGACGTGCTAACAATGTGTCCCAAATACCTCACCGATGGTTGTAGCAAGTGGCATTTCTGGGGTTTGAATTTCAAGCCAGCAGCACGCACTTTGACGAACACCGCCTCAAGGCGTTGCAAGTGCTCGCCAAACGTACGGCCAAAAACAATAACGTCATCCAAGTAGATTAGACAAGACTCCCACTGCAGCCCCGCCAAGACCATCTCCATGAGACGCTGGAAGGTGGCCGGGGCCGAATGGAGACCCATAGGAAGCCGATTGAACTCGAACAACCCCTGGGGTGTGCGGAACGCTGTTTTGGGTCTAGAGGCCTCATCCAGTGGCAATTGCCAGAAGCCGGAGAGCAAATCTAAAGTCGAAAAGAACCGCGCGCCCGAGAGGGCGTCCAGGGAATCATCCATGCGAGGCAATGGATATGCATCAGCCACCGAGATCTTGTTCAATCTACGAAAATCGACGCAGAACCGGAGACTCCCGTCCCGTTTCTTGACTAGCACAATGGGGGCACCCCAAGGGCTAGTAGATGGGGAGATGATGTCCGCCGCCAACATTTCCTCGACAGCCGAGCGGACATGATCTTTTTCCGCTGGGCTAAAGCGGTGGGAATTAAGTCGAATAGGGGCCGCGTCGCCCGTGTCTATGTGGTGGTCCAAAAGAGTAGTGCGACCCAGATCAAACTTACTTTGGCTGAATACATCAGTGAACCGCTCGATGAGGTCGCGGAGTTGCCGACGTTCCCCGGAGGACAACGAGGCATTCTCGTCGCACAACGTGGCAATCCATGATGCGTCGGGGTCCCCCGTGCGCATCACGCCCGCCACGACCCCTCCATCCGGGGCAGCGCTCTCGGGTGGAGGAGCCGGGGTCGCGTGTGCCAAAACGGCGCCGGCCGGGACTACGACCGGCAAGGGTCCCGAATTGAGGACCTGCAAAAAAAGGTCCTGGCCCCTCGACACGGCTGTCAAGGCGCCCACCAACCCCTTCGTCCTTGAAAAGTAGCTTGACGGGGACAGGAGGATACCCGTCTCCGTGGAGCCCATTTCGAGCGGTTTGCGCAACCTAAGGGGTATCAGGATTTGTGACGCCGGTGGTACGGTCACCGGCACTTTATTCAAGGCCCGTACACCGGCGACCAAGGGAGACAGGACGGTAGGCGATTGTAGGAATTTCAGCCGCCTCCCTGACGGCATTTCCACACAGCCCTGGTCAACGAGAATTCGGATGGGCATCCTAGACAAAAAGTCGGTCCCCAAGAGGCATGGCACTGCCAAGGTCCTGGAGACCAAAATCGGCCCGGCCAACTCAATCTCGTCAACCCGAACCGACGCTACAACGTGGCCCAAGATGCCCAAACTGCCGCCGTTCGCGGCGACACAAGCCCCGCGAACCGGCCTTAACGGACCCACGCTGCGGGGTAGCAGCCCAAAAATGGCCTCCGAAATAATGGTGGCCGATGCCCCCGTATCCACCAGGAGGCGAACGTGCACCCCTTGCACATATCCTGCCACCGCTGAGGAGCCAGCAGCTGCCGCCACCATCCTATGCGCAAGTGCATCCCAGTGGCGGGTCTGTCTGGGCCATTGAGGGGGTGATGACGATGGTGCACCCGACCCTTCGAGGACAACCCCATGACGATGGGTCCTAGCCCCGCTAGATGCATGAGGTGAAGGGAGCGGCCGCGCAGATGATGCGTCGCGACTCGCCTGGGGCCCCGGACCCGATGCCAAGGAGGGTCTAGGAGAAGGTGGAGTCCCTTTTCCAAAGGCCCCCGGGGCATTCCGGCAGCCCCGCTCAATGTGGCCCCGCTGACCACAGCGGAGCAGGCCACCGTGTCCGCCTCCTGTGGACGGGAAGGTCCCGGCCGCCCCCGCTGCTCCGGACGGCGACCACCCGCCCCCCTTCCTCGACGATCGGGCACCGCCAGGGCCGCGAGGGTGTCCACCCCCTGAGAGGTGACCCCCCCCGTCCGGCGCCGGGACCCCCGCACACGCCGCCATCTGAGGCCGTTGGCGGAGGGAGAGGTGCGCCTGAATGTTTTCGGCGACCGCCAAGGATGTGATCTGCCGATCATTGTTGATCGACAGAGCAATTCCTAGCTCCCTTGCCAGGTCAAGCAGCTTCCCCAAGGCCATAGAATCAAGTGCCCTGCCGTACAGGTCAGGGTATGCAGCCTGTGCCAGGGCCAGGAGCGAGCAGCGGAAGGCCAGTGGCAGTTCCCCCTCCTCCCGCCGCCGCAATGAAAACTTTAGCTGCGCGGTGGACGGCGGCTCAAAAACGTTGGCCATTTGGATATAGGCCGCCGGGAGTGTAGCCCGATTGGCCGGATGGATGGACTTGAAGGCCTGCAGAGCCCTTTCGTCCAAGCAGGTCGGAAGCGCCGGCAAGGCCTCCTCCATGGACCAGCCGACCGACATGTATGCCGCGTCGAACCGGTCCTGGAAGGCCGACCAGTCGCCCCCTTGCGCGACAAACGGCGCAACGTCGGGTAACCGGCGCTGCCATTGGCCGCGCGGCGCCGCGAGGTGTGGAAGCCAAGCGGCACCTGCGGGCCACCCGGCGGACGCGACGTGGTGCGGCGGTGGCAGCATTGCGGCTCCCGCGGGCCACGCCGAAGACGCGGAAAGGTGCGGTGGTGCTGCGGCTCCCATGGGCCACGCCGTAGGCGCAGCGAATTGTGGCTGAGTTGCGGCACCCATGGGCCACGCCGTAGACGCAGCAAAGTGCGGCTGAGTTGCGGCCCCCATGGGCCACGCCGTAGACGCAGCGAAGTGCGGCTGAGTTGCGGCCCCCATGGGCCACGCCGTAGATGCAGCGAGGTGTGAAGGCACCTGCGCTTTCGCGACCCACCTGTCAGCGGCGGCGTACGAAGCCACGGCGTCGTCCCGCGACGCGGCGAGGGACCACGGCGTTGCCGAAGACGCGGCGGTATAAATCGGGCCTGCAGCGGCCCCCGCGGCCCACCCCGCCGGCGCAGCGAGGTGCGGGACAGCGGCCGTAGCCGCGGCAACCTCTCGCGACGCAGCGAGGCACCACGGAGTTGCGGCCTCCCCGGGCCACGCCGAAGACGCGGCGGTATAACACGGAGCTGCGGCGGCCCCCGCGGCCCACCCCGCCGGCGCAGCGAGGTGCGGGACAGCGGCCGCAGCCGCCGCAACCTCTCGCGACGCGGCGAGGCACCACGGCGTTGCAGCCTCCATGGGCCACGCCGAAGACGCGGCGGTATAACACGGAGCCGCGGCGTCATCCATGACAAGGGACGCAGGCACGGCGAGGTGCAGAGCCGCGGCATCGCCGGTGGCCGGCCCCGTGAGCGCAGCGACAGGTGGAGCCGCGGCAGCACCCGCGACCCATTCCGGCGGCACGGCGATGTACGGGGCAGCGGCAGCTGCCGCTGCCCACCCCGGCGGCCCGGCGAGGACGGCACGCGCGTACTTACCCGGGGCCCCCCCGGCGGGCGCAGCTTGATGTAGAGCCGCGTCGTCGCCGGCGGCTGGTCCCGCAGGAGCGGCGTGCCGAGACACCCCGGCCGCGTCAGTGTAGAGACGCGGCGTCGCGGTCGCCATGGCAGCACCCGCGGCCCATTCCGGCGGCACGGCGATGTACGGGGCAGCGGCAGCCGCCGCTGCCCACCCCGGCGGCCCGGCGAGGACGGCACGCGCGTACTTACCCGGGGCCCCCCCGGCGGGCGCAGCTTGATGTAGGGCCGCGTCGTCGCCGGCGGCTGGTCCCGCAGGAGCGGCGTGCCGAGAAACCCCGGCCGCGTCGGTGGAGAGACGCGGCGTCGCGGTCGCCATGGCAGCCATGTCCGCCGGCCGCCGCGTCGCAGCCGTAGTAGCGGCCGCATACGTCTCCCGAGCCAACATGGCCGCCGCGGATTGCGTCGCAGCCAACATGACGGCCATTTCCGGTGGAGCGGTCGCTGGGAAAACGGCGGCGCTTTCAACGTTGGCAGTTGACAGTTGCTCCCGTCTCAAGTGCGGGGCGGTTGGCTGCGTCCGTGCCTCCACCTCGGCCAACCTGACGGTCAGCTGCCCCACCGCCTGCAGGAGCTGGTGCAGCAGAGCTGCGGGGACGCTTTCCGTCTCTGGCGGCGGCGGTGAGCTGGCACTCCCCGCAGCCGAATCCTCCCGCTCCGGCCCGCTCGTTTCCATGGGGACCGTCACCGGGGTCCCGGGCTCCGGGGTCACTGCTGGAGCCTCCTCTCCGCCTTCGGCACCCTCCAAGTCATGTGCCGGTGGGTTCTTACGCCGTGCGCCCGCTTTTGACATGTTGGCGACGGTGTAAACTTCTGACACCAGTTGTTAAGTAGTTGTTGCTGTTGTAGACGGAGGTACTCGGAGACGGAGGTGAGTTAGGGGCTTCCGCCAGGGTTTATTAACAGGTATCACTATAAGGGTTCCCTCTTCACCCCTTCCACTATCCCCGTTCCTCCAGTGACCCCGCTTACGTCACGGGGTCTCCCTTAAATACCCTCTGAGGCGAGACGTCACGTGCACTGCCCGGCGCGTGCGACCCCACGTCCCGTGATGTCACAGCACCGGACAGCGCACGCGACGCCACCACTCTCCTCTACTCCTCTACACATACAAAAGAAAAATATCCAAAGTTATCCCATTGCCGTCATGTCATGAGATGAAGCATCCATTCGGATTTCCCGCAGAGCAGTGGGACTCTTATTCAATCGGTGGGGCCTATTCTCTGGATCAGCTCTACAGCCGGGTCCACAGCTGAGCGATCGGCTTCGTAACTTCATTACAAGCGTGTTGACATCTCTGTTGCCAGTTATGAGCAGTTGCACAACCAGTTGCTCGCAGTAGAGACACACTGTCCTCATGCGATCTGCTCAGAAATTTGTGGCGACGTACTACATCACGTGCTGCACATTTGCGATCACTTATTTGGTCGTTATAATCACGAATGCGCAATTATTTTATTTCCTCGTTGCGCAACTGCTTGCTTCGATGCGGACAAAGCAGCCGCAGGGGATGAAGTATTTATTTTTCAGAATCTAGAGATACAAATGAATATTCTGATTCTGAAAAATAAATATTCTGAATTCTAGATTTGAAGCTTTCGTGACTGCAAGGATTCATACTCTTAGGTTTTTTCGGTAAAGTCGCGTAGGTAAAGATGAATAATACAATTATAGAAATAATAATAGAAATAAAATAATACAATTAAATAATAAAATAATAACATGATAACATAATTCTTTTATTTCTATTATGCTTTCATTTATTTTATTATAAATGTTTACCTGCGTGACTTTACCGAAAAACCTACGAGTATAAATATTGTGAATTTGTGCGATTTGGAGAGCGATGATCACTCAGCCAAGGGAGTTGGCGTGACTTCAGGGCTCGACAGGAGGGTCACGATCTCTCCCGGCGTCTTAACGGTTGGCGCCGTACCGCCCTTCCCAGAGGAGCCTCCGCCCGAGCCGCGCCTTGGGCTGGCACGGGCGCTGGAGCTGGGCTGCGAGCTCATCCTCGGCACCGGAGCGGAGGCAGCGGAGCGCGGGGGCGCCCTCGTGAACGACGCGCTGGCAGGGTGGCTCACTCCGGCGAACGCGAGCAACCCGCATAGACGTGGCCGGATCTGTTACCGACAGGCACGCACGCAGATACGCACGCGCAGACAAAGATCCCCCGTGTAAACTTAATATACTTGTTGGGGCAAGTGCTGCTAAGTGAGCACCTATGAAGGCCGGCACGGCACACGAGGGGGTGGGTAGCCAGCACCGTGCCCGACCGCCTTTGTCTTCCCAGTGGTGATGTTATACACAGAACTAGGTACTCATTTGAGGCTGAGTCCACATAGGGGAAGCCCAGGACCGGTTCAAATATTCACCACTGTTATTGGTCATGAGCGGGAATCAAACTCGGGTCACGGGGTTCAGAGCGCAGTGCGCTAACCATTGCGCTGCCGCTCCCCACACGCCCATGCGCACACACACAGTTCTGTCAAAAGCACCCGATGATACTGGATGTAATTACCAGCGAAACGTCGTACTTACATTGAAAATGTGGTGGTTTTCCTCTCCCAACACACCAGTGGGCTGAAGTAGTTACTAATTTGGCACAGTTTGTTCACGTGACAAACCTTACTGGTTGGCTGTGGGGGGTTAACGATATACTTGCGCGATCTAACCCAAAAACCTTTCTTATTAATAATATTGGCCGGGAAAGTCTATGTGGCGCACACAGAGCCTGCATTCAATGCACACCCATGCAATCCACGTCGATGTGTCCCAATCACAATCCTCAAGACATCAACAGGCGCAGTACGGCAGGTGCCATAGGCTTGGTGCGGGGCTACGTTGTGGGCAATGCAGCAAACATCTATGCCCGCCGACTTCACCAGCCTGCACATGGACCCTTGTGGTGAAGTACGGTCGATTAACCCCCTATGAAGGCACTAATTCAGCAGTGGATACACAGAGAAGCTGGTCAAAGTCCTCGATACTTTACGGACAGTGCAAATCTACTGTGCATGTTGTCTAGTGTCTAGAACACTCGTTAGTGCCGGGCCAATGGCTGTGTGAAGGTAGAAAGAATGACTATTAAACACAACGACCCAATATCATTAACTCGAGCTGATACGCCACACAGCCCTGGGCTAATTCGTTCCCATGGGACGTGTCAACGCTGCAAGCTTTGCGGTGGAACTGCCCTCCTTAAGTGCTCGACGTAGTGCCTTTTAATAAAAGCTGCGTGTACACGAGCACAAGCTAGCGTTGTTTGTACTTCGGGTAGAGATGGTGGTCCAGTGTATGTCACCTGGTGTGACGTGGATCAGAAAATATCGACGTTGACAAAGAAAAGTCAATGGGAGGAAAAAGCCAAAATTTGCACAAAGAAGCATTTCGAGATGCATGCTTGGGACTGCACATAGGAAGAGGAACACGTGGATGAGAGGACATCCGCATGATATTAAGAAGCCACAGGAGCTATGCACTTTACCATCTATATTTAAAACTAATTTCTTCATAATTTATGTTTGTGTTTAGTTTGTTGTCCTTCCCCCGCAACCTCCGATGAGCACCGTTGGCTACGTACGGTGCGAAAGACGCTCAACATACATACATGTTAGAGACGTAATAAGATTGTTAATACAAATAAGTGGGCTTGGGCAGGATGTGTTAGGGGAAGGGGTAAAGGCCGGTGGTCAAGAACAATGACGGACTGGCAGCCAAAGGATGAAACACGCCCAAGACAACATCTTCCGCGGAGATGGAACGATGAATTCAGCTGGGGTGAAGGTGCTGGATAGATCAAGACCACGAGAGTTGGCCTTTCTCCAGCAGTGGATTGATCATCACCGGTGATTATAGTGACCTGTCGTCCTTTGTGTGTCGCCCTTTGTTACATGGCGCTGTTGCGCTACAGGAGTGAGACACTTTGTCCATGGCAATAGGGATCAATACAGGAGTCTGGGCCCCTCGAGGTAGAATCGGCGATGCGCCAATTTTTGTTTTCCTCTGTTTATTTTACCAGATAGGGCCCGCTTCGTTGAGCTACCATTTGTATGTTTATAGCAGACAAACACTGAAAACGCATGTGGCTATATATGGAGGAAAACACCGGGGGACCTGGAGAAAAATCCACGTGACCGCGGGGAGAGAGACACGCAAACTCCAAAATACAGCAGGCGTCAGGGTCGGGATTGAACCCCCAACCTCCTGTATACCAGGGGAGATAGTTAACATCTCACCACCGTGGCTTCCCAATGCATCAGTCCTGGGAAGACAAACACATCCTGGGGTCATAGTGATAGCTATAATAGCTCCTTATGGGTCTCGCCTGCCTTAATAGGAGCTCACTAATAGCATTTCTTCTCTCTGGGCGGCGCAGTGGGGTAGTGAGTGGCTCGCAGTAGGAAGGTTGCCAGTTCAAATCCTGGTCAGTGGTTGACTCAGGCCCGTCATCTCTCAAGGGTCGATGCAAGGAAGTCCGCTATGGAAAGAATCACCGCCGTCGTAGCAACGTGGAAATGTCACCGTTGTCTCAGGACTGTTAATATGAAGTCAGCGCTGCCCTATGATTGTTTGAGTTGGAAACCAATGTGGCTGTCAATGTTTTCCAACTCAGGTTGAAGGTTGTTTACGCATCAGCTCTGTACGTCCATGGGGGGGGGGGGAGATGGATTATAACTCTCGTAACGATGGTCCAATTTGAATGAACTAGAAGTTGTGTTGCCATTGGGGATTTACACATGTTGGAAAGTGTTACCTAATCCATGCTTATGTAGTATTTTGCATTTTTTTTAAATAGAAACCCGTCCCAAATATCCCTTCAAAGCAGATTGACGGCTCTGTAACAATGGCAGTGTCCGGAGGGAGTGGCCAGGTCTGATTATATGGAAAATTAATGTTACAAACAATCCACACTTCAATAACGAGTTCCTGTAACTGTGCACATTTGATGCTTCTGTGTATTTTTCTAACCTGTGTGTTATTTAGCGATGGGCCATTTGTGGAGAGAGTGGAGCAGTTTCTTTACTCGAGCAGAGTTTTCATGAGCAGCTCCGATTTGGCAGCGGAGCACTCGCTTCAAATCAGTTGAGCGGCATGTTTTGATCAGCTCTGTCGAAGCTGCTAGGCCTGTCGCTCCATACGAAGCTCCTCGTTTTATAAGTCGTAGGTTATGCCCTCACCTCAGTGCTTAGAATAATGGATGACCCCTTTACAGGATACATTTGCGGAGGTTGGAAGCGTTCAGATTGGCCTGCCTACGATCCATCCTGGGGTTTATCCAGGCCGGATTGTGTGAGCTCACAAATCCCATATTAGTGAGCTCCGGCAGACTGTGATTCATGTAGTCAGCATGACCCAGCCACCGCATGCCCAAGCAGCTTCAGTTTGGTCAGATAGAGGGGGCTCAACGGGCACGGCACGGGCTGGAGAAGAGATGGACAGATATGGTACAGTGATGTGTGGAGCTGAGTGGACTTGTCGATGACTGGTACCAATGGTGTCATGATTGGCCTGTGGAGCAGGCTCATGAAGGACGCCACTGAGCAGTTTGTGGTAGTTGCCTTCCAACACCATTGGAAGGGGGAGGCGCCATGCTCACGACAACGAGCAGAGCGCTGGGCGGCTAAAGTGGAAAAAGTTGGGATAGGTCGTGCATCTGCTAGTCATCTCCCACCTCCGATTAGCACGGTTGGCTATGTACGGTGCAAAAGAAGTTTAACGTACATACATCTCAATAAAGTAAAAAATATCTGTGTTGTGTCCTGTGACCTGCCAGCAAGATCCTTCCACAGTTCACGTGGCCTCAAAGTGTACGGAGCCTGGCAGTAGCACTGTGGTGATGTCACCGTTCACGGTCTGGATAAGACGACGGTCTGTACAAGACGGTTTGTGCAAGACGGTCTGTACGAGACGGTCTGTGCGAGACGGTCTGTGCGAGACGGTCTGTATAAGACGGTCTGTGCGAGACGGTCTGTGCGAGACGGTCTGTGCAAGACGATCTGTGCAAGACGGTCTGTGCAAGACGGTCTGTGCAAGACGGTCTGTGCAAGACGGTCTGTGCAAGACGGTCTGTGCAAGACGGTCTGTGCAAGACGGTCTGTGCAAGACGGTCTGTGCAAGACGGTCTGTATAAGACGGTCTGCGCGAGACGGTCTGCGCGAGACGGTCTGCGCAAGACGGTCTGTATAAGACGGTCTGTATAAGACGGGGGAATTTAACCGCGGGTGTAGGGGGGTATACATCGATCGCCTCTTTCATACAAAGGAATTGCGTCGGGGAGCCAATAGCTTTTATATGGGGGGGGGGGGGCTAATGAAAGAAGGGGGGGGGGCAATACATTCAACTTACAGAGGGGTAATCCCAGTCCTGCAGGGGAAACAACAATCGGGGGTGTGTAAGAAGAGGGGGGGGGTCGCCCTAAAAAATTAAAAACCATGAGTGCAGTCGTCTTACGTTCCCCCACCACCCGCCCGAAAGTCGCCCTCGCTAGGACACCGTGGGACTAATTACCCCCCCCCCTCTCATTCGGTGCCTGTCCCGCAGCCCCCTTGACTCATTCATTCACTTCAGGTGTTGCGCCAAAGGGGAAGGAGAAAATAAAAAAAAATCCCCTCACCAGTTGACAATGGATGGAAAGTTGACGGTGGTGGAAATGCTGATGGAAAAACAACTCCCAACAAGTCTTGGGCGAAAAGCTGAGAAATCTTGTCTTTTCGCACAATGTCACTGCAAGCTGCTGTGTGTGATCATGAAGAATGCACCACGAGACTTGTTGAAGCCTTCCTGTCTGACTCCCAGAGCAGTAATGCATTTTAACTATCACTCATTTCTCATAGACTTGTGCCTTCAAGGCAAATTCATGCTTTGAAATACTGTATTTTATTAACGTGACAAGACTGCTAAAAAAATAGCATTAACAGCAATCACATTTATGATTTTAGACAAAAGCTGAGAAGAATCAAGTTTCAGTCTTCTTGAAGTTACATTTCTGCAAGTAAATTGATTTGCTGTTATCCTGTAGTAAAGTCGATTAGATTATCTTGAAACATCCATTCGTCGTAGACATACATTTTTTTTGGGTTAGTTTAACACGTAGGCTTACGCGACCAATATCATCCATAATAAAGGTTTTTTTTGGGGGGGGGTTAGATCGCGTAAATATATAAATGTGTCGTTAACCCCGCCACCACCCGACACAGCCAACTAGTAAGGTTTGTCACGTAAAATGATGTGGCTTTGCTCTCCAACACACAGGTGTGCTGTACTAGTAACGAATTGGCTCGTTCTGTTTACGTGACAACCCTTCCTAATTAGCTGTGTCGGGTGGTTGCGGTGTTAACGACACTTTTATATACTTACGCGATCTAACCCAGAAAAGACCTGTATTATGGATATATTTTTTATATCAGAGTTCCCTCAACAAACCCCTCTGTAGAATATACAACTGCCACTCTAAGGGCTGCCTGCAAGGGTCATAGAAAAGCATGGCACTGTCATGAACGTTCTGGGGAAATGTTGCGGGGGGGAAAAAACGAGTGGAGAAAGAGACGAAGAGGGGATTGATGAACGAGGGAACTTGGACAGAAGTGAAGGGAGATTTTAGAGGGAGGAGAGGAAGCTATAAGAGCGTGTGGCGTGAGAACGGGGCCATTGTGCGGGGATAACCAAGGGGAGAAGTGCGGTGGAAATGAGTGTGTAAGAAGTGAGTGTGTAAGAAGGGAGTGTGTAAGAAATTAGTGTGTAAGAGGTGAGTGTGTAAGAAATGAGTGTGTAAGAAGTGAGTGTGTAAGAAGTGAGTGTGTAAGAGTGGACGTGTGGGGTGTAGACTGCTGAACAATAAAGTACCTCTCAAGGATAAGACGCGTGGACCCAATTTGTCTGCATACATGCAGAGACCCGAGCATATTTTTACATTGCAATACTGTATGTGTCAACAGTACGCATAAATATGCATGTGTATCTACACACAATCAAATGTATGTCTACAAATCTACATCCATCCATACGTATGTCTACATGCATATTTATACATACTGTATACATATACAGTATTGCAATACTCTGGTATCTGGCGTCTGATCGGAATACATGTGTAATGCGAGCGTAAACGGGCTCGCTGGATGTGACGTAACAGGTGGGAGGAGTTAGGGTCACGTGGGGAGAGAGAGAGCTTTTAAGGACAGGAACCGGAAGGGCTCGAGGAGAGTGTGAGAGTAGAGACAGAAGGAGGCCACGCGGGGCAGGAGAAGGAAAGTGGCGTGATCGCCACAGGGTTGGGACTCGACACCGTCGGCCATCGATGTCCGGGCAGAGAGGCGACAGAGAGCCAGCAGCGGGGCTGCATAGTGAGCAGCAGTGGGGCTGCAGATCGGGAAGCAGAGAGGCTGCATAACGAGCCAGCAGCGGGGCTGCATAATGGGGCAGCAACGGGGCTTCAGGAGCGACGGCAGCAGTGGGGCTGCCGAGCGGGAGACGGAGGAGACACTGAGCGAGACGCCGTGCGGACAAGTTGTACGAACCAATAAAGGACAACGGAGACAGACCCAGTTGCAAGAGTCCTTTTATTACACATGGACTCCTCTAGACTTAAACCTTTTGTGACTGCAGGAATTCATATTCTTTGGGTCTTTCGGTAAAGTCACATTAGTTTGGTTCAAATTAATAGAAATTAACCATCAAAAACACATGATCCAGGCTCGATTTAACACAGTTCATAAAATTCGTGATCTGTTCCAATCTGTGAAGGATAGGATCCCTGATATGCAATACCCTGGCGTCTACAAACTAAGCTGTGTCTGCGGCAGCAGTTATATTGGGGAAACTAAGCGACATGTCTTGGACCGTGTTCGTGAGCATAAGGCAGATTTGAAACACGGTAGGACCAGCACCTCGGCCGTGGCTGATCATTATTTTAATGCGGTTCGCTCACACAAAATAAATTTCTCTAAGACGAAGGTACTTTGTAAGCCCACTGGCTATCAACAAAAATTCGTTCATGAAGCCATCCACATATACAGACACACAATTTCAACCGAGAGGATGGGTACAAACTCAGAAATCATTGGAAGGACGTCATCAACCAGTTTACGTCATAACTGGCTGTGATGTTCTCATCCTGCCACTTTCCAATGTTAGTTTTGATTTTCCCCATGACTTCGGCTCTCCGATTTTACATTAACAGGTTAAACAAAATTCACACCAACATAGCCACCTCCGCGCGCCGACCTCCACGTGGAGGCCGCTCTCTGATCTTACATTAACATGCTAATCTCTCACATTAACATCTCTTGCCTCGCCCACGTCGTTTATGACCCTTGGGCTACACACATTTTAAATCTTTAAAACAGTCTGCCTCAGCAGCTCCCCCCCCCCCCCTTTCTTCCTCCTGATGATGATCGTTTGTGTTGTGATCGAAACGTCGTAGTTTTTTGTTTATTTAATTTTTCTTAATTTGAACTTATCTACTGTACGTGACTTTACTGAAAGACCCAAATAATATAGGGACTCCTCTAGTTACGAACGTTCTACTTATGAACTTTTAGAGATACGAACAAACGTGTCCGTATGTCCAGTTGCCTGTTCGGACCGAGAGTCATAAGTTCAACCGCCGTGCAATAGATGGCGGCGGTGGCATCTACATCTGCAGACCATAAAGAACCAGTGGTATCTACATCTGCATAACGTGAAGAACCAGTGGCATCTATATCTGCAGAAGGTGAAGAACCAGTGGCATCTACATCTGCAGAACGTGAAGAACCAGTGATATCTACATCTGCAGAAGATGAAGAACCAGTGGCATCTACATCTGCAGACCATAAAGAACCAGTGGCATCTACATCTGCAGACCATAAATAACCAGTGGCATCTACATCATGTTTCCACAAAAGTGAAGTTGGATTTACGAACAAATCGACTTAAGAACAGACCTCTGGAACCTAACTCGTTCGTAAGTAGATGAGTCCCTGTAAAAAGCTAGGCCACCGAGACTCAACCAGGACGCATGGTGAGCTAGAAGCCCCTCGTTCAATCACTATCCCTGCCCACGCAGTGAGCGGATTATCTCTCATTCTGATGTTGACCTCTGCCTACTGCCCATAGGCACCCAACCACTGCCACGATAACTCGGCCCACTGCTCAGGTAAGGCCGACCCACTGCTCGGGTAGCCCCGCCTACTGCTCAGGTAAGGCCGGCCCACTGCTCGGGTAGCCCAGCCCACCCATCGGGTAGTCCCCGCCCTTTGCCTGTATCACCAGTCAAGCATTGGGATCACAACATTTTAAAATTGTGGCAAACCAAAAAGAAATCCCGATTTTCACGAAAGCTTTGGGTGAGACCGGCAGGACAGTGAAGCCGTGACGTTTGACAAATTTACTCAGACTCTGCAAACACCACCCAGCCCTGGAAGCCCACACACACAACACCCGATTGTGCCCCATGCCCTTACTCTAGGGGAGCTTTTCATGACTGCGCGTGGCCGTGGAATTGACAAAACCTGGCGTGGGACCCGCATGGCGATGTCACCGCTGCCCGCGGATGAATGGGTCGTCTTGTTGCTGTGTGTGTGACTTGTAATGGGGGAGCGGTGGCGCAACGGTTAGCGCACCGCACCGCGAACCCGGGCGTCCCGAGTTCGATTCCCGTTTACGGCCACAAACACCGCTCGGCCTCAAATGAGTACCTAGCGCGGTGTGTCAACATCGCCAGGAGGGGGTGGTGCTGGCCACCCACCCCCTCGTAGTCCTTCAAAGGTGCTGCTCGCTAACAGCACTTGCCCCTACAGTCTGTTAATGCCATACGGGGGGGGAGGGGGGTGAAATCTTCGTATCTGTGACTTGTAATGCCAGCCGTGGGAGCGCGCCGCGAGCGGGCAAAGTGCGCGTGTGGGTGTCATCAACTCAGAGAGTCTTGCGCGCCGCGGAGATAGAGGGGCGGCCCAATGTTGACGTGTCCAGCAAAGCAGACGAGCCCAGTTGACGCAGAACCTCAACACGCGCAGGGTTTTCAATAAACACCCGGCAAAATAATAATAATAAAAAGCCCTGCAACGCAAAGACAACGTCGAGATGTTTTCAAACCAGCTTTGGGTAGCCGACCCAGTGCCGGATGCCGCTAGTTCGGGGCCTGTAGAAAATTATGTTATAAAGGGGTCCTAACATTTTTTTTAAAAACACTTAAATATTAAAACACAAATGTTTAACTTGCATAGTAAAGTAATTGTATTTTTTCATTTGCTATACAGCCAGATAATACGGCGAATCGCTAACCTTAAACACCCAAACGTTCATAAAAGTCGAAGGCGGTATAGTACTATAGTAATAGAGCAAGTGCAGAATCACTGAACCGGATTTTATAACTTTAAAGCATTTAGCACGGGGCCCTTGAAAGTGCGGGGCCCGTAGCATTTGTAGCTACATTTGCTACTTGGATAATCCGGCACTGAGCCGACCCCGTGCCCAACACTACTGGGACTGTTTGTCATTCAGCAGTCGCCGCTGGAGGCGGTGCAGATCGTGTCTGTTTATGCTCATTTCTCTGTGCATGGGGTCCATCGTGTGTTGCTAGTTTTGAACCTCACTTGCGTTCATTGCGTCCAAAATGCATTTCCTGGAAACTATATATATGTAAGGAAAATTCATTGTTTAAGCTCTCCGTGAGGAGGATAAACACTAGAATCTATTTTTTTTCATTTTACCAGGTAAGGCCCACTGAGCTATATAGCTCTTTTTCAGAAGCGACCTGGTCACAAATGATAGTTCAATGAAGTGGCTTATCACGTGGAAATGTACAGCAGCACAAAGACTCTAAACGCATGTTAGTTCTAATTGTGGAGGGAAAAACTGGAGGACACAGAGAAAAATCCACGCCACCACGGGGAGATAATTCAGACTCCAAATACACAGCAGGCATCGTCAGGGTCGGGATAGAACCCACGGCCTCCTGAATACTCGGCGAGGTAGCTAACATTCCACCACACGTGGCGCCTGATACCTCACCAAGATTCTCCGCAGGCCATTCTTGTAAAACAGCTTGCTGCTGATTTTTTTGTATCCGCATCAACAAATAAACTCAAATTATAACAAAAGGTTTTACCCTATGCTGGCAATAAAACAGGTTTTAAGATGTTAAAACACCAAACAAAATCAATTTTCAAGGAATCCTGTCAACATCAACCACACGTACTTGTGGTGAACATGCAAATATAAAACATGCTCTAATAATATATATATGGCATTGCCTTTGAAACTGATTGGTCCACACCAAAGACAGCTTTCTTTTGAGCCAAGTCTCAAAGTGTTCGACCAGAGAACGCTAAAAGGCGAACAGCACAAGGACAATGCTACTATCAAGGCATTTATAGCTCGGGGTGAGCAGCTACAATATGGGACATTTCTGGGCAGTATAAAAAAAACAACTCTAATTGATAACGTTTTTTTACGCGTACATTTTTTGCCGTCCTATCGTGAATCCAAACAACTTGTAATTCTATAAACCGAACATATTTGAATACAACGGTGAATTTGGTGACAGCTGGCAAGTAATTTAGTCTCAATAAAGGAACCACGCATCAACACACCGCTGCTAACAAATGAGGGATTTGAGACTGTTTGGCCATTGCCCGATGCTTGCAGTAAAGGCAACCTCAGCAGCAGATGGGGCTCGCGTGCTCTCCACGCAGTGCAGTGAGGGTGTGGTGCCACAGCGACGGGGCCGCTCTGCCGAGCCAGGGAGCCGCCCGGCTTCCCCCACCGCACTTCCCCCCATCACCCCCCCCACATAAGCACGCACCCGCACTCACGTAGGGCCTCGTGGTCGGGTCACCTACCCTGAGTTTTCACCCGAGGGCCCCCTCGGGGGGTTACCCCACGGTTTCTCAGGGCCAGGGAATTTGACAGGACCCTTCCCAGGCCAAGTAACACTGCGACGCCATGGGCGGATTTGAGATCGCATGACCACGGCGAGCTCAGAGAGCCCCGCAGTTAGAAACGCATACAAACACAAACACGGGTCAGCAAGGCGGATAGCTGGGATCAGGGCCAAAAAAAAGCAGCGTTGGCGGAGGGCGCCACGGGTTTGGGGCTCCTGATTGGTCGGGAGAACAATGCGGTCGGGGGCGAAGGCGCCGAGCCATTGATGTAACCGAGGACAAGGAGAGCGACGGACCTGGGGCTACTGATTAGTCGAAAGATCAAAAGCCGGCGGGATCGCAAAAGGGCGGGAAATCCTAGGCTCAGGATTGGTCGAGAGACCAAGGCGGTCGGGACGGGGGCGCCTAACCTTTGATGTGAATAGTATAAAAGACGGAGGGCAGAGTAGGGGAGGGCCTCTTCTTCTGGAGTTTTGACACGGAGTCAGCGACGAAGGAGTCATCGGGCGAGCCGCTAGATTGTCTGCAGGACGATCTGAGCGCCGCAAGGCCACCAAGGACTACAGACGGTATCGTATTACGCGCCTTACAACACCTCAGAGCGGAGAGTAGGATCCGTGGGAGAAGGGTTAGTTCGGGGTAAGGACGAGAGGAAAGCAGTTTAACAGAGAGCGCAGCATAGAATAGGGCTGCACGCCACCAGAGTGTGGGTTAGAAGCGCCTTGCTGGCCCGCACACACACACGAGTGGCTCGGTTGGTTAACAAGCGCTAATAAAATCTCGAGCGTAGTAATAAAACCGTGTTGTTGGGTATTTTTGCACGTGGTATTAGCGTGCGCTGCATTCGCGGGTGTGTGGTCGTTGTATGCGTAAAGGCCGTGGTCTCTGTACGATTGTGCGGGTACGGAGGTGTGTGTGTTGACGCCCGGGGAGCGCACAGTGTATTTGTATAAATGCGCGGCCGCGCAAGAGGGGGGTTTTACGTGCTCTCGCTCGAGCGTGGGCGTCGCTCGCGTGTGTGCAAGCCGCGCACGGTAAAACCCGCAAGCCGCACACGGTGAACCCGCGAGCCGCGGCGCCGGAGCGCGCTGTGATCGCAGGGCTGGGGGGAGCGAGAGGAGGAGGAGGGAGAGCGCTTTTGTGTGTTTGCGTGCCTACGCAGCCGTGTGAGAGGAGAATTGTCCTTGTACGATACTTGTGTTGACGTACACGTGCGAGTGCGGGAGGGGACGAGTCGTTGGGTCGGCGTGTGCCCCGCTCACGTGTGCGAAATCGCTGTGCGCATTGAAGCTGTTAGCTTTATGCGATCGTGCGTGTGCTCGTTACTTGCGTAAGTGCGGCGCGGTGGTGGGCCCCTGACCCCCAACCCCGAGGCTCGAGCGCGTAATCGGCTGCGCATTGTTGTGCTGTTTATCTCGCGCGCATGGCGGCGGCAACTTGTGATCCGCGGCCAACATCAGCGCAGGGGGAGCATGCACACACGATCCGCAGCACTCACGGGGGTACAGGATAGGGAGCAGATGGGGGACGAAAGTCCGGACCCCACCAGACAGCAAGGGGGTAATGATACGGAGGGGACGATGGAGACAGAGGCGAGCAGCCTCCACAAATTGGTGTCAGAAGCGGTACGGACCCCCGCGTTACCTCACGCTAAAATAAGACTAATATTTACCGGCCGGGGGGCCCCTTCGTGGAAGGCATTCGCCCGCAATCTCTTAGGGGCCAAGGAAATTAATGGATGGACGGACGCGCAGGCAGTACGTCAACTTAATATGAATCTTGATGGGCGGGCAGCCGATTTTGTAGAAGCGTTACCCGCGAGCGCACAGACACAGCTAGAGGAGCTGATGCGCCGACTCGATCAGCGTTTTGGCACGCGTGACGAGGAGGAAGCAAAATCGGCCTTAGAGGCGCGCCGTCGCCAACCTGGCGAGGATCTACGTGATTACGCCGAGGATGTGCGCGAGTTAACAAAGATCGCACGCCCGGGGTACGCAACTGATGTTATTGAGGAACTGGCCGCCGAGAAAATCCAGCGGTACCTGTCTCGCACGGCGTGGTGGCAGCCAGACATGAGCTGCCCACGTCTTCCCTTTAACGCCCTTGTCGAGCGCGCACGTAAGTGTGAAAGAATTCACAGCGAACGCGCGCAGCTCCGGGGGCTGGGACGAGAGCGCGCCATTGCGAGCCTGCTCTCGGAAGACGAGGAGTAGGAACAGGAGCTCGCGAGGACGGTAAGGGGCCGGGAGAGAGAGCCTCCAGTGTCCCGCGAGACAACCCCGGGATGGGTTGCCGGTATACAAATGGGTATAAAGGATGTCTCCGGCCAGGTAACCCAGGTAGGCGACAGGGTAACCCAGGTAGGTGACAGGGTAACCCAAGTAGACAACAAGGTAACCCAAGTACGGGCACACATGACTGCGCTGGAGAGGTAGGAGGATTAACTGGGAGAGTGGCTCGACTAGAGGCTCGACTAGAGGCAGAGTCGGGGCAGCGGCGTGCCGGAGGGGGGATAGGGAACGGACGGGGGGGCTCCTATGGGACGGCCCCCCGTGCGTGTTACCTGTGTGACCGGCGAGGGCATCTCGTGAGAGACTGTCCGCAGATCGCCCGCGCTAGAAACGCGCCGGGGTTAAACCCCAACGCCCCCTAGAGAGTGGACCATCTAGGGGTGCAATTGAAGCGGTCCTGATGCAAAAAGACGGTAATAATGGCGAGCGAGTGATCCATAAACAGGTTACAACGACAACACCCAAGGGCGCGGGGACCTCGGGCGATTGGCTGCGGGAGCTGGTGGCAGGGATAACGGGAGCCACGTCGCTGGTGGAAGGCCAGGTGAACGGGCAGCGCACCCGGATCCTGCTGGACACGGGCGCCGTGGCCTCTCTCATGAGCGCCGCGCACTGCAGCATGCTCGGGGTGGACGTGGGCTGCCTGCAGGCCACGGATCGCGCGCTGCACACGGCAAGCGGAGCCGGGATGGGGTTGCTGGGGAAGGTCTCCCTCGAGGTCCGTCTAGGAAACCAGGTGTGCACACAGGAATTCTACGTTTCGAGTGTGTTGTGCCACGAGTGCATTGCAGGAACGGACCTCCTGGAAAAGTTGGGACTTAACGTACAGCCCCGCCAATGATGCGCTACGGTGGAGGGCAGCGGGGAGCGGATTCCGTTCCAAGGACAGGAGCCGAATCGCCCACGCTTCACACCCGTGGCCGCTACGCTGGTGTCGGCCGTCACCATCGGGCCTCTCGCCGAGATGCTGGTGCCAGTGGCAACCCTCTCCACCGACCCAACCCACCGACCATCGGGCGAGGTAATGCTGACTCCTCACCCGGAGTTGGCATCGCGATACGGGGTGGTAGGGTCAGCCACACTGGTAAACGCAGATGGGGGCCGGCTGTTTATACGTGTGTTTAACCCACACAGTACCCCGGCAATGATACGACGACGCACCCCGGTAGCCATCGTACACCCCCTGCACGCTCGCCACTCAAACGACTCGGTGTTCGCACTCTGGGCGGAGGACCCTGGCCGCCCCGAGGACAGCCAGGATCTGGCCTGGCGGGTCGGCCCGACCCCCCGAGCCGAGATTGTTCCACTGCAGGATGCGTTACATGTGCCTTGGGCAGCCTTACCTAAGGGGGAGGCCGATCAGCTGCGCGGGTTATTGCGGGAGTACGCCGACGTGTTCAGTGAGCACAATTCGGACGTGGGCCGGACCGACCTGGTCAAGCACCAAATTGACACAGGTGCAGCCCGACCCATCAAACTCCCCGCATACCGAGTGGGCGCGCCTGAACGGACCCAGATCAAAGAGGCAGTCACGGATATGCTACGCGATAACATAATCCAGCCCTCCGCGAGCCCTTGGTCTGCCCCGGTGGTACTGGTAACGAAAAAGGACGGATCGACTCGGTTCTGCGTTGATTACCGAAAATTGAACGCAGTCACCCTCGGCGACGCTTTTCCCATCCCACGCATCGATGACACCTTCGACAGTCTCGCAGGAGCGCGGTATTTTTCCACCCTCGATCTGGCGTCCGGTTACTGGCAGGTGGAGATGACGGAGGAGGATCGGCCAAAAACAGCATTCACCACCCCGATGGGCCTGTTTGACTTTCGAGTGTTGCCGTTCGGACTCACTAACGCGCCCGCGACGTTCCAGCGGTTGATGGAGTTGGTGATGCGGGGCTTGCAGTGGGAACAGTGCCTGATTTACCTGGACGACGTAATAGTGTTCAGTAGGTCGCTGTCCGAACACTGGTCCAGGCTGCGGGAAGTATTCCAGCGACTGCGAGCAGCCCATCTCAAGCTCAAGTCGCGTAAGTGTTACATTGCGCAGCGCGAGGTGGGGTACCTCGGACACCGAGTCAACGAGGCAGGGGTGAGCACCGATCCCGAGAAGGTGCGTGCCGTAGTGGATTGGCCGCGGCCGAGGAACCTGACGGAGATCATGTCATTCTTGGGACTCGCCACTTATTACCGTCGATTTGTAAAGGGATTCAGTGAGATTGCACGCCCCCTCACCCAACTCACCTCCCCTAAGAACCCCTATCAGTGGTCGGAGGCCTGCCAGACGGCTTTCACCACACTCAAAGACCACCTCACCCACACCCCCACCTTGGCTTTCCCAGATTTCACCACCGATTTTATTTTGGACACTGACGCCTGCAGCAGTGGGCTGGGCGCGGTGCTGTCGCAAGTGCAGGGTGGGACGGAGCGGGTCATCGCGTACGCCAGTCGGACCCTGAGCGGGGCCGAGCTGAACTATTGCGTAACCCGTCAGGAACTGTATGCCGTGATTTTCGCGTGTAAACAGTTCCGACCGTACTTGTACGGCAGGAGATGTCGTGTGCGCACCGATCATTATGCACTGCAGTTCCTCCTTACATTCAAGGAACCGCGGGGGCAGATGGCTCGATGGCTGGCGCAGCTGCAGGAGTACAACCTGCAGATCGAGTACCGAGCGGAGCGGACACACGCGAACGCGGACGCCTTGTCAAGGCGGCCCGCGGTGCGCGCTGAGACGAGGGAGGGAGACGCCTGCCCGTGCTTCACGGGGGGACGCTGCCGACAGGCAGCAGAACCCAAGGAGCGCACGGAAACTAAACTCCCCCCCCCGAGAGAGAGTGCGGTGTGCACCGCAGGAACCCCTGCAGAAGGAGCCCGGGGACAGACGGATCATCCCAGCTCGACCGGGGGGATCCAAGAGGATGTCGGCTGCGCCTTCCCGGGCTTGGACGACGAGCAGCTGCGACAAACCCAGCAGCGGGATCCGGATCTGGCGGCGGTGGAGGCGGCACTGCAAGAGAAGAAGGATGCACTACCAGGGCCCTGGAGCGGTTTGTATGCCCGGTTGTGTGTAGAAAACGGGGTGGTGAGGGAACTGGCCGACGCTGGGCAGCCGGGGTGCATCTGCGTTCCCGCCCATGTGCGACCCCAACTACTACGACTGGTACACGACCACCCGCTCGGGGGCCATGATGGGGAACGGCGCACCCGGGAGACTCTGCGTCGCCAGTATCTCTGGCCTAAATTGGCGCAAGATGTGGCCGCCTGGGTGCAGGGCTGCCGGGCCTGTCAGCAGTGTGGGCATAAGCCGGCGAGGTACCAGGTACCCCTGAGGCCGTTCCGAGTCAGTCGGACGAATCAGTTGGTCGGAATCGACCTGCAGGGGCCCTTTCCGCGATCCCACCGGGGCAACCGATATATTCTCGTAGCGGTGGAGTACTTCACCCGCTACCCCGTGGCGGTGGCTATCCCGGATAAAACAGCCCTCGTAGTGGCCCGGGCCTTCGTGGAAAACTACGTACTTAAGTGCGGGATCCCCGAACGAGTCATTACCGACCAGGGTAGTGAATTCGAGGCCGAACTATTCCAGGCGCTGTGCCGAGAGTTCGGGATCCAGAAGGACCGAACCACGGCGTATCACCCCCAGGCGAACGGGATGGTAGAGAGGATGAACCAGACTCTGGCCGGGAAGCTTAAACGCATGGCGGCCGCGAATCAACAGGACTGGGACGAACACCTCCCCTATGCCCTGTTCGCCTACACCACCGCCGTTCACACATCTACAGGACAGACCCCGTTCCTAATGATGTTTGGTCGCGAGTCTCGCCTGCCCGCAGATCTGCTGTTCGGTGTCCCTCCGCCGCAACGGGAGGAAGGGAGCCACCCCGTGGAGCACTTGCTGGAGACCCTGCGAGGGGCCAGGGGCCGAGCCTACCCGCACGGAGAGGCCGCGCACCAGCGGCAAGAGCAGGGCGCCCGACCCCGTATGGAGCCCCCCTTCTACACTGCGGGCTCCGAGGTGTGGCTGTACACTCCCCGCGTCGGTGCCGGACAGGTGGGGAAGCTGACCACCTACTGGCGAGGACCCTGGATTGTGAGACGGCAGATCTCACCATGGACGGTGCTGATTCAGGGAGGAGAGAGGGGCCGGGAGATGGTGGTCAACATCCGCCGACTGAAGCCATGGCGAGCAGCCCCCGAGGGGGGGAGCCCCGCCGTCCAAGTACCCCGAAACCCCGGGGTCCCCCCACCCCCCGTGCCCGGGGGCCTCGCGCAGTATATGGGCCCCACGGAGCCCCGGGCTCCGAGGGGCCCCGGGCGGGGCCGGGGGCGACGAGGACGGCGACCCTTAAACCCCACCGCCTCTGAGTTTGTTCCCCAGCCCGCAGGTGCCATTGGAATGGAGGAGGAGACCACCGCTGGAGCCCCAGGAGATGGAGCCGCCACTCCCGAGGCCAGCCACAAGGGCCGGGCGAATCCCGCGGACCCCGCGGCGATACCTCGTGGGGGCAACCCAGGCGAGGTGCTCCAGTCAACCCGGGACGGGGACTGGCACCTCGGGGGGCTATGTGGTGCCACAGCGACGGGGCCGCTCTGCCGAGCCAGGGAGCCGCCCGGCTTCCCCCACCGCACTTCCCCCCATCACCCCCCCCACATAAGCACGCACCCACGTAGGGCCTCGTGGTTGGGTCACCTACCCTGAGTTTTCACCCGAGGGCCCCCTCGGGGGGTTACCCCACGGTTTCTCAGGGCCAGGGAATTTGACAGGACCCTTCCCAGGCCAAGTAACACTGCGGCGCCGTGGGCGGATTTGAGATCGCACGACCATGGCGAGCTCAGAGAGCCCCGCAGTTAGAAACGCATACAAACACAAACACGGGTCAGCAAGGCGGATAGCTGGGATCAGGGCCAAAAAAAAGCAGCGTTGGCGGAGGGCGCCACGGGTCTGGGGCTCCTGATTGGTCGGGAGAACAATGCGGTCGGGGGCGAAGGCGCCGAGCCATTGATGTAACCGAGGACAAGGAGAGCGACGGACCCGGGGCTACTGATTAGTCGAAAGATCAAAAGCCGGCGGGATCGCAAAAGGGCGGGAAATTCTAGGCTCAGGATTGGTCGAGAGACCAAGGCGGTTGGGACGGGGGCGCCTAGCCTTTGATGTGAATAGTATAAAAGACGGAGGGCAGAGTAGGGGAGGGCCTCTTCTTCTGGAGTTTTGACACGGAGTCAGCGACGAAGGAGTCATCGGGCGAGCCGCTAGATTGTCTGCAGGACGATCTGAGCGCCGCAAGGCCACCAAGGACTACAGACGGTATCGTATTACGCGCCTTACAACACCTCAGAGCGGAGAGTAGGATCCGTGGGAGAAGGGTTAGTTCGGGGTAAGGACGAGAGGAAAGCAGTTTAACAGAGAGCGCAGCATAGAATAGGGCTGCACGCCACCAGAGTGTGGGTTAGAAGCGCCTTGCTGGCCCGCACACACACACGGGTGGCTCGGTTGGTTAACAAGCGCTAATAAAATCTCGAGCGTAGTAATAAAACCGTGTTGTTGGGTATTTTTGCACGTGGTATTAGCGTGCGCTGCATTCGCGGGTGTGTGGTCGTTGTATGCGTAAAGGCCGTGGTCTCTGTACGATTGTGCGGGTACGGAGGTGTGTGTGTTGACGCCCGGGGAGCGCACAGTGTATTTGTATAAACGCGCGGCCGCGCAAGAGGGGGGTTTTATGTGCTCTCGCTCGAGCGTGGGCGTCGCTCGCGTGTGTGCAAGCCGCGCACGGTAAAACCCGCAAGCCGCACACGGTGAACCCGCGAGCCGCGGCGCCGGAGCGCGCTGTGATCGCACGGCTGGGGGGAGCGAGAGGAGGAGGAGGGAAAGCGCTTTTGTGTGTTTGCGTGCCTACGCAGCCGTGTGAGAGGAGAATTGTCCTTGTACGATACTTGTGTTGACGTACACGTGCGAGTGCGGGAGGGGACGAGTCGTTGGGTCGGCGTGTGCCCCGCTCGCGTGTGCGAAATCGCTGTGCGCATTGAAGCTGTTAGCTTTGTGCGATCGTGCGTGTGCTCGTTACTTGCGTAAGTGCGGCGCGGTGGTGGGCCCCTGACCCCCAACCCCGCGGCTCGAGCGCGTAATCGGCTGCGCATTGTTGTGCTGTTTATCTCGCGCGCACGGCGGCGGCAACTTGCGCTCCGCGGCCAACATCAGCGCAGGGGGAGCATGCACACACGATCCGCAGCACTCACGGGGGTACAGGATAGGGAGCAGATGGGGGACGAAAGTCCGGACCCCACCAGACAGCAAGGGGGTAATGATACGGAGGGGACGATGGAGACAGAGGCGAGCAGCCTCCACAAGGGGACGTGCGTCTGGTCAGGGGCGTCAACGGTTTAGCTCTTGAGACTGTGTGCCAAGTTTGTTTTTTATTCTCATTTGTGACCAGTGCCGGATTATCCTCGTAGCAAAAAAAATGTGTAGCTACGGGACCCGCACTTTCAAGGGCCCCGCGCTAAATGCTTTTAAGCTATCAATTCCGGTTCAGTGATTCTGCACTTGCTCTATTACTATAGTACTATACCGCCTTTAACTTTTATGAACGACTGGGTGTTTAAGTTGATCGATTTGTCGTATTATCTGGCTGTATAGCAAAGGAAAAAAATGCAACTACTTTACTGTGCAAGTAAAAAAATTGTGTTTTTATATTTAAGTGTATTTTTATTTAGGGCGCCTTTATAACACAATTTGCTACAGGCCCCGCAACTAGCTTAATCCGGCAGTCTATTACTTTAGTACTATACTGCCTTCAACTTTTATGAACGACTGGATGTTTCAGGTTAGATATTTGTCGTATTATCTGGCTGAATAGCAAATGAAAAAATACAATTACTTTACTATGTAAGTAAAAAAATGCGTGTGATAATAGTTTCCCCCCCCCCCCCCTTTTTCTGGCAACAAAACAGCTGTTAAGATGTTAAACACCAATCTGAAACCTTTTACAAGGAATCATGTCTGCATTAACCACAATGCTTGTGGTCAGAATGCAAACAAAAAACATATTCTGATAATATTTACGTGTTTTAATATTTGTGTTTTTGTTTTATAATTTAGGCCCGCTTTGTATGCTACATATGCTACAGGCCCCGCACTAGCTTAATCGGGCACTGGGGCCCGTGCCCAGGCAAATGCAATCGTGTTCACCTGCCACCACTGCCACCCCTCCACCACTGCCTCTTCGTAACCTGGCGCCTAAGCCCCGACTTCCAAGGGAACTCCCCGGTGAAGTGTCACCGCCTGCGCGGCTCGCTGGCTATGCCGAGCCGCTGCTGCATCGACGGACGGCCGCCGACCGCTACAACGTCCAAACCTCAACAATAACAACAACAACAGCAGCAGATTCATGGCCAAGATACCGCTGAGGGCGGCCCGGTGGCACTGCCCTCGAGTCCAGCAACGGGGCAGCGTGGATCACACACACAGGGGTGGTGCGGTCACGTGTCACAAGATGGGTGCCAGCAAGGCAGCAGTACAGCAAGTAGGTTGTCAAATGCTAGCTCTGCATTTTTTTATACTTTGCGTGTTTTCTCTCTTTTCACGATTGAACAAACACAAAAAGGCTTGAAGTGACCGGGGCAGGGCCACGCCGAACGAGTCTTGAGGCTCGGTGAGGCTTTCCCGGAAGAACGTTTGACATTTTCTCACCCTTCAGAGGTCCTGAGAGAGATAACGGGGACGACTTTGGGATGTTTCTGGCAACACACGGAGAAGATTGCCGCGTATAATAGAGTTATACCCAATAATCTGTTTTAAATACTAATCTCCATGCGTAATCGGTTTGAGAAATCAATTGAAAAAAAGTAATAATACATTGTAGCCCATTATCACTCCATTGCTGGATGAGGATCTCCCCACGCCGTGCGGGTCACGGCGATAATTTGACCAAAAACTTGGAAGGACCCTCCTGAAAAAAAAGAGTCCTGAGACTCAGTGAGGCTCTCCTGGTTAAACGAGCGGAGTAATAACTTCATCACGCTGGTCAGTGGAGGGGGGGGGGGGTGAAGACGTGGAGCGTCATAAGACAATGCGGTCGATTTTTCTGCACTCTCCTCTGCTCCCCACAACATAGCCCCACATCGGCCCTATAACACCTATTGTGCACGATGGTCGCCTATCTAAGCGCTGTGCCAACTAAGCAAAGCTTTTTTTCCACCATATTAACAGACCTCGATTTCCCGTCGATTGGGTTTTCAGCAGCAAGTTTGGCCTCATTAATCAGGCGATGTCTCTCTTGGCTTATTGCGATTTGATATGAGTGCCTGTTTGGAGAAAACACAACCAGTAGCGAATGAATCCACTAAAGCGGAATTTTGTCGAGCCATCGAACAACGGCGGTCAATGCATCGCGCGCTTTTAAGATGCGCTTCTGCGGCCGTCTGGAACGCTCTTCCTTCCGATATTATCTTCGTCTGTTCCCTTCTATCTGCTCGTTATCGATGATGGAGCCCAAACTAATTTCCGCCATGGTTCTCTTTCGCTACTCACTCTTAATCCTGGGGTCCTCCGGGTTTTCCCTCTACATTCAGAATCAAAGTGCATTTAGAGTATTTGGCTGATATACATTTCCACATGATATTAAAGCTACTTTGTTGATCTATTATTTCTGGCCAGGTCGCTTCTGAAAAAGAACTACATAGCTCAGTGGGCCTTACCCAGTAAAATAAAAAATATAGTAAATAGTATTAGAAAGCCACTGGAGCGATGCACTTTGAAATCTAGATTGAAAACTCATTTCGTTAGAACTACTTCTTAAGTTTGTTGTCCTTCCCCCACACCTCTGATTAGCACGGTTGGCTACGTACGTGCAAACGAAGTTCAACACACACATAAGGGGCCATCCATTGTGACGTCATATTTGAGGGGGGGTCTGACTTTTTGTGAAGCCGTGTGACGAACGGGGGGGGGTCAAAAATCGTTTAAAATCGCGTGACGTCATTTATGGACGGCCCCTGAAGCTTATCCTTCATGGGTTTTGATTGTTCCGCTGCCCAACTCTGGCCAAACGTCAGAGCGGAGTACTCTGCGTGCCGAGGGCATCCACGTCGCTCCACTGCTCCCCCGGGCTCCTGCGCACTTCCAATCGGCGGCGTTGTTCTTTTCATCTCTTGTCACGTCCGCGTTGTGCCCGCCTGATCTCAGGTCAGATCGTGAGATCAGAGGCAGACTTGGCAAAAGTAACGTGCGATTAGGAACCGGCTTACGTGCGGCGGTGGTGGTGGGATGTTATGTCTGCGTGGTAGATGAATCACGGATGTGAGCCACTTGCCACCTTCGCATAAGTGGCGGTACAGCAAGGAGGTTGATGCGCTATCTGCGCGGAGTTTGTTTGCGTGCACGTTTTCTTCAGACGCGCTGGTATTCTCCCACAAGTGCATACATCGGTTGGCTACATACGGTGCGAAAGAAGTTCAACATACACGTCCAAAAACAGCCTATAGAGCACTCTCTTTAAAGAGACTCAGTGAGGGTTTCCTGGCTAAATAAAACTAAAACAATGTAATAATATAACAAGCTGGAATGCCAATTCATTAACGCTCAGAAAACAGATAACGATACAGGACTCTTCTACTTAGGAACGAGTTCGGTGCCAGCGGTCTGTTAGTAAGTCGATTTGTTCGTAAGTCCAACCTCACTCCTGTCGACCAAACACGTTGTATGGCATGTACACGAAACACGGGGATGGCTTTACAAGTTGTATAATCTCCTGTAGATGTAGATGCCACTGGTTCTTCACGTTCTGTAGATGTAGATGTCATTGGTTCTTCACGTTCTGCAGATGTAGATGCCACTGGTTCTTCAAGTTCTGCAGATGTCGATGCCACTGGTTCTTCACGTTCTGCAGATGTAGATGCCACTGGTTGTTCGCGTTCTGCAGATGTAGATGCCACTGGTTCTTCATGTTTTGCAGATGTAGATGCCACGGGTTCTTCACGTTCTGCAGATGTAGATGCCATTGGTTCTTCACGTTCTGCAGATGTAGATGCCACTGGTTGTTCACGTTCTGCAGATGTAGATGTCACTGGTTCTTCATGTTCTGTAGATGTAGATGCCACTGGTTCTTCATGTTTTGCAGATGTAGATGCCACTGATTCTTCACGTTCTGCAGATGTAGATGCCACTGGTTCTTCACGTTCTGCAGATGTAGATGCTACTGGTTCGTCATGTTACACAGATGTAGATGCCACTGGTTCTTCACGTTCTGCAGATGTAGATGCCACTGGTTCGTCACGTTTTGTAGATGTAGATGCCATTGGTTCTTCACGTTCTGTAGATGTAGATGCCACTGGTTCTTCACGTTTTGTAGATGTAGATGCCATTGGTTCTTCATGTTCTGTAGATGTAGATGCCACTGGTGCTTCATGTCACGAAGATGTAGATGCCGCTGGTTCTTCACGTTCTGCAGATGAAAATGCCACTGGTTCTTCACGTTCTGCAGATGTAGATGCCATTGGTTCTTCATGTTACGCAGATGTAGATGCCACTGGTTCTTTATGTTCTGCAGATGTAGATGTCACTGGTTCTTCATGTTACACAGATGTAGATGCCACTGGTTCTTCACATTCTGCAGATGTAGATGCCACTGCTTCTTCACGTTCTGCAGATGTAGATGCCACTGGTTCTTCATGTTCTGCAGATGTAGATGCCACTGGTTCTTCACGTTCTGCAGATGTAAATGCTACTGGTTCTTCACGTTTTGTAGATGCCACTGGTTCTTCACGTTCTGCAGATGTAGATGCCACTGGTTCTTCACGTTTTGTGGATGTAGATGCTAATTCCCTTTGGTACTCGTGTTTCCTCTCTACTTTCTTGAAAAACTTACCAAGAGATGTCTGCACAGTTGCTCTCATCATGAATCAACTTGTAACAGGCATTAGCATTGTGAACAGCTGCATCTCTGAAAATTCGTAAGTCGAATGTTCGTAAGTATAGAAATCCCAATATATGTTTACTTGACCAGGTAACAACAATTGCCACTGTGTCGCGATGACGTTACCATCATTATAAGATAACCAAGCAAGATATTGAGACGCCTTTCTCTTTTAAGAGAACTGAGAAAACGTGTGAACAATGTAAGCGTTTGTAATGCTTCATTTTGCTTTCAACGTTTGTGATATGCGCCTTCATCAACCCGCACTGACCAACGTGGTGAAGTATGGTCAAATAACCCCCACGACGTGTGTGGCACGTGTACGATCTCATCCAGCAATGGATTGACAAAGGGCTGTTCATTTACAATACATACACATTTATATGTCATACATATTTATGTTATTATGTTACCAATCTGGCCTCAAAACTAAAGGGTTATGGGAATTGACTTTCGCAAGCTGTGCGGTGGGTTTTGTAACGATCGCTTTATGGGTTTTGTAGCCTTCACGACAAACATGTAAAGTGTCCACAGACAGACGGGAGAGACAACAACGGACCTGGATTCAACGTCTCGGGCGAGGCAATGGGCAGCCCATTGGCCACCCATGAAATGTTGCCACTTCGAAAGTTAACATTTGCGGAGAGCCTCAAGTCGAATTTTACCACCACTTACCCGCGCTCCTTGTCTTAGACAAATAATTATTATTACGCAACCTGTGCTTCGAGAAAAAAAGAAATCTCATGAAAGTGTCACTTTTTTTTAATGATAACAGCCGTGGGCTTTGTGTGCACAACCTGCGGCCGCAACTCCTAACTGCACCACCGTAACTTGCTGCTTATCAAGCCCTATCCCCCCCACCCTCCACTGGCCACAATAAAAACACAGCAGCCACTCAGAAGCGAAGTCAAACCGAGGGCATTTAACCCCGCTAAAACGCGCACTAAAAACAGGATGGGGAACAACGCCTTTTGCCGCAAGAGGGACGTGGTGAGACCCGAGTCAGCCACGCGTGGAATGGGCTAATAATCCCGCTGCTGAATCGAGCGGGGCAGGGTTCAGGGTCGGTCGTGGGAGCCGTGCAAGCGAATGTCTGTGGACCCCGAGGAAGGGAAAACGCCCGATGTGTAATGCAATCTTAGGCCCCATGACAACTGCCACTTTTTGGCTGTGCCTGATCACCCCGCGCCCGTGAGAGCTCGGAAGCTAAGCAGGATTGCAGCCTGGATAAGCGCTTGGATGGGCGGCCACCACCACCATGCACAAAGAGGTGCTGGAGGCTGCTGTTGGGGCTGCATTGTGGGCAGCAGCGGGCAGTGCAGCACAATCCATTGTTGTAATGCACTTTCTGTGCTCCCCGCTTTCTCAAACTCGCACTGACCAGAGTGGTGAAGTGTGGTCAAATAACCCCCATGACCTTCCCATGATCCCCTCGCCGATGACCTCCCTATGACTTCCCTATGACCTTCCCATGACCTCCACATGACCCCCCCATGACCCCCTCATGACTTCCCCATGACCCCCCGTGACCCTTTCTTGACCTCCCCATGACACCCCCATGTCCCACGTAGCATGGGGTGGCCCTCATCCAGCCATGGATTGAGATGACGGGCTGTGCATGGAGGCGGGGTTGGTGGGTCACGCAGATGTAATTGCGTACGTGAGACTCTTAAGCTGCTGGCTCGTGAGCTGAACAAGACATGGCAGTCCAGCAAATAGTTTAACGAACGAACTCGTGCGGCTTATACCCTCCTACGTGTGGGGGTGCACAGACACAGGGATTGGTTTCTCACGGTCATGTGGTCAGATTCCTCACATTCCCGATGAAGCAGATGCCAGCTTCACGGATTGCGATATTGGGTGACGACGAGCTGCCGGGGAGTTTCGGTGGCCTCTGCCTGCAGGGGTCCGCAACCACCCCCCCTCTGAGCCACCTTCTTCTGCAGTTCATTATGGTCACTGGGAACTCTTGCCGGTGATCCGGCGTTATTCGCGTTTCGGATTCACCCTGGGGGTGGGTGGGTAGAGGAGAGTCACTCGCACGCTGGTCTCATTCATTAGCTGCTGTTGCTGTTGCTGCTCCTCACTCGTCGAGGGCTTCGGTGAGGAAATGACCACCGTCACGTGACCGCGTAAGGGCGCATCGCCCGATTCAGCGTCGCGAAATTTATCCGAACTTGACGGTTTAAAAAAAAAGCCTAATTAAAGAAAACTTACTTTTTAAACTGGCTTTTTAATCAGGATTCTCTTAATGTGTTATTTTTTTTATTATGCCTCTGCTAGAAATGTGTTACAACGTGATTTTATTTTGCCTACAATTTCACGTTTATTATTCGCGCCTGTAAAAGCACCATGCACTGTAATTTTTTTGCACGAATAGTGCAAAAGAAATAAAGTTTGATTCATTGATTTGCGCCGTGCGATCGGCATCATCCGCGTTTCTGTTTAAATCCACGCCATCCCTCCCCACGGCCCGCTCATCGTCGCGTGCCGACTGCTACGAATGTTCTCAAGCGCATCGACCCTCTCACGCAACCAACTCAGTTAATTATGGGCCACTCAGCACTCCACAGCCACTTCCCGCACCGAGGGCGCAACCAGCTCGCGGTCGTCTGCGTGTGCCGAGCGCATTTAAAACAAATGACGAAGATCCCCCGTGTGTAGCCTTTAACGGACTGTTAGGGCAAGTGCTGTGTGAGTGAGCACCTGTGAAGGCCGGAATGGCACACGATGGGGTGGTGTGGCCAGAACCACGCCTCGCCACCTTTGTCTCCCCAGGAGCGGTTCATATATTCGCCACCGATGTTGGTCATGAGCCGGCGGGTTCGTAGCGCAGCGCGCTGACCACTGCACCGCCGCTCCCCAAGACGTTTGAAACACGCGACCCCCATCACGGGCACACAAAAGACCCAGCGAGTGATCATAGAGCGACCAGCGGGTGTAGCGGATGAACACGCAGCGCTTAATAGTGACTCGTCATGGACATTCAGCAACGTTGCAATCCACTGCTGGATGAAGGCCTCCCCCGCGCCGTGTCTGTCGATCATGGGGGGATTTGTTTTGGCCATTCTTCACGACGCTGGTCAGTGCCGGTGGGTTGTGAATGGGGCTGTAACGCAGCATTATTTGCGATGATAAGTTGCGATGATAAGTTATATGACTGTGGACCCACGGTGTTGTAAATGTGTAATAGGTAACATTTTATGATTCGACTTCTTATCCAAAAAACGGGTAATGAACAGCTGCACTCGCAAGCAAATATGACGTGGCATTGTTCTTTTTTTTTATAAATAGCTTTGTCTCATAAGATTTAAGAGTCGTTTACTTTCGACAAACTAACTTGATAAAGCTGGAAAAAATAAAAGTACATACTTTTTTGTCATATTGTACCGATAAGGGAATGTCTCAGAGCAGGGTTCTTTTTTTATGGATGTAAGATCGTTGTTTCGTGTTGAGCTGACTTAAACATCCTTGCACGTGAATTTATTTCCTCCCTGTTTAAATGTGGTTATCAATACCGCTCTTTGACCAGCGATCATTTGAACTAATAAGCTCAATAGTTCCAGTCAATAGTGATTCAGGAATTATCAATTTGGACTACCAAGCCGCCTCGATGCACATGTTCTTGACAGTTATGGGTGTACGTATGTTGAATTTCTTTCGCACTGTGATCGTTTAGCAGTTGGTAATCATTTTACCAACCATAGGATCATGATTCATGTGTGGTGATGGACGATGATGGCTGGAGATAGAGATGGTGATGATGTATGTAGGTTTAACTTTCTTCGCGGCGTACATAACCAACCGTGCTGATCGGAGCTGCGGGGGAAGGACAACAAACTAAACACGACAAGCAATGCTAAAAAATGAGTTTTCAATCTAGATTTAAAGCTGCATCGCTCCAGAGGCTGACTAATATCGGAAGGAAGAGCGTTTCCAGACGAAGCGCATCTGAAAGCGCCACGCGATCCGGTGACCGTCGCTGTTCCATGGCTCGTCAAAAGCTGCTGCTGCGAGGATGAACGGAGTTCCCGTGATGATGGTTTATGCTCCTTGACGAGATCAGCAGCGAGGTTTTGCCGTTCATTCGTGGCAAGCGCTTTGTGCTTAATGGGTGCGACCTTTTCGATCCAATTGGTTATTTTATATTAAATAATCGCACCAGCGGCATAGCTGTGGAGTGTACCAGCGTTAACGGTACACATGCCAATCGTGGAATCGTAACTGAAAATTGTAAAATAGAGGAGTGCTCCTTTGCAAATTTTTACTTAAAACTTTCATGAGTGCAGGAATTCATATTCGTTTGTTCTTTCGGTAAAGTCACGTAGATAGAATAAAAAATAATAAAGTGAATCAAAATATCACGACGTTTCAATTACAACACAAGCGCTCGTCATCAGGAAAAGGGGTGAGCCTCTAAAGGCAAACTGTTTATAAAGGTTTGGAGATGGGCGTAGCCCAAGTGTGTCAGCAGCACCACCAGCATGGGCGGGGCAGCAATGTCAATGGCGGCCCTTTTTTAAATCCTTTATATTAAGTTCACTTGCTTGCTTGCTTACGACCGTGCAAATCTTTCGGTAGTTTTTTAACCCACTTCCCGTGATCCAATCGAGCTGACATTTTGCACACAGACTCGTTGTGCGTGACAATGTATTTTCGTAAAAAATTTTTCAAAAATGTTACACCTTTTAGGAAAAAATAATTATATTTAATTACCAATTGCTTAATGGTGGCAGACAATCATCTGACCCATAGGTGGCAGCCATCTCAAGCCAGAGGACGAGAGGACTCTAGCCGCCCGTTTCAAAGACCAATGTGGGCTGGGTTGTGGCCCATTGAACACGCATATAAAGGATTTATAGTGAAAAACTTTGTTTTTACGGGTTAATTTTTTAAACACCTTAGAGGGCGTCTCGATGCAGTGGTAGAGCTGCTTGGTGTGCAGGCGGTGCAACTGCACCACGCCCCGTGGGGTGGAGGGGCGCAGAAACTGGGCTGCAAAGAGGTGGGGAATTGTCACGTGTGCATGCAATATCACATTTAAAGCAAGTGTGCGTTGTAAGTTGGTTTTTAATGGGGAAAACATATCCACTGAGCGTTTGCTGGTTTAAAGATGTAAAACTTTAATCCACATCTGATACAGGGTCACGGCTTGGCAAAGAAGCCAAATTGTCCAAAGATTCTACGAAAATTCGACACCGTTCTGAGACTGAATAAATGACCCATTGGGCGCATTGTGCAGCTCAGTGAAGCCTCCGTCCAGTAAGCACCATCGTGGGAACCAGTCTTTGGCTGCGCCCGAGTTCGCTTATGGGAGAAACAATGCTGTCATGCCCCTATTCATGTTTTACACACACCAAAAACGACACCAACACTGCGTGAAATAAATAGATAATACATAGAGCATAGCACTTGTATTTCACGTTACATTACCAAACGTCCTGGTTTGGCTGGGGCAGTTAATGGTTTCAGAAAGTTTGTCCCGGTGTCACCCCCGGAGCAATTTGCAAAAGCCAGGATTTTGTCCCAGGTTTAAATATTTTCTGGCTTCATGCTCAATTAATTGTACGGGCAAAGTGTAGGGCTGTCGACGTGGTGGGCATGGTCAGCTGATGCATAGGTGGAGCCGATGAGCAGTAGGCGGGTCCAACATCAGAAATAGTGATAGCATTCCCTTGTACGTGGTTCGGGGGATAGTGATTGACTTCGACTTGGCTGCGTAAAAGTGGACGTGACTGATGGAGGGATTTCCGGCTCTTTATTTGTCCTAGTTGAGCCTCCCAAGAGATTTGGTTTACATAATTTCATCCCAAAATGCATGGGCGATGGGTAATGCTCAGATGTCTGAGTGGAAATTTGCACGTAGCTACCCAGTGCCCATTTCCTCATTTATTGGGCCGGATTGCCATGTTTACATTTTTTATTTTTTTATTATTCACTCGTCTTTTCCTCCAATATTTATTCTGATTGTTCCTTTGGTGTCATATCATGTTATGAACCATTCATTTGCATCTCTCGCTGAGCAGTGCAACCCTCTGCATCAGAGAATGGCCCACGGAAGAGGACACCACAGAGCTATCTGAATTAGTTTAAGTGATGTCTACTCCATACAGTAGGGGGCAGTACTTTTGCACACATCCTGCCACTGATAATGAAACTAAACATTTTCTTTACCAGGTAAGGCCCACTGAGCTATTGGCTCTTCTTCAGAAGCGACAAATGATAGCTCAACGAAGTGGCTTATCTCGTGGTAATTTATATCAGCTAAATATTCTAAACGCATGTTTCTAAATGTGGAGGGAAAAGCCGGAGGATCTGCAGAAAAATCCACGCCACGACGGGGAGAACATGGAAACTCCAAATAGACAGGCGTCAGGGTGGAGATCGAACCAATGACCGCCTGCATACCAGGCGAGGGAGTTAACATCTCTGTCCATCACATGACGGTCTGACTGATAAAAAAGTGCAGAAACTTCGTTAATGTGATGAGTTTTTTGTGTGCAGTCATTGGTGAGTGCACCGAGGCTATACCATAACTACACTTAAGAGCCTGGTTTAGTCACAGCTTGCTGCTTGGATTCGAACTCATGATGTTTGTAGCGAGGGCCGGGTCCACCCGGCCACCTTCTGCTGTGGAAAACGTCAGCAGGAATCTTTCAGAAGGTGAATGTCAAATCCAGCCAGGCTGGCTGACGTGTTGTTGACAAAGTTCAGCACTCAGCAACAGCAACAACCGCACTCCCCACAAGCCTAACGCTGTCATTCTTAAGATTCTTACGTACGCACATCACGCTAAAACAACTACACTGACCTGGAAAAAGGAAAAAAAACCACTAACACTACCCTCGCTTCATGTGGGAGAGTGCATCGGCTGAAAAAAAAGGTCTCCACATTGGCACTCAAGTTGAGAAATTAAATTGAAATCCCGCCTGATGGAACGGAACTGTCCGCTTCACGGTTATCGCCACAGGTTGCCCCAAAAGTGGCCGTATTAAGGAAACTTAAGATTGAAACCAAACTCAGGCTTTTTACTCGTATTTTAAAAAAATTTCGATGTTTATATTCAGCATAGAGATAAATTACCTATTGCAATGATTTATGACGGACAGCAACTGCCTCCCTGCATTCCATGCACAGATGCGCATCTCATAAGTATTCCTTTGCTGCCACTGTTTTCATGCTCTCTTGCCCTTCAGTTAGTGGGTGACATTCTCTCGGCACAAGCTTGTTCAATCCCTCTGATGTTCAGCTGACTCAGGGCTGTAAACAGGAGGTCAGCGCAACCTCAATCTTCACGTGAAAAGGAAATCACTTTGACTTTGACTGTGCGGACTTATGGTGAGGGCCCTCATGCTCTGAGTCAGTGTGCGTGGAGTGGACATTTTAGTTGCTTTAGATGCCACATAACTGTTGTAATTTAGTGACCTGGAAAAAACATGATAACCTACAAGATCTCAATGTCCTGAGAGTAGTAGGATGCGAGGTGAGCAGAGGAAACTTTTTAAATAATTTTAGGTCAGAGGATCAGTGATTTTCTTTTCAATGAGCAATAATGCAGTGCTGACCTCCTGTTTATATCCCTGAGCTAGTAGTCTAAAAAAGTCCACGTTCCTATGGCAGGGATGAGTCTATACATACAATTGCCAATGTTGAGTATAACAAAGTGGTAGTTATTGTATCGACCCCAGTAAGATTATGGGCAGAGTCAATCCCAAGAACAGGAGTTGAGCTCGCGACCTTCCGATTGTCGGCCGCTCGCTAGACCGCTTAGCCACCTGGCAGTTTTTTTTTAAGAAACTGAGAACATAATAGTTGTTGCGATCCCTTTGAAACTAACGACTGGCGGACGGGAAGAAAGGTGACTGACAATAATCGGCGGTGGTGGCAATGCAGATTAGCCAGAGGCCTACCAGAGTACCGGAGGAGGCCTTCAATATTTGCTTAGTGGGACTTAACAACGCAGTGCTTTATTTGAGGAGGCCTGATCTGTGGTTTCTGGGTCACCACCCTCCTTACTCAAGAGTTGGCCCTTTCTGTTCAGGCTCCCTGCTGTGCAGAGACCCATGACGTGAATCAACAAGCTCGCTTGCTTAAGGCTTCAGTGCCTGGGTCTTGACATGGACGTTTCTTGCGTTTGTATGGAAAGGACATCAGATGCTTGTGGCAACTTCATATTTGGCAAGTGTGTGTTCCAGCGAGGCCGTGTCTCATCTCTGCATGTATTGCAACGCAGGCTGTTAGAGCAATCCTTTCAATGTTACAAAATCTTCTACCGTCAAATATATATGTGGAACAGTTATACTATGTATGAATGCATTTTGATTAATGACCTTTACTTAAATTGGTCATAGTCTATTGAAATGTATTATCTCTTTTGCAAAGGAGAACCTGGGTACCAGGAGCTTAAGAGGGACCATTGTTTAATGTACACTTGCAGTCGATGGTAATTTGTAATTTGGAACTTGAGGCTGTCACGCTGGGACTGGTGGCAGACACTTTGGAGCATTAATGCCGCAGTAAGACTTTAAAGTTTGGGCTTTCGCCCATTTATAAAATGCACTTTTTAGTTCACTGATAGAAATTAAAAAAAGTGACGTTTTCATCAGTTTTATTTATTCATAAGTAATGCAAGATTTTAGGAGGTATGATAACTAAATACGCTACTTAGGGACAGAGGGAAGGCGCTGAAATAATTTCTCTAAATTGGTTACCACGAAGTTAAGAGTCAAACCTAACCCCTCAGTTATCTTACACATATCTTAAACACTCATTGGTATAAAGAAGCACGTGAACTACATTCATGTTAGTTTGAAAAACCTGCCCAAAATAAAAATAAATTACGTTTCTACATTCCTATTAATTGGAGACACAAAATGCTGTCTCTGATATATAAACTTTTTGTTTGTCATTTTGCATTTTCCCAACAATGACAACATGTTTATTGTACAGAGAATGTTTATAAAGCTATCTAGTCACGTATATGGTATAGTACGTGCACATTTTTTTTCAAATTATCGTCACCAAATAGAAGCATAACTACACATGCCAGTTTTAAAGGCTGTTCCCATGTCACAAGGCTTTTGTGAAAATCTGGATTTTTGTCCCTGATTTAATATACCAGGGATTCTTTTGAGGGACTACTGCTGTGTGGTGTTATCTTCGTGTGGTCCGGGAATGTTTTATTTTTGCTGCCTTCCCCAAACTTTAATTTTGACTTAAAACTTTCGTGACAAGCAGGAATTAATATTCTTTGGTTATTTCGGTAAAGTCACGTAGATAGAAAAATAATAATACAAATAAAGTGATTAAAAATAAAAATAATAAAAATTGAATAAAAATAAAACAAAATCCACGTCGTTTAGATCACAACACAAGCGACCGTCTTCAGGAGGAAAGAGGGGGAAGGTCACAGGAGGCGACCGCTTCTAAAGGCTTCAAAAAAGTGGGCGTGGCACAAGCGCTCCGGGGGCGGCATGGAACATGCCGGGCCACGCAAACAACACACCAACGAGTGTCAGAACGAAGTGGGTGGGGCATATGTGCCCTGGGGTAAGGTAACAAGAAAACACAAATCAAGTCATGACTTGACCTGTGCTCCCTTAACAATAAAAAACACAAATCAAGTAATGACCCAAAGTGGTTGATGACATATTTACAATGATTCCTGAGTTTGTACCCATCCTCTCGGTTGAAATTGCGTCTGTGTCTATATATATGGATGGCTTCATGAACGAATCTTTGTTGATAGCCAGTGGGCTTGCAAAGTACCATCGTCTTAGAGAAATCAATTTCGTGTGAGCCAGCCGCATTGAAATAATGATCAGCCCAGGCAGAAGTATTGGTCCTACCGTGTTTCAGATCTACCTTATGCTCACGAACACGGTCCGAAACATGTCGCTTAGTTTCCCCAATGTAACTGCTGCCACAGATACAGCTTAGTTTGTAGACGCCGGGATATTGCATGTCAGGAATCTTACCCTTAACAGATGGGATCAGATCACGAATTTTATCTACTGTGTTAAATCGGACCTGGATCTTGTGTTTGTTCATGATTTTGGAAATCTTTTTGGTTACCCCTGCTATGTATGGCAAGGTGATGGTTTTGATTGGATCCTCAGATGGCTCCTTCCTCACGGTTGGGGTGATAGCTTTGCGGATTGTGTAGTCAGAATATCCATTTGCCTTGAGAGCTTGGTGTACGTGTTTGAGTTCACTGGTTATGTGTTCATGGTCGGAGATACATTGAGCTCTATGGTGTAGCGTTTTGATGAGGGAATTCTTCTGGGATGGATGGTGGTGAAAATCAGGTTTTAGGTAGGCGTCAGTATGGGTTACTTTCCTGTAGATAGATTGGCTCATTGAGCCATCTGGTCTCTTTTTGATGAGGACATTCAAGAAAGGTAGCATGCCATCCTTTTCTACTTCCATGGTGAATTTGATGTCTGGGTGTATGGAATTGATGTGTTTGAGGAATTGGTTCAGGGCCGGTCGGGATTGTGGCCAGATGGCAAACGTGTCATCCATGTACCTCTTCCACAAGGACGGGCGTAGAGTGGATGCCTGGATAGCATCCGTCTCAAAATTTTCCATGAAAATATTGGCTACAACCGGAGATAAGGGAGAACCCATTGGGGTGCCTTCAGTTTGTTTCTAGAATGTTCTATTCCAGGTGAAGTATGTATTGGTGAGGCAGTGTCTCACCAGGGCCGGTACATCAGCATTCAATCCTTGTTGGACCAAATCTTCAATGATTGCAATGGTATCGGGTACAGGAACTTTGGTAAACAAAGAAACTACATCGAAACTAACGAGAAAATCACCTGGGGACAGTGAGATGTCTTTAATTGACGATACCAAGTGAGCTGAGTTAAGAACAGAAGAGGTGGTCTTACCGGGTGAATGGCTGCAAGGTGTCAGACAGATACAGTGAGGGAAAAAATATTTGATCCCCTGCTGATTTTGTACGTTTGCCCACTGACAAAGAAATGATCAGTCTATAATTTTAATGGTAGGTTTATTTAATCAAGAACCGAAACCTAGCAAGAACGCGTGTTAGCGTCACTACAACTGGTGTCAGTAAAGTGGGAACTGAAGAATGTTGCACCCAAACCAATGAAGGAACCCACCGGCGATGCCTGACGATGAGGAGATCTTCATCTAGAACGTCGTGGGCGTAGAGGACCCGGAGATCAATCTCGGGGACGCGAGAGAGGCTGCGTCGCCGCCGGTGGTGACAGAAAAGGGGCAGCCGCAGCAACCGGAGCGTCCACTCACCCGAGTGCCACTCATGACTAAAGGATGGGAGCGGCTAGAGGGACGGATCGACCGCCTCACGGATGCGGTCCCCCAGCTCGTGGTGCAGCTTGCTGGGGAAGAGGAGAGACCAGGAGCGGTTGAGATGGTGGCGGGAGAACCGGCGGTCGGAGCCGTCCGGTCGACTGCTGCGGAGGCCAGGGAGCCAGGGATGCTCGGTGCAGTGGGGGCAGCCGGGGCACCATCGCCAGAGACAGCCCCAGTGGCACGTGAGAGAGCACTTGACAGGATTCACCGGCTAGGGCCATTTAAAGAGTTCGTGGCAGCAGGAGGCAACTGGGGAGTCTTCACCAGGCGGTTCGAGGCCGCATACCAGGCATTGGACTGGAAGGAGGAAGAGGCGTTGAAGGCACTGCCTAGGACCTTAAACGAGATGGGCGTTGTACTGCCCATAGTGGAGGAGGAAGCACAGACATCATTGTGGGTAGTCCAGTGTGTGCGGGCACAAGAAGAAATGAACCAGCGGACCTGAGCGGTGGCACGTATAGAAGAGGTCCCGGGGAGCGGCGTCTGCATCTCCTGCCCAAGTTGCAAAACAAGGGCCACCATCGGCGGGGCCTCGACCATCGCGGCAGCAGTCGGAGGCAGCAGAGAGCCGCTGGAAGGAGTGGTGGAAGCTGTCCACGGGTGTACGGGGCCCAGAGGGACGACTCAGCAACGACCTCGGGGATGGGGGCCGAGAGGGTCGACCGCGACGCCACAGCGGGGTCCACCCATCACCTGCCATCGCTGCGGCCGGCCCAGGCACATCGCACATGGATGCAGGAGCCTCTCCAGTCAGCGACGACAGCGTCCACTTCTTCATCGGCGCCCGCTGCGCTACAACACCTGGACCGAGCCTAGTCCAGGACGACTCAATGCGAGACCCTGCAGCATATGCTGGTCCGGCAATGAAGACCTGCGCAATATGTGCGCGGTTGCGCTAAACACTGTTCCTAAATGGAAAAGGGGATTATTGCACCTCGCTCTTCTCACAGTCTTATTATTGTTCTTTGACTGCGAGACGTGCATAATCTGTGAGCCGAAAATACACACACCACACCATCATTATTCACACATACATAGACACAAAGGTTAGGTTTGTTCATGTAAATGTTTATTGTCATTGTTGGACACATACGCGCATTATTGTTGGGCCATGCCACAGGGGCTGACATGAATTTGCAGAAACACGAGGCCTTTGTGATGTCATCGAAATGTTGTAGGTGGAGTTCTCCTCGGCTTCCCGTGGTCTGTTGTGCTCGTCATTCTCTCCCCTGGTGTTAGCTGGGAGTTAGAAATAACACAAGGAATCAATGATACTCGCAAATCAACAGTTGTTAAATCAGCTCCTGCAAGTCGCAGGTGCCAAAAACAACGCAACACTTACCCGACACTGTACGTGTGCAAACGTACAGTCAGGAAGTGTGTTAAAGGCCCCTGATTGGTGCAAGGAGGCCTCAAAGGGGATTGGTTAGGGCCACAGAGTTGGACTGATTGGTGGAGAGATTCAAACGTAAAAAGGCGGGAAAACGAGGGTGGACTGTCTGGGTAACGGTTGGCAGCGTCAGGGAAGGAGGACGAGGATTGGCTGAGGCAAATGGGGCTGAGCGAACCTTCGAGAAAGGAGGGCTCGAGGGGTATAAACGGTGGAGAGCACGAGGGGAAGGGACAGTTGGAGAGAAGACGACGTTTAAGCGTCAAGAACGGAAGCCTGGGCTTAGAGTTAGCGTTGTGTCCAAAATAAAGGATTGAAGTAAAGCAAGGACGTGTGTCGGCGTCACCACATTATCTTATCCTGTTCTCCATAAATCCTGTTATCTGCTGAGTCCACCTGATCAGCAGTTCCTCGAGTTATCGATTAAGATCAAATTGTCAAGATGTCAATGCTTTCGCTGCCATCGTGACATCTCACCAAATGCTTTGTAGCCTCTGAAAGGTGCCATAGCTGTTACACATTAGACACCTCCAAGATCTGCCCTGATAGCTCTTCTTTTAGCTTCATCTCGAGGAATATAAAAGGGGCAGAGCACGAGGGGAAGGGACAGTAGGAGAGAAGACGAAGCCCAAGCGTCAAGAACCGAAGCCCCGGGCCTACGAATAGCGTTGTGTCAAAAAAATAAAAGGCTCTTAGTGAAGCAAGTACGTGTGTCGGCGTGACTACCCATGCACAAGGTAATAACAAAATCACGGGGATTTCCAATAAGTCGAACCATAATCTAGCGGTGGTGTCCACGCGTCACAGGGAGCCAAGGCGGTAGCCATGGAGTCAACATTGGGGGGGACCAAATCTTCCAGGGGGTCCCCCTGCAGAATTTTTTTTGAAAACGAATTTCCTGCCTAACATATTAAAAAATTCACTAACACATAGGATGGACTTTTTATGTACTTTTTTACAATAATGTCTAATAGTGTATTGTATTACATTTCTCTGTTTTTCCTTTTTTACCTTTTCTTGTTTCATCGTATGTAATGGCAGCGATTAGGGATTAATAAAGTACAACCATAACCACAATCACATAAACCTATTCTATAGCAATTCATTGGGGGGGACATTTTGAGCATATTTGAATATTGGGGGGGGGGGGGGGGATGTCCCCCCCCCCCCCAATATCTATTATAATTACGGCGTTGCAGAGAGCTATAGTCTGCGCTTGTGTACGAGCCGTCGAGTCATCAGTGCTGATCTTTCTGGGTTCAAAAGCAGGCAGCCACCCACGATTGCGTGATGATCTCAGCGTGGTCATCAATGACCGCACAAAGAAACGGCTGTGGACATTTGGCATTTCACTTAATTGTGCTCCGCTCGAGCTCCAGAACGCGTTGAACCATAAACATGCATCCATCCGCCCGCAGCGAAGACACAGATCCCCCGTGTAGTGTTAACAGGCTGTTGGGGCAAGTGCTGTTAGCGAGCACCTATGAAGGCCGGCACGGCACACGAGGTTGTGAGTGGCCAGCGCCACGCCCGGTCGCCTTTGTCTCCCCAGTGGCGATATTTACACACCGCGCCAGGTACTCGTTTGAGACTTGAGTCGACATAGGGGACACCCAGGGCCGCTTCAGATCATGGTCGATGGGTTCGTAACTGCGCTACACCACCGCTGCACACGGCAACCCATCCAACCCCCCAGAGGCACAGACAGTGAATCTGTGAGACTCTGGTGAGCTGTGGAGCTCTTATCGACTGGTGTCCAGCCGACGCTGAGGTCGGCGGTGGCGGAAAATTACAGAGGAAGTTACACAGCTGGATACATTGAACAATGATATGTATACTCAACAATGCGTACGCGTAATCAAAGATAAACTCGGACGAGGCGACGGAATAAATACAATAAATAGAGGACGCAATAAGAGCGAGCGTTACAAATTACAAAAAGGATCAAATATACTTGCAAATTAACGGTTCATAATAAAGGTTTTGGGGTTAGATCGCGTTATTAGATCGCGTTATTTATAGTTATAAATATCTTTATAAATAACGCGATCTCACCCAAAAACCTTTATTATGAATAATATTGGTCGCGAAAGCCGACGTGATAAACCAAATCAACGGTTGTCAAATCACTCCTGCAAGTCATCGGTGCAAGTCACAGAGCAAATGTCGCTGTCGTTGACATGAAGGGAGCCAGGCTCAAGCCTGCTTACCATACGAGATCTGATGAGATTGAACGCATTCCGGGTGATTTGCCGATAGGCTGCTCAGCGATGCAGTGTGATAAATAAATAAAACCGTGAAGGGAACACAAGCCACTACTGTGCCCCGTTGCGCAGTAAGTAATGTTACATTGAATTTTGATTTAAAGCTTTCGTGACTGCAGGGATTCATATTCTTGGTTCTTTCGGTAAAGTCACGTAGAAGGGAAACAATAAAATAATAAAAATATAAAACAATAAAACGTATTGTTTTATATGTTTTTTATTTTATTGTTTCCCTTCTACGTGACTAAAATGTATTGTTTTATATTTTTATTATTTTATTGTTTCCCTTCTACGTGACTTTACCGAAAGAACCAAGAAAAAGGCGCCTTTTGGCGTCATCTGGTCCAACCCATATGAGACTAGGCTCTAAGGAAAGCTGTCTCGGGTGTGGACCAATCAACTTCAAGGACAGTGCACATTATCAGAGTTATGTTCTTTTGTTTGTATTATGACTGCAGGTATTGCGGTCTATGCAAACATGACTCCTTGTAAAAAAGGTGTCAGTTTTGTTGCCAGATAGAAGGGTAAAGAACCAATTATCATATTTTTACTGGCAAATGAGGTTCCCATAACGTCACATTACTTTGAAGATTGCTTGGTGTACGGCAGTGGTCGTATGGCACCACAGTGTTGATTGTGACTTAGCAAAAACATTTTGGAATAAATAACATTGAGAGAATGTAACGTCAGGCATGGCTCACTGATGACTTGGTAGGAGTCCTCGGCTATGTGGTGGCTCGGAGGTCGGAGCGCTGAGCTGGCACCTGGGTTCGAATCGAGGATTCCGCCACTGCCTGTGATAAAGTGGGTTGATGTCTGGGTCATGTAGCCCGCATGCCCAGCCACCGCCTGCCTAAACAGCTTTTGTTCGGCTGGATAGAGGGGGCTAAACGGGCGCGACACGGGCTAGAGAAGAGATGGAGTGATGTGGTACAGGAGGACGTGAAGCTGAGTGGACTTGCCGATGACTGGCACCAGCGGTGTCAAGATCGGCTTCTGTGGAGGAGGCTCGTGAAGGACGCTACTGGGCAGTTGGAGGCAGTCGCCCTCCAGCAACGACAGAGGGCGGAGGAGCGACGCTCACAACAACGAGCGGAGCGCCGGGTGGCTAAAGCACAGCAAGTTGGCACAGTAGGGGGCACAGGTGGTGCATCAGCCAGTCATCTCAGTCAGTCGACCCGTGGCACCTGGGTCTGCCCCGTGACCTCCTGCTAGCGGGCGTTCGACACTTCACGTGGCCTCAAGGTGCACATGTCCTGGCACAAGTGTCGTGGTGACGTCACCGCCACTTAGTCGCGAATGGCGGTTGTTGTGTGATGGTCTCAGCATCGTCACCAATGGCTGCACAAACAAGCACCGCATTACATTTAGTTCTGAACTTTATTCGGCTAAATTCCAGCCCTGAGGATTAAAATATTGGTTTGGCTGTCATTGCAATGGACATTGCTCTGTGTGACAGCGTGGCTGTGGAAGATTGCTGCCCCGACCGTGTGGGTTAAAGGTCACGTGAAGGGGACTCGGAGGTGGCTCTGTGATGTCCGCTTCCCGTGGGCCGTTATTCAGGGTTGCACTGCTTTAAGGGAGATGGATTCTGCTTGTCATGATGGCGAGGGGGCAGTGGGAAACCCCAAATTTAACCCTCGGGGCTCAGTCATGCCAGCTCAGCCTTGTCAGCCACACGGCTGCCCCTACAAGAGTACGGACAAGAACGTGTAGTTGCTACCGCATGTAATGTTGGTGAGACTAGGCATTGGTGAGACTAGGCATTGGTGAGGCTAGGCATTGGTGAGGCTAGGCATTGGTGAGACTAGGCATTGGTGAGACTAGGCATTGGTGAGACTGGGCCATAAAGAAGGCTGTCTCCGGTGTAGGCCAATCGCTTTCAAAGACAATGCCCATCTATTATGTTATCAGAGCATGTTTGTTTGCATGTTCACCACAAGTACCGTGTGTGGTTAATGCAGACATGGTTCCTTGCAAAAGTTGTATATATTGTGTTTGAACATCTTAACACCTGTTTTATTGCCAGAAAGGATAAAAACTATTCTTATTGTTCATAATCTTTCACTAATTTGCGTACTTGCAGGATATAATTGTACACGTATATAATCCGCGGTTCTCGAAATATTGTCATCATTTAAAGGTGGCGTTCCCCCAATATGTAAATTTGCTTAATAAACCCGCACGTACGATTAGCACGGTTGGCTACGTGCGGTGCTAAAGAATAAGTTCAACATACATACTGTACATACAAAACATGTTACGTCCATAGAGATTTACAATAGCTTAGCCGATTTACAGCTTGGAGTGTGAATTCAATTCTATTTTATGTTATAAAGGTATATTGTGTAATTCCGGAAATCGCTTCCACTATTATTTTACAGACATTCTGCACTAAAAAAACCGACTTCGCGAAAAAAGTTCCGCTCATCCCGACGTGGTGCCGCGGCGAGCCGGAACTCGCACACGCGAATTCCGAATAAAGATGAGGAACAAAAAAATCCCACACGCTCAAAGTCCAAGGGGTGAAGAAGGCCTGCCTGCCCGCGAAGACACAAACGTGGCAGCGTTTCGTTTCGGCGTTGGGCCAGCGGAGGCGTCGGAGGTAACCCGCTCGACACGCACGCACAACGATGTGCAAGCCCCCCAGAGAGTGCACCGCGGCGACGTTTGGACGGTGTTTGACAGCGGCCTGTCATCGCCACCCACGCAGGTGTCTCGTGCATCGCCGCACTTTCCAACGCGGACGTGCCCGACTATACGTTTTTTTGACGAGCGCCATAGAAGTGGCATTCCTAAGGTATTGTATGCATACCAAAAACCGCCACTAAGTGACGGTGACGTCGCCACGCGGCCTGTGCCAGGCCAGGTGCACTTTGAGGCCACGTGAAGTGCCGAAGGCTCGCTGACAGGAGGTCTCGGGACAGACCCAGCAGGTGCCATGGGTCGGCTGATTTAGATGACCGGTAAATGCACACCAGCTGTCCTCCCCACTGTGCCACCTTGCTTTATTTCATCCGCCCGGCGCTCTGCTCGTTGTTGTGAGCGTCGCTCCTCTGCCCTCCGTTGTTGCTGGAGGGCGACTGCCTCCAACTGCCCGGTAGCAGCAGCGTCCTTCACGAGCCTCCTCCACAGAGGCCGATCTTGAGGCCGCCGGTACCAGTCGTAGGCAAATCCACTCAGCTCCGCATCCTCCCGTACGGATGCACAAACAGCCGGAGGAATGCGCGGAGCACCTCCGAGGTCCGTCCCACAATGAAATTCCACTCGGAGACAGGGGGCGTCTGAGTGCCAAATACTCAAGGTGGGGGGGGGGTTATCTTCTTTTTTGTTGTTGTAGCTTTCAGGAACGACCGTTTTCCGAGGGTTACTAATAACACCGCGCGCGCGTGTCTTCATCCCTCGGAAGTTTCTAGGAAAAATAAAAGAGCGACATCACTGAATGGTGTTTGCGGTCAAATATGCTCTGCGTTAAAAGGGGGCTTTAAAAGAGAACAGATCAATAACGTCACTCTCTCTATCTCTCTGACCGTATTTAGGCCAGACCATTGAAATACAAAATTCCTCTGAGGCTAATACGAACGAGAAACGTTGCGCACATTTTAGGACTGTGGAGCTTTCACAGGATTAGGGGCGAAGCAGTACAGCGCACAAGGCAATTTCAAAGTTCGAGGTGAGAATTTCTGGGATAAACGCTCAGCAGTTCCACATCTTTAGCGGCAGTTACGACTTATTGCATACACACTGTACGTGGGAATCCACAAGATCACCCTTTAAGACGTCTGTCGGGCAATACATTGACTGCAGCGTCGAACAGATTTTTTAAATTGTATGTTGTATTGCGTTGAAAAGTTACTTGATTTTGATACAGTGCTGTGATGGATTCTGTGATTTATTATCAATTACACGCATTATAATACGGTGAATGTATGACTCACGTTGCATCTGGATGTGGAATAGCCTTCACTTAGCCGGGCATGGTGGTGCACGCCTGAGACCCAGACCTCTGGAGGAAAGGGTTGGTGGATCCACGCAGGATTGTGAAACCACACAACCCGCTGGGCTATGAGCTGGGCCAAGAGATGGCAGTACAGAACATCGTTTCATGAAACCATCTGCGTGGAGCCTTGAGCGTTTCCCCCCTTGCTAGGAATGGGGTTTGTCCCCAGGTCACGCTGGATTCCTCTAACATGCCACTCATTCGTCGAATTGGCCAAAAACAGCGCAAGGGCAGGACCATCATGGGCACAAAGTCTTGAGACACACAGTGAGGCTTGCTGGATAAACAGCGGTCATGATACATTGTACTGAAGCAGGTGAGAATCGAGGAGACCACAAGAGCCTCCCTTGCAAGAGAGAGAGAGAGAGAGATCTGTGTCACCAAAATGACATAAATAAATAAAAAGGGCTGTGAAAATATAAATCGGAGACCAAAAAAATAACCGTGTCACGTGACATAAAATATATTGCACAAAGGTAACATATTGTTGTATAATACATCCCCTGCAGCGTAAGTCGACTCCAGACGATTATGTCTCAGATTGATGAGAGTGCACTTACAGTCGATTACACGGCATTTAGACAGTGAAAAATATACTGTACAATATTCAACGTAAAAAGGGATATTGCCAGAAATGTCGCTAAGCTATATTATATATCATTATACAGTGCCCTGCGGTGGCGAGATGTGAACTACCTGGCTTGGTATGCAGAAGGTCGTGGGTTCAACCCTGACGCCTGCTGTATATTTGGAGTTTTCGTGTTCTCCCCGTTGTCGCGTGGATTTTTCTCTGAGGCCTTCGAATTTCTCCCTCCACATTTATCAACGACGTGTAATTTTGGAGTATTTTGCTGCTCTGAATATCCACGCGATGAGCTGTCATTTGTGGCCAGGTCGCTTCTGAAAAATGGCAATACAGCTCAGTGGGGCTTGGTAATATACATTAATTGTTTCCTTTTAATGCCACTGTTGTTGTTCCCGGCGGAGTCCAGTTACAAATTAACGCAAGTAGCATAACGAAACAAACGCATCCGCATGCGTAAAGCATGCAGCATGCAATCTCATGCGGGGTCTCTCCACACACACACTGAGGGCTTTTGCTCCGCCTCTGGGCCGTACCAGGTCCCCCGCCTCCACACTGACAACTTTAAAGCGCTGCTGCTGCTGCTAGTCCGGCACAGCGCGCAAGGTGGGGACATTACCACTCTCTGTGGCGAGCAGGCGGCGGACACACGGGGAGAGAGACACGGGGAGAGAAACACGGGGGAGAGGAGACGCAGGGAGAGAGGAGGAGAGAGAGAGGAGACACGGGGAGAGACACGGAGAGACACGGGGGTAGAGGAGACACGGGGGAGAGACACGGAGAGCGACACGGAGAGAGAGGAGACGCAGGGAGAGAGGAGGAGGAGGCACGGCGCGTGTTGCCATGGCCAGGCGCTCCCGCGCTACCACGAGGGGTAGCAGCAGCAGTAGCAGCAGCGGCTCTCTGCTGCTCGCCATCCCCACCACCACCATCATCACCATCTCCACCACCATCCTCGCCTTGCTCTGCTTTGCTGCGCCTTGCGGAGGAGCGCAGCTGCTGCAACAACAACACCACCACCATCATAATCACCACCAGGAGGTGGTGGATACGGGGGGCCACAGTCTGCACCCCCCTTACTTCAACCTGGCCGAGGGGGCCGCGATCTCGGCCACGGCGACGTGCGGCCACGACGCGGGCGGGCTGCCCCGGGAGCAGCTCTACTGCAAGCTGGTGGGCGGGCCCGTGGCCGGGGACCCCGCGCAGACCATACAGGTGGGTCGTGAGCGCGGGCAGCGTGGGGGAGTAGGGGGGCAGGGGGGGTAGAGGGGCAGGGGTAGGGGGGCAGGGGGGTAGAGGGGCAGGGGGGGTAGAGGGGCAGGGGGGGTAGAGGGGCAGGGGGGGTAGAGGGGCAGGGGGGGGGTAGAGGGGCAGGGGGGGAGGTAGAGGGGCAGGGGGGGGTAGAGGGGCAGGGGGGGTAGAGGGGCAGGGGGGGGGTAGAGGGGCAGGGGGGGGGTAGAGGGGCAGGGGGGGTAGAGGGGCAGGGGGGGGTAGAGGGGCAGGGGGGGTAGAGGGGCAGGGGGGGGTAGGGAGGGAAGCGACACGTGCGGTGTGTGAGAGTTGGGATGACCGCACCTGCATTGTGTGTGCAGAGACAAAGACCCCCTCCTTTAGACAGGCTGCTGGAGCAGCTGCGAAGGTCGGTGCTGATGTGTCCGCAGAGCGCCAGGTGGTAGTCGCTTTAAAGGCTGAGTCGACCTGACATTGGCCGCGAGCGGGGATCGAACTCGGGTGACCGGGTTGGTAGCGGAGGGCGCTAGATCAGAGGGGAGGCACAGCCTCACCTGCCATACTCCAATGAAAATAGCTGTTACGAAAAAAAAAGAATAATCAAATAAAATAAATATTAAGATTTGTCCACCGATCTGTGTTATGAATGTCATTTCTGTACGATTCCAATCATTTTGATCGTCAAAATCGCCAAATTTGCGGAGCTCCGCAGCAAATACAGGGAGAGACGAGAGGTGAGGCAGCGACGAGCTCAGCCTCCCCTCTGATTGCGCAACCCCTCAGTAACTGGATGGAGCGCGGGCAATAAGCGCGTGCCTGTTACTATCTCAGTATGCCACCAATGTAATGTTTGTAGACCCCTTCATTTCATGTCCTCGCCTTCCATACGCCAGGTAACTTATTTGACACGTATGTGTATAAAAAATATATTTAGGCTCGCTGGTCTCGTCATGAAACTGCAATGAAAAGAACAATTGCTGAAGTGTAAAAAAAAAATTCTTGCTGTGGTTGTCCCACCTGATGACGGACGTTTGTGTTGCGCCCGAAACGTCGTGATTTAATTTCATTTTCTAGCTACGTGACTTTACCGAAAGAACCAAAGAGTATGGATCCCTGCAGTCACGAAAACCTCAAATCTCGATTACACACACACCTGTTGTATGTATTCACCCTTGTGTATGCATACACCTGTCCGCATGCACCCGTGTTTTGTATGCATAGACCTGCCTCTATTTCTATAACCTGTCTGTATATAGCTCTGTGAAGCGTGTGCCGTTTGTAGTTTATCAGCAGTCGGTTGTCCGCATCAACGTACCCGCATCCTGCAAGTCGTGCCTCTTGTTGGTCCAACGTACACGTGCTAGTCGAGACGTGACCTGCGGCCTGTCACACCTGCCCGTCTGAATGCCGCACGATTTACCAAAGCGCAGTCGATCCATCATCACTCTGTCGTTCGATTAGCGCTCGATTAATCTTGCAATTAGTTGCAACTCAAAATCTCGGCCTCCGTTACCACGTGTGCCTCTGGACGGGAGGTTAATGGGCAGAGCTTGGTGACGCCATCGGTGGCATCATCATCATCATCGTCCCAGCTGGGCGTGGCTTGTAGGGGGTTTCCCGCCTTCGGTAGACAGTTTTTGAGGGTGAAGCGCCAGCAAATTAATAAAGACAAAGACCCCCCTACCCCCGTATAGCCTTGACAGACTGTAGGGGCAAGGGCAGTTAGCGAGCACCTATGAAGGCCGTCACGGCACACGAGGGGGTGGGTGGGCAGCACCACGCCTTTGTCCTCCCAGTGGCGATGTTCACACACCACACCAGGTACTCATTTGAGGCTGAGTCGACCTAGGGGAGGCGCAGGAACGGTTCAGATAATCGTCACCGGTGTTGGCCGTGAGCTGGAATCGAATTCGGGTCGCCGGGTTTGTAGCGCAGCGTAGCGCTAACCGCTACACTACCGCTCCCCACACACACACACGCCTGTGCACATGCATATCACTGTACTACACAGACGTCAGTTTCACACACACACCTGTGTCTTAATTTACCTATCTACAAATATATCTATCCATAGTGTAAAAATACTTGCTGTTGTCGTGTATTTGGCTTGTCTGTTCTTTACCTTTCGATTATAAGCTTTCGTGACTGCAGGGATTCATATTCTTGATTATTTTGGTAAAGTCACGTAGAAGGGCAATAATAAAATAATAAAAATAAAACAATAAAATTCTCACGACGTTTCGATTGCAACACAAGCAATCGAAACGTCGTGAACATTGTATTGTTTTATGTTTATTATGTTATTATTTCCCTTCTACGTGACTTTACCGAAAGAACCAAGAATATGTTCTTTACCTGTTTCGGTGTGGGTGAAGTATGGTCAAGTAACCCCCCCCCCAACGCCGTGCAGGGGCGTCGGGAAGGGCCCCCTCATCCTGCAGTAGTTTGACAAACAGGTGTGTGTACACGTGCCTGTCTAAACGTACCAGTCTGTTGTAGTTCTACAACGCCGCTATATCACGTGTGGCCTATCCCAATGCCGAATTTCAGCCGCAGCACCCCACAGCCATCCTGTCTAATTTGGCCCCATGATACTCCATCTACATATTCATATAAAAATCACGTCAACTTGTAACGCGCTGCACAGCCGGGCGGCGAGACGGTACCAGCAGTTGCCCCCCCCCGACCCCCCCACAAGCTCTGCAGTTCTCTACGTGTTGAGGTGTTATAGGCCAATGAATGAGTGTTCACATGTGGGGAGGAAACCGGAGCACCTGGAGAAAACCCACGCTTGCGAGGGGGAAACACACCGGTGCTTATCTATTAGAGGGATTTGCATTACAATACAACTATTGTTATGGATAGGTGGGCCTTCCACTCTAGTGGTAGTGCCTTATGCCGAGAATCTCCACTGCAAGCAGGATTAAGCCCTGGATTTACCTCCTTGCATACCCCTGCATTGGCTACGCGCACCTCCCTGCACGCACCTGTCGGCGTGCGGGTACATGAAATACGGTCGGCCTTCGTGTGCCCGTATCACGGTCCAACTTTCCACGATTCAAAGCTACACCACTCAGTTACTCAACTGCGATCACACACGGCAGCAATCATCGTCGCCTACTGGCAGCCTAATGTCCGCTTGCAGGCCAAGGCGCTAAATCACCCCTTGTCGCACAGGAACAGCTGCCACTGGGGGTACCCCTTGAAATGTGTTGAGATGAGATGCAAGTCGCCGATTGCTCTTAAATCGCTCTCAGACGCCCCCGCGTAGAGGAGGGCGGCTCCATGAAAACGATCGAATAATTTTCATTCAGTAATGCGATTCCAAGCGTGCATCTCTCCGATGGTTCGACTTCGTCAGAAATGTCACCGTCGCATCTGCCACTGGCCTCCCAGCGACCGAGAGCTCATGAGTTCGAGGAGAGACGGCTGTGGTGTCACTTTGTGGACACGTCTCCCCCCACCCCCCGTCTCGATACGCAAATTCTTGCGGCCAATTTATCACTCCGGTCGGTGGTCGGCGTTCGAAGCGAGGACTTGCGACCCTCGAACGAATGGCGCTGCGCCCACTGGGTCGCTCACCCGTGAATTCCGTGGATCGACCAAATCGCTCGAGACCGCCGGTGTAGGGCAGCATGAGGCCGATGGATGCGATCGCTGTCGCAATTTTGACTTAAAACTTTCGTGACTGCAGGAATTCATGTTCCATGGTTCTTTCGGTAAAGTCACGTAGATAGGAAAAATAACAAATATAAATAAAGTTCATAAAAATATCACGACGTTTCGATCGCAACACAAGCGGTCGTCATCAGGAACGACGTCGTGCTATTTTTATTCACTTTATTATTATTTTATTGTAATTTTTTTCCTATCGACGTGACTTTACCGAAAGAACCGCGGAATAAGAGGTCACGATGTTCGACGCAACGGTCATTCGCTGGCCATGCGTGACGAATGAATGAATGAATCTCTCTCACTCCACGCTGATATGCGCATTTGGCAGTTGCAATGCGGTTCCTTGGTTGCCCGAGGGGACAGGAGCCTCAGAGTAAGGCAGCGAAGGCTGTGGATGGCTCTCCTGACAGTTCCCAGGCACGGCTGCATCACGCAAGTAGTATGCGCCAGGTCTCGAGTGTAAGGGAGAGGGAGAGAGAGATATAGTTGCGAGTCATTTACATGTTTACATTCAGTTCTTGCCGTGTGCTAATAAATCTGGAAATACAGTGCAGTGCGCACGTATGTTATTGCGGTAGTTTATACACCAGGACACGTTCTAGTTACAGCCCTACGTTTCTCTTTAATGCCAGTGCGATGACGGACTGCAAACCACGAACAGGAATTAGGGTGGCTGGATAGCGGAGTGGGTCCTTGCATGTGCTGCTGAAGAGTTGTGATCGGCAGCTGCATCGCCAGGATGTTCAGTTCCAAGAGCCAGACCCATCGTTTGCCGATCGTCCACGAGCCCAGACCATATATCTCACTTGGCAGTTCGACCTGAGTTGGCACGAGTTTAGTGGCTTCCAGTTCTCGCATGTGGCCAACAACAATTCACATTCACGACGCGGTGACCGTTATTACACGAGTGTGGTTCTCAAGCGAAGTGCTCTCATTAGCCACGTACATTAATCGCTGCGAATCAAGTTTTGTTACATTAGATGGTTACCGATTTCTGCTCTGGCCCAATGGACCTGTGTGCCGCATTACTAAAGTGTGCCTGGGGTTATGTTGATCTCCTCTCGCTTCCTTGAGCCACGATTCAAATTCTGCATTCCTATAGCGTGATCGTTCCTATCTGTAGAACAACCAGTGTTCCCTTCCTGTAAAGTAGTCCTCAATTTATCGACCTCCCCAAAAGGTTGATGGGCTAAGTCAATGCCCAACCGGGATTTGAAACTCGCGACCCCGGCTGATTGTGAGTGTCGTAGTGTGACATCGCACTCCATTGCCACGTGGCCGCGCGGTTGAATTAAGGGGCGCTGATGGATGCTGCTGCGCGCACCGACACACTGACACATCACTGACACACCACTGACATACCACTGACACACCACTGACACACCACTGACACACCACTGACACACCACTGACACACCGACACATCACCGACACACCACTGACACACCACTGACACACCACTGACACACCACTGACACACACCAGTTGCTTGTGAGCAGAGCTGGTGGCGGTGCGAGGCCTCAGCAGGAATAAGCAAAACGCTTTACGGGCCTCATCAGCTCAAGGGCCCCGAATTTCATCGCTGGATTATGCGTGCACCAGCTAAACGCCGAGTGCGTCTGTGCTCGTGTGATCTCGCGTCCTCTGTCACTGCGTCTCCTCGCTGCATCTCTCACTTCATGGTGGTACACATACGCACGTATGTTGAACTTCTTTCGCACCGTGCGTAGTCAAACGTCTTGAGCAATCTTCTCATCTATACCTTTGTCTTTTGCCCCGCATTTTTCGCTTCACACTACATTTCCATGTAAGTATAAATAAATATATTTTTAAACCTTTAATCTCCATACATTTGCATCTCTCGGCTGCAACTCGTCTCTCTCGTAACCTCCCGACGTCTTCTTTGTTGAAGGTGAAAATAAAATAAAAATTGTTACACGGTGCCACCACCTCCGCTGGCTTTCAAACAGCCCGCTTTCCACGCTTGCGAGATTTGGGCTGGACCGCCGGTGGCTGCCCGATGTTGGAGCCCAGTACCTCGACGGTGCCGGGCCTCTGCATGGGGATGGATCATTGCGAGCTCTCGAGAAGAGCCTCCTTTTAGCCGAAGAACTCGCAATCTCCTGTCAGCCGGGTTGGCAGCTTTGGGCTTTAAAAATAAACTACAGTGGCATTTCTGTACAAAACAAATAAATCCAAACGTTAATGTTCTTTTTGGCATGCGCAAAGGACGTGCGAATTTAAATGTATGTCCGTCTCGTTTTGGATATGAAACAATTGCAGCACTATCGCTTTTTGTAAACGTATTTCTTCAACCAAATGCCAAAAAAGGCAAGTATATGTACGTGCGTTTTGTATCCGATGAATGTCAAAAATGTCACATTCTGATGTTACGGGACAGCCGTACAAATTGGCAGGAGGGTGGGAACCGGAGCCATTTGCCGCGGGCCTTTTTTTTCCAGGAACAGGGTGCGCGTGCTGATCAGCTAACGATCGCCCTGCAGGGCAACTCCACCTGAAAGTGTCGTGCGTTAAGTAGACGTGGAAGCAGCTGGACCGATGAGCGTTCTGATCCGATGTGAAACCAAATTGAACTGAACTGTTTGAAACCGTATTTCCCGAAGCTTCACTGGCAGCCTTTGTAAAATTGCTCGAGTGACCCTTAAGCAATTGCTTATTTTTTGGGTCGTTTGTTGTCCTTCCCCTGCAACTCCGATGAGCACGGTTGGCTACGCACGATGCTGAAGAGGTTCTGTACATTCATGACTGGGTACTGCCTCATAACCAGCTGTGCTGGTGACGCATGCTTGTAATTCAGGAAATTGTAGGGCTGGGTTGGTGGAGCACACGTTTATGGGTGCCTGCTTAAGATATTCTTCTAATAGGCGGGTCAAGTCCCCAGTGGGAGACAGTACAGCAAGTATGCTTTGTGACCTGTTCGCACAGTGTGATTGAATGTTGTTTTCCCCATGCATACAAAGCACTTGAAATAACCACATGGCCGATCGTGTACCGCTGTGTAGCATTGCAGGCTCGTAACAACTGCGCGGATTTAGATTATTTGGCTGCTCTCCATTTCCACGTGATAAGCCACTTCGTTGAGCTATCAATTGTGGCCAGGTCGCATCTGAAAAGAGCTGCATGGGCTACCTGGTAAAATAAAAATAGTTTATTTTAGGACTCCTCGATTATAATCGATTCTTAACGCTCATAAGTGCAATGATTCGTCCGTGTGTTATTCAACCGCAGTGAAATTTGCATGCAAATTATATTCTGGTGTTCGAGATTGGCTCGTTTAGAGTGAAAAAAATAGTTTGAAATGACAGAGCAAACAGGAATTCATACAACGTGATGGTAAAATGAGACGACAAAGAATATTTATTTATTTAGAAAAAAAATCATTACCCAGAATTGTAACGATTCATCCGCTCTGTGCGGTGGGTTGGGGGCGAGTGGGTGAATCTAACATGCCTCTACACCCGCATGTCGTCCACACAGGTGTGCATACCCACATATACCCAAACACAAAGATCCCCCGTATAGCCTTAACAGACTGCGGCAAGTGCTGTTCGCGATCGCCTGTGAAGGCCGGCACGGCACACGGCGGGGTGCGTGGCCATCGCACCAACCACCCATTTGAGACTGAGTCTGTCCTCGAGGCCCAGGACCGCTTCAGATAATAGTCACCGGTGCTGGACGTGAGTGGGAATTGACCTCGTGTGGCCTGGCTCGTAGCGCAGCCGCACTCATTCTGACCCACATCACGTACGCTGTCGTTCCACGCCGGCGATGAGTTTGAGATACATTTGTTTTTGATGTACGATCGTTGGATACTTATGCCCATTTTGGGTTTATTTTAGCAATTCCATATGTTCCGATTCACAAAATTCTAATAAATATTAATTGCTTATAAATGTAACAATTGGAAATGCGGTATTAATGATTCTATTAATTTATTTCGAACATAGAGTTACAGATAATTTAAGATGATGTAAGACATGTTTTCAGAAATAATACAATGCAATTTTTGGCGGGAAAAGCACGGGGTGTTACGTCACATTTTTGGATCCATCTGAAACATTTGTGTCAATCCGAGATTGTGGATTCTAGGTCCGATTTAAAAGTATTTTTCATTACTACAAATATTGGAACCCATATCCTCCATCAGCGTTGCATCTACCCATAAGTTCAATATGGTACCATATTAGGCAACGCCCTGGTATAGGAAAAAAACACGAGGCCGTGTTATGCAATAAGGAACCATTCCCTTGTTGGGCAATCGCATTAAACTTCAGTACCATGTGCTGCCTGACACCGATGCGCTGGTGTTACTCTATGAAGGCAATGGGCAGTTGTTAAATGTTAAAGAATTGGACAACTTGGCACTACCATAATTTTTAGTTGGTAGATTAAAATCAACTGAAATTGTTTTAAAGGAACAGTGCCTCTTTATGAAACTGTCCATGAATGTCCGTCCACACTTCAGTCTGTTCTCGCCTTGCGCTTGGCAGGAGGTTTCGGGAGCTAAATGCCAATGCCGCGGTCTGCTGGCCATGGCGAGAGAGCCTCGGGGGAGACGGTTCGTGAAGTTTTCTTCCTTGAATGAGCGCAGACCACAGTGGTTTACTACACACGGCCCATAGTTTGGGTCGCGTAGCCACAGGTCGCGGCTTGTTCTTTAACGTGTCACGTCTACGAAGAAGGAGATGTGTGCGTCAGCCTGCTGGTGGTCTCGTGCGGTTGGGATATTTGGGTCTCTTAATCGACAGACTTCACTGTGTCGTGAAGAGCACCTCCGATAGCACGGTTGGCTACGTGCGGTGCGAAAGAAGTTTTAACGTACACACACATTCAAGAGCAGTAAACCAACGTGCCTGAATGGGGCTGTTCAGATTAAGTTTCACATCACCTGCTATGTGTGACCTACGGATCGGAAAGATGGACATTCATGTAAAAACAAATTCAACACCGCGTAGGTGACGCAAGTACTCGCAGAGAGATGCGCGCCTGACGATTATCATTGAGAGTCAGAAAAAGCGTGGGAAGCCGTGAGAAGGGGACAGCCTTGGTTCTGCAGTGTGACGGGAAGATTGCACTTTATGTAAGAATAGTTTTTACCCTTTCTGGCAATGAAACGGGTGTTAAGATGTTAAAAGACCAAACAGGAACCTTTTGCAAGGAATCATACCAGAGCATACATTTGTTTGCATGTTCACCACAATTGCGTTTCTGTTCGGTGTTTTAACATCTTAACACCTGCTGTTTGATTTCCTGAAGGGGCACAACCTATTCTTATATTTTGATACTGGCAAGAAGGGCCCCAGGTTGCACCTTTTGTAATGCGCCTGTGTGTGTGCGGGTGTTGTGTGCGGGGGTTGTTTGCGGGTGTTGTGTGTGCGCTTGATTTTTTTTGTTTAAGTTCAGAGCATAGAAGGGCTCCGGTGTCACCCCTTTCCATAGACGTCGCGGAATTCCTGGGATTGCTCGCAGGTCACTTTGAAATGCCCCCTCCTGGCAGACGGCTAAACCCCGGCGGGGCAGTCGCGGTGACGTGGAGAGAGAGAGAGGGGGCAGTCGGCCGGCCGGCCGGCAGAGAGGGCAGCCGAGAGACAGAGGGTAGCCGAGAGACAGAGGGCAGCCGGGGGTTCACACCACCCCCTTGTGTGTGGCGCAGGGGTTAGCGCGCTGTGCTGCAAACTCCGCGACCCGAGTTTGATTTCTGCTCACGGCCAACACCAGTGACGATTATCTGAACTGGTTCTGGGCCTCCTCTAGGTCGACTCAGCCTCAAATGAGTACCTCGTGCGGTGTGTAAAAATTATGCAAACTCCGGTCATTCTCGTAGCGGCTTTTGGCTGCTGGCCATCGAACAAAGGCGGTCACCGCATCGCGCGCTTTTAGATGCTCTTCTGCGGCCGTCTGGAACGCTCTTCCTTCCGTTATTAGGAAGCCACTGGAGTTGTGCACTTTTCAATCATCTCGATTGAAACTCATTTCTTTAGAACTGCTTTTTGTGTTTAGTTTGTTGTCCTTCCCCCGCACCTCCGATTAGCGCGGTGGGCTATGTACGGTGCGAAAGAAGTTCAACGCACTTCACTGCTGGGGAGACAAAGGTGGCCAGACCTGGTGCTGGCCACCCACCCCCTCGTGTGTCATGCCGGCCTTAATTGGCGTTTGCCAACAGCACTTGCCCCAACAGTCTGTTAAGGTTATACAGGAGATCTTTGTCGCGAGGCCTCCCAAACAACGCAAGCGTAACGTTTGGTAAATACGATGACTGGCGTCCCAATGTGCACAACCTTTTTGTTCATATCTTTTTGTGTCGTGCCCGAACACCGCAATGCACGACAACATTTTGCCAGCTGGACCAGCCCATACGGCCGCTAGGGCTGTGTGGTGGGTGGGAGAGCGTGCCTCCACCCTGCCTCGTGAATGTAACAGTCCCATTACATTGTCAGCATCCGCCCACAGAGCTGCTCTCTAATTCGGAGCGTGCGGTGCCACGTGATTTTGAAAAAAGTGACTTCGTTCAGGTCTCTCTCGCACCTCTGATTAGCAAGGTTGGCTACGTGCGGTGCGAAGGAAGTTCAACACACAAACATGCAACCACTTAACCCTTGACAAATGCGCTATTGAAGAACTTTTCAACAACACCATCATCGTCAGCCATGATCTATCCACTCTCTCGCGGTGCCGCGATATAACAACGCATCGAGAACCGGCGCACGAACGGGCTCCACGGCCGCATCCGCGATGGACGGACACCCTCCGTGGGCGCGTCTCCTCCGTTCGTGCCCGTCCCCCAGCTGGCTGGCGTCTTGACGGGCGACACGACGTCTTTGGCCTGAGCGCGCTCCCTCTCGTAGCACGCGCTTCCTCCTCACGCTCCTCGAGAGTGATTCCGAGCAAAGGAAAAATTCCCCCACGCGTATTTGCACCCTTTTGACACGTTCCATTCCATTTCGTTTGCTAACGATCACCGCGGCACATTGGTGAAAAGCTTGGAGACCCGCGGATTGTTTCTCGTCGCGATCGAGCACAGTTGATTTCATCTTCTCCCAGAACGGCACTCGAACACGCTCTCTCGTCCGGCCCTTCATTCCGTCGCTTTGCTCGTGCTCCGCGAAGATCTTTGTCCCGCACAACGTCAGGCCTGGTTTGGTGGCACGCGCGACTCTCATCCGCTTCGCTCGAAGGCAGGGGTTGGTGGGCCGTCGGGAGATGGAGCTGCACGAGGCGCTAACCTGCGGGCAAAGAGGTGTACGTATGCAACGCACGTTGAAGTTCTTTGGCGCCGCACGTGGCCAACCGTGCAAATCGGAGGTGCGGGAAAGGTGCTACTCTTGACTTAAAGCTTTCGTGACTGCAGGAATCCATATTATTTGGGTCTTTCAGTAAAGTCACGTAGATAGGTTCAAATTAATCAAATTATTAATATGAACCGATCTACGTGACTTTACCGAAAGACCCAAAGAATAAGGTGCTACCCATTAGAGGCGGTACACCTCCAAATCGGTTGCCGACTTCACTGTGTGCGAGTGTTAGCCTCCACCAATTGAGCGTGGGTCTTCACCCCGGAAAAATTGGAAGCGCCCAATTTCGCCCGACGTCCCCGATCGCGAGACGCGGTGAGGCTGTCTCAGCTTACGCGCGATTTAAAGTTCAGGCGACTTCAAATGCCAATCTTTGCAATTGCTGTCATTTTGGATCGCGTACGGCAATTATTTCTGTAACACCGGCGGCAGTGTCCCCCCGCTTGGCACGGCGTACGCACGTCTCATGGGTTGCACTCTCGCGGTCTCGCTTGATTTTATCGCTGGAATTTCTCAGATTAAGTAACAGGTGAGTGGACACGCGTGCGAGGTCCCCCCTTATGTCAATCCACTGCTGGATGAGGGCATCCCCACGGAGTGCAGGGCAGTTATAACCGACCGTGCTTCTCCATTGGCCGGTCCGTGCGAGTTTGTGAAGGTGGGGAGCGCAGAAGTGCAGTGCAACAAAGCAGTTTGACGCACTGCCCACTGCCGCAATTGACTGTATCTGGTGATCAGAAATAAAACTCACGATTTTATCCTGTTTCCACTGCTTTGGCAGTGGTCCAAAAGCACAATTAACAAAACACTCAACACATTCGTTCAATAACAGTGGCCATTAAAATAAACTAAAAACTATATATTTTTATTTTACCAGGTAATAAGGCCCACTGAGCTTTGCAGCTTTTTAAGAAGCGACCCGGCCACAAATGATAGCCCAACGAGAAGCTCATATCCCGTTCACAGCCCTGAGCCAGTATGTGTAAATTCCACATTCCTATGGCAGGGGGCTGAGTCAGCCCATTGTAAAACCGCCGTTGAGTTCCCCGCAGAGTGTTGCTCGTTTGTCCAAAGACAAAGGGAGGGCACTCCTGGGGCATGCGCTGTTAGCCAGTGGCGCCTATGAAGGCTGACAAAGCACGCAAGGGGGGTGAGGGTGGCAAGCACCGTGCCCGGCCGCCTTTGTCTCCCGAGCGGCGATGTTTGCACACCGCACCGGGTACTCATCTGAGGCCGAGCCGACCTAGGGGAGGCCCAGGACCGGTTCAGACAACCGCCACTGGTCACGGCCATGAGCGGGAGGAGGAGTCGAACTCGGGTCACCCGGGTATCGTAGCGCCGACCGCTCCGGCACCGCTCCCCACCCTCGCTCGTCTGTCCACCCCGCGATGCACGAGCGAGCGTGCGAGTCGTCCACCTTGGGCCCTTCTGCTGTTGACAGAGAGCGCCTGCTGCTACTGCTGCTGCTGGGACACGAGCGGCTGTGCAGTAGTTTAGGATCAACGGTCCCCAACCTTTTTGGAACCAGGGACCAGTTTCGTGGAAGACAATTTTTTCACGGACCAGGGAGGTGGGGGTTCATCATTGGGTCTTTCCCCCTTTTCAAAGAAGCTTCTCCAGCGACGTTTGTTTTTTTACTCATTGTGGCTACTAGGGGTTAGAGCTTGTGGGCTCACCAAAACTGTGACTGAGACAAGTGCGCAGTGCGGGAAAGAGGCGCAGATGGAAGTGGTAAATAATAAAACAATGGGGGCGGGCCACGCGCGGACTCACCGCTCTCACCTCTTGCTGCTGTGCGGCCCGGTTCCTAACAGGCCACGGACCGGTACCGGTCCGCGGCTCGGGGGTTGAGGGGACCCCTGGCTTAGAGCGCACACCGCGCACATGCACCCGGCGAGGCGACTTTGATGAGACGCGAGAGGCGAACGATGTCCGAACCCGCGCCTGGGCCGCTTTTCCTCCGTCGCAAGCCGGCGGGGGGCTGCGTGAAGCACGGCCAACACCCCCCACACCCCCCGGATGACCGCCACGGCGGCGATTTGACAAATGGATGGCTGTAAAATAATGGGTGTGGGTTTTTTTTGTTTACCGAGAGATGACAAATTAAGTCGAATAGGAATTCAACGCCACGGTCCGTGTCGCCGCGTGCAATTCACCTGCTGAGCGCGACTCCGTTAGTTACGCTTGAGAGACACCGCGCTTGACGTGTGCGGCCATCCGAGCTGGCCGGGGCCAAGTTGGTGTCGAGTCGGAGGAGATCTGCGTGCCCATTCTGCAAGCCTGACTGCGATCATCGCAGCGTTGTCTCGCCATGCGATACTCTTATTTTGGGTGGGTTTTTTTTGCGTGTGTGTGCGTGTGCATGCGTGTGTCTTCCCCCTATCTCTTTTGGACAGCGTCCGCACGCTACATTACCCGCGAAACATTCTTTGCAACAATTCGAGAAGACCGCTTCGGCACCAACGACCAGAAAATCGGGTTTCTCGGGCGCACACAAAAAATTGGCTTTTCAGGAAAGTAGCGTTTGAAATGCTGATTGGGTGAGCGCCGCTATATCTCCATTGATAATCCGTGCGTGGAGATGGGTTTCCAACGATGTCCGCGTTCACGTCTTGCGTGCCCCAACAAAGGCCCTCGAAGGCAAGCTTCGTTGTGAGCAGTTGCGGGCGGTAAATTTTGCGCGAGTCTTTGAGGTTGGCTTTACGTTCTCGGGTGTTGTTTGCATGCCGAGACTGGACAAACAATTTGTTGGCTCTTAATTTGAAGCTTTCGTGACTGCAGGAATCCATACTCTTTGGTTCTTTCGGTAAAGTCACGTAGGTAGAAAATAAAATAATGAATCACGACGTTTCTGGCGCAACACAAGCGTCCGTCTCCCGCTCAACCCCAGCCCAGATTCTGACGTCTTGTGACCCCCGCGTATCGCCGCCTGGTGCTAGCTCGGCACGACAAGTAACCAGTGGAGTGCCACTCGGTGGTCCCTGTGCTGGCACAGCTCGGATGTGCCAGTGGAAAAGAGGTGCGGGGGGTCAGAACGGTCGGCCCGTGCGCCGACTTGGCTCGGGCCAGGAATGCGCCGCAGTGGGCTCGCGAGCCCCATCTAAAGTGTCATTGTTCAAGCCCCCGGAGTCCTTGTTTTGACTGTGGCCAACCCGCTTCCTGTGCCTATCGACAGATACTGATTCGCGTGAGCTGTCGTTGGAATTCGTGAGCTTCCCTCCCGGGCAGACATAACAGGTCGGCCGCTGCGGGCGTCTGGCATGCGGGTCAGACAGCCGAGGGCACCGGCTGAGCTTTCGTGTCGGGATGAACAGCGCACAAGGGTATCGCTGTAACTGCCCAGGCGTTCATTCATTTATCGTCGTCAGTCATGATCTGTCCACTGCTAGATGAAGGCCCTTCCCAAGCCGTTGGCCATCTTTCATGGTTCTGCAACGTGGCAACGCACCCAGGGCCTGCACGTGAGCTGCTTTCGGTGCTCCGTCTCTCCCGGTGGACGTCCTCTCTTGGGTGTCCTCTCACAACCACGGTGGCAAGATGTTAACTCCCTCGCCTGGTATACGGGAGGTCGTGGGCTCGATCCCGACCCCTGTAGATTTGGAGTTTGCGTGTTCTCCCCGTGGTTGCATAGATAAGTCTTCCGGTTTGTCCCTCCACAGTTAGAATCGACACGTGTTTAAATTTCCACATGATAAGCCACTTCGTTGAGCTATCATTTGTGGCTCGATCGCTTCTGAAAAAGAGCTGTATAGCTTCGTGGGCCATACCTGATATCATAAAAAATAGTTTAATTTTAGTTTTAAAATTAATTTGGGTAGGAATTGAGCTTGACTTCACTAATACCCATTCCAACATGTAGGTGCAAGAGGAGTGACCGTTCGATATGCAGAGGTTAATAAAGCGCGACAGTTTCACTGGAACATTTATCTTGAAGGTTCTCGTGAGCGCGCGTGTGTGTTGCTCCACAGGTGCGGTTGTGCATGCCCGTCCCGGTGGTGGTGGTTGTGGTGGTGGTTGTGGTTGTTGTACATTCTCCCGCTATCGCCGGCGCCGTGAAGTCACCGTGGTAGTCCGCGGCGGAAACATTCCGAGCGCGATACACCGCCCACCCGGGCCGGCCTCCGCCTGTGTCCGTGTCTAAACTAAACTTGTGGCTTTTCCTCCAAGCCACGCATTTATTTCATTAACTTGCAATAGTTCACGAGAGCGATTGATTTTTTTTTAGAAGTCCCGCAGCGGTGGTGGTGTGGGCGGAGTGGTCTGGCCTATTTACTGACTGAATTTTTCACTTTTTTTTTGCCATACGTGGGTGGAGATCAGAGTACCTGTAGATTAACGCTCAAACCGATAACACTCGAAAACGGCATGGGTGGGCCATAGGCACGCTCGCTGCGCACCCATCTCTGATCAGCACGGTTTGGCTACGTACGGCGCGAAAGAAGATCAACGTGCATACGTACATCTCCTGGCCATCAGCGGGTTTGGAGTTTCACACGCACAGATCTCTACGTGATCCATCAACCCTGCCTGTGAAGTGCGGATCTCTGGCACGTTCCGCTACACCCAGCTGTGTGACAATTACACTCGAGGGTTCGTAAAAAAACATTCACTCGTTGTATTGTTCACCAGTTACGCTATATATTTATATACACATATACACCTTAGCCTGCGTGTTCTGTTAGCTTCCGCGGTAGGACATGGAGGTTTCGGTGATGAGCCTGTGAGGTTCAATCTAACCCATAAGCATTAGAAACGTCGTACTCAGATTGTAACTGTTGTGGCTTGGCTCTCCAACACACCGGTGTGCTGTACTAGTAATAAATTGGCACGTTCTGTTTACGTGACAAACCTTACCAATTGGCTGTCGGTGGTGTCGGGTTTAATGACGCATTTATATTAACGTGATCTAACCCAAAATGACCTATATTATGGATACTCTGATAATATATGCATTGTCTTTGAAACGGATTGGCCTACACCAGAGACAGCCTTCTTTAGTGTTTAGTCTCACCACCAGTGTCAGACCAGAGGATGCCAAAATGCGAACAGCGCAAGGACAATGCCATTCTCAGGGCATTGATAGCTCGGGGTGAGCAGCAACAAAATGGGACCTTTTTGCCAGTATCAAAGTACGAACGTTCACGAGGCATGGCGAGGCACGCTACCCACCCACCACCGCCATAGCAGCCGCATCAGGTGCGGTGGCATCAATGGACAGCTTCATGATCTTGATTAAACTAAAACTAAGCCATCTTTTTTTTACCAGGTCAAGCCCACTGAGATATATAGCTCTATTTCAGGAGCTATCTGGCTATAAATGGTAACTCAACGAAGCATGTTTCTAAATGTGGAGGGAAAAACCGGAGAAAAATCCACATGACCATGGGGAGAGAGACATGGAAATATACAGCAGGCATCAGGGTCGGGATCTAACCCACGACCTCCTGCATACCAGGCGAGGTAGTTAACATATCGCCACCGTGGCATCATCATAGGATTTTGTCGTGGTGTCCTGCAAGGGGCTATCGTGCCTCTACCAAGCGTACCTCTTACCTCCACACGGCACTTTTCTTCAGCTGTGCCGATTAGCGAATAGCTCGTTCTGAAAAATCTCTCTGATAAACTCGCATTGTTGATAAATGTCTACTCAATCCAATTGTAATGACGTTTTAAATGTGAGCACATCGCAAGACGTTATCTGGTTGCTGTGCATGGGAAGCCGGTTTGAGTCACAGGTGTCTGAGTGAAAACCTGAGATCTTTGTCTTTGCTGGCTCCATGGCGTCTTGTCACCTTTGTCTGCCCGGCAGTGCTGATGATTGTTCCTGATACCAAAACGAATTTTAAAAGACGTGCCACGTTTTATTTTTAGGCTCACCGACCGTGTATGAGGTACAGACTAAATACGGGTACCGATAAGCACCGGCAATCGGATTTGTATCGCGGTGCGTTCATCACCTTGATGGCTGCATATATAGTTGCGTTCATGAATTAAATGGTCACAATATGGGTTCGGACAAAAACGTGTACAAGCGACCCCCTTCCACGCGTAGCGGTGTATTAATATCAGAGCGACGATGTCGGAGCGGAGGAGGACCCGGGTGCCTCGGAGGCGAGAGCGCTGAGGCGGCACGGCGCGGCTGTGATCGTGGGATCCAATCCGGAGCGCGGCCGCCCGTGATCGAACCGTGGTCTCAGCCTGGTCAATGTCTGCACACGAAAAAAACACAAAGATGCCCCCCTCTCCCCGTGTAGCCTCAACAGACTGTTGGGGCAAGTGCTGTTAGCGAGCAGCCCCTATGAAGGCCGGCATGGCACACGAGGGGGTAGGTGGCCAGCACCATGCCCGGCCCCTTTTGTCTCCCCAGTGGCGATGTTTACACACCGCACCAGGTACTTATTTGAGGCTGAGCGGACCTAGGCGAGGCCCATGACCAGTTCAGATAATCGTCACTGGTGTTGGGAATCGAACTCGGGTGCCTGGGTTCTTAGCGCAGCTCGCTCACCACCACACTACCGCTCCCCATATCTGCACACACACACACATACGTAGAGGACATTACATTTAATTCTGGACTTAATTTGACAACATTCCAATTTCGAGAATTAAAAATATCGGTTGACTGTCATGTGATGGACAATCCTGTCTGTCAGAGCATTTGGGAAAGTGCTGCCCTGACACTGCGTGGATTGGAGGACACTTGAAGGCTTTGTTGTGATCTCCACTTCTCTGGCCCGTGCTCTGAACTAGAAGGGCTTGCATAAAGCTCGGTGAAAGATCGGAATAGATGCTTCACCTCGTGATATGACACCTCCGGCACAATTGAGATGAAGAGGAACAACTCAGTAAAAAAATGTGGAGTCATCACGCGAGGTGAATGCTGGAGTGGATTTGGCATGGGCAGTCCTCAGATTCCGACGTGATCATCTGAGTTTTGATGAGTGCTCCGCATGGGTCTTCTGCATCAAATTAATGCTCAATTTGGAAATGTCGAGACTGTGGCTTGCACGAGATTATTTCTCTGCACTGCAAGTTCGGAATGCGATGGCGATTTGCGTCCCACGTGAGCTTTACGTGCCCTGCACATGAATATGCGTCTCCTGCCCAAGCGCACTCGCTGTTCTGAAGAGTCGGTATGAAATCTCACTTCCTCGGTCATCCTCGCAGTGACTTATGGCTAATCATCGAACAAAGACGGTCACTGCATCGCGCGCTTTCACGTGCACTTCTGCGGCCGTCTGGAACGCTCTTCCTTCCGATATGCGGAAGTCACTGAGAGCTATTCACTCTTAAATCATCATCGAGATTGAAAACTCATTCCTTTAGAACTGCCTTTTGTGTTTAGTTTGTTGTCCTTCCACCGCACCTCCCGATTCGCGCTGTTGGCTATGTACGGTGCGAAAGAAGTTCAACATACATACGTATGTACGTCCCGCTGCTGTACATTCGCAGCAGCAGCAGCAGCAGCGTTCAATCCACGTTGACTTTGAAGAGACTCTCAAAGGCCCCGCATCTCCCGCTTGGCTTCCCAGTGACACTGAGCTTGGCCCCGCGCCCCAGATTCGATCATTTCTGCCTCCAAAATATTGTGCGCGCATTACAGACTGCAGTGTCATTAATGTTTTTTGTGCTATCGCCCATTCCACCCACACAGTGCGCGGGGCAGGTTCTCCTCCGGGTGGATAATTTGCAGGGGCCCTATGCCCTTCATATGCCCTTCTAATGCAGCTCTTAACGCCGTTGAAATCGACTGTGGACTGGCCGTTGAATTGGAGGCGGGGCGGGTGGAGACGCTTACAGTGGGGGCAGCAAGGCGGTTGTGGGACTCAGTTGAGCGAGGAGCTTTTTGCTGATGTCTCGTCGCAGAGTGTGGGAGCCGTTTAATCTCGAGTGTGTGGGTTTTGCTAACTGCCCCCCCCCCACCAGTTTCCTCCCACACACAGCAAAAAATAAAATACCCAAGAAGACGTTGTGCCTCGGAACGCTAAGCAGAGCCCTTCGTGTGCAAGTCTTTAGGAATTGATGAGACATTGCGCGATAGAGATTTCAAAAATATTATTTTTTGTTACAGGCGATCAATTATCTAGCCCTTCATCGGCCTTGGGCAAACATCAGCCCGAGCATTAACCGCGGTCTATGGGTTGACTCTCAGAAGGGGGCCCCGCTTTAGGTTATGAAGCCAGCTCATTTTTTATTAACGTCGCACGTGGGAGGGGATCCGTGACACCCAAAGAAAACCCCCTCAATGCGACGGGCTACTGCCACAATGAAATCCACACAACACCTACTTGCCGTGCTGCCTTCCGTGGATGCCACTTTTTTCTGATCCGTATGCCGTGGCAGGCACTCTTTTAACTTCTTTAAACGCTCTGGTTGCTCGCCATGAGACTCGGTGGTCCAAGCCAAGGTCGCCACATGCCTGGTTTTAACCCGGCACCTCTGTTCGGGTGGCAGGAATTTATTTGTTCAGAGGTCTGGTACCGTTACTGCAGAGCACCACACAGTGTTGATCGAGAGTTGAGCGGTGGTCAACCTGCGTCTCCCAAGCCGCATGTGCCTCTCAAATCCACCGCACGCGCCTCTATCGGAGGGGGCATAACGTAGAACGCGCAATCACAGCGGTAGCACAGAATACTGAGTGTTAGCCTGAACAGACTGTTGGGGTAAGCGCTGTTAGCGAGCACCTATGAAGAAAACGGTACGGGGGGGGGGGGGGGTGGCCAGCAACCACGCCCGGCCGCTTTTGTCTCCCAAGTGGCGGTGTTTACACACCGCACCAGGTACTCATTTGAGGCCCAAGACCAGTTGAGCTAAACGTCACCAGTGGTGGCCGTGAGCGGGAATCGAACTCGGGTCGCTGGGTTTGTAGCGCAGCGTAGCGCTAACCGCTACACTACCGCTCCCCACACACATATATGTATACATATACTTGGCTCTTTGCAGAAGTCCCGGGTACTTTTTAGCTCTTGGTCTGTTACAGGTTGGCCACCCCTGATCTAGACTCTAAACTATTAAACTTTTTTATTTCACCAGGTAAGGCCCACTGAGCTACACAGCTCTAGTTTAGAAGCGACCTGGCCACAAATGATGGCTCAACGAAGTGATTTATATTGTGGAAATGTATAGCAGCGACATACTCTAAGCGTATGTTTCTAAATGTGAAGGGAAAAAACGGAGGACCTGCAGAAAAATCCACACGACTACGGAGAGCGAGAGAGACATGCAAACTCTAAATATACAAGCGTCAGCGTCGGGATTGAACCCACAAATCTTCTGTATACCAGGCGAGGTAGTTAACATCTCGTCTTGCTGACGAGGCCAATGCTGACTGAGAAATCTGTTTTGTCTACAGTGGTAGCAACTGCAGTTCCATTATTGATGGAAGAAGCAGGGAGTGAGCATTACTGGGTCATGGGTGCCCTTTCTAACAAGCAAGGACAATCCGTGAAAGGGACATGTGTAGTGGTGCTGCAGTCATTTGGCTTTGCAGCTCCGCTGGCCGAGTGACAAACTCGCGCAAGCCCAGGGCCACATGAGCCACATGTGGAAATTGATGCAATTTTCTGTTTATGCACTGAGTAGATAGCCAGCGTGTGCGCGTGGGGTGCGTGGCGTGTGGGGGAGCGGGTCGTGTGGCGGATTGCTCGCTGCGCTGCGAACCCGGCGACCCGAATTCGATTCCCGCTTACGGCCAACACCCGATGACGATTATCTGAACCGGTGTTGGGGCCTCCTCTAGGTCGACTCGGCCTCAAATGAGCACCTGGTGCGCTGTGTAAACATCGTCACTGAGGAGACAAAGGCGGCCGGGCGTGGTGCTGGTCCCACCCACCCCGTTCGTGTGCCGTGCCGGCCTTCACAGGTGCTCGCTAACAGCCACTTGCCCCTACAGTCTGTTAAGGCTACGCGGGGGATCTTTATCTTGTGGGCCAATGTATACGGGCAGGCTCCATCGTTCGATTTACTTTTTACAATACAATGGAGCAGGCGGGTGAGGGTTCATCTCATGTCGGTGGTGATTTGATTCATTGTCCCTTCCTGGAGTTGTACAATTAGAACGAAGAACCCGAGTCTCTTTTGGTTCGTGTCTGGTTTGTATTGTTTCGTGTTTGTATTGTTTTATCTCGTTTGTACAGTGTTCATTTGTTCACACATTGACCTCGGCGTAACGTTAGCACACGATTCGCATCACATTTACATAGCTAGGAATGAATTCTTCTCCTTTCGTACGGCCGATGTAGACGCAGAGCTACGGCTACAATTTCACGTTCAGGTGGTCAAGTCAGATAACCGAGTCAGGAACCAGCGGAGTGCATCATCGCTGTGATGTCTCCTTCGTATTTGTGGATCGGGCCATTGCGTCGTTATACATTGCACGGTCTGTTCTGCATGACCACAGTCGCACACCGGTGGAGAGTTTTTAATTGTCCATTTGTTAATTGATTGCCGATCATACGAATCTATTTTAATCGGTAAAACTACGCGTGGTGACAAACCCCAGCGGGGAAGCGACGACGCAGCGGTCCCCTGTATAGCCTCAACAGACTGTTTGAGCAAGTGCCATTAGCGTGTAGCACCAATGAAGGCCAGCATGGCACACGAGGGGGTGGGTGACCAGCACCACGCCCGACCGCCTTTGTATCCCCAGTGGCGATGTTTACACACACACACACAGGACCGTTGACCGTCGTACGCGACGACGCTGCGTCGGGATTCTTCACCGTGGCTGCCGGGGGGGGCTGTGAGACGCTAACCGGCGGCCTTTTTTGTACCACAGGGCCAGTTTTGCGACGTGTGCCGGGTGGACGCGCCCGAAAAGGCGCACCCCGCCAAGAACGCCATCGACGGCACCGAGCGCTGGTGGCAGAGTCCGCCGCTCTCGCAGGGGCTCCAGTTCAACGCCGTGAACGTCACGCTCGACTTTGGCCAGGTGAGCCTAACCCCACGGTGACCCCCTCGGTGTAGCCACGACGCACGCGGCGAGGCTCCGGCGGAAGTCCCGCGCGTGTTCTTCGTGTGCGCGAATCGCGGCTTGCTCCGACCGCTTCGCGTACGGTAATTGGGTCGAGGTGCAGCCGTGCGATTGCTCGCTCGCTCTCGCGCCGCTGCGGGCGGAGGGGCCCCCACTGACTGGAGGCCGCTCCAGAGAGGGCCCCTTCAGGAGGGTGTTGATTCGGCCTACTTTTCCACGCTGGACAAAAGTTCCTTGTACTTTTTGGTTTTTGCGGTAAATTGACGTAATATTAAAGAAAATAAATCGCGACGTTTCGGGCGCAACACAAGCGTCCATCATCAGGTGGGAAAGCATAACTCAAAGCTACACCTGATGATGGACGCTTGTGTTGCACCCAAAACGTCGTGCTTTATTTTACTTTATACCTACGTGACTTTACCAAAAGAACCAAAGAGTGTGGATTCCTGCAGTCACGAAAGCTTCAAATCAAAACGTCCGTTGTTGAAGAAGTGGGAGTAGCCACGCTTTAACCCACCGGCGGAGTGCCCGTTTGCACCGCTGGCTGGACACCAGCGTGCGAGGGATTCAATAAACTCGATTCAAACAATTGTTGCGACTGCCGCGCCAGGGAGATCAAATCGAACCGGCGAGCTGCCACGTTGCCGGCCCATTTTGCTAAACGTTAGGCCACATGCAGCAGGCCTCGGGAGAACGAAGGCAAGAATGTTAATTATCTTAGAATTTTACAAGTTGTGATGGTATTACAAGCGAGGGTTGGTTTGCGGTTAATGAACTGCCACAGCTTTGGTGCATTGCTGCTTAAAGAGGCAACACAAATATATAGATCAGCTTGCATTGACCGTAGGTTGTAGTTCTGTGATATCCGTGTCCGCGGACCATTCTCGAACGCAAAGGCTCGCGCCGCTCTGCGAGACGTCCGCATGGATTCTTCGACTTTGTGACGCGAACGCCGCCGGCGCAATCGGGGTCCTTGTTCCCCCAATTCTCACCGACACGCACTGACCAGCGTGGCGAAGCATTACAAACAATGCCGGCGACGGACATGGCGGCGTGGGTCGACGGAACCTCGGCCTCCACCCGCCCCCCCGCCCCCCGTTAACTCCAGCGACCGAGAAATGTCTCCTGAGGTCTGCGAGAATCTCGTTTTACGCCTGAGCTCCCGCCTGGAATGTGAGGCCGCGACGGTTTTGCACACTGCAGTAAATGGAATTACGCTTTGCTTTATCGATTAATATCGATATCCTGAGCACGCGACGCCTGTATCGGATCGCGCGTGTGAGCGTTCTTGCTGTTTTAGGCGAAATGCAACGAGTTTTTATCAACCACCCCCCCATGTCCCCTGTGGCCATTACAGAGGCACGATCAATCATCGCAGTATACAGAAAATATTCTTCAATGGAACCGCGCAATCTTGCACCCTGACAATTAGTGGAATCTCCTGGGGGGGACGATGGCGGGAGAGGAGGGGGTGTGGAGTAAGGGTTTATCAAATCCAGCCTTAACTTTGATGTTAAACAAAATACATTTCAACGGGTGTGCCTTTGTGGCACAGGGTGTCAGGTCGGGGTCTTAGAGAAGTCTTCCCTCCCTGCCCCCCACCCCCCCGCTATTAAAAATTCGCATTGGGGTGTAATTGATTGCATCCCTAGGTGCAAGCAGTGTAAGCACTGAGGCTTTGCCCATCTCGTAGATGCTTCCACATCTCAATGTGCACCGAGATGCCTACGGAGTGGGACGCTCCTTGCGTGCCGGTACGTGGAGCCGAGTCACTCGTCGTTTCGAGTTGGAGTTTGAGAAATAAAAAGGAACCTGCCCCGGCACTAAGCCTCCACGTCCATCGTCGTGTGCACGCGTCGGCCCTTGCAGTACGGAAGAGCCGCATCGATGTACATCTTTCCGCTCACGACGTCACGTCTTGCCCCCTCGCTCGCATCTGCCGGCGCCACTCCAGCGCAGCTAGTGGCGGTCGTACCGGGGGGGGGGTGAAGTCTCAGCGTCCCGGAGTGGAATTCTGCATCGTCTGCCAGTGAACGTAACCCCAAACACGTGCTTTTATTGCTCAACGGATGCATCCCTCAGATTGATGGATTTCTTTTTGGGGGGTGGGGGGGGGGTTTGTCCGAGCAGTTGTGCACGGTAAATGAAAACTGTTTCTACAAAAGCCGACGTTTCTCTCCGGCAGACATTGTGTCAGCTCTCTTGCTTCAGCAGTTTAATTCGTGCGTTTGGATGATTTTTCCACACGATGAGCCACTTTGTCAAGCGGTCACTTGTCGCCAGGTCAGAATCAGAATCGGAATATTTATGCTGCAAGAATCCGATGAGCTATAAAGCTCTTTTTCACACGTGTCCAATCGGGGCGGGTAAGAACGTTACAACAATAAACAGGACAGAAACACAATCGGAGTGCAAAGTACAAGAAAGTCAAAGAAATCGGCCAAAAAAGTACAAATGAAACTAAACCATCCCATTCCTACCATGCAAAACCCACAGAGGTGTTAACTTATTTCTCAGAACCGACCTGGCAACAGATGATAGCTCAACAAAGTGGCTTATCGCGTGCGAAATGTCTAGCCGCAAAAAATAATTTGCCTCGTAAATAAAATAGTAAAAACAATGTACAGTAAAACCTTGGATTGCGAGCATAATTCGTTCCGGAAACGTGTTTGTAATCCAAAGCACTCGTATATCAAAGCACTCGTACATCAGTTGTGATCACGTGACGCTCGGCAGACAAAGCGTGTACACGTACTACTCGTATTGCAAGATCCCTCGCTCGTTTATCAAATTAATATTTATATTAAAAAATTGCTCGTCCTGCAAAACACTCGCAGACCAAGTTACTCGCAATCCAAGGTTTTACTGTAAGCAGTTTTTAGTTGAATACGGCCCTTCCCTCGGCTAGGCATTGCGGAATGACCCGCTGTTAACCCAGGCACGTGGAGTTTGGTGAAGATGCGACGGTTAAAAAAGCAGGCGGTCATGCAGGCTGGCTCGGGGACGTTTCTCCCACTATTTGAGGAATTCTCTTCGGGGGCCCGCTCTGGTTAAGGCTCTCTCAGGCTTTCGCACTGAATTCGAAGAATGTTGAATACATGTATATACAAATGTGTCAAAATTCTGCTCGCTTTTAAACATTCCTCCTGTTTTTTTTTGTTGACAACGAAATCGGTTGGCGTATTTGCCCCTCGACGTGATGACTTGATTTGATTGGCTCCACCGCTGTCGTGGAGGAGAGTTTATGGTTAAACGCCGACATCATACACGACTGCAAGATACAACCCCAGCGGTAACCAATCATATAATCAGTCTTAAATGTCTTCAAGGTCCAAGTGCCTCCATGCCTCATGTTGGCAGCCCTGACTCAGTGGTGGCGAGATGTTAACGACCTCGCCTGGTAAACAGGAGGTCGTGGGTTTCGATCCCGACCCCAACACCTCTATATATGGAGTGTGCGTGTTCTCCCCGTGGTTGCGTGGATCTTTCTCTGGATCCTCCGGTTTTTTCCCCTCCACATTTGGAAACGTGCGTTTAGGCTATTTTTAAAAAGTGTTTCTGTAGGTAAACCACAGTTCATTTCTCTACAGAGTGGAATATAACAGAGTGCATATGTTTTAAATGTGCATCTTGTGGGCAGGTGCAAGTTGAATTGTGTCATCGCCAGTCCATGAGAATTGTCCACGGCTTTAGGGTGGGGGGGGGGGGAGATGGGGGGTATTCATACAGCAGGGTGAATAGAGAAAGGCTGATATAAGACAAAGACAAAAATCCCCCGTATAGCCTGTAATGGACTGTTGGGACCAAGTGCTGTTAGCGAGTAGCACCTATGAAGGCCGGAATGGCACACGAGGGGGTGGGTGGCCAGCACCACGCCCGGCCGCCCTTGCCTCCTCTGTGGCGATGTGTTTATACACTGCACTTATTTGAGGCTAAGTCTACCTAGGGGAGGCACCAGGACCGATTCAGATATATACCCCACTGGTATTAACCGTGAGCGGGAATCGAACTCGACTCACCGGGTTCGCGGCGCAGCTCTCTAACCGCTGCACCACCGCTCCCCACAAATATACGCTAAGATAAAGACAGAGATCCCCCGTATAGCCTCAGCAGACTGTAGGGGCAAGTGCTGTTAGCGAGCACCTATAAAGGTCGGTACAACACACGAGGGGGTGGGTGGCCAACACCACGCCCGGCCGCCTTTGTCTCCCTAGTGGCGATGTTTACACATCGCACCAGGTACTAATTTGAGGCTGAGTCGACCTAGGAGAGGCCCAGGACCGGTTCAGATAATCGTCACTGATGTTGGCCATGAGCGGGAATCGAACCCGGGTCACCAGGTTCGTAGCGCAGCGCGCTAACCGCTACACTACCGCCCCCCACAAATATACACGAACACACACACACACATCGTGTAGGAAATGTCCAATGTCCAGTTGGGGTCATCTCAGCCCATGACTACCTCAGCCAGGTCTCGACCTGAACAACATCGCGTGGGACCGTGCTGTTTCGTGGGAACGAGACGCCCGTGTTCTTTCGTGGTCGGCGGCGGCGTCCACAGGAGCGGACGCCGGCAATGACGACCACATTTTTTTTATTGAAACCATATCAAACAGTCACGTACAGCAGAGGGCACACGTACGTACGCAAGTAAGGTCAACGCGTCTAGGGATGATTGCACCGTCTGGGTAGGCTTTTCTCTAAACAGCAGCTTGTTAAGGTGGACAAGGTTCATTTTCTCACCAAGGTGGGGGGGGGGGGTGTGCAAAAACATTTATTTGCGAAAATAAAAAACCTTATTTGCACCTCGGAGAAAGCGCCGCCTGCCATAGTTCTGTGGATGTTCCACCACAGGCTCAGGACCTCGAGGGGAGATGAACAACTGCGTCATGATTAGTCGAACACACGGGGATATTTTTTTTGTGAATGGGCAGAGCCCCAACAACTCCGCGCCCGCTGACCCGCAGAATATGACATTGTGGGCCCTCGTGTAAATAACCGCGGGGCAAAATTGTAAGGAAGAGCCAATTACGCAAAGCCCCGTGTAACAGGTTCACTCTGGGAAGGATGGATGGCCTGCCGGTGAGCCAGCGTGCGTGTAGCCGACAGCTTAATCCTTGTGGCTGATTTCTGGGAGGAATTTCCTATGACCCTCGTGACCTCTTCTCTCGAGGGGGAGGGGGGGCGGGTGGGGGGTTAAGGCATTTGTGTGCCAGCGCTTGTTGTCATTGTGAAATGACAAAGCCACATTGGGAATTGTGTGCAACTTAACAAAAGTAAAGTAAATGTCTATCTCTGCTGCTGGCAGAGCACCGGTCTCACGGCCGTAAGGTTGCAAGTTCAAATCGCAGTCGGAGGCCAACTCACCCAATCATCCCTCCAAAGTAGGATAAACAAATAGGTACCACTTTTTAGTAAGTGACCAGTCGTCATTTTATGGAGGCTGACCCTTAACAATGGGGATGTTGAATTTCCAGGTGTGATTTGGAGCCAACAGTGGAGGAAAGTACTGCTCCAATGTTCGCGAGTACAGCGAGACAATTTGGCATTCACTCATCCATGGATTGATCGCGAATAATAACGACGACGACGATGATGATTATTTTTTTGCCAATGAGTTACAAAACCTCTATAACAGTTTCACGGTCAATCCAGCTGAATGCGAGTGCAGAGACGCACGTGCCAGTTGCAGGGGCGCCATTATGGCGAGATGTTAACTACCCCGCCTGGTATACAGGATGCCGTGAGTTCGATCCCGATCCTGACGCCTGTATATTTGAAGTTTGTTTGTGACTATGTTGAACTTCTTTCACACCATAGATAGCCAACCGTGTGAATAGGAGTTTGTCTGTTCTCTCCGTGGTCGCGTGGGTTTTTCTCCAGGTCCTCCGGTTTTTCCCTCCACATTTAGAATCAACATCATGCGTTTAGAGTGTTTGGCTGCTATACATTTCCCCACAATAAGCCACTTCGTTAAGCTATCATTTGTGGCCAGGTCGCTTCTGAAAAAGAGCTCCATAGCTCAGTGGGCCTTACCTGGTGAATTAAAAAAGAGTGTTTATTTTAGTTTCACCTGTAGATGCATCATCTGGTCATAACCGCGCACTACAAGCTTCGCGTCTCCGCTGGCGCACATCGCACGCACGAGGCCATCGCGCGCTACGCGGCTGGCTTCCAATGGGAGCCTCTCGCGGCTCACGGCGAGAGCGGCCACACCGACACCGCCCCCAGCACCCTCTCCCCGACGGTCCCAGGGGCGTGTCGCTGACAAATCTCTCACTTCCCAGACAGACGGGGCACGCCCCACCCCTCCCGTGCCCCCCAGGCATAAGGGCCGCCCTGGCAATTACAGAGGAGGACACGTGGGTAGCAATCATCCGGGCGGCGTTCAGAGCGCAGTGCCGGCGGGGGCCGCACTGCTGCTGCTGCTGCCGGGCGTCTGATCGCTGGGCGATTCCGCCTCAGTGACGCGCGATCCCTCCTAATCGGTGCCCCCGATTTATGAGACCCCTGGGCAGGGGGGAGGGGGCACTCTTTCTTGTGGGTACCCCCCATGCCCCCACGCCCCCCCACCCTCCACTAATGCCTCCAGGGCAGGCCTGTGCTCGCTGACCCGTGGTGGCCGTGACGCTTCGTGTGCGCGCGCGCGCTTGTTAGGGAGACGCTCGGTCGCGCAAACCTCCCACGTGCTGGTGGTGCGTGAGCGGCGGTCGGCCGCCGCCACCGCCAGCGCCACCGTGGCTCACCACGTCGATGTGACCGCGACCCCCTCCTCGGTGCGCAGTGCAAGGGTACGCATGTACGTGGAATCTAATTAAATTGCCCGTCCTTTGCTTCACCCCGTGGGAGTCTTTCAAGATGCGTTATTGCTTACCGCTGTAATGTGGCGCGAGCGAATAGCGGCGGCTCGGCGGTGTGCGCGCACTGCGCTTTGAACGCGGCGAGCCGGGCTCCATTCCCGATTCGCACCCACGGCTAGCACCGGTGGCAGGTGAAATCCGAACTGGTCCTGAGTTGCGCCGCGCCCCCCCTCGCCCCCGCCCTTGCCCCTTTTCACAGCCTCCGTGACTGGCAAGACACGGGGAAGGCCTTCATTGCCCAAGCGACTGAAGCGGAACCCTTTAAAGCTCAGTTGTAAAGCTTAGCTGGATAAACAAAGGATCATTCTTATTATTGTTACTGCAGTTTGATATGGCCTGGCTGTGTGGTGACCTGACTGGGTGCTGATTGGGCTGGGTGGTGACTGAGTTGGGTGGCAATGCTGCAGAGCCACCTACGTGAATTTCAGAAGTTTTCGAGCTCAAATCCCGGATGTTGGCTGGCTCAGCCCATCGAGTCCTCTGGGATCCATAAAATGAGAACTCTTTTGGTGGTAAGAAAATGGGATTTCTACTGCCGGTTTGCGAGCCACCTGCAAGGGTGGACACTGAGACCTTTTTTATACTTGGGAGGTGATCGCGATCAATGCAGATCACGTCACTAAACCTCGCCAGTGCATCCTTCCCACTCCTGCAAACCCTTGTTACGCAGAATAACTTGGACCCAAGGTTGCCTCTTGCAGCGCAGCTGGCAAATCGCCGTGCGCCGTGCGAGCCGGCGTGGGAAAGTCTTCGCAAATGGTCCACGTCGCGACGTGGCGGTTGGCGAGGGACACTCGCACGCCCGACCACAAACCCCCTGTCGGTGCTTCACTGCACCACTTGTCACCACTGCGGTGTCCACCGAGCGTGGTGATCCCACTCCTCTTGCCGTGGGTGCCACCCATTGCCGGAGGCTGCTCGTCCGCCTTCAGTCGTTGTACTGTACTGCGGGTCCCTTGAGACCCTGGACCAGAGACACTTTCAGACAAACAAAAAAAATTCACGATGTTTCGGGCGCAACACAAGCGCCCGTCATCAGGTGGGAAAGAACCAAAGAGTACGGATTCTTGCAGTCTCGAAAACTTCAAATCTAGAATAAACTTTCAGACAAGTGCCATTAATTGTTTGTAGAGTTACCCATCTTCCGCGATGAGGCATCATAGGTGTTGGGTTTACATATATATGTTTTTAAAGTATTAATCCTCTATAGCCATGATCAATCGTGAAAGATGGATGATGGCCTCCCTAAGTCACTGCAATAATTTCTCATCCCGCGACACAACCCACCAGCGAGCACCTGCACACGAGCCGGTCTCATCACTGCACCTGAGGCTCTCAATTCCGGTAGCTGCTGCCACTCCGTAGATGAGGGGTGGGGAACATCCGGCCCGCGGGCCGTATAAGGCCCGCGAAATAATTTGGTCTGGCCCTGCCAAGACAACCGCAGGCGGGACTCGAAATTCAATACATCTCGGAGCAAACCTGGAAAAGCAGTTGCGAGTAGCAACATCATCAATACCAGCTAACATCACACGCCTCACCAAAGAGAAGCAGTTCCAGCCATCACATTAGGGGCGAGTTAATTAAATGTTTGACCAAATATAACAGGCTAATTTATAAGTTGATAATTTTGTATGGCCCGCGAATGATGTTATAAATATCCAAATGGCCCTTGGCAGAAAAAAGGTTCCCCACCCCTGCTGTAGATGATCCCTCACCCACGGGCAGCAGAGGGTTAGTTCAGCACACGCCATTGTTGTACCGTACTTACGTAGTCTCCCCCCACAGCTGTGCTCTCCACTTCACCATTCCGCACTGGCCGACGTGATGAAGCATGCTCAAATAATTATGAGTTGCGGCAGATCATAATCTGCAGATCATAATCTGCCGCAACTCATACGGGCATGGGGATTGACCCGAGGCTTTACATATACACGCATATATATACATATAGAGTGTATCTCACTGTCGAAGAGTCAGATTGAGCAGGGCACCGCTTTAATGTACATTAGAATTAACAGTGTCCATTAGTGACTAGATGACGGTATTAGTATTTGTTTAAGGTGACGTCAAAACGCGTAACGGGAGGGCCGCGCTGAGGCTACCATCTCCCACCCAACGCTGTCCCTTGCCGCCGACTCCAGGTCCCCGATCCCCCATCTGGAATCGCGCTGCTGTCACGATCTAGAACCTCGCCCCGGTTCCGGCAGAACGCCGTTGTGCGAGCGGAATGGAACAACGCGGACGTCCAGAGTAAACAACAGCCGACCCAATCATCGCAACCGCCCGGCGTCGGCATTCCTCGAAGACACCGGTGGTGGAACCATCGACCGCGTCGGGAAATCAACAGGCTGATGCGCACACGGCATGGTGGTGCGATTGTAGCCATGCAACCCAAACTATGGACCTCGGCAACCCGCTGTGCTCGACGCTCTTTAGGTGGAGGAAACGGCAACACCACGCAAGCTCTCTCCTGAAGCCCTCTCATCCTGGCCAGCAGACCTCGGGCAGCGGCGTTCAGCACCTCAACGTACCGCGCGCAATACGAGAGAATGGGACATTGACACGTGGATTGCACGGCATTTGTGCAGTGCTTTGCCCGTGCTAATATTGACTCGTGATCAAAGAGTTGCGGCGAGAAAAACAAAAGAAACTAAGCCGGAGAACTCACTGGTGTCCCAACACAGTGCGTCGGTAAGCGCCGTGAAGGCGAGTGGCTCTGGTTAACGTTCATTACTTTCTAGGAATGCCGCCCGCCCTTCAGGAGTCAATGGAAGGCCCCCCCCTCCGTTTTGCAACGGTGCTTAGAAAAAAGCAATGCGGCATGAACCAGATCGGCCGGAAGGCGCCCGATCTCGGATCTTAAAAGCGAAAACAAGGTTTTGCCTGGAAAGCGGCGATGGTGGGGTTGGTGTGGCCGGCGTGGCACACCAGGTGGGGTTGGTGTGGCCGGCGTGGCACGCCAGGCGGGGTTGGTGTGGCTGGCGTGGCACGCCAGGTGGGGTTGTACTGTAGTGTGCTCTCACGTCTATGCCCACCCCGGGCCGTCACCAACCCGCTTCGAGCATCGCGATGAAGTCCGTTGAGATGACCCCCCCCCCCACAACTCGGTGGGTGCGAGGAGGCCCTCACGTGGCTTCTGGTACACGACGATGGCGGCGGTGAGAACCGCGGTGCCGGGCCACCTGTGTGTGTGTGTGCGTGTGACTGTGTGTGTGTCCGTGTGTGCGTGTGTGTGCGTGTGTGTGTGCGTGTGTGTGTGTGTGCAGTGTGTGTGTGCGTGTGTGTGTGTGTGCGTGTGTGTGTGTGTGTGCGTGCGTTCACGTGCACGCCCGTAGGGAGCGGTGGCGCAGCGGTTAACGTGCCGCACCGCAAACCCGGCGGCCACAAAGTTCGATTCCCGCTCACGGCCAGCATCAGCGATGATTATTTAAATCGGTCCTGGGCCTCCCCTAGATCGGCTCGGCCACAAATGAGTGCCTGGTGCGGTGTGTAAACATCGCCACTGGGGAGACAAAGGCGGTCGGGCGTGTTGCTGGCAACCCACCGCGCACGCGTGTTGTTCCGGCCTTCAGAGGTGCTGCTCGCTAACACCACTTGCCCCAACCGTCTGTGAAAGGCTATACAGGGGATCTTTGTCTTTGCGCACTCGTGGCCGAGTGTGCGGAGTGTATGGAGTGTGCTGGAGTGTGCGTCTCCCCTTTTAGACCTCACTCTCTTATCGCCACATTCGCTTTCACCACCCTCACATTCTTGGCATTGCTGGCCTCAAGGGCACGCCTCTGAACCTTTCTCTCGCGTCCGTCCGTCCGCTTTGTATATACATATTTTGCGGCTTAAGCTCTGGTTACCTGGAGTGAATTGAATAATTGCAAGCGGCGTTACGGCACAGCGGCGTTTTTCTTCTGCTGCATCTTTCGTGTGACCCGGGAGAAGCTGACAATGACTGGGGACGTCTCCTTCGGCCATCCACTTGGCAGCTTTCCTGAGATGCCCCAGTGGAGAAGCGGACATGCCTCCTGCAACAGATCGTAGTGGGCAGGTCGATGCGATGCCCTCCACGGTCCGGGACTCACGGCCACGGTGGCCAGTTGTTAGCTACCTGGCCTGGCTGTTACAGGAGGTCGCGGGTTCAATCCCTAACCATGGCGCCTGGACATTTTTGGAGTTTGCGTGTTCTCCCCTTCGTTGCGTGGATTTTTCTCCAGGCCGTCCGGCTTTTCCCTCCACATTTAGAATCGACGTGCAATTAGAGTGTTTGCCTGCTATAAATTTCCACTTGATAAGCCACTTTGTTGGGCTATTATTTGCGATGGCCACGTCGCTTCTAAAAACAAAAAAATATACATTCGTGCAGACTGTGTGGGAAAGTGGCGTTCACGAGAGCCTGGAAAAATACATTTTAAAAAGTGTGTAGTTTCGTGTAATCTGAATGGAACATTCAGCGGCAGTTGAAGCATGGACAACCACCCCCCCCTCTCCATCCAGCAGTGGATGAGGCAAAGTGCCCGTATGCTCCGTTGGCCCGATGCGTTGCGTCGAACGCGCTCTGATCGATTTGCGGTTGTCGCCGCGATGGGACGCATTCACGTGCTGCGCTCGTTGTCCCACGCAAAAGGCCTCGCTAGAGTCTCGAGACTCCTGCTCAGGAGGGTCCTGCCAAGTTTTCGCAGTTGGGGGAGGGTGGGTGGGTGGGGTGGATGATTGCGATGTCGATTAATTGAAAAAAAATAATTCGTTCGGGGCCAGGTCCGCGCTCGCGAGGCCAAGCCGAGCTCCCCGGGTCCCCAAAAGGCACTTTTGTCTTGGAAATCCCTCAGAAGCGGGGTCGTTTTTTTTCTCCCCTCGCTTTTTGCACTGTACACGCAGCTGCACTGCGATTGGGCCGGGTGAGGTTACATAAGTGGCGACAGAGGTGGGTGGCAGGGGGGGAGTCATGGGGGACATTGCGTCCCCCACCGCCCCCCCCGTGCTCGGTGGGCATTCTCAGACGTCATCCGCCCACGTTGCTGCTCTTGCTGGGAACGCGCGTCCAACGTTGGGGGGCAATGGAGAGGTCCCCTGGGGAATGGGGGGGGCAAGGGGGTCCCCCACCAAAGTGAGACGGTGGGGAGAGGAGCAGAGCTGCTCGCGATGGCCACTCCGGCTGGGCCCCCGTCTGGCCGAGCGCGAGTCCCGCGCACCGCCTCGCGTATTCACGTCTTACCGCGGGCTCGTCGGATTCTTCCTGTCTAAGCAAAGATTCTGATTCTGAGACTTGCAGTGACCCCGTGCATTCCAATTGAATGTGAAGTTACACGTTTAGGGGCTCCACGGTGGCGAGATGTTTACTACCTCGCCTGGCAAGCAGGAGGTGGTGGGTTCCAGACACCCGCGTATTTGTAATCTGCATGTCTCCTCGTGGTCGTGTGGAGTTTTCCCCTCCACATTTAGACACACGCGTGCAGAGTATTTGGCTGCAATAATTGTCCACGTGGTAGGCCGCTTCGTTGCGCTCTCATTTGTGGGCCACGTCGCTTCTGAAAAAGAGCTACATCACTCAGTGGGCCCTTAGCCAGGTGACAACTCAGAGAGCACTGGATAGAGTTCTCGATTGTGAGTGTGACCTGGGTCACGCGATGTGACCGAGAAATGTCATGACCCCAGAGTTTGAAAGCGAACCCCGCCTGCAAGATGGCATCATCACAGCTCATTCTGAGCTCCCTCTAATTTGCCCCTACCACACGAGGGCGGGTGGTCGTGCATCTTCTCACGTGCCCTGCTACGGGGGTGGAGGCGGTGTGGGATGTTAATCGCAAGTGTAAATCAATGTTGTTAGCCCCTCTCGGAGGTTGAAACGCCAATTCGAGCGTTTAGCCAGATGTTGAATCCGCCCTTTGGCGGCCAGTGCTGAGGCCGTTTGAGTCGCTGCTTTTGGCCATCCTGGTGTGATCTTGGGCAGCTGCTGGCCCAGTTACAAGCCCCCCTCCCCCCGCCCCTAAGCCTGACCCGGTCTCGTTCACGATTTTTCGCCACATTGTTTGGTAATGCTGCTGTTGCTGTGTTGGCATTGGTGCCAAAACAAACAAACAAAAAAACACAGTCAACACACTCGGTAACTTTTTCGGCAATGGATCATCTTCATGGTTTTAGGTACTGTGAAGAAGCGTCTGTCTCAACAATAATAATAATCCTTGTTTGCCCAGGAAAGCCTCACCCGAGTCTCAAAACTCTTCCCCAAGAGTGTCCTGTTGGATTGGCGCTTATTGAGTTGATACCCAGGCAAAGAAGGGGTATTGGCTTTCGAAGATTCAGTGGTGAGTTGTGAGTTCTTGTTCAGAACCACACGGCCAATCCCACATCTTCGATGGAAAAGAGTTCAGTGAAATATTCTCCCTCCATATCTACAGTGAGCCTTGCCCTTGACACGCGAGAGATTACCATGCATTCTAATCACCACAGTTGAAGCTCGCTATCACAGTCCCACTCCGTGCCTTTTCAAAAACCTAGTATTCCATATTTTTATCGCCCGTAATATTTACTTTTCTAAATCTTAATTTTCTCAAACCCTCAGAAACAAAAGCTAAATAACCCTGGATATGTTCCAAGGGGCCCTTTGGTGTCGACGGCAGCCAGCCGGTGGTGGACGGAACAGGACAGCAAGGGCTTAATTCAGTGCCCCACACTCCAAGATTTGCCGTATCATCTCAACTCTAATTTTAATGGAGACACCGGGGTTTTAACGAGCGGCGGGGCGTGCAGCGGCACGCGATGGTTTGGTGTGCTGCGCTACCCAATTCGGCGACCCGAGTTCGACTCCCGACGGCTTACATCAGCGACAAGCGGCTGGTCGTGCGGTCTTCCTCCTCGCGCTCCCTTGACCCAGCGTGTTGACGTATGGTGGAACGACTCCGATTATGACCCGCTCGGGACGTCAAGAGGCCATCATCCAGTAATGGATTGACAGGCCCACGTGTATGTGTGTATGTACATAAAGTATACATAAAGTAGTGTAGCGGTCAGCGCTACGCTGCGCTTCAAACCGGCCGTCCCGAGTTCGCATCCCGCTCACGGCGAACACCGGTGACAATTATCTAAACCAGTCCTCGGCCTCCCCTAGGTCGACTCAGCCTCATGGCCGGGTGTGGTGCTGGCCACCCACCCCCTCGTGTGCTGTCCCGGCCTTCATAGGTGCTCGCTAACAGCACTTGCCCCAACAGTTTGTCAAGGCTATACGGGGGTGGGAATCGTTGCTTTTGTCTTTGACAGTGTATTTATATTCATTTCGTTACCAAAGCTGCCATGTCGTGAAAAGCCAGTGGGATCGCGCAGCTAGGACACACCACTCCAAGCGACGGTGGCCGGTGGCCCGCGGACAAACGACGGTGGCGGTGGCAGCGGTGGCGGCAACAGAGGGAGGCGAACGGAGCACGCGGACAACAGCGGCCGCCGCTGGGGTGGGAGCGATGAAACTGTCTCACGCAGCAGATGCTCCGTCGGACCGGGGGCCGTCACGGAAACCCGCGAGATGATCGCGGCGGCTCTTGGGGGCAAAGGCCTTCATCCGGCGGGGGGCGTGGGGGTCAGGGTCTCGGCTGCGGCCCTCGCTCGCTCGCCCCTCCGCGATCGCGTGCGGCTCGAAGGCGCTGCCGCGCCGTGCCCGTGGCCACGTTAAGCCGCGGGCTGAGCAAAGCATCGCTTTGGAGCGTCGTGCGTCAGGCGGAGCGGCCTCGGACGCGGAGGATAATCCGTGCGCCCCTTGCCGTGCCAACGGCGGGGGGGGGGGGGGTTTAGGGGCCCCCCGCTGGCGCGGCGCGCCGGAGGATGGAGCGGTGTTTTAGCCGGCGGGGTTTGGTCGGCGGGGTTTTTTCCCGTGCCGATGTCGGGTGGACAGAGCGTGGGCAGCGGTTGGGGGGGGGGGGGGGTGGGCGGCAAGCACGGCGACGAAGCCACCTTGAAGCGCAACGAGAGCGCGCTCGCCGATGACCGCCGCCTCCGATCGCGAAGAGAACGGAGTGCGACCTGACTCTCTCGTCCGTTCGTGGGTGGCAGACGTTGGCGTTTAGCGCTCGGACACATTGCCCCATGCGAGAAGAAACTGCCTGAAGAAGGAAAGTTACAGTCTACGTTTCGTGGCAGTGGACCACTTCTTCTATCGATGTGCCGTGAAGGAGGAGGGCCGTGGCCCGAAATGTCACCTGTCTGATATATTATTTTGTTCATTTAATTTTCGAGGGCACGGCGTTATTGGCGCTACCTGCGCGTACTGTATGCGCAGACACTGAGCAGCGGCGGCCGCGGAGTTTCCAGACACTCGCGCATCACTCTCCGCCGCCCCCCCCCCCCCCATTGCCCACAACGTCTTAAAAAAAAAAGGAACCGGTCATTCTGGTGCATTAACTGGAGCTGAATGGTCTCTCTGTTTGCCAGAGTAGCTGTCACCTGTCGGGAGGAATGCTTTGTGGTTCATTGATAAGGGGGGGGGGGGGGTGGCGGGGTAGGGGTGGGCGGTGGGGGGGCTGTCTGATGGGACGAGCGACGCAGCTGGAATTGAAGTGGCGCTGCGCTCTGATCCACCGCTCAGATCCACCGCTCCGATCCACCACTCCGATCCACCGCTCTGATCCACCGCTCCGATCCACCGTTCCGATCCACCGCTCCGATCCACCGCTCCGATCCACCGCTCCGATTCACCGCTCCGATCCACAGCCGGGATCCCCACCGTGTGCCTCGTGGCGTTGCGGGGTTGACGCGCTGCACCCGCCCGCTCCTTCTGCTCGCTCGCCCTCTCGGCTCCACGTTTCTGCCCTTCCTCAAGGAGGGCTTGTTTCAGGATCGGAATGTGGTCCGGCATGTGGCCTGGGGAGGGGACTTATCAGATGGATTTAATAGTGGGGGGCGAGGGGGGGGCAGGGGATTGAGGAGATGGTGGTGGTGGTGGTGGCTCAAACTCAAAAGGGGGAGGCTGTTCCAAGTTTTCCCTCTCATGCTGGATGCAACTTTCGTCGCTGTACCGATCTTATCGGGATTTAAAGCGTTGGGTTTTTTTTTCTCCGCCTGTTGTGCGCGCCATTCACTGGTGCCCGGCACGGGGTACAATGGAGCGACGGATTTGAGGGTTCGGTGGGGGGAGGGCTCGGTAGGATGGGCTCGGTGTGGAGGGCTCGGTGTGGAGGGCTTTCTCTCTGTTTGGTTCCACGCCCTCGATATACAGGCAGCTCTGCCGATAGCGGAGAGCGTCCGAGGAGATGACGGAGGGAATGTGGGAACCGCCACATGTCTATCTCACGTGTAGAGTCATTGTCTCCAATATAAAGCAAATTCCCATCGGGTGAATAGATGGAGTTTTGCTGGTGTGAGTTTTTCAAGAGCGAACCGCGGACCTTTATTCCGGCACTGCCGTTGATCGACACACTTTAAATCGCAGGCGTGATTTAAAGTGCAACGTCCACGTGCGTGGACACGAAGGTCCATCTTGTGTGTTGAGTGGCGCGTGAGCACAGCAGCGAAAACAACAAAATGAAAGACAAAAACATGAACATCGCAGAGAATGTCGATGTCCTTCAGGAATATTGCAAAAGAGGTATTTAACGGTCGTACACACAAAGCACGTGCGTGTGAGAACAAGAGGCGTCAATAGCAAGTGCGCATTTGGACACAGCGCCAGTTATCGCCGTTCCGAAATATCTCGATTTCAGAAACCCCCTTCGAACCTTGAACACGGCTCGTAAGTGGCCATTGCTCGGTCCATTTCGACCGCAATAATCCCAAATAGGCTCCTCCGCTGAAACTCCGCACGCCGCCAAGTGTCGCGCCACGCCGGTGAGAGACCGAAGAAGCCGTGCGGTGTCCCTGGAGCCCGTGGCACCCTCTTTTCGGGGCCTCTCCTTACACCGCCCTCTTTAGCCGAGCCACGGGAGAAACTCGCGTGCATCGTGGGAGTACGATCACAATGAAAGCAACTACACAGATAGAGGGGCCCGTCGGTAGCCTACTTGCTGTACTGCCTCCTCCTGCAGGCGTCTCTCTGCATGGCGGGCGGGCGTTGCGCTTTGTGGGCACGGTCTTTGTGGGCGCCACCAAGCCTGCCGTCTCGTCGATCGCGGGCGTGCGTGGGCACGACGGCCAATGTTGTTTGCAATATCTTTCCCTGTTTTGATCCCTATTTGGGCAAAGTACTTGTTCGTTTGATCACTCCACTTAGTTTTTATTTACTCTGTTTTTTTTTGGCGGGCCGGGTCACTCATCTTTGCAATTGAGACTCGTCTCTTGAGTTCTCACCTGGTTAAACTAAATACAATTTAATCACGACGTTTCGGGAGCAACACAAGCGATGGGAAAGCAACATGCTTGGTCGTGATTCATTTTAGTTTCTACCTATGGGACTTTACCGAAAGAACCAAAGAGTATGGATTCCTGCAGTCACGAAAGCTTCAAATCAAGATTAAATAAAATTGGCCATGTCATTAAAGTTGAACTTGAAACTCACTTGGATCTCTCACGCAGAGAGGTTCACAACCTCCTTGTTCAACAACGGCCCCACTGAAGCAGATGTCACTGGGCTACTTCTGAGTTCCCTTCGAGTGACGGTTGGCTACGTTCGGTGCGAAAGAAGTTCGCACAGAAGGCAATTGCACTTTACCACTCCCCTGCCACCAAAGGGAAATGTTTGTCGTGGACTTTAGCCAAATTTTGCACGGAATCAAATTTCATGCGCTGTTTATTTTGCGCATTCACTGCTGTTTAGGCCGAGACCATACACTCGCCGCTTCACGTGAGAACCCAGTTTAATCACAGGCGGTTGACCTGGATTCAAACTCAGGCTCTGAGCGGTTAACAGCTAGGCGGCGGTGACCTCTGAGCCGCGTGGAGCTGCCTGCCGAGCCGTGCTGGCTGGTGTCACCCCCACACACAGCGAGGCGTGTGTGGGCGCTCGTGTGACTGTAAGCACACCCCAGAGTTAATAAGTGATCGATGGAACGCGACCCACCAATGTGGATGATTACAGTCACATCGTGGGGTTGTGACAAGTAGCTTTGGTGGGGGAGTGGGGGGCGGGGAATGCCCTCATCCAGCAGTGGATTGACCGACGACGATGAAAACTTTTAAACATGACATGCATCTCGGGAGGGTCTTCGTCGTGAAGGCGCCCCTCGCATCGTTCCCAAAGACGGGAGACGATGTTTTGGCCGACCGACCTTCAACAAGAGGCACGCTTCAGTTGTTCATGTAACCTCGCAACAAAAGTCAAGCAGATGACACACAGCACAGTATCACCCCCCGTGGTGGGACGCACACACTGCACCTCCGATTAGCGCCGTTGGCCACGTACGAAGGAGGTTCGACATACGTGCATCCCTGCTATCTTTGGGACATTTTTTGCCAGGTTCAAGACGTTGAAAATAATGTGTTTTTACCCTTTCTGGCAATTGAAACTTGAGAGGCGCTAGGATGTTCAAACACCAAATGGATACCTTTTTTGCAAGGCGTCAAGTCTGCATTGACCACACGTACTTGTGGAAAAATAATTCAAACACACATGCTCTGATAATCTATGCATTGTCTTTGAAACCGATTGTCCTACGCCATATAATACAAAAAACACAGTCGAAGCAGAGCACGTGAATGGGGTAGTCTTTATTCTCGTAACGTAGAAGGGGGTGAAGTGGTAGAATGTGTCTGAGTCACTGACCCGAGTGAGGTGAAGGGACTAATGAAACCCCGGTGAGTATGCACAGACATCAATGTGAAACGATCCGGATGATCCCGCCACAGGTAATGATCGAACAGATTCGCTGACTTGCAGACTGTGTCGCCATCGTTATGCCCGTGAGGCCTGCTGTACGATATCTCAATTTAACCTTCATTGTTTTTGCAAACGCCCCGTGACCAAATCACCTGGAACGCACCCAATTCCGGCACATCCCGGGAGCTAAGCAGGATTTGAGCCTGGATAGCGCTCGGATGGGTAACCGCCACCGTAACAACAGGTGCTGTCAGCTGCCCTGGGGGCTACGTTGTCAGCTGAGTTGTGCAGTGCAGCACCGTCCATCGTTCTACTGTACTTCTATGCTCCCCGCCTTCACCAACCCACACAGACCAGTGTGAGAGCAATAACAATCCCCATGAGCCGCATGGCTTGGAGGGGGGCCCCTCATCCAGCAGTAGATAGCCACAAGGATTGTTCATGTAAAAAGGAACTTTGATTGAACGAGTTTTGAACTGGAGTTGCCCTTATAGAGGTTTTTTTTGGGGTTAGATCGCCTAAATATAAATGTGGTGTTAAACCCACCACCAACCGACACAGCCAATTAGTAACGTTTGTCACCTAAACATAACGTGCCAATTAGTTACTGCTTCAGCACACCTGGTGTGTTGGAGAGTAGCGACAGGTTAAAACAACACATTTATATTATTTACGTGATCTAACCCCAAAAAAAACCCGTCATGGATAATATTGGCCACGAAAGCCTACGTGTTAAACTAGAGTTGCCCTTTTCGTGAATGTGGCGAAGTGGAATTTCGACTGCCAGCTCGGGCTGGGTTGGCTTCACTCGTGGTCTGTAATCCAGCACTGTGGATGCAGCGAGGGTTGGCGGATCGCCGTACAAATGTCGTGAAGCTCCCTTCTCGTAAGCGCCGAGGCCACCATACCCTGGCATGCCAGGAGATGGCGGTACAGCAAGTGGACTAATCTCCCGTCTGTTTACATCTGTAGGGGGATGATGGAGTGTTGCACCCTTCGCACGCGAGGTTTTTTTTTCCTCGTACTCCGGTTTCCTCATTCGTGGAGTTTGGCCAAACGTCTCGATTTGAAGGTCGCGGAAACTCAGGCAATTCATGCCGCCAAATTCTGGCTGCCTTTCCCCGCTTATCTGTTGTTTCTCGTGCCTCTGAACCTCAGTAAACTGCACGCGATAAATGTGTAACCCTATTTTTAACGAACGCTACACATTAAGCAACCCGTAATACCATCGGAATGGATTGCCAGGCCCGATGAGTGCCATTTACGATGTTTTGCCAGTCGCTCTTTTACGGCCACGAGAAAGAGAGCGCACGTACGTTGGGCCTCCTTGAGTGACTCGCCGGTTAATGGAGTGCGGCGTTGAGGGTGCCCGCTGATGATATTTGCCACCTTTGTCCTCCTGTGTTGCAGCTCTACCACGTGGCCTACGTGCTCATCAAGTTTGCCAACTCGCCAAGGCCGGACCTGTGGGTGCTGGAACGCTCCACGGATTTTGGGCAGTCGTACGCTCCGTGGCAGTACTTCGCTTGTGAGTGTCCATTTCCATATCCCCCAATGGTTGTCGGCCAATGAATATGAAATACCATGCATGATATGCCTTCGCCTTTGTAGATGATAAAAGTAATTTTGAATCGGTGGATATTGGTAGAAATGTAGATGGGAATAATGAATGAAGGTGGAACCAGACAGCCACCTGTGGTTAACACATGGCTATCAAATTGGAGTGAGTTAATGGCATTAGCCTGGTCTTCATATAATTCACTTGGCTAAATTCCAGCTATTTTTATCCCAATCGTGCCAATCGCCGTCATTTCACGAGATTCTCTTTTCGGATCCTTTCTTGGAGCAGTGCAGACCCTTTGTGGTGGATATCGGCCTACGGAAGCGGATGTATCTCGGAGTTACCTCTGAGATCCCTCCAAGTGGCCCCTGGGTCCATGCGCAGGAGAGGGTGGCACTTCCTGTCCATTCGTCACATGAAAGCCAAACCGATATTTTTAATCCTCAGAGCTGGAATTGAACCACATTTAACGCGATGATAATAACGTCTATGTTATAAAGCGCCTTTCATATTGAAGTAAAATCTCAAAGCGCCGTACATAAAAATACAACTACACTCGCAATTATCAATAAAATCTTAGTAAAGTAGAAAGCATGATTTGGACTATTTGCTTTTAATTTAGATTTTTAGTTTTCTATCTATGTGACGTTACCGAAAGAACCAAGAATATAGAAAGCTGATCATAACAATATCAATGACGACTCTACGAAATTTTATGATAAAAGCGAATAATGATAATTGATGGAAATGTTTTTGCCGTCATTGCCACAGGGCTGAGACCATCAACCAGGTCCACTTCAGCTCAGAAAGGCAATGACCTTCCCCAAATAAAATCCCTCTTTTCCCCCCCACCTGCTCTGCTGAGTCTGTTGTTCCTGATACCGTCGTTGTCCCTGGTAATGCCGTCCAGAACGTCAGGATGTGGCAATGTATGATGCGTGGGAGGATGTGGAATACAACATATTTTATGTAAAAAAAAAACCCAGTTTAATCATAGGACACTGCCCGGATCCGATCCTCGGTTCTCAGTGGTGGCAGCTCAGCACTGTGACCTTTGCGTGACCCAGTCACGTGTCCACCCTTGCATTGCTGAGTTTTCCCTCTGTTCAGGGAACGTTATTGCTCCAATTGTCTTCGCCAGCAACACACTCCCCAGAGCTGATGCAGTGATTGTGTCTCAATCGGATGCCTCCTTTGATCTCAGAGCTGTTTGCAGTGTTCTTCATGGGACCCGGGTTTATCAGCCCCCTCTGAGTAGATTGTTGTACGGATTATGTCTGCTAGTGTTTTTTTGTAACGCCGTATCTGATAAGAGCATGGGTGACTGCAACACAGTCAATTGAATCAAAGAGTTTGCTAACTAATCGGCGATAGACCAAAGGAAACGTGTTTTTATGTTTCCGGTGATCGCATCTGGATGTGAGTGACGGTGAGAGAAAAGCGGCCGAGCGTGGTGCTGGCCACCCACTCTTCATAAGTGCCCGCTAGCAGCACTTGCCCCAACAGTCCAGTCAAGGCTATACAGGGGATCTTTGTCTTTGCATCGGCATGTAATGAGAAGGTTACGAGTTTGAAATTCCAGTAAGAGGTCCACTCGGCCGCCCGTCCACCGTGTGGCCTTTGTGAGATGAGTCGTATGTGTGCGGCGGCAAAATATACAACAATTGTGTTTGGTGACGCTTTTGCTTCTGCTGCTGCTGCAGTGGTGCAGAAGCACGGCAAGCATCAGCGAGGAAGGAGGGTCGTTGCTCAAAACGTCACCTAGTGTCTACTTTTCCTTTCAAGGGTAGTCGCTGATGAATGAGTTTGACGGACAATGCAATAATTTTGGAGGAGCATAATCGGGGGGATGACACGTGGAAATTCATAGATCTACTTCTGACGTAATTTGCACGTGGCCTCATCCACATGAAGCAAATTGCTTGGTGATGCCACGTTGGCAGTGGTGCCCAAGCACATAGAACAAAATCAAAACACTCCTTGTAGAGGCGGTTACATTTTGACTTGAAACTTTCCTGACTGCAGGAATTCCTATTCTTGGTTCTTTCGGTAAAGTCACACCCGATGAAGACCGCTTGTGTCGCGATCGAAACGTCGTGGGTTTTTTAAAATATTATTTTCAATTTATTATTTATAAAAAAAAATTTCTATCGACGTGACTTTACCGAAAGAACCAAGAATATACAAAAACACTCCTCAGCATATTCGTCGATGACACTGTGACCATTAAGGGATAAAAACAAATATCTTGAATTGGTGACGTTTCAGGCAGTGGCCCTTCTCCATAGCTCGTAATTGTCGTCAAGTCACCAGCGTCTGAAAAACGGAGAGGGCTGGTCCCCGCCATGTGGAATGAGGAGTTTCCATCGCTGGCTCGGCACCACCGATAGGGGACGGGCCACCGCGCCACGCTCGCATTGAGCGGTGAAACTCGCCACGCGTGTAAAGGAACGAGGCGCTCCCGCGCTCGCGCCGCCCAGGGGCGACGGAGGTCGGCGGGTGACGCGGCCCTCGCTGGACTGGTTTCTGGGTGGCGCAGTGTGCGGCCGACCAACCTCCACCGTTGGATTAGGGTCTTCGTTAAACGAACCGGCACGGCAGCTGTGGCACCGTTCAAACCTTTGGCGATGGATGTCCACCGACCTCAGATCAGCGGAGGTCTACGGGAGCGACGCACGGCCACCGAGGGACGCTACCTCCGATTAGCACGGTTGGCTACGTGCGGTGCGAAAGAGGTTCAACATACACGCATGCATACCGTACGCATAGCTTGGCGATTGCTCGCCGGCCGAATGGATAATAGAGGCTGACGTCAAACACCACTGCGTTCCGTTTGCAGTGGCTAATCAGAGTGAGCAATCGCACCACGCAAACACATTTGATGGCATCTCGGCAGGTAGCGCGAGTTCGGAAGAGTTCCGTTTTTTTGAATGGGCGAGGGTGGTGGAGCCACGTGTGTGTGTGTGGAAACGAGTTTTGACGGCGTTCAGCGGTTGGGAAAAAAACACATCACTTTAAAAGGGACCCTTTTCTTGACGACTCACGTGAAGAATAATCTCAAAGGGTCCTCGCCAGAGCCACCGTCCATCACTGCCTGTGGCCCAAGCGCGAGAGGGCTCCACGCGAGCAGCACCGGCCGTCAGCGGCGCGGCGTCTTCGCTCGTTGAGCGTGCGTTGCCGCCCCCCCCCACCCGCAGCTTCAAAGACGGACTGCTGGGAGCTGTTTGGAGCGAAGACCCTCGAGAAAATCCGCAACGACGACGACGTCATCTGCACCACGGAGTACTCCAGGATTGTGCCGCTGGAGGATGGAGAGGTACGCTCCACGACGGGAGGGGGGCGGGGGGTTTCTGTGCTCGTATTTTTCATTTCACGTCGCTTTACGCAATACAGCTGCTATCTGGTGTATGGCTTCGGTGAGTCCATAGCCCTAACCTCATACTCTAGCCCTAACCCTCCCTCGTCACCCCTTTCTCCCTGTCATGGTTATGGCCACACTCATTTGCCAAATTTCGGGAAACTTACCCGCAAATTGCTCGATTGGGATATGCATGGCAATCGTTGTCCACTACTGCCAGACCAATGCCATTGAGACTCGTCCTGCTCTCTTGACTCCTCACCTGCTTGAACAAAATCAACTTCAACTGATAACACTCCCACTGCCCCATAGCCTGGGGCCCCAATACCGACTCTGATTAGCCGCAGCAGTATTTTTTCAGGGCAGCAGTGATTATTCACCGTGCGTGCAAACAAAAAAAGATCTAAATTGACTCGACTCTGAAAGGGGTGGGAGTGCCCACACTCTAAAGCACCGCACGCGACCTGCCAGTCAGCTCACATGCGCCGGTGTTCATACTCACACTGCGTGCCTCATTTTGTCCGACTGCCACGCCGGGAGATTGAATCGAACCTGCGACCTCCGGATTGCAAGGCCGACGTGACGACCCATCACACCGCGCGGCAGTGCGCATATAAACGAGTACATAAATAAATGCGCGTCGAATAATCTGGCCAACGCTGTGACACGACCGAACAATTCTTTCTACGGATGGCCTCTGCTCCCGGGGCCTCCCCTCGACCACACACCGCTCCACATGCAGTGACTGAACGATCCTCCCATCCGCTTCCAGGAGATTTCAAAAGCCCTCTCAGCAGCTGCATCCCCCCCCCCCCCGCGCGCGCGTGCGCATTGTTAGTGGTGCGTGGTCGCGCGGCTCCCACTCGCCAACACCCCCCCCCCCCCACGGTTGTGTTGGAACCTCAACACAACCGTGGGGCGTTGACCAATCGCCCCCGCACACAATGGGGCACTGGGAAGTGAAAACGCACGCACGCGAACGAACACACGCACACACGCGAACACACACACACGCGCGTGCGTGCGTCACTGTGCACGCCCGTGCGTCCTCCAGCAGCAAGCGGGAGCGCAAAGCGTCCACGGTAAACGGGCGCGCGCCAACCGTTAAAGTGCTACCTACATACGCACGTGCATAGTCTACATAGGTTGTTGGGGCAAGCGATGTTAGCGAGCACCTATTGAGTCAGGCATTGCACGCGAGGGGGTGGTGTGGCCAGAATACTGTCTCCCCCAGTGCTGATGTTTACACGCCGCACCAGGTACTTAGTTAGGGCGGAGTCGACTTAGAGAAGAGCATGGATAGGTTCGGATATCACTGGGTAATGATGAAAATACTTGAATATCTAAAGGACTGCAGAGCTCGGGCAATTGTTGTTCGTGCCAGCTCACTGCCTGGCTTTGTCTGTGCTTCCTCAGTGGTTGCGAGATGCAACTTGCATCAACGACGCTGCAACAAACTAAACATCATTATTGTTTACGTTGCGATAATAATTCTCATGAAATGCAGTCAAGGGCTCCAAATCCGTGCGTGTCAATGAAAGGAATAACGGCAAACTAGATTAGTGCGATTGTTATTATTCCTTTACTGGTTGTCAAATCGCAATAGGCTTTGGCAAATATTATTCTGCCGCTTTGTGAGACTCGAGCAGGAATTCATCCCATTGAGAGATTGGGCCTTGCCTCAGGCTAAGCCTGGACAGTGCCTGCAGGCTACTGCGATGCTACATTACCAGCAGAGACCGTTTCCGCTAAATGTTGTAGCGTACTATGCTCCTCTGTCTATGCTGCCCGTTTGCACCGACCCACACCGACCTGTGTAGTTAAGCAGCATCCTTGCGTTCGTAAAGCATCTGAAGATACAACTACACGGCGCGACTTGTGGCGGTGGCGTTATTGCGTCGTTCGTCCGTGTCAATCGACGAGAACCATGGCAGGGTTGGGGGCTGTTTTTTGCGGGGAGTTTCGGAGATGGCCGACGAGTCCGATCGGGGGCGTGAAAAGCCACGGAGGGGCGGGTGCCGTGGAGGGCTCAGAGCAGCGGCGGGGGACCACCGGAGAGAACCCCTCCCCAGGTCGTCCGGTCCTCCTCTCCCGTCGTCTCGTCTTCGTCTCGCCACTGGCGTCGGATGAGCCCCTGACCTCGCGTTGATCCGATTCCCGAGCAAGTTGCGACGCCAACGCCCCCGTCCGCGTCGTGCCGTCGCATCCCCCCCCAACCACCCACCCACCCACCAGGTCGTCATCTCGCTCGTCAATGGGCGGCCCGGTTCCACGAACTTCTCCTACTCAGAGGTGCTGCGCGACTTCACCAAGGCCACCAACGTGCGGCTGCGCTTCCTGAGGACCAACACGCTGCTGGGTCACCTGATGGCCAAGGCGCAGCGGGACCCGACGGTGACGCGCAGGGTAAGCCCCGGGCCCGGGCCCATCGGTCCGTCGTCGTTGTCCCTCGTACGTGAAGGTCGACGCGGTCTTTCGTGGCTCTCCTTGAACTTAAAACTAAAGTGATGTTTCGGAACAAAATTTATTTTTTTAGGGTTAGATCGCGTAAATATGAATGTGCCGTTAAAATCCACCACCACCCGACCGCTCGGATTGGTGACCACTTGACCTTGAATGACGACAGGTGACTGTCAGCTGCCGCGGGGGGGCTACGTTGTGCAGTGCAGCACCGTTCATTGATCTACTGTACTTCTATGCTCCCCGCCTTCACCGACCCGCACAGACCAGTGTGAGGGAAATAACAATCCGCATGAGCCGCACGGTGTGCAGGGGGCCCCTCATCCAGCAGTAGATAGCCAAGAGGATTGTTCACGTAAAAAGGGACTTTGATTGAACGAGATTCGAACTGGAGTTGCCCTAATAGAGGTTTTTTCCTTTGAGTTAGATCGCCTAAATATAAATGTGGTGTTAAACCCATCTCCAACGGACACAGCCAATTAGTGAGGTTTGTCACGTAAACAGAACGTGCCGATTCGTTACTACTTCGGCAGTAAACCCACAACATTTACAAACTATTTCTAACTTGACCACGTAATGAGCTATGTAGTTATTTTCCAGAAGCGACCTGGTCACAAATGATAGCTCATCGCAGTGGCTTATCACGTGGAAATGTATAGCAGTCAAACACTCTAAAAGCAGGTTGATTCTTAATGTGGAGGGTGAAACTGGAGTACCGGGAGAGAAATCCACGCGACCACAGGGAGAACAGGCGAACGCCAACCTATACAATGGGCGTCAGGGTTGGGATAGAACCCACGACCAACTACATACCAGGCCAGCGAGTTAACATCTCGCCTCCACACCGTCAGGGCTCATGGTTGGCATCTTAGTTATTTTCCAGAAGCGACCTGGTCACAAATGATAGCTCATCGCAGTGGCTTATCATGTGGAAATGTATAGCAGTCAAACACTTTAAAAGCACGTTGATTCTTAATGTGGAGGGTGAAACTGGAGTACCGGGAGAGAAATCCTCGCAACCACGGGGAGAACAGGCGAACGCCAACCTATACAATGGGCTTCAGGGTTGGGATAGAACCCACGACCAACTACATACCAGGCCAGCGAGTTAACATCTCGCCTCCACACCGTCAGCCCAAAAGCTCCTGAAGTAAAATCAGTAGAGGTAGCATTTGTTTGTACTTTAAGATCGGTTGAATGCGGTAGTTTCATTACAAATGAGTACCTATTCTCAGGAAGGCAACAGTAGTTTTCTCTAGCATGCGACTGTGGAATTTCCACAACTGGCTAATGCACACCACCCAACGCTAACTTTTATACGGGGGACTAGATCATCATCATCAGCAGCAGCATCAGCAGCTATCGTAACTCCACTGCTGGATGAATGCCTCCCCAAGTCCTACCAGTTCTCACGATCCTCTCGGACGAGTTCCATTCCTCGGGCCACCGCTCCGTTCGTACTCTCTCCTGTTCACATTTGCTCATTGATTCGCATTCCTAGTAAAACGTCACGGCGTCGCGGGGGGACAGGTCAGGCGTGTTCCCGGTTACCGCGGGGGGGAAGGGGGGGGGGGCTCATGGTTGGCATCTTAAAATGAACACGTGGGGGGTGGGGATAGAGGAGGAGGACTGGGGGGGGGATGGTTCACATCGGAGGGCGAGGAGCTACGCGTGGAGGGCTTTGAGTGGGGGGCCACTCGGCCCGAGGGATGTAAGAGCGGCGGTGGGGGGGGGTGTTTATAAAGGTTATCTAACAACGTTCTTTTGATTCAAGTCTGCCGCTCCCATTCCCCCGTCCTCCGTCGTCGATGATCATCCCTCCCCCGCGTACATCCACGTCACAGTTTTCGTTGCTCGAGGTCACCCCCCCCACCACCCACCCGCCTGCCCCCCCCCCCTTCCCGCAGGGCGTTCTCTCTGAGAGTATATAAATATGCATATTCAAATGTTCAAATTGTTACATTTCTGACAAATCGCCCGAAGATGCTGGATGTAATTACAAGTGAAACGTCGTACTCAAATTCTAAATGTTGTGGATTCACTCTTCAAACACACCGGTGGGCTGAAGAAGTAACTAATTGGCGTTCTGTCAACGTGACACATTTTTTATTGATTGGCTGTGTCAGGTGGTGGAAGGTTGCGACGCATTTATACTTACGCGATCTAACTCAAAAACCTTTATTACATTAAAATTATAAATGGTTTCATAATTATTGGTCAGATGATCCTCACAATCAGGCAGGCGTGGGGAGGTCCACCGCCAACAGTGGACTGGCCAACAAGCTCTACATTGACATATTACACATGGAATCTATTAAAATAAAACGTGTAACATCTCTTTATTGCATTTTACTCAGAAGTCCAAGTGTTTTCCTGGACAAATGTGCATGGGGTAGTTACCCATCTTTTGCTGTCTGCCCTGAACCAGTGGTTGCAAATTCCATGTTCCTATGGCGTGGGCCCAGTGATATGTTTCGAGTGTCGTTTCTTTAGGCAAGCTTCACTTGAGGTCTCAAGCCTCATTATCAGGCTCGTCTTGCATTGCAATGTTTGACAAGTCCTTTTGTAAAGGAGCGTATTTCATGGGTGGAATGAGCTCAGATTACCAACGAAAAAACATGAGGGAATAACATTTACATATCCTCACAAGTGGGCCTATTTGCTGAATTGACGTCTGCTGACCATTTTGGATGCCAGCGAGTTTCTTAAATTATTTTTTTTTCTTTCTCGAAAATCTGCACGATCCACCAAGGCCCTTTGCCTCCCAGAGAGCCTGTTCACAGCTGCAGACCGCCACCACAGCCGGCGTAAATACCTCGCGCGTTTAGAGAACAATGTGTGGTATTGTTTTTGTAGCGCGGTGCAGGTATACTGTGATAGTCGTTTACAGCCCCGTGTCAAACCACTGCTTCCCATGCTGTGTCGGTCATGGCTGTTGTTTGACCATATTTCACCCTGCGGTGGTCTGTGTGAGTTGGCGAAGGGCGGCACTGGAGATGTCGTTCAGATGCTACCCGCCGCCGATGTTCGAATTAAACTTTGGGTGCGCAAACCACTGCGCCGCCGCTCTACGCAATGCGGTCGTTTCGAGACATTTGCTAATTTCAAATGTTCGTGACGGGAAAAAAGGCCGTCGAGACGGGCATCCTTTTGCGAGAGAGTAGACATTAGAGTGCGAGATAAAACATCGGGGATGGTCTCCCAAGCGGCCAGGAGCCCAACTAACGCTTGCCAATTCGCGCGCGGGAAACGCTGTTTGGCGGCGTGCGAGTGACGCTCCCGCCGTTGTCGCAGTACTACTACAGCATCAAGGACATCAGCATCGGTGGGCGCTGCGTGTGTCACGGCCACGCCGACACCTGCAGAGCCAGGAACCCGCACAACCCCTACCTGTGAGTACAGCTGCTGCCGACGCTTCCCATCGCGCGCTCACTTAAGGGGGGAGGGCGGGCGCACCTGCGTCTGACACGAGATTCCTTCATTAAAAACACGAACGTTGACTTTTTTGTTTTGACGTTCACGAGACGAAGGATCCGCGTCACGTTGGATTGCAGCCCACGGAAGCGGATGTCACAGAGCTACCTCTGAGATCCCTTCTTCAAGTGACCTCTGGTCCAGGCACTATTCCCCAGAGTGTGAATATAGTCATTTGTGAAGTGCAGAACAACATTTTACGCGATGGCTTTTTGCGTGCATTCATTGGTCATCCTCGCAGTCTGGAATGCTCTTCCTTCCAATATTAAGAAGCCACTGGAGCACTTCTAAATCTCAATTAAAAACTAATTTCTTTAGAACTCCTTTTCGTGTTCAGTTTATTTTTCTTCCCCCGCTCATCCGATTAGAACGGTTGGCCACGTACGGTGCGAAAGAAGTTCAACGCACACATCTTGGTAACCGTGCTGAGACCATCGAGCCGCTTGCACTTGAGCCACCCGGGTTAATCACAGGCAGCGGCTCAGACCTGGATTCAAACCCAGGTCCTCGGATGTTCCGGGTGAGCGCTGTCAGCAGCGCTCCACCTGACCACCCCGACTAAAACATAACTTTAAAGCCACTCTTCGGTGCGCTCTCGTGACATCACTGCCGTTGGCGTATCAACGTGTTTTTTTGCAAGAATAAACAAAAAGTTTTATGGTGACGTGACCAGATTGCCTACTTAGAAGTAACTTTAAAGTATCTCTTGCTGTGATCGAACACGGCGGTCACTTATACAAGCGCTGTCCAGGAAAATACCTGCTTAGCTTCCGAGATCCGACAAGGCCAGGTGCATTCCAGGTGATATGGTCATAGAACTTATGCTGACTGCTTATACTGATTCCCACCATAGAAATATGGAATTTCCACCCACAGGCTCATAACCACTCAATGGAGATGAGATCCGTGCGATGCTCTTTGCACGGAAGTTCACTTTTGTTTGACTTTCTTTAGCCCAGCATTCTGCATTCCAGGAACTGCCCACACCAGCGGCGCAAATTGTGGTGCTCACCCCGGGAGGGGGAGGGAACTAAATCAGGAGTTGCTCCCGTTGTTTGTTTCCTCCGTAGACTGCGCTGCGAGTGCCAGCACAACACGTGTGGGCAGTCGTGTGAAACCTGCTGCCCCGGCTTCCACCAGAAGCCCTGGAGACCGGCCACCGTCGACAGCGCCAACGAGTGTGAACGTACGTAGTGCCGCCGCCGCCGCTGCCACCACGTGGGGTGTGTTGACACTCGTCGGCGCATAGTAGGAGGGCTTTCGCGACCAATGTTATTCGTCATGAAGGTGTTTTTTTTTTCGTGTTACATCGCGTAAATGTAAATGAGTCGTTAAACCCGCCACCACCACCCGACGCAGCCAATTAGTAAGGTTTGTCACGTAAACAAAATGTGCCAATTGGTTACAACTTCAGCACACCGGTGGGCTTAACAACACATTTATATTTACGCGATATAACCCGAAACAAAAAAACAACAACTTTATAACGTTAAATTTCGATTTAAAGCTTTCGTGACTGCAGGGATTCATCTTCTTGGTTCTTTCGGTAAAGTCACGTAGAAGGGAAATAATAAAATAATAAAAATAAAACATAAAATAATTCTCACGACGTTTTGGCCACAACGCAAGCAGCCGTCCTCAGGTGAAGAACAGGTCTGTCGGAAAGACAGCGTCTGAATGGACGCTGTCTTTCTGTCTTTCCGACAGACCTGTTCTTCACCTGAGGACGGCTGCTTGCGTTGTGGCCAAAACATCGTGAGAATTATTTTATTATGTTTTATTTTTATTATTTTATTATTTCCATTCTACGTGACTTTACCGAAAGAACCAAGAAGAACTTTATAACGGTTCCACTGTTCAAGCCCTCCCTGCGTGGTCCAGAGGAGAACGCCCGGTCGTTTTTTCTCCATCTCAAAACCTGAGCCAGCCGCTGCTGACGTCACACGCTCATCGTTTTAGTCTGACGAAAATTACATTATTAATCCCCAACCTCCGCCACCACCCGTGAGCCTGTTTTGCCCGGAGCCAGATTCGGACGTCCTTGTGGCGAGGCCAGATTTCACCATTGGGTTCCGGCTCTGCTTGGCAAATATCCAGCGGATAACGACGACCCCTGTATACCGTGAGGGCCCCTCACTGGTGCAGCTCTGGTGGGCCGGTGGAAAAGGGGCATTTCTAATCTCCCTCTTGGCAACGTGCACGGGTGGCTCCAAGGTCAGAGCGCTGCTGAGCAGGTACTGCTGGTATCCTGGGTTCGATTGCGGACAGCTGGCTTTGATTAAACCTGGGTTGTCAATTGCAGTGAGTTTGTGATTTGCGAAAAGGTCAGAAACATGAACATCTAGAGAAAATGACAGTTTACGCCATCATGGACAAATACTGTCCTCCGTGTGGGTGGTTAACCCTTTCCCATTCCGATGACTAAAATAAAATAACTTTTATCGGCACCGAGGCTCCCACAAGGCCATGCGGGAGGGCGTGTGGCACAGTTTGGCGTCAGCTATCGTAGAGTGCGGTCGTGTCGCTACGCTTCTCTGCGGTGATTACAATGTCTTTAAATACAACGGCGCTCCGCCTCCCGAATAAAATTAACGCTGAACCGCTTGTGCGTTCCGAAATTCAGCGGTGAATGGGACCCACCCTTCAACTTGCAGATAATCAGTCAGGGTAGATATGTCATGGCCAGGTATGTGATATTGTACTGTAATAGGTTTATTTTTCTACTGAATATCAAATCTAGGATCTCAGCCGTTGACCCAAAATGCTTTATCGGCACCACCCCGGGTAGCAAATGCCATCAATTATTTTCTTAAACAATTGTATCTCTACACTACAATTATATCTGATGGCAGGAATAGCATGGTAGCAGTTTACGAGAAAATTGTCATTCATTGGTACCATCATATGTCTGAGAGAGAATATCGTTTCGGGGGGAGAGAAAAAAAAACGGACGAATCCATGGAATATAAAAATAAATAGGAAATGTATTTCTAAAACAGATGGTGTATACACTCAACCTTCTGACCATGATGAACACTGCCCATGGTGGATGCTGCGGAAGAATTTTCCACCCCATGTGTCGTGTGGGCTAAATTATGAGTCCCCGTAGCGCTGTGCTACCGCCTAGCAAAGCAGCCCAGTAGGGAATACGCTGACCGTTAGGCGACATTCCGAGTTCCACTCACAAGCGCATAGTGACGCATAGCGGTTGTGAGTGGATGACCCCTTTTTGTTGATCCGCCGTTGGACGAGAGCCCCTCGCGCCGCACCGTGCGGTCCACAATAATTACTTGGCCATACTCTCACCATGCTGGTCAGTAGGGGTTGGTGAAAGTGGGGAGCCTAGAAAAACAGTACAACAATGGATCTTGCTGCACTGACTTCATAGCCTCGCAACAGCCGACGCCTGTTTGTGCATGGTGGTTGCCCATCCAAGCACTATCCAGGCTAAACCCTCATTAGCTTCTGAGATCTGATGAGAAGTGCATTTCAGGTGATTTGGTCATCGGCACTAGAGGGCGTGTAAGCTTGGAGGTATAAGCTCGGGTTCTGAAGGTATAGCCATTATTTTGCTAAAGTGTACGTACGTATGTTGAACATCTTTCGCGCCGTATGTAACCAACCAGGCTTATTGGAAGTGCGGTGGAAGGACGGCAAACTAAACACAAAAAGCAGTTCTGAAGAAATGAGTCTTCAATCTAGATTTAAAAGTGCACGGCTCCATTGGCTTTCAGAATCAGAATCAGAAAGGGTTTTATTCGCCATGAAAGTTCGCACAGACAGGTGCATGCATTCAACATTTAGGAATCTTAAATCTTAAATAAGTGGTTTACAAGTCTAACTATACTAAAGGTACAAGTCTAACTAATAATAAGGAGCTAAAGTATGTAAAAATTGAATAAAATAAAATCTAAAATATACAATAGCTATAATATACAATATAAAATTACAAAAATGCAAATAGGGTAACAGTGCAAATATGGCAGGGTGTCATTGTGCAGATATTGTGTTAAAGTCAGTTTGAGCGTTAAAGTCAGTTTGAGCCCCTGGCTTTGTTGAAGAGGCCAGCAGCGGATGGGAAGAAACTGTTTTTGTGGCGTGAGGTTTTGGTCCTGATGGACCGCAGCCTTCTGCCGGAGGGGAAGTAGCTGGAACAGAGAGTGTCCAGGGTGGGAGGAGTCGGCCACAATCTTCCTCGCTCGCCTCAGGGTCCTCGAGGTGTACAGGTCCTCGAGGGTAGGCAGATTGCAGCCAATCACCTTCTCAGCAGTGCGGATGATACGCTGCAGTCTGCCCTAATATGACACTGGTAGAGTGCTTCAGTTGCAATCAGGAAGGGCGTTCCTCCAAATCCCGGTTGAAGGTTGACTCCAGCCCATCGTCCCTCCGCGCTCGATAAATGAGCAAATCAACGGTGGTTGATTTTTTGTAAAAAAAAAAAACGTGGAATTGTCCCCCACCGTCTGCAGGGCTTCCGACAGAGATGCGCCTCGCCCGACTGGTTGAACCACGGCGGGGGGGGGGGCCCGGCACGTTGTGAGTGCGTGCGTGTTGTCTGCCTGCAGCGACCGCCGTGTAAAATGCACATCCCACATTTGTCCCCACATGACCGCCCCCCCCTCCTCCTCGCACCACACCGCACCCCCGCCACCCTTTTCGATAACCCTTGGCTGCCCTGCTTGTTTATGGTGCGCGACAGTGCTGAATCAGTGGACTCGGGAATTGGGCCAGGCTGGGCGGGGAATAATGCGTTGCACATTTATGTATGAACTCATGCAGTGTCCACCATGAAAAAAAACAGCCTTGTCTCTGCATCTGCTGCATTTGCACCCCCGCCCCCCTGCCTAAGGCAAGCAAACGTCCTCGTTTGGCGCGGACAGACGCGATTCAGAAAGTCTGTCCCGGCATCCCGGATGTTGTCCACGGTTTAAGAATATTTCCTGGCCTCGTCCTTGATTCACGACGTGAGCAAAGCGTGGGCTACTCTGGCCGAGGAGTGGGTTGGGTTGGCCGGTCGAGGACTGAGCGGGGCCTGTGAGCAGGAGGTGGGGCTCTGATGTTGGGGAGAGGTGAGGAGGAGGCCGCTCCCTGTGTGGGCGGGGTGAGTGGTTGATTGCCACGGTGGCTAGGAGATGTTAACTCCCTCGCCTGGTATGCAGGAGGGCGTGGGTTTGATCCCCACCCTGACGCCTGCTGTATATTGGGAGTTTGCGTGTCTCTCTCCCCGTGGTTGTGTGGATTTTTCTCCGGGTCCTCCGGTTTGTTCCTCCACATTTAGAATAATGTGTTTTAGAGTATTTGGCTGCGAGATATGTCCCCTTGACAAGCCACTTCGTTAAGCTATTATTTGTGGCCAGATCGCTTCTGAAAAAGAGCTGTACAGCTCAGTGGGCCTAAGGACCTGGCGAAATAAAAAAAAATGTAGTTTTATAAAGTGGGCACGGCGATGCAAATGTGGGCGGGGCTGACAGAAGGAGGGGCTGCCAACTCGCCATGTGTCCAGGTTGACCTTCCCAGAAATGTGTCGCTTTTAGCTACCAAGCGCCAAGCCACGAACCTCAGCTTGATGGCCCCATTCAAAAGGATTCCTTCACAGGGCCACAGTCTGCGCTGTCCGAGAGGCAAATGTGTCACTGGCGTTTCTGATCAAGGGCAACCTCGGCCACTCGGGGTTCATCCTAACGTCCGTGTCGCAATCGATGTTGGCGCTTGTGCATCGCTGTATGTTGAACTTCTTTGGTACTGTACCTAGACAACCATGCTAATCGGAGGTGCAGTCCACCACTGCACCTCCAGGGTCCTATTCTTACAGCCTCCCACTGTCTGGTCTTCGCTTGCCAACCTGTGGGTGCCACTCTAATGCCCGTGCCCATGCCCGGTATCCGGCCCTCCTCCATTCAGAAACTATAGCCCCACTCATCACAAACCTTCCCACCCCCGCCCCGTTCCGTAGTACATCTGCGACCGCTTTCTTGCCACGAATCATTTCGGATGCGCCCAAGTTGAATTAATTAAAACTCCTGTTCCAAATTCGCTCATTTGTGGTGAAAGAAAAAAAAAACATGGTCATGCCGAGATGCAGTTTTCAGTTGGCGACATTTGCCATGGCTTGGACGACGTGCCGGATGCTGTTCGTTAATTTTAAAACATCCGCTTCAACCGAAACGGTTATCAGCAGCTGTTTGGCCAGCACGACCGCTTTCTTGTCGGTTCATGTGTTCATGAACCGAACTGGAGGCCAGGATAGGCCTTTTTTTTTTCTTCCAATCGGCGGATTTAGACCAATTGGCAGGTCGGTCTGGATTGCAATCCACGCAATTTAAAAACAGACGGGATTATAATGATGGTAGCAGATGAACATTCCTCATGTTGTAGTAGTCATGCACAAGATTAAGTTGTCTTTTTCAGAAGACGATTTTTCTGCAAATGCTTTCATCTGACATTAAATAATAAAATAACGTCGACATTCTTACGTGAGAAAGCCTTCCCGAAATGTGAACCCGAAACTTGACGTAGTGTGAACTTAAAGCAAAATTACCGATTGATTTAAACGTGCTGCCAATGTATTAAAATCGTGATGGGGCCCGGAGTCAAAGTGAGTGTGGAACTTCACAAGTCGCGTGTTTTTTTTACCGCGCTTTGTTTAGGCAGCCCACCAACTTTCCCAGGAAAGGCTGCAGGAATGTCATTATTGACTCTGATAGCGGTTCAAATGTGCTCTCGCTTCTGGATTGGGGCACGCTTAAGCCTCGATGCGCCCATTGCAGACGGCGCTGCAGCCGTGTGACCCAACCATCGACTTCATTGCAGGCTCCGTAAGCCACGGAACGCAGATCCTACGCTAGACCCCATCAGAGCCCATGCCCCTTAAACGTTTTAGAATTAGAGAAGGGCCGGAGGCTCTGTGATTAGATCGATCAGATCACGGAGCCGGCACTGTTGAGATCCTGGGTTCAAATGTGAGTTTCAACCACCTGTGATGAAACTGGGTTCTCGCGTGTGATGAGGCGATGATCTCAGCCCTGTCACGAAGAGTGTGGGATTTATTCGATAATATAATCAAAGCAAAGTTTAACTTAACGCGCAATATTTACCCATTGGCTTTACAGATCAAAATAGAATTTGATTAATGGATGCAAATCTTGAACCAGTTTCAGCTTCGCTGATTCACATCAGCAGGGTGTGGTTTGTTAAACAAACATTGGTGAGCAATCCCCTCGTCTTCACCATAAAAAAAGGCAGATTCATTGCAGTCGCGCTGGTCAAAGGTGGACTTTGTCGCACAGGCCAGCGAATCGGCGACTTGAGTTGCAGAAGGGCCGCCACTCACTTGTTCTGTTTGCGGACACATTTGAGATGTGCGCTGTTCGCCGCCGCTTAAAATTGTCTTGGGCTCTTTAACGTCCCATCGACCCCCGCAGGGATCAGCGGAGGGAGGAGGGGGGCAGCTGCTGGACTGCGCACCCATCGTTGGTGCAGTGCAGTGCCAGCGCACTCGGCACTAAGCTATTCAGCTGCTCGGCAAAAGTAAAAAATGTAAGACTTTTTTTATTAATTTGTTTACCGTGTGCTGGATGGGAAGGAAAAACAAAATCCCCGTGAATTTAAATTTTCAGAGTAAATGTTGGCATCGGTGGCCAGCGTTCGCTTTCCCAGGCCCCCCACCACCCTCCTTTCCGCAGCGAGAGCACAGAAATTGCTCGTCTATTCCCACAACATTCGACATGACTTATCCTTCCCCCGCAGCTGCGATCAGCGCGGTCTGGCCACGTACGACACGAAAGAAGTTCAACAAACGTACATATTATCTGAACCGTTCCTGGGCCTCATGTACATACTCCGCTACGGGAGCCACGGGGCGTCCGCGTCGTCTTTGTTCCGCTCCGTCGCAGACGACGAGCGGCGGTGGACGCACGGACGCCTTGCTCCTTCCTGCCGCTTTGATCCCATCTCTCGCCCTCCAGATTATTTCTCGTTTTTTTACGCCAGATCGTTCGCACAGAGACGATCGCATGCGTGAGGCATTCGCCAGCATAGAGACAGTGGCGAGCCATTAAATTGCAGCACAGCAACTGGGTTCGTGACCTGCCTGTATCGATGGCCGGGGGTATCATCCCGTCCTTTAGAAGAATCGTCTTCAGGAAGTTCATTTTCATCTCGCTTACAAAAAAACACCTAAAAAGGAATGTAGCCATCGCCCTAAGTGGGGCGTTCCTCCGATCCAGAGCCTCGCGAGCTCACGGATGCGATCATTCACACTGATGGAAATTCCACATTCCCATGGCATGTGCCAGTCCCCTGCCCATTGTGTACGTATACTGGTACACCCACAAGTGCAGTCGCCCTGCAGTCCCAGCAGTGATGGCCTGGAGTGCTTTGAGTCACGCTGCCTGAGTGTCTGGCAGGGGGAAGGAAGCGCTGAGCGATGGTGGCAGCGACCACGCCAGTCCGTGACTGGTGACCTCTCGATCTACACGCGTTGATCAGATGATTTTGCCGCTCGGAAGTTTCCACGCGATAAGCCACTTCGTTGAGCTATCGTTTGTGGCCAGGTCGCTTCAGAAAAAAAAGAAGATGAATAGCTCAGTGGGCTTTTATAGCTAGAAAAGAGAAATGTTTACTAGCTATCACGTGATGATCTGCACTGGCTGCCTATCAAATAGAGGATTACGTACAAATTATGCTACGTCGTCTTCAAGAGTGTCCATCAATCCGCTCCGTCCTATCTCGCTGATCAGTACGTACCAGCTGCGGCAGACCCAAATCGACTCCGACTACGATCGGCGGCTCGCTTCGACCTAAACCTCGCACGCGACACGGCCAGCGCAGTTTCGGGGTCTCTGGCCCAAAGACCTTGAACACCGCTACCAGCGCATGACCGGGGATCCATCCCTGAGTCTGAGCCAGTTTCGCAACAGACTCAAAACGGTGTTGCGGTTTCAGAGAGCCCACTTCAACGCGTGGTCAATGCGCATTCGTGATGGGCTGGACTCGTATAAGAGTGCACAATAACAAATGTTCTTGCATACCTGGTAAGATAAAGAAATAGTTTAGTTTCATTTGTATCTGTTTTTAAGCGATTTGCTTACCTTTTCGAGTCTTTGTACTCCTGGCGTTTGTATAGTTTGTTGTAACGTTCTGACCTGCGATAAAGAGCTTTATAGCTTATCAGATTCCTCCATTTCAAATAAATATTCTGATCTCTATCGAGCAAAGTCGCATTGAGGCTTAAGAGAAGGGTCCTGAAAATGGGGATGTTTGGCCAATTTCATTTGCAAGTGAGCATTTTTTTACGCACGCCACCAAAAGACGATTGTACACTAAACATACAAAAAAAAGTTCAGATCGTAAGCAATCAAAGTCTTAACATTTATAACGTTTAGAAATTACAACTTGCCAAAAAAATGGCTAAAAATAACGTTTTGTTTATCCAACCAGTGGGAAAACATACCCTCTGTGTTACGGGGGTAGAAAAATGTTCCCTCCGAAATATGTTGACGCACTCCAGAGTCGGAGGTCCCCGTGGAGCGGGCATCACGACGGCTCAAACGGACCTCGGGGGCCTTCCCAGATGCTTTGCACTGAGAAGGCACGGAGCAACTGAGCAGCACGTGTGTTTTGTAAGAATGACCCAATCGCAGATGCAGCATTAAGTGGGGACTGCTCTGGGGTCGCGAGCTCTGTCGCCACACACGCGTGTGCACTCGCGTGTGCGCGTGTAATGTAAATGGGGAGTGGGAGTGCAGCGGTTAGCGCGCTGCGCTACGAAACCCGGCGACCCGAGTTCGATTCCCGCTCAAGGCCAACATCGGTGACGATTGTCTGAGCCGCTTCCTGAGCCTCCTCGCAGTCGGTGGCCGTGAGCGAGAATCGAAACCGAGTCGCCGGGTTTTGTAGCGCAGAGCGCTGCTGACCGCCGCACTATACGACCGCTCCCCCCACGCGTGCGTGCATTCGACGAACGTGCACACGTCCGTTTTAATTCTGGCCTCGTCTGCCCGCAGCCTGCAATTGCCACGGCCACTCGGAGGAGTGCGAGTACGAGGCGGAGGTGGAGAGGACGAGAGGGAGCCTGAACGTGCGCGGGGAGCGCGAGGGCGGAGGTCGCTGCCTCAATTGCCGGGTGAGCAACGGCCTCGGCCCATCGCAGCTCCGATGTTGCACCCCCCCCCCCAACGGCAGAGGCGGCGGCGTGGCAAGAGCACTCGGTTCACAATCAGGAAGGGTTCTGGGTAAACATCCCAGTTGGGGATCGACTCGACCTCTGGTGACCATGATGATGATGAGGATTTCGTATCGTCAACGAAGAGCAACTATTAGAGTTGAAAGTGATTTGGCCATTCGATTGCCTTGGGAAATTCGGATACACCCTCACGATTACTCAGTCACCCGCTCACTTACCTGCCCAGGAACTCGCCCATCCAGGAACTCACCTGCCCACGAACTCGCCCACACACGAACTCACCCACCTATGAGCACTAGGCCCGTGCCAATGAGAACCTGGGTTAAATCACGTTCATCAAACCGAGTGAGTTTACGTTCTCAATCTAATGCAGTCGTGTTGACGGTCACTCAATTTGTCACTGCCCAGCAGTGAAGCTTGAACCCACGACTCATGTGGAGTAGAGGCAGAGCAGGAGGCACCGGGGGATGGCCATGCTTACGTGCACCCCAGTGTTGCGTGCCTCTTCTAAAAAATATATATATTTTAATTTACCAGGTAAAGCCCACTGAGCTATATAGATATTTTTCAGAAGCAACCAGGCCACAGATGATGTGGCTTATCACGTGCAAATGTATGGCATCCGTGCACTCATTGACACAAAATTAGAGACCAAAGGGCTTTGGTTTTAACACGATCTTTGAAGTTGGTTAACTCCACGCATTCAAATACTCTAAAACGCATGTTTCTAAATGTGGAGGGAAAAACCCTAAGACCCGGAGAAAAATCCATGCAACTGCGGGGAGAGAGAGACACGCAAACTCCAGCTATATACAGCAGGCATCGTCAGGGTTGGGATCGAACCCACGACCTCCCGCATATTAGGTAAGGTAGCTAACATTTCCTAGCCACGTGCTGCCCCTTCAGGGACCCTCCCTGGTGCCTTTGCCCGGTCGTCGATCTCGTAAGGTCACAACAGCGGAGGCAATTTGAACATCTGTGGATCTGTGGGGAGCCCATTGGCTAAATTGCCCAGGATGCATCCGATCTCACCCCACCTGGAAGCCAAGCCGGCTTTGAGCACGGAGACAGCGCTTGGACGAGTGCCCGCCGCGCACACAAACCCAGGCGCTCCGGGCTGCTGATGGCCCACGTTGTGCTGTGCTATACTCCGGTGTCTACGTCCAATGCCCTCTCCCACCTGCACCGGTCGGTGTGGTGACGTATCGTCGAATAACGCCCACGACCCTCACAACGTGGAGGGGCCTTCGTCGAGCGGTGGATTAACAGAGGGCCGTAGATGGCAGAGGCCACTCTATAGGACAATCGTTGTCGACTTCCCAAAGCGGTTCTCGTATTTATCCACCCCTGGGAGACGATGGACTGATGTGCAACTCGTAACCCGATGAACCACGAGTTGAGCATTCCGCCACCAACAAATAACAACAACAACAATCATCACAGATTGGTGTGGTCATTTGAACCCGACGACCTCTAGTGGCCCCGGCAACCCGCACGGCCGTGGGGAGTCAGTCCGTCGTCCAGCAGTGAACTGACCAGAGGGCCGTACGCGCGTAGTCTTGCGGGAGGAGGGAATCGGTGTACGATGTCGCTGCCGCTGTGTTGGTGCAGCACGACACGTCCGCATGTAGTCTTGCAGTACGATGTACGATGCCGCTGTGTTGGTGCAGCACAACACGGACGGGGTAAACTGCGAGCACTGCAAGCCGGGATTCTACCGCCTGGCGGGGGTGCCTCCCACCGCTCAGGACTCGTGCCAGGGTGAGAACCCCCTCCGCCCCCTCCCCTCCATCCCCTCCCCTCCATCCCCCCCGCCCCCTCCATCTCCCCGCCCCCTCCCCTACTCCCCCCCTCACCACCACCCGTGAACCCGTCCAACGCAACGACGCTTCCTCGGTGGGTGTCCTCACGCGCTTCACTTCCCACCTGAGATCACGCTGCGCTGCGTCGTTGCGTGCGTCGTTGATGCGCCTAAGGGGGTGTGCCGGGCGTAGCAGTCGGCGCGCTGCGCTACGAACCCTGCCGCTCACGGGCCAACATCGGTGACGATTATCTGAACCGGTGCACGGCCTTGCATAGGTCGACTCGAACGAGCACCCGGTGCGGTGTGTCAGCCTCGCCGCTCGGGAGACAAAGGCGGCCGGGCGTGGTGCTGGCCACCCACCCACCCCCTCGTGTGCCGTGCCGGCCTTCGCAGGTGCTGCTCGCGAACGGCAAGAGTCTGTTTAGATCTTTGTCTCTCTCCTGCGCGTGTGCTCACAGCGTGCGACTGCGAGTTGGATCACACGCTGGGCGGCTGCGAGGATCGGAGCGGCTACTGCCTCTGCAGGCCCAACTTCTCCGGAGAGCGGTGCCAGCACTGCGCCCGCGGCTTCCTTGGCTACCCCCACTGCTGGCGTGAGTCTCGGCTCCAACCGGCGTGGTGCCCGTTGGGGCCGTTGGGGCCGTGGGGGCCCCTTGGGGGCTGTGGAACCCCTTGGGGGCCCGTGCGGCCCGTGGGGGCCGTGGGGGCCGTGGGGGCCGTGGGGGCCGTGAGGGCCGGTGTAAACATTGCGATGTTTACACCTGTGGACAATAACCAGTCGGTGGTCGAGAGGCCAAATAAATCACTACAACGAGTCCAATATTATATTATTAGTATTATCCGAAGAGGCACAAAAGCCCATATTTCATGAGTATTATCTATATTGAACTTCTCTCTCACCGTACGGAGCTGATCGCAGATATCACAACAAACTAAACACTAGAGGCAAAACTAATTAGAATTTAATTATCATTATTAGCCCTGGCCAAGCATCACAAACTCAGGTTCATAGTGCACGAACGGGAGCCACAGCACACAGGGCTTCCCCTGTCTCGGTAAGCACAGTCTGAAGTTCCTATAATGCGGTAGTTGCGTTCCTGAAGTTCCTGAAGAACTCCGCATTGAAATATTGCGTTCTAATAAATAATATGTATTATAGGGTAAAAAGCACAGTCCGCGATAACACGGTGAGATGCGTGCTCAGGCCAAACACAGACTGAGGCGCGTTGGTAGTATCTAGAAGCATCCAGCAGCATCCCGCCTTGGGTGATGCTACGCCGAGCCAGCCTTACAACCGATTATTCCTACTCGCGCGACGTAGTTTCATTCATTCAATGACGTTATATCCAATTCGCGTTATAAAAAACACGCATTAAAGGAAAAAGTCTGTACTCTCTGTCTACGGCGATTATCGTTATCACTTGGAATGTAGCGGAATGGGGGCGCGGTGTTTAGGGCGAATCGGTGGGTTGGGGCAGGTCGCCGAGTGGCTCGCAAAGGTTGTCGACAAAGCGGGGAAGAGAAGACCTGAGAGGCAACGTGGTGCAACACTGACAGAGTGGGCCTGCGGATGGGGGAATTGATTGTCGGTGACTGTGCGGCTACGGGAACGAGCGGAAGGGAAGGGAGGCGATGGCGAGACGTGGCGGGCTCGTGTGGAGATTTCTCGAGACTGACTTAATTTATAGAGTCACGAAGATAGTGTTCCTGAAGACGACCGCTTGTGTTGCGATCGAAACGTCGTAGTTTTTTGTTATATTTTTTTATTATTTTCTTTGAACCTATGTACGTGAATTTACCGAAAGACCCAATAACATGAATTCCTGCAGTCACGAAAGCTTTAAGTCAAGATTTTATTTATAGACGTTGCCTCAATCATCTACACTGACATGTTAAAACCAAATGTAAACATACAGCCCTTGCTCACTCCACTGCTGGATGAGGCCTCTGCAGTGTGGGTCATGGGAGTTTATAGCACACTTAAACCACGCTGCTCAGTGCGGGATGGTAAGGGTGGAGAGCATAGCCACGGGAGCATGGAAGTACAGTACAACAGTAGGTTTTGCTGCATTTTCCCTCTGCTCTCCGTGCCGTAGCTTGCAGCCTATAACAACAACGACCGCTGTGCAAAGTTGTGACCCATCCGTGCACAATTCAGATTCAACTCTATATCTTACAAGATCGGTGCATTGTGGATGATTTGGTCATAGGTACTTGCTTTTCCATAATTGCAATCGCATGAACAAATTAGTCTACCTACGATAATATAAGAAGAGGTTTTTTACCCTTTTTGGCAATAAAATGTGTCAAGATGTTAAAACACCAAACCAGAAACCTTTTGTGTTTGCATGTTCACCGCAAGTATGTGCGGTTAATGCAGACACGATTGCTCGCAAAAGGTTTCTGTTTTGCGTTTTAACATCTTAACACCTGCTTTATTGCCAGAAAGGGTAAAAATTATCCTTATATTTTGATACTGGCAAGAAAAGTCCCGTGTTCTAGCTACGATAATGTTTTTGTTTACATCCGGGTAAAGCCGCCGCGATTTATCGAGACTCAACAGAGCCCGGTCTCCTGCTCGCGATGTGTTGTTGCCGGGCGTCTATGAAGGAGGGCTTTGTCTCCGCGCGTGTGTGTGTGTGGGTGTCGGGGAGCGATAGTGTAGCGATTAGCGCGATGCGCTATGAACCCGGCGATCTGGTTTCGATTCCCGCTCACGGCCAACACCAGTGACGATTATCTGAACCGGTCCTGGGCCTCCCCTAGGTCGACTCAGCCTCAAATGAGTAATTGGTGCGGTGTGTTGTAAACATCGCCACTGGGGAGACAAAGGCGGTCGGGCGTGGTGCTGGCCACCCACCCCCTCGTGTACCGTTCTGGCCTTCATAGGTGCTCGCTAACAGCACTTGCCCCTACAGTCTGTCAAGGCTATACGGGGGATCTTTGTCTTTGTCGGTGCGTCGATACAGTAGCTCGCCGCCGAGACCACGACCGTGGACCGGTTAGGCCTTCACTTGCGCTCTGCCCCGAATGTCTCCTGCTTGCTTCTCTCCACAGCTCTCCGGAACACAAGCTTCCCAACGCCGCCACCCGTCGCTCAGCAAGTCGCCCACATCACAGGTACCGAGTCGCGTGCTCTCCGTGCGTCACGCGCCGCAGCTTCGCCGCTTCCCCCCGCGGTGAGGAGCAGCCTCGTCCGTTCAAGTTGCCCGGGGCAGGGTAGCCGGATTCACGATAAATAAATAAAAAGTAAAGGGGCAGCCCTGCAATGGCTTGCTCAACTGCTGGTGGGAGCGTCTCCAAGAGAGGGGGGGGGGGCACCTCTAGAGAGCTCCTCTACAGCAGGGCTTGTGGCCTTCTCCTCCACGCTGGGCCAGACGTCTTGGAGGAGTTGGGAGTAACCATGCTTTACCCCACAAAATGATACCTGCCGATCGACTAACTGTGCTGTGAGATGTTAACTCCCTCGCCTGGTGTACAGGAGGTCGTGCGTTCGATTCTGACCTTGACGCCTGCTGTATATTTGGAGTTTGCGTGTCTCTGAAGGAGAAGCAAAACGACTCCCGTGGGATCACAAACGTCTCTCCGCCTGCGCCACCTTTCCCCAAGCGCCCCCTGATTGTCCTCCTCCCCCCCCCACCGCCGCCCTGCCCCTGATCCATCCCGGCGTTGTGCACAGTGAGCTGCGAGTGCTCTGCCGACGGCTCGGACGCGTGCTTCCGGAGCACGGCCACGGGGCACTGCCCGTGCCGGCGCGGCTACACCGGCGTCACGTGCAGCGCGTGTGCGCCCGGGCACCACGGCTACCCTCACTGCCAGGGTGAGAGGGCACGGGGGGGGAGGGTGGTGGGAGTGGTGGTGTTCAGAGCAAGCTGAGAGATTACTGAAGAGGGACGATGGCTGGCAATTGGGACTCACGGAGGAGTGGCAGCCCGGGGCAAGGAACACGCCCTGGGGGGGGCGTCCGCCATGGAGACGGAGCAATGGAAAGGGGCTCAACGTGCAGGAACTGGGTGGATTGCTCTGTCACTCGACCACGAGGATAGATCGTGGCTGATGATGCTGAAACGGCTGCATTAAACACGACCCAAAATCAGGGTTAAATGGCCGAGGGCCTCCGCTGTTCCCTGGCTGCGTTTCATGGTCTTAATCTTGGCCTCCTCCAAATGCTCGTTGCCGCTGGAGGCAGAGTTTGTTTTCATTAAAGTTGAAGTTTCTCCGTGTGCGCCCTCTTGCTCGGCTCCGTGCGCTGGGTTGGGGAGTGCGGCTGCGAGGATGGTGAAAGCGATTGCGTCATTGGCCTCGGTTGCCCAGAATTTACACTCAGTCGGACTGGGGCTGGCCATTTAAACATTCGTTATATATATTTATTTTGTTGAGCGTAATTACCTTTAAATATGGAAAACTGCTTCACCCGACCTTAGAATGAAAGTGAATGAACGTGAGATTAAGAATGCATTCCTTCGCGTGAAAAGGTTGGGTTTGTGCAACGACTACAGAAGGTGAGGTCACACCCTGCACAAATACTCCCCCGAGCGTGGGAAGTGATTTGGTCAAGGCGGACACGTGACTGTTGGTTATGCGACGATGTTACGTGGGGCTTGCCACCGATCGGAGTTGTGACCCAGACAATCCGGGAGTTGGCATCTGTGACCTGGTGGCCGGAATTGATGTTCACTGAACCGTGATATTGGCATCGTGTTGAGCACTCAGCGTTGATAACACCCAAGTGCTGGCTGGGAAATTACGTCCGGGTTTGGTCGACAGTGGAAAGAAACGTCAACCCCAGCCGTGCCCCTAACCCGCGTTGTGACCGTGCCCCGCGGCGTGCCGCCCGGCCGAACGTGCCCTGTGCCCACGCAGAGTGCGACTGCTCCGTCCCCGGCGCCGACGGGGCGGGCTGCGACCCGGTGTCGGGGCAGTGCTCGTGCCGGACCGGCTTCCAGGGCCCTCGCTGCGAGCTCTGCGCCGCCGGGTACCACAACTACCCGCTGTGCCAGCGTGAGTGCCTTGCACGCGCACGGTCTGCCCCACGCCTCTCCCCCGCGATCTCCCCGCGGCGCGACGGGGGGGCGCACGGAGACGAGGATGTTTAGCGCCGCTGGATTGTCCTCTTGGTGCGTTGGCCTGCACACGCCGCGATTGAGATACGGATCGGTTGGGCGACCAACGCTGGAACGGGAACGCGTGTGAACAGCCCCCCGGCGGGCAAACAAAAAATAAGAATAGGGTTTTTTTTTCTCTACCCTTTCTGGCAATGAAACAGGAGTTGTGTTAAGATGTTCAACACCAGATAGAAACCTTTTGGAAGGCATCAGGTTTGTGTTAGCCGCACGTACTTGTGTTTGTACATCTTAACACCTCTTTTATTGGCAGAAAGGGGTGAAACGTCATGTTATATTTTCACAGCCTGATTAAGCCTGCTATCTCAAGCATGAAGAATAAGAAAAGGTTTTACCCTGTCTAACAATGCAACAGGTGCCAAGACGCCCAAACACCAACTAGAAACCTTTTGCAAGGAATCAAGTCTGCATTAGCCACACACGGCACTGGTGGTTAACATGCAAACAAACGTGCTCTGACAATGTGCATCGTCTTCGAAACTGATTGGCCAACACCGTAGGCAGCCCTCCCCGTGGCCTAGTCTCACCACCAGTGTCAGACCAGAGAACACCACAAGGCAAAACGTACAAAGACAATGCACGTGTTAGAAGATTTATAGCTCGGGGTGAGCAGCTGTATCATGGGAACTTTTTTTTGAGTAGCAAAGTAGGAAAAACAAGAACAGGTTTTACCCTTTCTGGCAATACAACAGGTGCCTAGACTCGACGTTTCTCAAGTGCGGTGAGTTTGATTTCATTTTGGCACTTGAGAATTAAAAGAACATCAAGGACCAATCCTGGCCCAGAGCTGACTGATCACGGTTGTCACCTTCCGCAAAAGGTGGCACCTTTTTTGTTGACCTCGCGATCGGCTCAACCCGCCTCGTCCTCCGGCCAGATTGTGGACTTGCGAGCCTTCCGGCCGCACCCGAGTTGCCACTCCCCGTCGCGTCGTTGCGATGTCAACGTCGGACGGGCCCGAATATTAGTCGCCTGCAGGAATGTCGGCACGACGCCGCGCGCGCTGCTTCTCGGGGTGCGTAGCCGCTGGGCGCTCGCTTCCGTTGCATTGATCATCGCTTGCCAAAAGAGAAAAACTTCTCCCCCACTGCCCCACCCACCTCGCTCAAAACAACACGCGAGGTCCTCGGTGAATGCGTGGCCGGCTCGCCTAGAAACGTGCCGGCGGGCCAACTTGCCCGCGTCCCTGACAAAGTTTGTGTGTTCCCGTGTCCGCCGCATTCCCGATCCATTCAGCGCGGGTGCGGCGTCGCCGCGCAGCTCGGCTAAGCAGTTCGCGTTTTGGCCGCGGTGTTTTCCCGACGGCACTTAAAGGCGCACAAAGGGGCTCCGTTGAAAGCCGCGCCTGAATGGCGCTCACATTGGCGGGGGGGGCCCCACCGTAGGCTTTGAACACAACACGCACGCCGTGGGCTGCTGGGTAGGGAGGGGGTTACTTCGTGGGTAGCGTGGGGGAGGGAGCAGTGCGTCCGATGTCCACCGTGGTGCCGTGACCATGCTGCTTCCACATCTACGCGTAAACCATCACGGGAACTCCGGTCATCCCCGCTAACCGTAGAACAAAGACGGTCACCGCATCGCGCGCTTTCAGGTGCGCTTCTGTGGCCGTCTGGAACGCTCTTCCGATAATCGGAAGCCGCTGGAGCTATGCACTTTTAAATTATCTATATTGAAAACTAATCTTTCGATTTAAAGCTTTCGTGACTGCAGGGATTAATATTCTTGGTTCTTTCGGTAAAGTCACGTAGAAGGGAAATAATATTATTTTATTATGTCCCTTCTACATGACTTTACCGAAAGAACCAAATAATATTATTTTATTATGTCCCTTCTACATGACTTTACCGAAAGAACCAAGAATATGAAAACTAATCTTTTTAGAACCGCTTTTTGTATTTAGTTTGTTGTCCTTCCCCCGCACCTCTGATTCACACGGTTCGCTACGTACAGTGTGAAAGAAGTTCAACTTACGCTTCACGCCTTCACCAGCTCGCACCAACCGGAGTGGTGAAACGCGGTCCAACAAAAGAGTACCTGGTGCGGTGTGGAGACAAAGGCGGCCGGGCGTGGTGCTGGCCGCCCACCCCCTCGTGTGCCGTGCCGGCCTTCATAGGCGCTGCTCGCTAACAGCACTTGCCCCCAAACATTCTGCTAAGAGGCTATACGGGGGGGTGGATCTTTGTCTTTGTGCAGTGTGCCAGTGCTACCAGGACGGCTGCCAGGCGGACGTGTGCAACGACTTTGGGCGCTGCATGTGCCGCCCGGAGTACGGCGGCTCTCACTGCGAGACCTGCAACCCCGGCTTCCACAGCTTTCCTCAGTGCCAGGGTGCGCACTGCCGCCGCACTCCCCGCGCCACCGCCATGCAGCGCGCACAGTCCGGCATGGAGCACAGGCACACGTGCATACACGCGACGAGCGCAACGGCAACAAGCGCCGCTCGCCACTAAAGTGGCGGTGACGTCACCACGGCGCTTGTGCCAGGCTAGGTGCACGTTGAGGCCATGTGAAGTGTCGAGAAGGCCTGCGGGCACGAGGTCATGGGGCAGACCCAGGTGCCATGGGTCGACTGACATCGAGCACACACACGCACTCTGAGCACACACACACACCGAGTACGCACACACACACAGACTGAGCACACACACACACCGAGTACACACACACACTGAGTACACACACACACACAGACTGAGCATACACACACACCGAGTACACACACGCACACCTAGCACACACACACACCGAGTACACACACACACACACAGACTGAGCATACACACACACCGAGTACACACACACACCTAGCACACACACACGAGTACACACACACACACAGACTGAGCATACACACACACCGAGTACACACACACACCTAGCACACACACACACCGAGTACACACACACACACACAGACTAAGCATACACACACACCGAGTACACACACGCACACACACACAGACTGATCATACACACACACACACACACCGAGCACACACACACAGACTGATCATATACACACACTGAGCACACACACACAGACTAATCATACACACACAGACTGATCATACACACACACACCGAGCGCACACACACACAGACTGATCATACACACACACTGAGCACACACACACTGAGCACACAAACATACAAATACCGAGTTTCATTCAACGCCCCACGCTGGCGTGCAGAGTCCTATTCTACTGTAATTTGATTTCCGGGCCACGGCTAAAATCGACGTGCGAGTGATACATGAACTGTTCCTGGGCCTCCCCGAGGTCACTTGTTTTTTTTTAAACGAATACTTGGTGCACTTTATGTATGTATGTTGAACTTGTTACGCACCGTACGTAGCCAACCGTGCTAATCGGAGGTGTAAAACATCGTCAGTCGGAGTTTACCGAGTGGGCGTGTGGAGGGGGTTGGGGTGGGGGGGGGCGCGTCGTCTCCGTGTTTTTTGTGTCCGCATGTTTTGTGTCCGCGTGCTGCTGTGCGTGCGTGTGTGCAGAGTGCGTGTGCGAGCCGGCTGGCTCGGTGGAGACTCACTGCGGCCACGGTGGGCGCTGCGCGTGCCAGCCCAACTTCGCGGGCTCGCGCTGCGAACGCTGCGCCGACGGCTTCTACGGCTTCCCTGTGTGCATGCGTACGTTTCGTTCCCCTTGCTCGTCCGGGCCGGTCGCCCTCCCTGTCCGCTCTGAACGTCGCTGTTTGGTTGCTCCGTGCCGAAGTGCTCCGTCTACCACACTGCGTTCCACCATCACCACCACTAGCAGCACCGCCAACACTGCAGGCTACCACCACACTTGCCTGCCCGCTCCTTTACTCCCTTTCCCCGCATTGCTCCAATTTGAAATCCCCTCCCAATGCCTCTTTTCCCGAGCTCTCGCAATGACCTCGGTCAATTCAAGGCAGAATCAGAATCTTTTCACGTGGACTGCAGGACACGGCGTCGCACTCTCGCCTCGTACAACGTTCAGCGTGCCGTTTGTTGCTGGCTGCTTGACGTTTTGAGCGCCGGGCTCGGCGACTGGGGGGCCAGATTGACGCTACGGGGGGGGGGAGCTTTTCAGGGGCTGCAGCCTGCGATCCGACGGCACCACTTCGTCACGGTCGAAGGCAGACGGTGGAAATGTGAGCGTAGAAGCGCCACTTTGGAGCCGGTTGGTCCAGTGGCAGCCCACGCACGGTCACTGTCGCTTCCTCCCCTCTGCGGAGACGTCGCGGAGTAGGAATAGGGGACGTTCTGAATAGTGGTGGTGGTGCGCACGTGGTCTGGTGCCCTGAGGAGTGCCGGTGTGGGGGAAAGGACGACAAACTTAACGCAAAAAGTATTTTTTTTAAATGAGTTTTCAACCTAGATTTAATAGTGTGCAGCTCCAGTGGCTTACGAATATTGTGCCCTAGCTTCACGATTTGTACGTCGTGGTTAGAAGCTAGAATTTAAAATGACCACGGTGAATAACGGCGGAGAGTTGGTGGAAAAACAGTCCAGGGGAAGAAATTTAAGAAAGTGAGGGCCCCCCACCCTCAAAACCATCACAATGCCGGGCCCCCCCTCAAACTCAATCTGCCTCTGCTTGTGTCTCAGCTGTCCTCATTTCTCACACGTCGGCTCGACACGGCCCCACGGTAGAATTGCATCTTTCCTGGAAACAACGACGGTCTGGGAGGAACGCTATCAACCCCTTTTTCCACTGGCACACCCGAGCCGAGCCAGCATAGGGACCATCACGGTTCGGGTGGTTTCCCACCGACTCCCTTGCTGAGCCGGAGCCAAAACCGTGATACTTTGGCCTCACAAAACTAAACTACTATTAAACTATTTTTTATTTAACCAGATAAGGCCCATTGAGCTATATAGATTTAATTTCAGAAGCGACCTGGCTACAAATGATAGTTCAATCAAGTGGCTGATCATTTGGATATTTATAGCAGTCAAATACTCTAAATGCACGTTGATTCTAAATGTGGAGGGAAAAACTGGAGAAAAAGCCCCATGAGACCACGGGGAGAAAAACACGCAAACTCCAAATACACAGCAGACATCGGGGTCGGGATCGAACCCACGACCTCCTGTAGACCAGGTGACGTAGTTCACATCTCGCCAGCCAGAAACATCTGAATCTTGCTCGGGGAAAGTGGCGAGTGACACGTGCGTCCCGAGTGACGCGTGCGTGGCGAGTGACGCGTGCGTCCCGAGTGACGTGTGCGTCCCCGTGTCCGCTCCCTCAGCATGTGACTGCAACCTGGACGGTTCGCTGTCGGCCGCCTGCGACCAGCACAGCGGGCAGTGCGCGTGCCGGGCCGGCATCCTGGGCCACAAGTGCGAGGCGTGCGTCCCCGGCTCCTACGACTTCCCGCGCTGCGAGGGTAGCGAGCGCAGATCCCGCACCGCGATTGCCCACCCGCCGATATCCCCGCTCAGTCCGCGTGTGGTGGAGTGAGCCCACGGTGTCTGTTGGTCTGCAGTGTGGTGAGTGGGTGGGTGAGAGGGTGAGTGTTGTTGTGACCTGCAGTGTGGTGAGTGAGTGGGTGGGTGAGTGTTGTTGTGACCTGCAGTGTGGTGAGTGAGTGAGTGGGTGAGTGTTGTTGTGACCTGCAGTGTGGTGAGTGAGTGAGACGGTGAGTGTGTTGTTGTGACCTGCAGTGTGGTGAGTGAGTGAGACGGTGAGTGTGTTGTTGTGACCTGCAGTGTGGTGAGCGGGTGAGTAAGTGGATGAGTGTGTTGTTATGACCTGCAGTGTGTGAGTGGGTGAGTGTGTTGTTGTGACCTGCAGTGTGGTGAGTGGGTGAGTGTGTTGTGATCTGCAGTGTGGTGAGTGGGTGAGTGTGTTGTGACCTGCAGTGTGGTGAGTGGGTGAGTGTTGTGACCTGCAGTGTGGTGAGTGGGTGAGTGGGTAAGTGTGTTGTTGTGACCTGCAGTGTGGTGAGTGGGTGAGTGTTGTGACCTGCAGTGTGGTGAGTGGGTGAGTAAGTGGGTAAGTGTGTTGTTGTGTCTTGCAGTGTGTGAGTGGGTGAGTGTGTTGTTGTTACCTGCAGTGTGGTGAGTGGGTGAGTGTTGTGACCTGCAGTGTGGTGAGTGGGTGAGTAAGTGGGTGAGTGTGTTGTTGTGACCTGCAGTGTGTGAGTGAGTGAGTGGGTAAGTGTGTTGTTGTGACCTGCAGTGTGGTGAGTGGGTGAGTGTGTTGTGACCTGCAGTGTGTGAGTGAGTGGGTGAGTGTGTTGTTGTGACCTGCAGTGTGGTAAGTGTGTGAGTGTGTTGTTGTGACCTGTAGTATGGTGAGTGGGTGGGTGAGGGTGTTGTTGTGGGCTGCAGTGTGGTGAGTGGGTGAGTGAGAGGGTGAGTGTTGTTGTGACCTGCAGTATGGTGAGTGGGTGAGTGTGTTGTTGTGACCTGCAGTATGGTGAGTGGGTGAGTGTGTTGTTGTGACCTGTAGTATGGTGAGTGGGTGGGTGAGGGTGTTGTTGTGGGCTGCAGTGTGGTGAGTGGGTGAGTGAGAGGGTGAGTGTTGTTGTGACCTGCAGTGTGGTGAGTGGGTGAGTGTTGTTGTTGTTGTGACCTGCAGTGTTGTGAGTGTGTGAGTGGGTGAGTGTGTTGTTGTGACCTGCAGTGTGGTGAGTGTGTGAGTGAGTGGGTGAGTGTGTTGTTGTGACCTGCAGTGTGGTGAGTGGGTGAGTGTTGTTGTGGCCTGCAGTATCAATGGGTGCACAGTCCATGACAACAGTAACCATCACAGGCGCGATACAAGAGCCGTTAGGAGGCGACTGACTCCCACTGGATTGACCCAGGCAATCACGACGTCTCTTGTCACAAAACATCAACAAATTCTGCCGTTGTT